>NC_058095.1:76880000-77505000 GCF_020171115.1 Neogale vison
ACAAACTCGGCTTAGGTGTGGTGTGAGGTTATGGTAGGCCAGATCTACAGACCAAGAGTGAAGCCCCTCGGCTTATGAAAGAAGGCTGAGTGGGAGGCGTCCTCTCAGGCTTTTGTCTTTGGATGTTCTGTCCAGGATAGCCATGGATTATAGGGGTGGCCTCAGGGACTATGGACGATTAACCCTCTCTGGGGATTTGGCCCAGCTCCCAAGAGTTTGGGGTCATTTTGTGGAAAGGGTGGAGTCCTGTTGTTTGGCTCTGGTGTCTCTACAAAAGAGGGAATCCAGGGCAGAGCCCTAGGTACCGGCGACTGGAAAACTCAAACTCCGGTGTGGATTGGGAGCATAGGGACTTGGCAAGTCCCATATGCGGGCTCCCAGTCCCCGAGAGGCCTTACTTCGACATGGGGCTCACGCTGAGGGTCATAATGCGAGTTTGTGCCCAAGGCGGCACTCAAGGTTGGACGTGGCCTCAGGTGCCATGAAGGTTTCTCCTACCCTGAAGGTGTGAATCCATGCCAATAGAAAGCTTTAGAGCCATGGGGAAGGCAGAGTTCTGATTTGTGCTTCAGGTACCCAACTGTGTAGGGATTTGATATAATGTCTAGGTTCAGATGTCTGAAAACCCAGGTTGGAAATAGATGAATGCCTAAGGCCATGGTATGTCCGCTATGCTGGGTGTGCACCCAGCTGTCTCCTTGTCTGTCTAGACGTCAGGCCTCAGGCTGTGCCACACAGAGCATTAGTGCCCAGGTCAGCCTATCCAACTGTGGTGCGGTCGAGGCCTGAACAGGTTGATCCTCATTTGGGGTTTCTGGAGAGCCCCAGAGGGCTATGTTATTCTTGTGGTGAGTAGGCAGAGGGCTGCATTATTGCTCCTGAATCCCCAGTCTGGAGGGATTGTTTGCCAGGAGTGTGAGGAAGGAAGTCTGAAAACACAAGCTAGCATTAGGTTTGGGGCCGAGGGCATGGCAGGCCCACTCTGCAAAGGCTGAATCGAGATCTCCTGCATCTGAGGACATGGCAAGTATGAGAGGTCGCCTCAGGCTAGAGTTTGTGTCTACTAAGTCCCCTTCCTGATGGGGGTGGGGACTTCATGAGGCCAGGGAGGTTTCCCTACGATGGGAGTTATGAGCTACTCCAAACCTCAAGGTTTTCTTATGCAGGACAGTTAAGTACTACTGCATGGTTCCAGGACACCCCTTACGGAAAGACTCGAGAGCATGGGTCTAAGCATGAATGCCTGGAAATGCCACCTCACATTCCCACTGTTCATTCAGGACAAGGCAGGCTCAATCTGTGTGCTCTTGGGCGAGCTACCCAAAGGGCTGAGTTGAAATGGACTCTCCTGGGGATAGGTTATAATGTGTTTTGATGGCCATGGGGCCCTTCGAATGTGGCAGTGGCTCAGGGACTCTGCAGGATTCTCTATCCTGAAGGGTTTGACACAGCTCCAAGTAAGCTCCCCATGTGGAGATGAGAGGTGTTCTGTTCGGTGCCTCAGGAAAGTCCCATATGCTGGACTTTGAACCCAGGCTTCTGAGGAGTGACAACTGGAAACCAAAGCAGGAGTTCAGATTAGGTCCTAGGGGCCTGTCTGGTTCAATCTTCTGTCTCTGAGGACATTTGTCTGCATGCCTGCATGGAGGTAGTTGCTCAGCTTGTGTCAGAATGCCCCTGTTTGTCCAGGGCGGCATACAGTAGTGGGATGTTCTCAGGGGCCTTGAGATTTCTCCTCTTCTGAAGGGTTGTGGCCAATGGAATGGGCACAGTTTATTAGGAGAGAGCAGTCACAGTTCTGTGGTATGGCTCCAGAGGACCTAACCTGGAAGCTGTGTTTTCCAGGGCTGTGGGGATAGATGTCCGAAAACACAAACTTGGCTCAGGTTTGGGGCCAAATTTATGGTAGGCCTGATCTTCAGTCCATGAGGGGAGCTCCTCTGTATATGAAAGGAGGGCGATTGAGAGGCGTTCACGCAGGCTTTTGTCTCTGGGTGTTGTGTCCACAATGGCCGTTTAGTGTAGGGTTTGCCTCATGGGCCGAGGAAGAGTCTCCCTCTCTGGGGATTGGCCAAGCTCCCCAGTGTTTGGGGTCATTCTGTAGGAAGGGACGAGTACTGTTTTCTGCCACAGGTGTCCCCCAAGTAGAGGGATTCTAGAGCAGAGCAGTGGGTACTGACAACTGGAATACCCGTCATCTGGTTTGGCCTGGGTGTCTATGGGCATGGCAAGCCCCATATGAGGGCTCTTGCTCCAGCCACTGAGATGCATTACTTGATTAAGGGACTGACCCTGAGGGTCAAAATGCGTGTTTGTGCCCAAGGCGGCCCTCAAACATGGGCGTGGACTCATGGGCCATGCAGTTTTCTCCTACACTGAAGGTTTGACTCACTGCCAACAGCAAGGTTTCTTGTCATGGGGAAGGAAGAGTTCTGACTTGTGTGTCAGGCTCCCCCCTGTGCAGGGACTGGAGATAAGGTCTAGGTTCCGATGCCTGAAAACCCAGTTGGGCAGGGATGATGGCTTAAGGCCTTGGCGGGTCCAATGTGCTTGGTTTGCAGCCAGCTGTCTCGGTGTCTGTTGGAAGGTCTGGGCTCGGGCTATGTAAGACAGAGCATTAGTGGTTAGGGTATCCTATGCAATTAGGGTGTTGCCGAGGTCCAAGCAGTTTGATCCTCATTTGGGGTTTCTGGGCAACAGTATAGACAATGTTTTTCTTCTGGGGAGCAGGTAGAGTGCTTTGTTGTGACCCCAGAATTCCCATTCGCGAGGGCTTATTGGCCAGGAGTGTGAGGACGGAAGTCTGAAAAAACACGCTTGGCTGAGGTTTGGGGCAAAGGGAACAGCAGGCCCACTCTGCAGAGGCTAAATCGGGATCTCCTGCATCTGGATTCAGGGTGATGATCAACGTTGGATGATACTGGAGTTTGTGTCTGTGATGGTCCCTTCATGAAGCGGGGGCTTCGTTAGGCCAAAGCGGTTTTCCCACACTGAGTTTGTGAGTTGCCCCAAACCACAATATTTCCTTCTGCAGGACAGTCGAGTCCTTTTGGATGGCTAAAAGGACGTCCCATACGTAAGGACTGGAGAGCAGGGTTTGAAGGATTGATGCCTGTATAGCATAGCTCGCATTCCCATTGACTATTTGCGACAAGACATGTTTGATTTGCTGGCTCTGGGGCAAGCTACCCAGGGTGCTGAGTTGAAATGGACTCTACTGAGGATGGGTCATAATGTGGGTTTGTGCGCATGGAGACCTTAGAATGTGCTGGTGTTTCAGGGGCCCTTCAGAATTTGCCTACCTGAAGGGTTTGATACATCTCCAATAAGAAAGCACCCCATGTGGAGATGAGAGAGGTTCTGTTTGGTGCCTCAGGAAAGCCCATTATGCTGTTCTTCGAACCCAGGCCTCTGAGGAGTGACACCTGGAAACCAAAGGAAGAGTTCAGATTAAGCCTAGGGACCTGACTAGTTCAGTCTTCTGCCTCTGCATACATCTGTCTGCTTGTCTGCATGGATATAGTTGATCAGCTTGTGTCAGAATGTCCCTGTTTGTCCCGTGTGGCTTAGAGTAGTGGGATGTCCGTAGGGGCCTATCCAGTTCAATCGTTTTTTATGTGGACATCTGTTTATGGGTCTGAGTGGAGGTAGTTGTTCAGCTGTTGTCAGATCGCCCCGTTTGTCCTAGGCGGCCTACACTACTGGAATCGCCTCGGTGACTTTGGAGGTTTCTCTTAATTTGCAAGGTTGTTTCCAATGGAATGGGCAGAATTCCTTTGGAAAGGGAAGGCACAGTTTTGATGTGTGGCTCCAAGGGCCTAAGCGTGGAGGGTGTGTGGGTAATAGCTGTGGGGACAGAAGTCTGAAAACACAAGCTCAGCTTAGGTTTGGGGACATAGGTATGGCAGGCATGATCTACAGACCGTGAGGAGAACTCTTCAGGATATGAAGAAAGAGCGAGGGTGAGGCCCTTATTCAGGCTTTTGTCACTGGATTTTGTGTCAACAATGGCCGTGGAATGTCGGGGAGGCCTCATGGGCCATGGACGAGTCTTCCTCTGTGTGGATTTGGCACAATCCCAGTTGTTTAGGGTCAATCTGTGGGATGGGAGGAGTCCTTTCAGTTTTGTTAACTCAGGTGTCCCACCAAAAGAGGGATTTCAGAGCAGAGCCCTGGTGAGGGGCGAATGGACCACCTGAATTATGGTTAACAATTGGGGTCTAGTGGCATGGCAAGCCCAATAGGCTGTCTCTTGGTCCAGCCACTTAGAGGCCTTACTTGAGGACTGAGCTCATGCTGAGGGTCACAATGCATGTTTGTAACCAAGGAGGGCCCTCAATCATGGGCGAGGCCTCATGGGCCACACTGGTTTCAACTATACTGAAAGTTGGACAACATGCCAAACACAGGGTTTCTTGCCATGGGGAAGGAGTTCTGATTTCTGCATCATGTTCAAACATGGGCAGTGATTGGTGAAAAGGTCTAGGTTCTAAAGTCTGAAAACCAAGGTTTTGAAGAGATGACGACCTAAAGCCATGATGGGTCCATTGAGCTCAGTGTGCTGCCAGCTGGCTGGGTGTGGGCCAGGAGCTCCAGGCTCAGGCTGTGTCAAAAAGTGCATTAGTTCCCATTGCACCCTTTATAATTGGTATATAGTCTAGTGGTATGCAGGTTGATCCTCATTTGGGGTTTCTGGGTAGCCACAAAGGCAATGTTTTTCTTCTGGAGGGCAGGCAGAGTGCAGCAATATAGTTCTGGAATTGCCAAACTGGAGGGCTTGTGGTCTAGGAGTGTGAGGACGGAAGTCTGAGAACACAAGCTAGGCATAGATCTCTGGGCGAGGGCACGGCAGGTTCACTCTGCAGAGCTGAATCTAGATCTCATGCATCTAAAGTCAAGGGTGAGGATCAGACGATGGTTCATCTTGTAGTTTCTGTCCCTTATGGCCCCTTCATGAAGGGTGTGGTGGATCACGAGTCCATGGAGGTTTTCCCATGATGGAAGTTGTGAGATGCTCCAAACCGCCAAGATTCTTCTGCGGGACCATTGAGACCTGTTGGTTGGCTCCAGGAATTTCCATATGGAACAATTCCCAGGTGGGTTCTAAGGATGGATAGCTGGCAGCCCGCCTCTCATTCCAATTGTCTTCTAGTGACAAGACAGGTTAGATCTGCTGGATCTGGGGGAGCAACCGAGGGGGCTCAGTTGAAATGGACTCTCTTGCGGATGGGTCCTAATGTGGGTTTGTGTCCATGGATACCTTGGAATGAGATGGTGGCCCAGAGTCCTGAAGGGTTCTCCTAACCAGAGGCTTTGACACAGCTCCAATGTGCAAGTTCCCATGTGGAGACGAGATTTGCTCCGATGGGTGCCTCAAGAAACACCATATGCTGGTATTGGAATCCAGACCTCTGAGGAGAGATGCCTGGAAACCAAAGCAATGGATCTGAATAGGGCCTACGGGCCTGTCCGTTCCAATTACCTCTGGGGACATCTGTCTATGAATCTGATTGCAGGTAGGTGCTCAGATGGGCTCAGATTGCCCCTGTTTGTCCTGGGCAGCCAACACTATTGGGATGGCCTCAGGGACTTCGGAGGTTTATCCTGTTTGTAGGGTTGTGGCCAATGGAATGGGCAGAATTCTCTTAGAGAGGGAAAGTACAGTCCTCAGGTTTGGCTCCAGGGGCCTGAGCTTGTAGGGTGTGTGTGCCAGGGCTGTGGGGACATTTGTCTGAAAACACAACCTTGGCTTAGGTTTCAGGTCGTAGGTTTGGCAGGACTGAACTACAGACTGTGAGGAGAAACTTTTGGGATATGAACAAAGGGCAACTGTGAGGCGCTTGCTCAGGCTTTTGTCTCTAGATATTGTGTCACCGATGGCTGTGGAATGTCCGGGTGCCCTCATGGGATATGGACGAGTCTTCCTGTCTGAAGATTTGGCCCGAACCCAAGAGTTTGGGGTCATTCTGTGGGGGTGGGAGGAATCCATTTTTTTTTTTTTTACCTTCGGTGTCCCACTGAGAGAGGGATTCCACAGCAGAGCCCTGGGGAGAGGTGAGTGGACAACCAGAAATCTGGTTAAAAATTGGGGCATAGGGGCATGGCAAGCCCACTATGACATCTAATGATCCATCCACTAAGAGGACTTCCTTGAGGACAGGACTTACGCTGAGGGTCACAATGCTTGTTTATGCCCTCGCCGCAGTCAATCTTAGGCGAGCCCTCATGGTGAATGCTGGTTTCTCCCACACAGAACGCTGTACCACCACAAGGTTTCTTGCCATGAGTAAGGAGAAGTTCTGATTTCTGCATCACGTTCACCCCTTGGCAGGGTTTGGAGTGCAGGTCTAAGTTCTGAATACTGAAATGTTAGGTTGGGATGAGATGACGAGCTAAGGCCATTGCAGGTCCAATGTGCTCAGTGTGTGGTCAGCTGTCTGGGTGTTGGTCAGGAGGTCTGGGCTCAGGCTATGTCAGACAGTGAATTAGTGCCCAGTTAAGACTATATAATATGGGTACAGTAGAGTGCCTTGTAGGTCTATCCTCATTTGGGGTGTCTGGTAAGCTCCATAGGGCAACATTTTTCTTCTAGAGATGCAGTCAGAGGGCAGTCAGAGTGCTGCATTGTGGGTACAGAATTGCCAAACTTGAGGGCTTGGGGGCCAGGAGTGTGAGGATGGAAATCTGAGAACACAAGCTAAACATAGGTTTCAGGGCGAGGGCAAGGCCGGCACACTCTGCAGAGCTGAATCGAGATCTCATGCATCTGAATTCAGGGCGAGAATAAGGCGCTGGCTCAGGTTGGAGTTCCTGTCCATGATTTCCCCTTCACAAAGAGGAGGGGGCATCACAAAGCCATGGAGGTTTTACCACGATGGGAGCTGTGAGATGCTCCAAAACACAAGGATTACTTTTGTAGGACATTTGAGACCTATTGGATGGCTCCAGGACGTCCCATATGGTACATCGCCAGAGCAGAGATCTAAGGATGGATGCCTGGGCAGCCGGCCTCGCATTCCAATTGTCTCCTAGTGACAAGAAAGGTTCGTTCTGCTGGCTCTGGGGGAGCAACCAAGGGGGTTGAGATGAAATGGAATCTCCTGTGGATGGGACCTAAGGTGGATTTGTGTCCATGGGGTCCTTGGAATGGGGCGGTGGTGCTGGAGCCCTGAAGGATTCTCCTAACTGAGATTTTGGGACAGCTCCCAAGGGCAAGTTTCCCATGTGGAGGCAAGATTTGTTCTAATTGGTGCCTCAGGAAACCCCCTTATGCTTGTATTGGAAACCAGGCCTCTGAGGAGAGATACCTGGAAACCACAGCAATGGATCCGATTAGGGCCTAGGGGCCTGTCCACTTCAATCTTCTTCTCTGGTCACATCTGTCTATGGTATGAGTGGAGGTAGTTGCTTAGTTGTTGTCAGACCGACCCTGTTTGTCTGGTTCGCCTACACTATTGGATGGCCTCAGGGACTTTGGAGGTTTCTCCTAATTTTTACGATTATGGAGAACGGAATGGGCAGAATTTCTGTGGAGTGGGCAGGCACAGACATGATGTGTGGCTCCAGAGGCCCCAGCCTGGGGGGTGTGTGGGCCAGGACTGTGAGGACAGATGTCTCAAAACACAAACTCAGCTTAGGTTTGGGGATGTAGGTTTGGCAGGCTCGATCTACAGCCCGTGAGGAGAATTCTTCGAGATATGAAAAAATGGTGAGTGTGAGGCACTTGCTCAGGCTTTTGTCTCTGGATTTTGTGTCAACGATGTCTGTGGAATGTCGGGGAAGCTTCATGGGCTTTGGACGAATCTTTCTCTGTGTGGATTTGGCCCGATCCCAATTGTTTTTGGTCAATGTGTGGGATGGGAGGAGTCCTTTCAGTTTTGTTAACAAAGGTGTCCCACCAAAAGAGGGATTCCAGAGCAGAGCCCTGGGGAGGGGCGACTGGACAACCAGAAATCTGGTTAAAAATTGGAGCCTAGGGGCATGGCAAGCCCAATATGCCTTCTAATCTTCCAGCCACTGAGAGGCCTTCCTTGAGGACAGAAGTTACGATGAGGGTCACAATGCGTTTTTATACCCTCGTTGGGCTCTATCATGGGCGGGGACTCATGGTGCACACTGGTTTCTCTTACACTGAATATTGGACAACATGCCAACCACATGTATTCTTGACATGGGGAAGTAGTAGTTCCGATTTCTGCATCTCATTCACCCCTGGGCAATGATTGGAGTTAAGGTCTAGGTTTTGAAGTCTGAAAACCGAAGTTATGAAGAGATGATGACCTAAGGCCATGTCGGGTCCAATGTGCTCAGTGTGGAGCCAGCTGTTGGGGTATTGGTGGGGAGGTTCAGACTCAGCCTCTTTCATACAGGGCATTAGTTCCCAGGGTAGATTGTATAATTGGAGTACATTCGAGTGCTGTGCAGGTTGATCCTCATTTGGCATTTCTGGGTAGCCCCAATGGCAAAGTTTTTCTTCTGGAGGGCAGGCAGAGTGCTGCATTGTGGCTCCTGAACTCCTAAACTGGATGACTTGTGGGTGCGGAGTGTGAGGACAGAAGTCTGAGAACACATGTCAGGCATAGGTTTTGGGGCGAGGGCATGGCAGGCACCCTCTGCAGATCTGAATTGGTATTTCGTGCATCTGAAGTCAGGGCGAGGTTCAGACTTAGGCTCAGGTTGGAGTTTCTGTCCATTATGGGCCCTTCATGAATGGGGGGGTGATCACGAGGCCATGGAGGTTTTTGTCTGGATTTTGTGTCAACAATGGCGGTGGAATGTCGCGGTGACATCAATCAGAACAAATTAGGAGAAACCTCTTGCACCCCCAAGTCTTCCCTAAGAGTGTAGGCCGCCCTGGACAAATAGGGGCTATCTGCCACCAGCTGAGCAACTACCTCCACTCAGACCCGGAGACAGACATCCACAGAGTAGAAGTTTGAACTGGACAGGCCCCTAGGACCTCATCAGATTCATTGTTTTGATTTCCAGCCATCTCTCCTCAGAGGCCTGGTTTCTAATAGCCGTGTATGCGGCTTTACTGCAGCACTCATCAGAACAAATCTCATCTCCATATGGATAACTAGCACGTGGGAGCTCTGTCAAAACCTCTGGTTAGTAGAAACCTTCAGGACCCTGTTGCCACCGCTCCATTCCAAGGTCCCCATGGACACACACCCACATTAGGACCCATCGGCAGGTGAGTCCGTTTTAACTCAGCGCCCTCAGTTGCTCTCCCAGAGGCAGCAGATCGAAACTGTATTATCGTAAGGAGAAAATTGGAATGAGAGGCGGGCAGCCCAGGCATCCATTCTTAGAACCCTGCTCTGGAGTCATCCCTATGGGATGTCCTGGAGCCATCCAACAGGTCTCAGTTGTCCTGCAGAAGGAATACTTACGGTTTGGAGAATCTCACAACTCCCATCGTGGGAAAACTTCCATGGTCTCATGATGCCCCTCCCCCTTCATGAAGGGGCCATCATGGACAGAAACTCCAACCTGAGCCAACGTCTGATCCTCTTCCTGACTTCAGATGCACGAGATCTCGATTCTTCTCTGCAGAGTGTGCCTGCCGTGCCCTCATCCCCAAACCTACGCCTAACTTGTGTTGCCTGACTTCCGTCCTCACACTCTTGGCCCACAAGCCCTCAGGATGGCAATTCCGGAGCCACATTGCAGCACTCTGCCTGCACTCCAGAAGATAAACGTTTCTCTATGGGGCTACCCAGAAACACCAAATGAGGATAAACCTGCACGCCACTCTACTGTACCCCAATTATACAGTCTACCCTGAGCAGTAATGCCCTGTCTGACACAGCCTGAGCCCGGACTTCCCGGCCGACACCCAGACAGCTGGCCGCACACTGAGTACATCAGACCCGCCATGGCCTTGGGTCGTCATCTCTTCCCAACCTCGTTTTTCAGGCTTCAGAACCTAGACCTTAACTCCAATCAAGGCCCAGGGGTGAACGTGATGCAGAAATCGGAACTCCTCTTTCCCCGTGGCAAGAATCCTAATGGTTGGCATGTTTTCCAACGTTCAGTGTAGGAGAAACCAGCATGGACATGAGGCCCCACCCTTGTGTGAGAGCTGCATTGGACACAAACACGCATTGTGACCCTCAGCGTGAGTCCTGTCCTCAAGTAAGGCCTGTCAGTGGCTGGACCAAGAGCCGCATATGGGGCTTGCCATACCCCTAGTCCCCCTTTCTTAATCAGAGGTCGGTTTGTCCATTTGCCTCTCCCTAGGGCTCTGCTCTGGAATCCCTCTTTTGGTGAGAAACCTGAGGTAAAAAAACAGAACGGACTCTTCCCATCCCAGATAATCACCCCAACCTCCTGAGATCGGACCAAATCCCCAGAGATGGAGAGTCATCCATGGCCCATGAGGCCACCTCGACATTCCACGGCCATTGTTGACACAAAATTCTGAGACAAAAGCCTGAGCAAGCGCCTCACTCTAGCCCTTTGTTCATATCCCAAAGAGTTCTCCTCACAGTCTGTAGATTCTGCCTATTATACCTACGTCCCCAAACTTAAGCCAAGTTTATGTTTTCAGACTTCTGTCCCCACAGCCCTGGCCCACACACCCTCCAGGCTGGGGCCCCTGGAGTGACACCTCAGGACTGTGCATGCCTTCTCCAAGGGTATTCTGCCCATTCCATTGGCCACAACCGTACAAATTACGAGAAGCCTACAAAGTGCCTGAGGCTATCCCAATAGTGTCCACTCAGACAGATGTCCCCCGTGAAGAAGATTGAATCATACACGCCCCTAGGCCCTAATCGGATCCATTGCTTTGATTTCCAGGCATCTCCACAGAGGACTGGTTTCCAATACCAGAATACGGGGGATTCCTGTGGCACCGATCAGAACACATCTCATCTCCACGTTAGAAACTTGCATGTTGGGGCTGTGTCAAAACCTCTGGTTAGGAGAATCCTCCAGGGCCCCAGTGCCACCCGCCCCATTCCAAGGTCTTCATGAACACAAACCCATATTATGACCCATCCGCAGGAGAGTCCATTTCAATACATCCCCCTCGGTTGCTCCCCCAGAGCCAGCAGATTGAACTTCCCTTGTCCCAAGGAGAAAATTGGAATATGAAGTGGGCTGCCCAGGCGTCAAATTTTAGAACACTGTTGTGGAGTTGTTCCGTATGGGACATCCTTAAGCCATCCAACATTTCTCAACCTTCCCACAGAAGGAATTCTAGTGGTTTGGCGAATCTCAAAACTCCCATCGAGGGAAATACTCCATAACCTCGTGTTGTCCCACCCCCCCTTCCTGAAGGGGCCACCTTGGACAGAAAATCCTCGCCCTGACTTCAGGTGTACAAGATCTTGATTCAGCTCTGTAGAGTGTGCCTTCAGTGCCCTCGCCCGGACCTATGCCTAGCTTGTGTTCTCAGACTTTAGTTTTCACACTCTGGGCCCACAAACCCTCCCGTTTGGCAAATCTGGAGCAATTATGCAGCACTCTGCCTGCTCTCCAGAAGAAAAACATTGCCCTCTGGGGCTACCCAGAGACCCCAAATGAGGATCAACCTGCACGCCACTTGACTGAACCCCAATTATATAGTCCACCCTGGGCACTAGTGCCCTGTCTGACTCAGCTTGAACCCGGACCTCCCGACAGACACCCAGGCAGGTGACCACACACGAGCAAATCTGACCCGCCATGGTCTTAGCTTGTCATCTCTTCCCAACCTAGCTTTTCAGGCTTCAGAACTTAGACCTTAACTCCAAACCCTTCCAAGGGGTGAACGTGATGCAGAAATCAGAACTCCTTCTTCCCCATGGCAAGAAACCTTGTGTTTGTTATGTTGTCCAATGAACAGTGTAGGGGAAACCAGCATGTCCCTTGAGACTCTGCCATGCTAGAAGGCAGCATTAGGCACAAACACACATAGTGACACTCAGCGTAAGCCCTGTCCTCAAGTAAGATGCCTCAGTGGCTAGACCAATAGTCCGCATATGGGGCTTGCCATGCCCCTAGGCCCCCAATCTTAACTAGAGGTCGGGTTGTCTGGTCGCCCCACGCAGGGCTCTGCTCTGGAATTCCTCTTTTGGTGGGACACCTGTGGTAAAGAGAAAGCAAAACAAAACCAGACGGACTCCTTCCAACACACAGAATGACCCCAAACTCTTGGGATTGGGCTAAATCCCCAGAGAGGGAGACATGTCCATGTCACATGAGGCTACCTCGACATTGCATGGCTATCATTGACATAAAACCCAGAGACAAAGGCCTGAGCAAGCGCCTCACACTCGCCCTTTGTTCATATCCTAAAGAGTTCTCCTCATGGTCTATAGATTGGGCCTGGCATACCTATGTCCCAAAACCTAAGCCGAGTTTGTGTTTTCAGACTTCTGTCCCCATAGCCCTGGCCCACACACTGTCCAGGCTTGGACACCTGGAGCCCCACCACAGTACTGTGCCTGCCCTTTCCAAGGGAATTCTGCCCATTCCATAGGCCACAACCATATAAATTAGGAGAAACCTCCAAAGTCCCCGAGGCCAGCCCAATAATGTAGGCTGCCCAGAACAAACAGGAGCGATCTGACACCAGCTAAGCAAATACCTCCACTCCGACCCATAGACAGATGTCTCCAGAGTAGAAGATTGAACCTGACAGGCCCCTAGGCCCTAATCAAATCCAATGCTTTGGTTTCCAGGCATCTCTCCCCAGAGGCCTGGTTTCCAATATCAGCATAAGGGGGTTTCTAGAGGGACCCATCAGAACACATCTCGTCTCCACATGGGAAACGTGCTCATTGCAGCTGTGTCAAAACATCCGGTTAGGAGAATCCTTCAGGGCCCCAGTGCCACTGCCTCATTCCAAGGGCTCCATGGACACAAACCCACATTGTAGCCCATTGCAGGATGCTCTTTACTCTCCCACAGCCAACCGATCGAACCTGTCTTTTCACAAGAAGACAATCGGAATGCGAGGCAGGCTGCCCAGGCATCTGTCCTTAGAACCGTGCTCTGGAGTCATTTCTTATGAGAGGTCCTGGAGGCATCCAACAGGTCTTAATTATACCGCAGAAGGAACCCTTACTGCATAGAGCATCACAAATCTCCCATCGTGGGATAACCTCCTTTGCCCCATGATGCCCCGTCCCTTTCATGAAAGGGCCATCATGGATAGAAACTCCAACCTCAGCCAACGTCCGATTCTCACCCTGATTCAGAAGCACGATATCTTGATTCAGCTCTGCAGAGTGTGCCTACCATGCACCCGCCTTGAAACATAAACCTAGCTTCTGTTTTCGGACTTTCCTCCTCACGTTCCTGGGCCACAGGCCTTCCAGTTTCACAGTTCCGGAGTCACAATGCACCACTCTGCCTGCCCTCCAGAAGAAAAACTTTGCCCTATGGGGCTATGCAGAAACCCCAAATGAGGATCAACCTGCATTTAACTCGAATAGACCCCAATTATACAGTCTACCCTGGGTACTAATGTCCTGTCTGACACAGCCTGAGCCCACACCTCCCGACCGACACCCAGACAGCTGGCCACACACTGAGCACATAGGACCCACCAAGGCCATAAGTTGTCATCTCTTCCAACTTCGTTTTTCAGGCTTCAGAACTTAGACCTTATCTCCAATCACTGCCCAGGGGTGAACATGATGTAGAAATCAGAACTCCTCCTCCCGCTTGGCCAGAAATCTTGTGGTGGGCATGCTGTCCAACGTTCAGTGTAGGAGAAACCAGCGTGGCACATGAGGCCACGACCATGCTTGAGGGCTGCATTGGGCACAAAAACGCACTGTGACCCTCACCGTGTGTCCTGTCCCCAGGTAAGACCTGTCAGTGGCTGGACCAAAAGCTCGCATATGGGGTTACCATGATCCAAGCCCCCATTCTTAAATAGAGGTCGGTTTGGCATTTGCCACTCCCCAGGGCTCTGCTCTGGAATTCCTCTTTTGATGGGACACCTGAGGTAAAACAAAACAAAACAAAACAAAACAAAACGGACTCTTCCCTTCCCAAAGAATGACCCCAAATTCTGGGGATTGGGGCAAATCCCCTGAGGAGAAAGACTCTTTCATTGCCCATGGGTCACCTGGACATTCGACGGCCATTGGTGACACAATATCTAGAGACAAAAGCCTGAGCAAGCTCCTCACACTCGTCCGTTCATATCATGAAGAGTTCTCACGGTCTGTAGATCAGTCCTGCCACAAATAAGACCCGAAACCTAAGCCGAGTTTTTGTTTTCAGACAACTGTCCCAAAGCCCTGGCCCCCACACCCTAAAGGCTCAGGACCCTGGAGCCAAAACTGAGGACTGTACTTTCCCTCTCTAAGGGAATTCTGCCCATTCCATTGGCCACAACCCTACAAATAGGATAAACCTCCAAAGACTCCAAGACCATCCCAATAGAGTTGGCTAACCAGGACAAACAGGGGCAATCAGAGCCCATCTGAGCACCTACCTGCATTCAGACACGAAGACAGATGTGTCCAGAGGTAAATTGGAAAAAACAGGCCCCTAGGCCCTAATCAGATCAATTGCTTTGGTTTCCAGGCATCTCTCCTCAGAGGCCTGGATTCCATTACCAGCATATGGTGTTTCTTGAGGCACCCAACAGAACAAATCTCATCTCCACATGGGAAACTTGTGCCTTGCAGCTGTGTCAAAGCGTCAGGTTAGGAGAAGCATTCAGGGCCCCGGTGCCACAGCCTCATTCCAAGGTCTCTATGGATACAAACCCACATTAGGACCCATTCACAGGAGAGTCCATTTCAACTCAGCCCCCTCGGTTGCTCCCCCAGATCCAGCAGATCAACCTGTTTTGTCACTAGGAGACAATTGGAATGAGAGGCGGGCAGCCCAGCCATCCATCCTTAGAACCATGCTTGGATTTGTTCCGTATGGGAAGTTCTGGAGCCATCCAACAGGTCTCAATGGTCCTGTAGAAGAATCTTTGCGGTTTGGGGCATCTCACAACTCCCATCGTGGGAAAATCTCCATGGCCTCGTGATCACCACCCCCCCCTTCATGAAGGGGCCATCAGGGACAGAAACTCCAACCTGAGCGATCGTCTGATCCTCACCCTGATTTCATATGCATGAGATCTAGATTCAGCTCTGCAGAGTATGCCCGCTGTGCCCTCGCCCAGAAACCTAAACCTAGCTGGTGTTCTCAGACTTCCTTCCTCACAATCTTGGCCCACAAGCCCTCCAGTTTAGCGATTCCAGAACTACACTGCAGCACTCTGCCCTCAAGAAGAAAATCAATGCCCTCTGGGGCTACCCAGAAACCACAAATGAGGGTCAACCTGCATGCCACTTGACTATGCCACAATATACAGGATGCCCTGGGCTCTAATGCCCTTTATGACACAGCCTGAGCCTGGAACTCCTGATCCACACCGAGCCAGCTGGCCCCACACAGAGCACATCAGACCTGCCATGGCCTTACATTGTCATGTCTTTCCAACCTCAGTTTTCAGGCTTCAGAACCTAGACCTTATCTCCAATCACTGTCCAGGGTTGAACATGATGCAGAAATCAGAGCTCCTTCCCCATGGCAAGAAACCTTGTGGTTGGCATGTTGTCCAACTTTCAGTGTAGTTGAGACCAGCATGCGCCATGAGGCCTCACCCATGCTTGAGGTCCACGTTGGTCACAAACAGGCATTGTGACTCTCAGCGTGAGCCCAGTCCTAAAGTAAGGCCTCTCAGGGGCTGGACCAAGAGACGGCATATTGGGGTTGCCATGCCGCTATGCCCCAATTTTTAACCATAATTTGGGTTTACCATTTGCCCTTGTCAAGGGCTCTGTCTCAGAATACCTCTTTTGTTGGGAAACCTGAGGTAACAAAACTGAAAGGACTCCTCCCATCCTACAGACTCACCCAAAACAATTGGGATGGGGCCAAATCCAAAGACAGGAAGGCTCGTCCATAGACCATGAGGCCTCCCCTACAGTCCACGGCCATCGTTGACAGGAAATTCAGAGACAAAAGCCTGAGCAAGCACCTCACACACGCCCTTTGTTCATATCCCGAAGAGTTCTCCTCACGGTCTGTAGATTGGACGTGCCATACGTACATCCCAAAACCTAAGCTGAGTTTGTGATTTAAGACATCTGACCACACAATCCTGGCCCACACACCCTCCAGGCTGGGGCCCATTGAACCACACATCACTGCCCACTCCTCGTGAATTCTGCCCCTTCCATTGTACATAATCATACAAATTAGGAGAAAGCTTCAAAGTCCCGGCAGCCATCGCAATAGTGTAGGCCACGGGGATAAACAGGGGTGGTCTGACACCAGCTGAGAAACTACCCACACTCATACCATAGAAGATGTCCCCAGAGAAGGAGATTGAACCGGACAGGCCCCTAGGCCCTAATCGGATCCAATGCTTTGGTTTCCAGGTATCTCTACTCAGAGGCTTGGTTTCTAAGACCAGGATATGAGGGTTTCCTGAGGCATCCATATGAACAAATCTTGTCTCCACATGGGAAACTTGCTCTTTGGACCTGTCTCAAAATCTCTGGCTAGGAGAATCCTTCAGGGCCCCAGTGCCACCGCCCTATTCCAAGGTCTCCATGGACACAAACCCACATTAGAACCTATCTGCAGTAGATTCCTTTTCAACACAGCCCCCTTGGTTGCTCCCCCAAAGCCAGCAGATCCAACCTGTCTTGTCACTAGGAGACAATTGGAATGCGAGGCGGGCTGCCCAGGCATCCATCCTTAGAACCCTGCTCTGGCATCATTCCATATGGGATGTCCTGGAACCATCCAACAGGTCTCAAATGTCCTGCAGAAGGAATCCTTGCGTTTTGGAGCATCTCACAACTCCCAACGTGGGAAAACCTCGATGGCTTTGTGATCCCCCCACTTTATGAAGGTGAAATCATGGACAGGAACTCCAATATGAGCCAACGTCTGATTCTCGCCCTGACTTCAGATGCATGAGATCTCGATTAAGCTCTGTGGAATGTGTGGCCTTTCCCTCGCCCTGAAACCTATGTCTAGCTTGTGTTCTCAGACTTCTGTCCTCCACACCTGGCCCCCAAGCCCTCAAGTTTGGCAATTCTGGACCCACAATGCAGCACTCTGCCTGCCCTCCAGATGAAAAATGTTGCCCTATGGAGCTTCTCCGACTCCCCAAATGAGGATAGACCTATACAGCACTCTATTGTACCCAAATTATATATTCTAACCTGGGCACTAATGCACTGTCCAACACAGCCTGAGCCCGGACCTCCTGACCAACACCCAGACAGCTGACCACCCACGGAGCACATCAGACACGCCATGGCCTTAGCTCATCATCTCTTCCAAACCTAGATTTTCAGGCTTCAGAACTTAGACCTTAACTCCAAAACCTGCCAAGGGGTGAATGTGAGGCAGAAATTAGAACTCCTCCTTACCCACGGCAAGAAACATTGTGGTTGGCATGTTGTCCAACGTTCAGTGTAGGAGAAACCAGCGCTCACCATGAGGCCACGCCCATGCTTGAGTGCAGCCAGGGCATAAACTCGCATTGTGACCTTCAGCTTGAGTCCTGTCCTCTAGGAAGTCCTCTCAGTTGCTGGACCATTAGACGTGATAATAGACTTCCCATGCCCCTAGACCCCAATTTTTAATGAGATTTCTGGTTGTACTGTTGCCCTTCCCAAGGGCTCTGCTCTGGAATCCCTCTTTTTGTGGGAAACCTGAAGTAAAAAAACAAAACGGACTCCTCCCATCCCACAGAATGACCCCAAACTCTTGGTATCCCACCAAATCCCCAGAGAGGAAGACTTGTCCATTGCCCATGAGGTCACCCGGACATTCCACAGCCATCAATGACACAATATCTGGGGACAAAAGCCTGAGCCAGCGCCTCATACTCGCCCTTTGTTCATATCCCGAAGAGTTCTCCTCACGGTCTGTAGATCATTCCTGCCATACCTATGAACCGAAACCTAAGGTTAGTTTGTGTTTTCAGAAAACTTTACCCAAAGCCCTGGCCCCCACACCCTACGGGTCAGGATCCTGGAGCCAAAATGAGGACTGTACCTGCACTCTACAAGGGAATTCTGCCCATTCCATTGGCCACAACCCTACAAATAGGATAAACCTCCAAAGTCTCCAAGGTCATCCCAATACTGTTGGCTGCCCCGGACAAACAGGGGCAATATGAGACCATCTGAGCACCTGCATGTATTCAGACCCATAGACAGAAGTCCCCAGAGGCAAATTGGAAAGAACAAGCTCCTAGGCCCTAATCAGATCCATTGCTTTGGTATCCAGGCATTTCTCCTCAGAGGCCTGGATTCCCATACCAGCATATGGCTGTTTCTTGAGGCACCTATCAGAACAAATCTCGTCTCAACATGGGAAACTTGCATGTTGGATCTTTGTTAAAGCTTCTGGTTAGGAGAACACTTCACGGCCCCGATGCCACTGCCTCATTCCATGGTCTCCATGGACACAAACCCACATTAGGACACATCCACAGGAGAGTCCATTTCAACTCAGCCCCCTCGGTTACTCCCCCAGATCCAGCAGATCTAACCTGTCTTGTCACTAGGAGACAGTTGGAATGAGAGGCGGGCTGCCCAGTCATCAATCCATAGAACCCTGCTAGTTCCATGTGGAAAGTCCTGGAGCCAACCAAATATCTCAATGGTCCCAGAGAAGAATCTTTGTGGTTTGGAGCATCTCACAACTCCCATCATGGGAAAACCTCCATGGCCTCGTGATCCACCCCCCTTCATGAAGGGGCCATCAGGGACAGAAACTCCAAGCTGAGCCATCGTCTGATCCTCACCCCTGACTTCAGACACACAAGATCTCGATTCAGCTCTACAAAGTGTGCCTGCTGTGCCCTCGCCCAGAAACCTAAGCCTAGCTTGTGTTTTCAGATTTCCTTCCTCACACTCCTGTTCCACAAGCCCTCCAGTTTGGCAATTCCGTAACTACAATGCTGCACTCTGCCTGCCCACCTGAAGAAAACCATTACACTCTGGGGCTACACAGAAATCCCAAATGAGGATCAACCTGCACGCCACTTGACTGTACCACAAATATACAGGCTGCCCTGGGCACTAATGCCCTTTCTGACTGGTTTCCAATCAGCATATGTGGGTTTCCTGAGGCACCAATTAGAAAAAATCTTGTCTCCATATGGGAAACTTGCTCTTTGGAGTTGACTCAAAATCTCTGGTTAGGAGAAACCTTCAGGGCCCCGGTGTCACCGCCCCATTACAAGGTCTCCATGAACACAAACCCACACTAGGACCCATCCGCAGGAGATTCCATTTCAACTCAGCCCCCTTGGATGCTCCCCCAGAGCCAGCAGATCCAACCTGTCTTGTCGCTAGGAGACAATTGGAATGCGAGGCGGGCTGCCCAGGCATCCGCCTTAGAACCCTGCTCTGACGTCATTCTTTATGGGACGTCCCGGAGCCATCCAACAGGTCCCAAATGTCCTGCAGAAGGAAACCTTGCGATTTGGAGCATATCACAACTCCCAACGTGGGAAAATATCGATGGCTTTGTGATCCCCCCCTTTATGAAGGGGAAATCATGGACAGCAACTCCAACCTGAGCCAACGTCTGATCCATGCCCTGACTTCAGAGGCACGAGATCTCGATTCAGCTCTGCAGAGTGTGCCTGCCTTGCCCTCGCCCTGAAACCTATTTCTAGCCTGTGTTCTCAGACTTCTGTCCTGACCCCCAAGCCCACAAGTTTGGCAATTCTGGACCCATAATGCAGCACTCACTCTGCCTGCCCTCCAGATGAAAAATGTTGCCTATGGAGATTCCCAGACACCCCAAATGAGGATAGACCTACACGGCACTCTACTGTACCCAAATTATATAGTCTAACATGGGCACTAATATACTGACACAGCCTGAGCCCAGACTTCCTGACCATCACCCAGACAGCTGACAGCACACTGAGCACTTTGGACCCGCCATGGCCTTAGCTCGTCATCTCTTCCTAACCTAGACTTTCAGGATTAAGAACTTAAACCTTAACTCCAAACCCTGCCAAGGGGTGAATGTGATGCAGAAATCAGAGCTCCTTCTTACCCATGGCAACAAACCTTGTGGTTGGCATGTTGTCCAACGTTCAGTGTAGGAGAAACCAGTGTTCACCATAGGGCCCGCCCATGCTTGAGTGCTGCGAGAGCATAAACACTCATTGTGACCCTCAGCGTGAGCCCAGTCCTCTAGTAAGTCCTCTCAGTGGCTAGAACATTAGGCGTCATAATGGCCTTGCCATGCCCCTAGGCCCCAATTTTTAACCAGATTTCTGGTTGTCCAGTCACCACTCCCCAGGGCTCTCTTCTGGAATCCCTCTTTTGGTGGAACCCCTGAGGTAAAAAAAAAAAAAAATGGACTCCTCCCATCCCACAGAATGACCCCAAACTCTTGGGATCCCACCAAATCCCCAGAGAGGAGGACTCGTCCATTGCCCATGAGGCCACCTGGACATTGCAAGGCCATCGGTGTCACAGTATCCAGAGACAAAAACCTGAGCAAGCACCTCACACTCGCCCTTTGTTCATATCCCAAAGAGTTCTCCTAACAGTCTGTAGATCAATCCTGCCATACCTACGACCTGAAACCTAAGATGAGTTTGTGTTTTCAGAAAACTGTCGCCACAGCCCTAGCCCACACACGCTACAGGCTCAGACCCCTGGAGCCAAACTTGAGGACAGTAACTACCCTCTCCAAGGGAATTCTGCCCACTCTATTGTCCAAAACCCTACAAATAGGATAAACATCCAAATTCCCTGAGGCCATCCCAATAGTGTTGGCTGCCCAAGACAAGCAGCGGCACCCCTCTGAGCACCTACCTGCACTCAGACCCGTAGACAGATGTTCCTAGATGTAAATTGGCATGAACAGACCCCTAGGCCCTAAACGGAGCCATTGCTTTGGTTTCCAGGCATCTCTCCTCAGAGGCCTAGATTCCAATACCAGCATATGGCTGTTTCTTGAGGCACCTATCAGAACAAATCTCGTCTCCACGTGAGAAACGTGCATGTTGGAGCTGTGTCAAAGCCTCTGGTTAGAAGAACCCTTCAGGGCCCCGGTGCCACTGCCTCATTCCATGGTCTCCATGGACACCAACCCACATTAGGTCCCATCCGAAGGAGAGTCCATTTCAACGCAGCCCCCTCGGTTGATCCCCCAGATCCAGCAGATCTAACCTGTCTTGTCACTAGGAGACGATTGGAATGAGAGCTGGGCTGCCCCGCCATCCATGCTTAGAACCCTGATTGGAATCCTTTTGTATGGGAATTCCTGGAGCCAACCAAAATTTCTGAGTGGTCCCCCAGAAGAATCTGCAATTTGGAGCATCTCACATCTCCCTTCGTGGGAAAACCTCCATGGCCTCGTGATCCCCCCTCCCTTCATGAAGGGGTCATCAGGGACAGAAACTCCAACTTGAGTGATCGTCTGATCCAAGCCCTGCCTTCTGATGCACGAGATCTTGATTCATCTCTGCAGAGTGTGCTTGCCGTGCCCTCGCCCAGAAACCTAAACCTAGCTTGTGTTCTCAGGCTTCCGTCCTCACACTCCTGGCCTACAAGCCCTCCAGTTTGGCAATTCCATAACTACAATGCAGCACTCTGCCTGCCCTCCAGAAGGAAATCATTGCCCTCTGGGGCTACCCAGAAACCTCAAATGAGGATCAACATGCACGCCACTTGACTGTACCCCAATTATACTGGTTGCCCTGGACACTAATGTTCTTTGTGTCACAGCCTGAGCCTGGACTTCCAGACCCACACCCCGCCAGCTTGCCACACACTGAGCACATCGGACCCGCCATGGCCTTAGGTCGTCACCTCTTCCCAGCCTCAGTTTTCAGGCTTCAGAAACTAGACGTTATCTCCAATCACTGCCCAGGGTTGAACATGATGCACAAATCAGAACTCCCTCCCCATGGCAAGAAATCTTGTGGCTAGCATGTTGTCCAATGTTCAGTGTAGTTGAAACCAGTGTGGCCCATGAGGCCCTGGTAATGTTTGAGTGCTGCGATGGGCACAATTATGCATTGTGACCCTCAGCGTGAGACCAGTCCTCAAGTAAGTCCTCTCAGTGGTTTGACCATGGGATGACATATTGGGCTTTCCATGCCCCTAGGCCCCAATTTTTAACCATAGTTCAGGTTGTCCGTTCACCCCTCCCTAGGGCTCTGCTTTGGAATACCTCTTTTGGTGGGACACCTGAGGTAACAATACTGAAAGGACTGTTACCATCCCACAGATTGATCCAAAACCATTGGGATCGGGCCAAATCCACAGAAAGGAAGACTCGTCCATGTCCAAAGAGGCCTCCCCGACATTCTACCACCATCTTCGACACAAAATCCAGAGACAAAAGCCTGAATAAGCACCTCACATTCGCCCTTTCTTCTTATCCCGAAAAGTTCTCCTTACGGTCTGTAGATCAGGCCTGCCATACCTACGTCCTCAAACCTAAGCTGAGTTTGTGTTTTCAGACTTCTGTACCCACAGTCCTGGCCCACACACCCTCATGCTGGGGGCCCTGGAGCCACTCATTAGGACTGTGCTTCCCTGTCCATGGGAATTCTGCCCATTCCATTGTCCACAATCATACAAATTAGGAAAAACCTCCATAGTCCCTGAGGCCATCCCAATAGTGTAGGCCGCCCAGGACAAACAAGGGCGGTGTGACACCAGCTGAGCCTCTACCTCCACTCAGACCATAGATGGATGTCCCTTGAGAAGAAGATAGAACTAGACAGGCCCCTAGGCCATAATCAGATCCGTTGCTTTTTTTTCCAAGCATGGCTCCTCAGATGCCTGCTTTCCAATACCAGCATACGGGTATTGGCTGAGGCACCCATCATAAAAAAATCTCGTCTCCACAGGAAAAATTGTACGTTCAAGCTGTGTCAAAAGCTTAGGAGAATCCTTCAGGGTCCTGGTGCCACCATCCCATTCCGAGGTCCTCATGGACATACACACACATTAGGAACCATTCTGAGGAGAGTCCATTTCAACAAAGTCCCCCCAGTTGCTCTCGCAGAGACATCAGATCGCACCTCTCTTGTTGCTAGGAGACAATTGGAATGCGAGGCAGGATGCCCAGGCATCCATCCTTAGAACCATGCTCCTGAGTCATTCCATAAGGGACATCCTGGAGCCATCCAACAGGTCTCAATTGTCCCGCAGAAGGAATCCTTGCAGTTTGGAGCATCCCACAACTCCCAACGTGGGAAAACCTCCATGGCCTAGAGATTCAGCCCCCTTCATGAAGGGGCCATCATGGACAGAAACTCCAACCTGAGCCAACGTCTGACCCTCGTCTTGACTTCAGATGCACGAGATCTCGATTCAGATCTGCATAGTGTGCCTGCTGTGCCCTCGCCCTGAAACATAAGTCTAGCTTGTGTTCTCAGACTTCTGTCCTCACACTCCTGGCCCTGAAGCCCTCAAGTTTGGCAATTCCAGAGCCACAATGCAGCTCTCTCCCTGCCCTCCAGAAGAAAAATGTAGCCCTAATGAGCTTACCAGACACCTTAAATGAGGATAAACCTACACAGCACTCAACTGTACCCAAATTATATAGTCTAACCTGGGCACTAATGCACTGTCTGACACAGCCTGAGCCCGGACCTCCTTACCAACTCCCAGACAGCTGACCACACACTGAGCACATGGGACCCGCCATGGCCTTAGGTCACCATCTCTTCCCAAACTCGGTTTTCAGGATTCATAACTTAGACCTTAGCTCCAATCACTGCCCAGGGGTGAATGTAATGCAGAAATCAAAATTCCTCCTTCCCCATGGCAAGAAACCTTGTGGTTGGCATTTTGTCCAAAGTTTAGTGTAGAAGAAACCAGCAAAGCCCATGAGTCCCTGCCCATGCTTGAAGGCTGTGTTGGGCAAACACATGCATTGTGACCCTCAGTGTGAGCCCTGTATTCAAGTAAGACCTCTCCGTGGCTGGACCAAGGTCCTGCATATGGGCTTGCTATCCCCCTAGACCCCCAATCTTAACCAGAGTTCAGGTTCTCCATTCGCCCCTCCCCAGGGCTCTCTCTGGAATCCCTCTTTTAGTTGCACACCTGAGGTAAAAAATCAGAAAGGACTCCTCCCATCCCACAGAATGACCCCAAAATCTTCGGATCGGGCCAAATCCCCAGAGAGAGAGACTCGTCCGTGGCCCATGGGCTACACCGACATTCCATGGCCATCGGTGACACAAAATCCAGAGACAAAAGCCTGACCAAGCGCCTCACACTCACCTTTTGTTAATATCCTGAAGAGTTCTCCTCAAGATCTGTAGATCAGGCCTCCCATACCTAAGTCCCCAAAACTAAGCCAACTTTCTGTTTTCAGACTTCTGTCCCCACAGCTACAACCAACTCACCCTCCATGCTTGGGCCCCTGGATCCACACCTCAGGACTGTGCCTTCCCTCCCAAAAGAAATTCTGCCCATTTCATTGGCCACAAACTTGTAAGTTAGGAGAAAACTCCAAAGTCACAGAGGCCATCCCAATAGTGTATATTGCCCGGGACAAACAGGGGTGATCAGACACCAGCCGAGGAACTACCACCACTCAGACCCATAGACAGATGACCCTAGAGAAGAAGATTAAACCGGACAGGACCCTAGGCCCTAGTCATATTCATTGCTTCGGTTTTCAGGCATCTCTCCTCAGAGTTCTGGTTTCTAATGCCGGCATATGGGGGGTTACTGAAGCACCAATGAGAACAAATCTTGTCTCCCCATGGGAAACTAGCTCATTGGAGTGGTGTCAAAACCTCTGGTTAGGAGAATCCTTCAGGGCCCCGGTGCCAATGCCCCATTCCAAGATCTCCATGGACACAAACTCACATTAGGACCCATCCTCAGGAGAATCCACTTCAACTCAGCCCCATCGGTTGCTACGCCAGAGCTAGCAAATCAAACGTTTCCTGTCACTAGGAAACAATTGGAATGTGAGGTGGGTTGCCCAGGCATCCATCCTTAGAACCCTGCTCTGGAGTCATTCCATATGGGATGTCCTAGAGCCATCCAACAGGTTTCAATTGACCCGCAGAAAATCCTTGTGGTTTGAAGCATCTCACTACTCCCATCATGAGAAAACCCCCATGGCCTCTTGATGACCCCCCTTCATGATGGGGCCATCATGGACAGAAACTTCAACCTGAGCCAACGTCTGAACCTCACCCTGACTTGAGATGCACGAGATCTCGATTCAGCTCTGCAGAGCATGCCTGCCGTGCCCTCTACCCAAAAAGAAAGCCAAGCTTGTGTTCTCAGACTTACGTACTCACACTCCTGGCCCAAAAGCCAGAATGCAGCACTCTTCCTGCCCTCCAGAAGAAAAAATTTGCCCTATGGGGCTACTGAGAAACCCCAAATGATTATCTTCTGCACGCCACTTGACTGTACCCCAATTATACAGCCTATCTGTGCACTAATGCCCTGTCTGCCACAGCCCGAGCGCACACCTCCTGAACAACACCTAGAAAGCTGGCCCCAACCTGAACACATCGGAAACGCCATGGCCCTAGGTTGTCATCTCTTGCCAACCTCGGTTTTCAGGCTTCAGAACCTAGACATTATCTGCAATCACTGCCCAGGGTTGAACGTGATGCAAAAATCAGAACTCCTCCTTCCCCATTGCAAGAAACCTTGAGGTTGGTATGTCCAAGGTTCAGTGTAGGAGAAACCTGCATGCTCAATGAAGCCCCGCTTATGATTGAGTGCTGCCTTGGGCACAAACACACATTGTGACCCTCAGCGTGAGTCCACTATTCAAGTAACGCCTCTCAGTGGCTGGACCAAGAGCCCGTATATGGGGATTGCCATGTCCATATGCCCCCAGACATAACCAGAGGGCGGGTATTCCAGTTGTCTGTACCCAGTGTTCTGCTATAGAATCCCTCTACTGGGGGGACGCATGAGGCAGAAAACAGGACTCCTCCCTTCCCACAGAATGGCCCCAATCTCTTGGGAGCTGGGCAAATTACCAGAGAGGGAGACTCTTCCAGGGCCCATGAGGCCACCTCTACATTAATCGACCATCGTGAATACAACATCCAGAGACATAAACCTGAACAACCGCCTCTTATTCGCCCTCCTTTCTAATCGCGAAGAGCTCCCCTCACGGACTGTAGATCACTCCTGCCATAACCTCGGCCCCAGAGCTCAGTCGAGTTTGTGTTTTTGGACATCTGTCCCCACAGCCATGGCACACACAGCCTCCAGGCTGGGGCCTCTGGAGACACACCACAGGACTGTCCTACTCACTCCTAGAAGACTGTGCCCATTCCATTGCTCACAACCCCACAGAATAGGAGAAACCTTAAGGCTCCCAAGACATCCCACTACTGTAAGTCACCCTGGACCAACAGGGGCATCCTTACAAAAGATGAGCAACTAACTCCACACAGACACTCAGACAGATGTCTGCAGAGCCACAAGATTGAACTGGACAGGCCCCTAGGCCCTAATCTCAACTCTTGCTTTGGTTTCCAGGTGTCACTCCTCAGAGGCCTGGGTTCGAAGACCAGCATATGGGGCTTTCTTGACACCTCTCATCTCCACATGGGAAGCTTCCTTCTTGGAACTGTGTCATACCCTTCAGGTTGGAGAATCCTGCAGAGTCCCTGAGCCACTGCCCCATTCCAAGGTCTCCATGGCCACCAACCCACATTATGACTCATCCTCAGGGGAGTCCATTTCAACTCAGCTCTATGGGTATTTCGCTCAAGAGCTCACAGATTGAGCCTGCCTTGCCCTGAGCAGCCAGTGGGAATGTGAGGTGGCATTTCCAGGCATCCATGCTTAGACATCTGCTCTCGAGTCTTTCTGTATGGGGCGTCCTGGAACCATCCAATAGGACTCGACTGTCCTGCAGAAGGAAACCTTGAGGTTTGGAGCAGCTCACAACTCCCATCGTAGGGAAACCTCCTTGACTCATGACGCCACCATCCCCTTCATGAAGGGGCCATCATGGACACAAACTCCAGCCTGAGGCAACATCTGATACTCGCCCTGACCTCAGATTCAGGAGATTTTTTTTTTTAAGATTTTATTTATTTATTTGACAGAGAGAAATCACAAGTAGATGGAGAGGCAGGCAGAGAGAGAGAGAGAGGGAAGCAGGCTCCCTGCTAAGCAGAGAGCCCGATGCGGGACTCGATCCCAGGACCCTGAGATCATGACCTGAGCAGAAGGCAGCGGCTTAACCCACTGAGCCACCCAGGCTCCCCAGATTCAGGAGATCTTGATTCAGCCTCTACAGAGTGGGCATGCTGTGCCCTCGGCCCCAAAACTAATGCTAGCTTGTGTTTTCATACTTCCTTCCTCACACTCCTGGCAAATAATCCCTACAGACTGGGAATTCCGAAACCACAACACAGTCCTCTGCTAGCCCACAAGAAGAAAAACATTGCCCTATGGGGTTCTCCAGAAACCCCAAATGAGGATCAACCTGTTTGGGTCTCGCCTGCACCCCAATTGGATAGGCTGCCCTGGGGACTAATGCTCTGTCTGACAGTCTGAGGCCAGACATCCCGGCAGACAAGGAGACAGCTGGCTGTACACCCAGCACATCAGACACGCCATGGCCTTAGGCCTTCATCTCTTCACAACCTGGGATTTCAGACATCTGAACCTAGAAATTATATCAAATCCCTGCACAGGTGGGGGTACCTGAAGCACAAATCAGAACTCTTCATATGCATGGCTGTAAAACTTGCTGTTGGCATGGAATCTCACCTTCAGGGTAGGAGAAACCTTCATGGCCCCTGAGGCCAAGCACAAATTTGAGTGCCGACTTGGGCACAAACTCGCATTTTGACCGTCAGCATGAGCCCCATGCCAAAGTAAGGCCTCCCAGGGCATGGATATTGGGTTTGCCAAGCTCTTATGCTCCCAAAGCTCACCAGAGTTAGAGTTTTCCAGTTGCTCATACCCAGGGCTGTGATCTGGAGTCCCTCTCCTGGAGAAACACCTGAGCTAGACCACAGGATTCCACCCTTCCCACAAAATGACCCCCAAATCTTTGGAGCTGGCCCAACTCCTCAAAGAGGGAGAGTCTTCCATAGCCCCTAAGGCCACCCCTACATTCCACGGCTATGGTGGACACAACATCCAGAGACAAAAGCTTGCGTGACTGCCTCCAATTCGCCTTTATTTCATAAGCCGAGGAGCTCCCCTCTTGGTCTCTGGATCCGGCCTGCCATACCCGCAGTGCCACACCTAACCCGAGTTTCTGTTTTCAGACTTCTGTGCCCACAGCCGGAACCCACACACCCTTCAGGCTAGGGCCAATGGAGACACACCGAAGGACTGTGCCTGTCCTCTACAAGAAAACTGTGCTTAATCCATTGGCCACAACCCTACAGCTTAGGAGAAACCTCCAAGGCCTCCCAGGCCATGCCAATAGTGTAGGCTGCCTTGTACTAAGAAGGGCACTCTGACACCAGCTGAGCAACTATCTCCTCTTAGACACTCAGACAGTGTCCCCAGAGATAGAAGATTGAAACGGACAGGCACCTAGGCCCTAATGTGAACCCTAGTTTTGGTTTCCAGGTGTCTCTCCTGAAAATAGTTTGAAGACCAGAATCTGGGGCTTTTCTGAGGCACCAAACAGAACCTCTCTCCTTTCCATATGGGGAGTTTTTTATTGGATCCGTATCAAACCCTTCAGTTAGGCTTATTCTGCAAGGCCCCTGAGCCACCAGCACATTCCAAGGTCTCCACAGACACAAACCCAAATTACGACCCATTCTCAGGAGAGTCCATTTCAACTCAGCCCCCTGGGTAGCTTGCCCCAGAGCCAGAAGATCTAACATGTTTTGTCGCAAAGAGCCAATGGGAATGCAAGGTATGATGTATAGGAATCCATCCTTCGAACCCTGCTCTCCAGTCCTTCCGAATGGGACGTCCTGGAGCCATCCAACAGGACTTGACTGTCCCCGCAGAAAGAAACGCCAGAGCCAGCAGATCTAACATGTCTTGTCGCAAATAGCCAATGGGAATGTGATGTATACTGTACAGGCATCCATCCTGCGAAAACTGCTCTCCAGTTCTTCCATATGGGACGTCCTGGAGCCATTCAACAGGACCCGACTGTCCTGCAGATGTAATCCTCGTGGTCTGGAGCAATACAAAAACTAGTGTATGTGCTGGTGTCTAAGGTGCTGTGCAGGATTTTCCAACCCTGAGGGTTTGACACAGGTCGAAGGGCACGATTTCCTTCTGGGGACAGGAGATGTTCTGTTGTGTGGCTCAGGGACCACATGTTGTATACTAAGTTGGTATTCCAGAACAGGACCCTGAAGACAGATGCCTGAAAACCTAACCTAGGGTTCCAATGAGATTGTAGGGGCATGCCAGGTTCAATCTTCTGACCCAGAAACATTGACTTGGCTGTCTGCTTGGATGTAGGTGATCAGGGTGTTTCATACTGATATTTGCTTCCAGCGCTGCC
Organism: Neogale vison; assembly: GCF_020171115.1. Lineage (NCBI taxonomy): Eukaryota > Metazoa > Chordata > Mammalia > Carnivora > Mustelidae > Neogale > Neogale vison. Next base: position 76,909,458 of record NC_058095.1, read on the forward strand.
TACAATATTGGCGTGGGCTCAGGGCCTTGCATGTTTCTCCTAATCTGGCAGGTTTGGGCAGCTTTGACGGGCACAGTTTCCTTGGGGATGGCAGACACAGTCCTGTGGTGTGGATCCAGAGACCCTATCCTAGAGGGCATATAAGCCATGATTTTGGGAGAGAAATCTTCAAACACAAATGCTTAGGGTTAGTGGAAAGCATGAACTCAGGCCCAATCAATAGACCTGTAGTGCAGCTCATCAGGAACTGTAATTAGGGTGACTGGAAGGCGATAACACAGGCTTTTCTGTCTGGATTGTGTGTCCAAAATGGACTCTGAATGCAGGTGTGATCTCTTTTGTCCATGGGAGACGGTACCTCACATTGGATCCTGGAGGCTCTACATAGTTTGGTGGCTTTTTTGGGGAAGGGAAGAGTGCTGTTTTCCATCTTAGGGGTGGCCCAAAACAGGAATTCCTGAGATGAGATCTGGATCTGGGTCCTTGGAAAATCCCACCAAGGTTTAGAATTAGGGCTTAAGAGCATACCAGGCCTGCAGTGTGGAATCATGTTGGTGCAACTGAGAGGGCTTGTTTGAAAGCATGGTCAGGCTGAGGGTCACAATGCCTGTTTGTGCACTGCGACCCTCAGGAGTGGCCGTGATCTCATTGGCCATGTAGCTCGCTCCCACTTTAGGGGTTAGACGGCCATCCCAACAACCAGGTCTCCTGTCATGGGGAAGGAGGAGTTCTCTATTGTGTTTCAGGTTCCGCCATAGGCAGGGATTCCAACAAAGGTCTGGAGACAGGTGTCGGAATAAAACGGATAAATAGAGATGACGTACGTGGGTCATGGCAATCCCAAATGCTAGAGTTGGGGCACACTCATGGGTGACTAACACTAGGATGGGATCAGGCTCTCTCAGACACAGCACTAGTGGCTAGGGAAAACTATAAATTGGGGTTCCCTTGAGGGCCAAGCAGATTGATCCTCATGTGTTGTTTCTGACCAGACTGACCAGGCACTTCTCTCTATAGGTGAAGGCAGAATTTTGCGTTGTGACTCCAGAATCTCCTATCAAGAGGGGACCAGTCTGGTGAGGATAGAATTGTAAACACAAGCTATGGTTCAATTCAGTGCCAAGTGGAAGGCAGTTCCAATGTGCAGCGGTTTATTTGAGACATCCAGTACCAGAATAAGGGAGGATGTCAGATATTTGCTCACACTAGTGTTTGTGTCTATGATGAACAACCAATGGAAGGGTGGCATCAAGAGGCCATGGAGGAGTTCATATGCTGAGGCCTGTTGAGCTGCTCCAAACAGTAAGGTTTCCTTCTACTTGGCTCTTGAAGTCTGGTTTGTTTGCTCTAGGTTCCCCCATGTGGAAAGTTAGTGAAGCAGAGCTCTCCAGCATGGATGCCTAGAAAGCATACTCTGTTGACCGTGGCAGCTGAGGAAAATGGCAGTTTCGTTCTGGTGGCTCTGGGGCCAAGTACCAAGACCTTAAGTTAACAGGGACTTCTGGCATATGGGCCACAATGCTGGTTTATTACCAAGGAGATCTTAGAATGTGCTGGTTACTAATGTGCCATGCAGGATTCTCCTACCCTGAGGGTTTCACACAGGTCGAGGAGCATGGTATCCTGGGGACAGGAGATGTTCTGTCGTGGGGCTCAGGGACCACATGATGTGTCAAAAATTGGTATTCCAGAACAGGCCCCTGAGGACAGATGATTGAAACCTAATGGGGTACCATTTAGGGCCTCAGGGCATTTCAGTTTCAACCTTCTAACTCACAATTATTGACTTGGCTGTCTCCCTGGTTGTAGGTGATCAGGATGTTTCAGTCTGTGCATTTGTGTCGAGTGGCCAGCAATATTGAGGTGGGCTCATGGGCCTTACAGGTTTCTCCTAAACTGGAAGGTTTGGGCAACTCTGATATGCACAGTGTCCTTGGGGATGGCAGCCAGAGATGTGTGGTGTGACTCCAGAGATCCCATTCTGGTGGGCATGTGAGCCATGGTTTTTAGAGAGAAGTCTGGAAACACAAATAAGTGTTAGCGACATTCTGGCAATGTGATCGCAGGCCTAATGTGTAGACCTGGAGGGCAGCTCAACAGGAACTTTAATTAGGTTGACTGGAAGGCAGTAGCACAGGCCTTTCTCTCTGGATTGTGTTTCCAGGATGGCCTCAGAATGAAGGTGTGTTCTCATGGGTCCATGGGAGAATTTCCACTCTATGGATCCTGGTGGCTCTCCATAGTTTGGTGGCTTTTTGGGGGTAAAGGAAGAGTGCTGTTTTACATCATAGGGTTGCTCCAAAAGAGAGATTCCAGATACAGGCTCTGGTTCTCGGCCTCTGGGACATCCCACCAAGGGTTAGGATTTGGGCATAGGGGCGTACGAGGCCTTCAATGCGGGATCATGGTAGTGCAACTGAGAGGGATTGTTTGAAAGCATGCTCAGGTTTAGGGTCAAAATGCCTGTTTGCGCCCAGGGCGGCCCTCAGGAATGGGCGTGCTCTCATTGTTCTTGTAACTGGCTCCACCTTTGACGGTTGGAAACCCACCCCAAAAGCCAGGAATATTGAAGTGGGCTCAGGGGACTTATAGGTTTCCCCTAATCAGGAAGGTTTGGGAAATCTGATATGCACAGTTTGTTTGGGGATGACAGGCAGACTTCTGTGGTGTGGCTCCAGAGATCCCATTCTGGTGAGCATGTGAGCCATGGTTTTGGGAGAGAATTCTGCAAACGAAAATTCAGATTAGGGTGGGTGGCAAGGTGATTGTAAACCAATGCATAGACCTGGAGGGAAGAACGTCTGGAACTGTAATTAGAGTGACAGGAAGGCGGTAGCACAGGCTATTCTCTCTGGATTGTGTGTCCAGGATGGCCTCGGAATGTAGGTGTGGTCTCATGGGTCCATGGGAGACGTTTCCCATGTTTGTCTATGATGACCGAACAATGGAGAGGTGGCGGCAAGAGGCCATGGAGGGTTTTCACGTTGAGGCTTATGAGCTGCTCTAAACAACAAGGTTTCTTTCTACTGGACAGGTGGAGTCTGGTTTATTTGCTACAGGGTCCCCCATGTGGAAAGTTTGGGTAGCAGAGCTCTACCGCATGGATGCCTGGAAAGCTCAACTCCATTGACCATTGCAGCTAAGGAACAGGGCACGTTAGTTGTGCTGTCTCTGGAACGAAGTACCAAGTCTTTGAGTTGACATGGAATCTCTTGCAGATGGGCCACTATGCTGCTTTGTTACCAGGGAGATCTTAGAATATGCTGGTGCCTAAGGTGCTCTGCAGGATTCTACTACCCTCGGCTTTGGCACAGATGATAAGGCACGGTTTCCTTCTGGGGACAGGAGATGTTCTGTTGTGTGGCCCAGGGACCACATGTATCATAAGTTTGCATTTCAGAACAGGGATCTGAGGACAGATGTCTTAAAACCAAATCTAGGGTTCTAATGCATCCTAGGGGCATGTTAGGTTCACTTTTCTGACTCAGGACCATTGATTTGGCTGTGTGCCTGGATGTAGGTGATCAGGGTGTTTCAGACTGTGCAATTGCGTTCAGAGCGGCTGCCAATATTGGGGTAGGTTCAGGAGCCTTGCAGGTCCTCCTAACCTAGATATTATGGGCAACTGTGACGGGCTCAGTTTCCGTGGGTATGACAGGGACCGTATTTTCATGTGGATCCAGAGACCCCATCGTGGAAGACATGTGTGCCATGGTTTAGGTAGTGAAGTCTGCAAACAAAAATTCGTATTAGGGTGAGTGGCAAGGTGATCACAGGTCCAGTGCATAGACATGGAGGGCAGCTCGTCTGGAACTGTAATTAGGGTGTGTGGAAGGCGGTAGCACAGACTTTTCTCTCTTGAATGTGTGTCCAGGATGGCCTTGAAATGCAGGTGTGGTCTCATGGGTCCACGGGAGACTTTTCCTCTCTATGGATCCGGGTGGCTATCCATAGTTTGGAGGCTTTTCTGGGGAATAGAAGAGTGCAATTTTCCTTCTTAAGGGTGACACAAAACAGGGATTCCAGAGACAGGCTCTGATTCTGGGCATCTGGGACATCCCTCGAAGGGTTAGGATTTGGGCCTAAAGAGTACGAGGCCTGCAATGCGGGATCATGGTGGTGCAAATGAGAGGAATTGTATGAAAGCATGCTCAGGCTGAGGGTCACAATGCCTGTTTGTGCCCAGGGTGGACCTCAGGAGTGGGCGTGGTCTCATTGGTTTTGTAACTGGCTCCACAATTGAGGGTTGGGCACCCGTTCCAAGAGCCCAGTTTCCTGCCATGAGGAAGGAGAAGTTCTCTATTGTGCTTCAGGCTCCCACTTGGCTGGGATTTCTGCCAAGTTCTGAGGACAGGTGCCTGAAAACCAAGGAGGGGGAGAGATGAAGTACTTCGGCCATGACCATCCCAAATGCTAGATATGGGGCCCACTCTCTGGTGGCTGAAATTCGGTCGGGGCTCAGGCTCTTTCAGACACAGCACTAGTGGCCATGGCAGACTATAAATCTGTGTTGACTCCAGGGACGAGAAGATTGATCCTTATGTGGGGTTTCTGAGCAGATTCACCAAGCACTTCTTCATTCGATGGGGAAGGCAGAATGCTGTGTTGTGGCTCCAGATTTCCCTATCAAAAGGGCTTGGGGACCAGTCAGGTGAGGATCGAATTGTAAACACAAGCTATGGTTAAATTCAATGCCAAGTGGAAGGCAGTTGCAATGTGTAGAGGTTTATTCGAGACATCCAGCATCGGAATAAGGGTGGATGTCAGATGTTTGCTTACACTAAAGTTTGTGTCTATGATGACCGACCAATGGAGGGGTGGCGTCAAGAAACCATGGAGGAGTTCACACGCTGAGGCCTGTGAGCTACTCCCAACAGTAAGGTTTCCTTCTATTGGGCAGGTGAAGTCTGGTTTGTTTGCTCTAGGATCCCCCATGCAGAAAGATTGTGAAGCAGAGCTCTCCAGCATGGAAGCCTTGAAAGCACACCACCATTGACCATTGCAAGGGAGGAACATGGTAGGCTCATTCTGGTGGCTCTGTGGCGTAGTACCAAGGCCTTGAGTTGACATGGAATCTCCTGCAGATGGGCAACAATGCTGGTCTGTTACCAAGGAGATTTTAGAATGTGCTGGTTGCTAAGGTGCCAGGCAGGATTCTCCTACCCTGTGGCTTTGGCATAGGTCGAAGAGCACGGTATTATTCTGGGGACAGGACACGTTGTGTCGTGTGGCTCAAGGACCACATTTTGTGTCATAAATTGGTATTCCAGAACAGGCCCCTGAGGACAGATGCCTGAAAACCTAATGGGGTACCATTGAGGGCCTCGGGGCAATTCATGTTCGATCTTCTAACTCACGATCATTGACTAGGCTGTCTACCTGGATGTAGGTGATCAGGGTGTTTCAGACTGTCCATTTGAGTCCAGAGTGGCCATCAATATTGGGGTGGGCTCAGGGGCCTCGCAGGTTTCTCCTAATCTGGAAGGTTTGGGAAAATCTGATATGCACAGTGTCCTTGGGGATGGCAGCCCGAATTCTGTGGTGTGGTTCCAAAGATCCTATACTGGTGGGCATGTGAGCCATGGTTTTGGCAGAGAAGTCTGGAAACACATATTCGGGTAGGGAATTTGTGGCGATGTGATCACAGGCTCAATGTGTAGACCTGGAGGGCAGCTCATCAGGAACTTTAATTAGGGTGACTTGAAGGCAGTAGCACAGGCCTTTCTCTCTGGATTGTGTGTCCAGGATGGCCTAGGAATTCAGGTGTGTTCTCATGGGTCCATGGGAGACTTTTCCTCTCTATGGATCCTAGTGGCTCTCCATAGTTTGGTGGCTTTTTCGGGGAAGGGAAGAGTGCTGTTTTCCATCATAGGGGTGCCTCATAACACGGATTCCGGAGACGGTGTCAGGTTCTGGGAATCTGGGACATCCCACCAAGGGCGAGGATTTGGGCGTAGGGGCATACAAGGCCTGTAATGCGGGATCACGGTGGTGCAACTGAGAGGGATTGTTTGAAAGCATGCATAGGCTGAGGGTCAAATGCCTGTTTGCGCCCAGGGCAGCCCACAGGAGTGGGCTTTGTCTCATTAGTCATGTAAATGACTCCCCCAATTGATGGTTGGACACCCATCCCAGCAGCCAAGATTCCTGCCATGAGGAAGGAGAGTTCTCTATTGTGCTTCAGGTTCCCGCATTGGCAGACATTCCATCAAATTTCTGGGGACAGGTGCCTGAAAACCAAGGATGGGTAGAGATGACATACTTGGGCCATGGTAATCCCAAAAGCTAGATGTAGGTCCCACTCTTTGGTGACTGATACTAGGTTGGGGCTCAGGCTATGTCAGACACAGCACTAGTGGCCAGGAAACCTATAAATCGGGGTACCCTCAAAGGCCGAGCAAATTGATCCTCATGTGGTGTTTCTGGCCAGAATCACCAGGCACTTCTTTCTATAGGGAAGGCAGAATGCTGTGTTGTGGCTCCAGAATTCCCTATCAGTTGGGCTTGGGGACCAGTCAGGTGAGGATGGAATTGTAAACACAAGCTACGGTTCAATTCAGTGCCAATCAGAAGGCAGTCCCTATGTACAGGTGCTTATTCGAGATATCCATCACCTGAGTAAGGGCGGATGTCAGATATTTGCTCACACTGGAGTTTGTGTATATGATGACTGACAAATGGAGGGGTGGCGTCAAGAGGCTATGGAGGGGTTTTCATGGTGAGGCTTATGAGCAGCTCCAAACAGCAAGGTTTATTTCTACTGGACAGGTGGAATCTGGTATATTTGCCCAGGTTCCCTCATGTGGAGAGGATGCATAGCAGAGCTCTACCGCATGGATGCCTGCAAAGCTGACCTCCATTAACCACTGCAGCTGGGGAACATGGCAGGTTCGTTCTGCTGTCTCTGGAGCGAAGTTCCAAGTCTTTGAGTTGACATGGAATATATTACAGAAGGGCCACAATGCTGGTTTGTTACCAGGGAGATCTTAGAATGTGCTTCTGGCTAAGGTGCTCTGCAGGATTCTACTACCCTGGGATTTGGCACAGATGGAAATGCACAGTTTCCTTCTGGGGACAGGAGATGTTCTGTTGTGTGGCCCAGGGACCACATGTTGTATCATAAGATCACAATCCAGAAAAGACGTCTGAGGACAGATTTCTGAAAACGGAATGTAGGGTTCCAAAAACGTCCTAGTGGCATGTTAGATTCACTATTCTGACTCAGGATCATTGATTTGACTGTCTGCCTGGATGTAGGTGATCTGGGTGTTTCAGACTGTGCCTTTATGTTCAGAGCGGCCGCCGATATTGGGGTAGGCTCAGGGGCCTTGCAGGTTTCTCCTAATCTAGAATGTTTGGGCAACTGTGACCGGCACAGTTTCCTTGACGATAGCAGGGATAGTCCTGTGGTGTGGATCCAGATACCCCATCCTGGAGGGCATGTGTGCCATGATTTTGGTAGAGAAGTCTGCAAACACAAAATCATATTAGGGTGAGTGGCGAGCTGATCGCAAGCCCAATCCATAGACCTAGAGGGCAGCTCATCTGGAACTGTAATTAGTGTGAATGGAAGGCGATAGCACAGGCTTCTCTCTCTAGATTGTGTGTCCAGGATGGCCTCGGAATGCAGGTGTGTTCTCGTGGGTCCATGGGAGACTTTTCCTCTCTATGGATCCTGGTGGCTCCCCAGAGTTTGGGAAGGGTGCTGTCTTCCATCTTAGGGGAGCCCCAAAACAGGGAATCCAGAGAAGGGCTCTAGGTCTGGGCACCAGGAAAATCCCAACAAGTTTTATGATTTGTGCCTAGAGGCATAGCAGGCCTGCAATATGATCATGGTGGTGCAACTGAGAGGTATTATTTGAAAGCATTCTCAGACTTAGAGTCCCAATTCTTGTTAGCGCCCAGGGTGGCACTAAGGAGTGGGCATGATCTGATTGGTCCTGTACCTGGATCCCCCCTTAAGGGCTGGACACCCATCCCAACATCCAGGTTTATTGCCATGGGGAATGAGATAATCTCTATTGTGCTTCAGGTTCTTCCATTGGCAAGGATTCCAGCCAAGGTCCGGGGAAAGGTGCCTGAATACCAAGGATGTGTAGAGATGATGTACTTGGGCCATGACCATCCCAAATGCTAGATATGAGGCCCTCTCTCTGGTGGCTGAAACTCGGTCGGTGCTCAGTCTCTGTCAGACACAGCACTAGTGGCCATGGCAGCCTTTAAGTCGGGCTTGACTCTAGGGTCGAGCAGATTGATCCTCATGTGGGGTTTCTGGGAAGACTCACTACGTAGTTTTTCATTAGATGGGGAAGGCAGAATGCTGCATTGTGTCTGCACATTTCCCTATCAAGAGGGTTTGTGGACCATTCGGGTTAGGATGGCATTGTAAACACAAGCCACGTTTTAATTCAATGCCAAGCAGAAGGCAGTTCCAAGGTTCAGTGGTTTATTCGATACATCCAGCACCGGAATAAGGGTGCATGTCAGATGTTTCTCACACTGGAGTTTGTGTCTATCATGGCCGACAAATGGAGAGGTGGTGTCAAGTGGCAATGGGGAAGTTCTCATGCTGAAGCCTGTGAGCTGCTGCAAAATTAAAGTTTCTTTCTACTGGGCAAGTGAAGTCTGGTTTGTTTGCTCTAGATTCCCCCCTGTGGAAGGTTTGTGAAGCAGAGCTCACCGGCATGTATGCCTGGAAAGCACACCTCCATTGACCATTGCAGCTGAGGAACATGGCAGGATTGTTCTGGTGGCTCTGGGGTGAAGTACCAAGGCCTTGTGTTGACATGGAATCTTTTGCAGATGGGTCACAATGTTGGTTTGTTACCAAGGAGATTTTAGAATGTGCTTGTTGCTAAGGTGCCATGCAGAATTCTTCTAACCGATAGGTTTGTCAGAAGTCAAAGAGCACATTATCCTTCTGGGGACAGGAGATGTTCTTTCGTGTGCCTCAGGGAACACATGATGTGTCATAAATTGGTATTCCAGAACAGGCCCCTGAGGATGGATGCCTGAAAACCTAATGGGGTTCCATTGAGAGGCTAGGGGCATTTCAGTTTCAATATTTTAACTCACGATAATTGACTTGGCTGTCTCCCTGGATGTAGGTGATCAGGGTGTTTCAGTCTGTCCATTTGCGTCCAGAGTGTCCATCAATATTGGGGTGGGCTCAGCGGCCTTCCAGGTTTCTCCTAATCTGGAAGGTTTGGGAAAATCTGATATGCTCAGTGTCCTTGGGGATGGCAGCACGATTTCTGTGGTGTGGCTCCAGAGATCCCATTCTGGTGGGCATGTGAGCCATGGTTTTGGGAGAGAAGTCTGGAAAAACAAATTCGGGTTAGCGAATTTCTGGCGATGTGATCGCAGGCTCAATGCATAGACCTGGAGGGCAGCTCGTCAGGAACTTTAATTAGGGTGACTTGAAGGCAGTATCACAGGCGTTTCTCTCTGGATTGTGTGTCCAGGATGGCCTCGGAATACAGGTGTGGTCTCATGGTCCATGGGAGACTTTTCCTCTCTATGGATCCTGGCAGCTCTCCATAGTTTGGCGGCTTTTTCAGGGAAGGAAAGAGTGTTGTTTTCCATCTTAGGGCTGCCCTGAAACATAAATTGCAGAGACGGGCTCTGGTTATGGGCATCTGGGACATCCCACCAAGGGTTAGGATTTGGGCCTAGGGGCAAACAAGGCCTGCAATGCGGGATCATGGAGGTACAACTGAGAGGGATTGTTTGAAAGCATGATCAGGCTGAGGGTCACAATGCTTGTCTGGGCCCAGGGTGGCCCTCAGGAGTGGGCGTGGTCTCATTGGTGTTGTAACTGGTTCTGCCTTTGAGGGTTGGGAACCCATCCCAGAAGCCAAGTTTCCTGCCATGAGGAAGGAGGAGTTCTCTATTGTGCTTCAGGTTCCACCATTGGCAGGGATTCCAGCAAAGATCTGGGGACAGGTGCCTGACAACCAAGGATTGGTAGAGATGACACACTTTGGCCATGGCAATCCCAAATGCTAGATGTGGGGCCCACTCGCTGGTGACTGACACTAGGTCGGGGTTCAGGCTCTGTCAGACACAGCACTAGTGGCCAGTGCAACCTATAAATCGGGGCTCCCTCAAGGGCCAAGCAGATTGATCCTCATGTGGTGTTTCTGGCCAGACTCACCAGGCACTTCTTTCTATAGGGAAGGCAGAATGCTGTGTTGTGCCTCCAGAAATCCCTATCAAGAGGGCTTGTGGATCAGTCAGGTGAGGATGGAATTGTAAACACAAGCTATGGTTCAATTCAGTGCCAATCAGCAGGCAGTTCCTATGTGCAGCGACTTATGTGAGATATCCAGCACCTGAGTAAGGACAGATGTCAGATATTTGCTTACACTGGAGTTTGTTTATATGATGACTGACAAATAGAGGGGTGGCTTCAAGAGTCCATGGAGGGTTTTTCACGTTGAGGCTTATGAGCTGCTCCAAATAGCAAGGTTTCCTTCTACTGCACAGGTTGAGTCTGGTTTATTTGCTCCCGGGTTCCCCTTTTGGAAAGTTTGGGTAGCAGAGCTCTACTGCATGGATGCCTGGAAAGCTCAACTCCATTGACCATTGCAGCTGAGGAACATGGCAGGTTTGTTCTGGTGTCTCTGGAGCGAAGTACTAAGTCCTTGAGTTGACATGGAATATCTTGCAGATGGGTCACATTGCTGGTTTGTTTCCAGGGAGATCTTAGAATGTGCTGGTGGTTAAGATGCTGTGCAGGATTCTACTACCCTGGGATTTGGAACAGAAGGAAAGGAACGGTTTTTTTCAGGGGACTGGAGATGTTCTGTTGTGTGGCCCAGGGACCATATTTTGTATAATAAGATTGCATTCCAAAACAGGCCTATGAGGACAGTTGTCTGAAAACACAACCGAGGATTCCAATGACATCCTTAGTGTATGTTAGGTTCACCAATCTGACTCAGGTCCATTGATTTGGCTGTCTGCCTTGATGCAGGTAATCAGGGTGTTTCAGACTGCGCATTTGCGTTTGGAGCGGCCGCCAGTATTGGTTTAGGCTCAGGGGTCTTGCCGGTTTCTCCTAATCTAGAAGGTTTGGGCCACTCTGATGGGAACAGTTTCCTTGGCGATGGCAGGGACAGTCCTGTGGTGTGGATCCAGACACCCCGTCCTGGAGAGCATGTGTGCCATGGTTTTGGTAGAGAAGTCTGCAAACAGAAATTCAGATTAGGGAGAGTGGTGAGGTGATCGCAAGCCCATAGCATAGACCTGGAGGACAGCTTGTCTGGAAATGTAATTAGGGTGACTGGAAGGAGGTAGCACAGGCTTTTATCTCTGGATTGTGTGTCCAGGATGGCCTCGGAATGCACGTGTGTTCTCATGGGTCCATGGAGGACTTTTCCTCTCTATGGATACTGGTAGCTTCCCAGAGTTTGGTGGCTTTTTCGTGGAAGTGAAGAGTGCTGTTTTCCAACTTAGGGGTGCCCCAAAACAGGGATTCCAGAGACAGGCTCTGGGTCTGGGCACCTGGAAAATCCCACCAAGTTTTATTATGTGTGCCTAGAAGCGTACAAGGTCTGCAATGCAGGATCATGGTGGTGCAACTGAGATGGATTATTTGAAAGCATGCTTAGGCTGAGAGTCACAATGCCTGTTTGTGACCAGGGCGGCCCAGAGAAGTAAGCGTGGTCTCATTGGTCTTGTATCTGGCTCCCATTTGAGGGTTGGACACCCATCCCAACAGCCAGATTTATTGCCATGGGGAAGGAGGAGTTCTCTATTGTGCTTCAGGTTCCCCCATTGGCAGGGATTCCAGAAAATGTCTGGGGACAGGGGCCTGAATATCAAAGATTGGTAGAGATGACCTACGTGGGCCATGACCATCTCATATGCTGGATATGGGGCCCGCTCTTTGGTGGTTGAAACTGGGTTGGGGCTCAGGCTTTGTCAGACACAGCACTACTGGCCATGACAGCCTATAAATCGGGGTTGACTCGAGGGCCGAGAAGATAGATCCTCATGTGGGGTTTCTGGGCAGACTCACCAGGCACTTCTTCATTCGATGGGGAAGGCAGAATGCTGCGTTGTGGCTCCAGATTTCCCTATCAAGAAGGGTTGTGGACCAGTCATGTGAGGATTGAATTGTAAACACAAGCAATGGTTCAATTTAGTGCCAAGAGGATGGCAGTTCCAATGTGCAGTGGTTTATTTGAGACATCCAGCACCAGAATAAGGGTGGATGTCAGATATTTGCTCACACTAGAGTTTGTGTCTATGATGACCGACAAATGGAAGAGTGGATTCAAGAAGCCATGGCGGATTTCACACTCTGGGGCTTGTGAGATGCTCCAAACAACAAGGTTTCCTTCTACCGGAGAGGGGAAGTCTGGTTTGTTTATGCCAGGTTTCCCGATGTGAAAAGTTTGGGTAGCATAGCCCTCCCACGTGGATGTCTGGAAAGCACACCTCCATTTACCATTGCAGCTGAGGAGCATGGCAGCTTCATTCTGGTTGCTCTAGGGTGAAGTACCAAGGCTTGGAGTTTACATGGAATTTCATGAAGATGGATCACAATGCAGGTTTGTTACCAGGGAGATCTTACCATGTGCTGGAGGCTAAGAGGCCATGTAGGATTCTCATACCCTGAGGTTTTCACACCATTCGAAGAACATGGTTTCCTTCTGGGGATCGGTGATGTTCCTTCGTGGGGCTCACAGACCACATATTGTATCATAAGTTGGTATTCCAGAACAGGACTCTGAGGACAGATGCCTGAAACTTAATCTAGTTTTCCAATGAAGTCCTAGCAGAATGTCAGGTTCAATCTTCTGACTCAGGACCATTGACTTTGGTGTCTGCCTAGGTGTAGGCGATCAGGGTGTTTCCGACTGTGCATTTGTGTACAGAGCAGCCTGTACACAGGAAATACTGGGGTGGGCTCAGGGGCGTTGCAGGTTTCTCCTAATCTGGAAGGATTGGGCAACATTGATGGGTACTGTTTCCTTGGGGATGGCGGGCACAGTCCTTTAGTGTGGCTCCAGAGACCCCATCCTGGAGAGCATGTGAGCCATGGTTTTGGGAGGGAAGTCTGCAAACACAAACTCGGCTTAGGATTAGTGGCGAGGTGATCGTAGGCCCAATGCATAGATCTTGAGGGCAGATTGTTAGGAACTGTAAATTGCGTACCTCGAAGGCGGTATTACTGGCTTTTGTATCTGGATTGTGTGTCCAGGATGGCCTCAGAATGCAGGTATGGTCTAATGGGTCCATGGGAGACTTTTCCTCTCTAAGGATCCTGGCAGCTCCCAATAGTATGGTGGCTTTCTAGTTGAAGGGAAGAGTGCTGTTTTCCATCTTAGAGGTTCCCTAAACAGGAATTCCAGAGACAGGGTATGGGTATGGGTTCCTGGAAAATCCCACCAGGGTTAGGATTTGGGCCTAGGGGGTACCAGGCCTGCAATGCACGACCTGGAGGCGCAACTGAGAGCGTTTGTTTGAAAGCATGCTAGTCTGAGTGTCACAATGCCTGATGTGCCTAGGGTGGCCCTCATGAGTGGGCGTTGATTTCTGGCCATGCAGCTGACTCCCACTTTAAGGTAGGACAACCAACCCAACTACCAGGATTCCTGCCATGGAGAAGGAGGAGTTCTCTATTGTGCTTCAGGTTCCCCCATTGTTAGGAACTCCAGCAAATGTCTGGGGACAGATGCCTGAATACCAAGGATGCGTAGATATGAGGGACCTGAGACATGGCCGATCTCTCATGCTGGATATGGGCCCGACTCTGAGTGGCTGACATGAGTTGAGGGCTCAGGCTCTGTCAGACACAGAACTATTGGTCAGGGCTGACTATAAATTGGGGATCCCTAGAGGGCCGATCAGATTGATCCTCATGTAGATTTTCTGGGCAGAATCACCAGGGCCTTCTTCTTTCTAAGGGGAAGGCAGAAAGCTGTGTTGTGGCTCCAGAAATACCTATCAAGAGGGCTTGGGGACCAGTAGGATGAGGACGTAATTGTAAACACAAGCTACAGTTCAATTCAGAGCCAAGCAAAAGGCAGTTCCAGTGTGCAGTGTCTGATTCCAGATATCCAGCACCGGAGTAAAGGTGGATGTCAGATATTTGCTCATGCTGGAGTTTTTGTCTATGATGAGTGACAAATGGAGGGGTGGCCTCAAGAGGCCATGGAGGATTTCACACGCTGGGGCGTGTGAGATGCTTCAAACAGCAAGGTTTCCTTCTTCCGGACAGGGAGAATCTGGTTTATTTGCTCCAGGGCCCCCATGTGGAAAGTTTGGGTAGCAGAGCACTCCCGCATGGATGCCTGAAAAGCACACCTTCATTGACAATTGCTGCTGAGGAGCATGGCCGGTTCGTTTTGGTGGCTCTGGGGCGAAGTACCAAGGCCTGGAGTTGACATGGAATCTCATGAAGATGGGTCACAATGCAGGTTTGTTACCAGGGAGATATTACCATGTGCTGGTGGCTAAGGGACCATGTAGGATTCATCTACCCTGCGGGTTTGACACCAGTCGAAGAGCACAGTTTCCTTCTGGGACCGGAGATGTTCTATTGTGGGGCTCACGGACCATATGTTGTATCATAAGTTGGTATTCCAGAACAGGCCTCTGAGGACAGATTCCTTAAAATTTAATCTAGGCTTCCAATGAAGTCTTTGGGGAATGTCAGGTCATCCTCTGATCAGTACCATTGACTTCAATATTGGCCTAGATGTAGACGATCAGGGTATTCCAGACTATGCATTTGTGTACAGTGTAGCAACCAGTATTGGGGTGGGCTCAGGGGCCTTGCAGGTTTCTCCTAATCTGGAAGGATTGGACAACTTTGACGGGCACAGTTTCCTTGGCAATGGTGGGCACATTCCTGTGGTGTGGCTCCAGAGACCCCATCCTGGAGGGCATGTGAGCCTTGGTTTTGGGAGGAAAGTTTGCAAACACAAACATGGGTTAGGTTTAGTGGCAAGGTGATCACAGGCCTAATGCATAGACCTGGAGGGTAGTTCGTTGGGAACTGTAAATCAGTGCCTTGAAGGCGGTAGCACTGGCTTTTGTATCTGGATTGTGTATTCATTATGGACTAGGAATGCACGTGTAGTCTCAGGGGTCCATGGGTAATTTTCCTCTCAAGTATCCTGGCGGCCCCCTATAGTTTGGTGGCTTTCTCAGAGAGGGAAGAGTTCTGTTTCCCATATTAAGGGTGTCCCATAACAGGGAATGCAGAGATGTGCTCTGGCTTTGGGCACTGGGAAATACACACCAAGTGTTATGATTTGGGCCTAGGGGTTTACCAGGCCGCCAATGCAAGTCCTGGAGGTACAACTGAGAGTGTTTGTTTGAAAGCATGCTCAGGCTGAGGGTCACTATGCAAGCTTTTTGCCCAGGGCGGCCCTCAGGAGTGAGCGTGGTCTCAATGACCATGAAGTAGACTCCCACACTGATTGTTGGAAACTCATCACAACTTCCAGGAATCCTGCCATGGGTAATGAGGATTTATCTATTGTGATTCTGGTTCCCCCACTGGTAGGGATTCCAGGAAAGGTCTGGGGACAGATACCTGAATACCAAGGATGGGTAGAGATGATGACCCTGGTCCTTGGCCTGTCTCACATGCTGGATATGGGCCCCACACTCTGGTTGGCTGACACGAGTTCGGGGCTCAAGCTCTGTCAGATACAGCACTAGAGGTCAGGGCTGTCTATAATTCGGGGTTCCCTTGAGGGCCAAGTAAATTGATCCTCATGTGGAGTTTCTGGGCAGACTTACCATGCCCTTCTTCTTTCTATGGGAAAGGCAGAATGTTGCGTTGTGGCTCCAGAATTCCCTATCATGAGCGCTTGTGGACTAGTAGGGTGAGGATGGAATTGTAAGCCCAAGCTACGGATAAATTTAGTGACAAACGAATGGCATTTTCAGTATGCAGCAGCTGATTCGAATATCCAGCACTGGAGTAAGGGCAGACGTCAGATGTTTGCTCATGCTGGAGTTTGTGTCTATGATGACCGACAAATGGAGGGGAGGTGACAAGAGACCATGGAGGATTTCCCACACTTGGGCTTGTGAGATGCTCCAAACAGGAAGGTTTCCTTCTACAGTGCAGGGGCAGTCTGCTTTGTTTGCTCGAGAGTCCCCCATGTGGAAAGTTTGTGTAGCAGAGCACTCCCACATGGATGCCTGGAAAACACACCTCCATTGAACATTGCAGCTAAGGAACATGGCAGGTTCATTCTGGAGGTTCTGGGGCAAGTACCAAGGCCTTGAGTTGACATGGAATCACATGAAGATGGGTCCCAATGCTAGCTTGTTACCAGTGAGATCTTAGAATCTGCTGGTGGCTACAGGATGAATAGGATTCATCTATTCTGAGGGTTTGACACAGTTCCAAGAGCAGGGCTTCCATCTGGGGAAAGGAGATGTTCTATTGTGGGGCTCAGGGACCATATGTTGCATCATAAGTTGGTACTCCAGAACAGGTCTCTGAGGACAGATGCCTGAAAACCTAATCTAGGGTTACAATGACATCACAGGGGCATGTCAGGTTCTTTCTTCTGACTCAGGACCATTGACTCTGGTGTCTGCCTGGATTCAGATGATCAGCGTGTTTCAGACTGCACATTTGTGTCCAGAGCGGCCCCCTAGATTGGGGGCCTTGCAGGTTTCTCCTTATCTCGAGGGTTTTTTTTTTTTTTAAGATTTTAATTTGTTTATTTGACAGACAGAGATCACAAGTAGACAGAGAGACAGAGAGGCAGGCAGAGAGAGAGAGAGAGGGAAGCAGGCTCCCTGCCGAGCAGAGAGCCCGATGTGGGACTCGATCCCAGGACCCTGAGATCACGACCCGAGCCGAAGGCAGCGGCTTAACCCACTGAGCCACCCAGGTGCCCCTTATCTCGAGGTTTTAAGCAAATGTGACGGAAACATTTTCCTTGGGGATGGCAGGCAGAGTCCTGTGGTGCGGCTCCAGAGACCCCATCCTGGAGGACATATGAGCCATGGTTTTGGGAGAGAAATCTGAAAACACAAACTTGGGTTAAGGTTAGTGGTGAGGTGATCGCTGGCCCAATGCATAGACCTGGAGGACAGCTCGTCAGGAACTGTAAATCAGGTGCCTTGAAGGTGGTAGCACAGGCTTTTGTATCTGGCTTGTGTGTCCAGGATGGCCTTGGAATGCAGGTGTGGTCTCATGGGTCCATGGGAGATTTTTCCTCTCAAGGATCCTGGCTGCTCCCTATACTACTGTGGCTTTCTTGGCAAAGGGAAGAATGCTATTTTCCATCTTAGGGGTGTTTCAAAACAGGGATTCCAGAGATGGGCTGTGGTTCTGGGCACCTGAAAATCCCACCAGGTTTTAGGATTTGGGCTTAGGGGCATACCAGGCCTGCAATGCGGGATCCTGGAGATGCAACTGAGGGCATTTGTTTGACAGGATGCTCTGGTTGGGGGTCACAATGCATGCTTATGTCCAGGGTGGCCCTCATGAGTGGGCAGGGTATCCTTGACCATTCAGCTGGCTACCACTCTGAGGTTTGGACACCCATCCCAACAGCCAGGATTCCTGCCATGGGAAAGGAGGATTTCTCTATTGTGCTTCAGGTTCCGTCATTGGCAGGGATTCCAGCAAAGGTCTGGGGGCAGACGCCTGAACCAAGAATGGGTAGAGATGAAAACCCGGGGCCATGGCCGGTCTCACATCCTGGAGATTGGACCCACCTTCTGGGTCCTGACACGAGGTCGGAGATGAGGTTCTGTCAGACACAGCAATAGTGGCCATGGGAACCTATAAATTGGGGTTCCCTCGAGGGTCGAGTAGATTTATCTTCATGTAGGGTTCTGGGCAGTCTCACAGAGCCCCTTTTCTTACTCTGGGGAAGGCAGAATGCTGCGTTGTGGTTCCGGAATTCCCTATCAAGAGGGCTTACTGAACACTAGGGTGAGGATGGAATTGTAAACCCAAGCTACTTTTAAATTCAGTGCCAAGCAAAAGGCAATTCCAGTGTTAAGCAGCTGATTCAAATATCCAGCACTTGAGTTAGCGCAGATGTCAGTTGATTGCTCATGCTGGAGTTTGTGTCTATGATGACCAACAAATGGATGGGAGGCCTCAAGAGGCCATGGAGGATTACCCACGCTCGGGCTTGTGAGATACTCCATACAGCAAGGTTTCCTTTTACCGTACAGGATGGGTACCAAGGATGGGTAGAGATGATGGATATGGGCCATAGTGAGTCTCAAATCGTGGATATGGGCCCCGATCTCTGGGTGGCTGACACTAGGTCGTGGCTCAGGATCTGTCAGACACAGCACTAGTGCCCAGAGCAGCCTATAAATCGGAGTTCCCTCGAGTGCCAAGCAGATTGATCCTCATGTAGTGTTTCTGGGCAGACTCACCAGGCCCTTCTTGTTTCTATGGGGAAGGCAGAATGCTGTGTTGTGGGTCCAGATTTCTCTATCAAGAGGGCTTGTGGACCAGGACGCTGAGGATAGAATTGTAAACCCAAGCTATGGTTACATTCTGTATCAAGTGAAAGGCATTTCCAGTGTGCAGCGGTTGAATCAAATATTCAGCACCTGAGTAAGGGTGAATGTCAGATATTTACTCATGCTGGAGTTTGTGTCTATGATGGCCCACAAATGGAGGGGCGGCCTCAAGAGGCCATGGAGGATTTCCCAGGCTGGGGCTTATGAGATGCTCCAAACAGCAAGGTTTCCTTCTACCAGACAGGGGAAGTCTGTTTTGTTTTCTCCATGTTTCCCCGTGTGGAAAGAATGGGTAGCATAGCTCTCCCGCATGGATGCCTGGAATGCACACCTCCATTGACCATTGCTGTTGAGGAACGTGTCAGGTTCATTCTGGTGGTTCTGAGGTGAAGTACCAAGGACAGCATTGGGCATGGAATTTCATGAAGATAGGTCACAATGCTTGTTTGTTACCAGGGAGATCTAAGAATGTGCTGGTGACTAAGGGGCCGTGCAAATCATCTACCCTGAGGATTTGACACAAGTCCACAAGACCGGATTCCGTCTGGGGACAGGAGGCGTTCTGTTGTGTGGCTCAGGGACCATATGTTGTATCATAAGTTGGTATTCCAGAACAGGCCTCTGATGACAGATGCCTGAAAACCTAATCTAGGGTTCCAATGAAGTCCAAGGGGCATGTCAGGTTCAATCTTCTGATTCAGGACCATTGACTCTGGTGTCTGCCTTGATGGAGGTGATCAGGGTATTTCAGACTGCTCATTTGCATCCAGAGCGGCATCAAATATTGTGGTGGGCTCAAGGTCCTTGCAGCTTTCACCTTATCTGTAGGGTTTTGGCAACTGTGATGGGCACAGTTTCCTTGGGGATGGAAGGCACAGTCCTGTGGTGTGGCTCTGTAGTCCCCATCCTGGAGGGCATATGTGCCATGGTTCTGGGAGAGAAGTCTGCAAACACGAACTCAGGCTAGGGTTAGCGGTGTGGTGATCGCAGGCCCAATGCGTAGACCTGGAGGGCACCAAGTCAGTTACCGTAAATCAGGTGACTCAAAGGTGGTAGCACAGGCTATTGTATCTGGATTGAATTTCCAGGATGGCCTTTGAATGCAGGTGTGATCTCATGGGTCCATGGTAGATTTTTCCTCTCAAGGATCCTGGCAGGTCCCAATAGTTGGTGGCTTCCTCAGGGAAAGGAAGAGTGTTGTTTTCCATCTTAGGTGTGCCACAGGACAGGGATTCCAGAGACAGGCTTTGGGTCCGGGCACATGGAAAATCCCACCAAGGGTTAGGATTTGGGCCTAGGAGCATACAAGACCTTCAATGCAGGTCCTGTAGGTGGAACTGAGAGCATTTGTTTGAAAGCATGCTCAAATTAAGGGTCGCAATGCCTGCTAGTTCCTAGGCAGCTCTCTGGAGTGGGTGTGGTCTGATTGCCATGCAGCTGGGTCCCATTCTGAGGGTTGGACACCCATTCCAAAGCCAGGATTCCTGTCATGGGGAAGGAGGAGTTCTCTATTGTGCTTCAGGTTCCTCCAGTTGTAGGGATTCCAGCAAAAGTCTAGGGGACAGATGCCTGAATACCATGGAAGGGTAGAGATGATGGACATAGGTCATCACCGGTCTCACATGCTGGATATGGGCTCCACCCTCTGGGTGGCTGACACGAGGTCGGGGCTCTGGCTCTGTCAGCCACAGAACTAGTGGCCAGGGAAAACTATAAATCAGGGTTCCCTCGTGGGGCGAGGGGTTGATCCTCATGGGCAGTTTCTAGGCAGACTCACCAGGTCCTTCTTCTATCTATGGAGAAGGCAGAATGCTGCGTTGTGGCTCCAGAATTCACTATCAATAGAGATTGCAGACCAGTAAGATGAAGATGGATCTGTAATCCGAAGCTATGGTTAAATTCAGTGCCAATCGAAATGCAGTTCCAGTGTGCAGCATCTGATTCCAATATCAGCACCTGAGTATGGGTGGATGTCAGATATTTGCTCAGGCTGGAGTTAGTGTCTATGATGACCGACAAATGGAGGGGTGGCGTCAAGAGGCCATGGTGGATTTCCCACCCTCGGGCTTTGATATGCTCCAAACATCAAAGTTTTTTTTTCTAGCGGACAGGAGGAGTCTGGTTTGTTTGCTCAGGTTTCTCCATGTGGAAAGTTTGTGTAGCAGAGCACTCCCACATGGATACCTAGAAAGCACACCTCCATTGACCATTGCAGCTGAGGAACATGGCAGGCTCGTTCTGGTGGCTCTGGGGCGAAGTATAAAGGCCTTGAGTTGACATGGAGTCTCATGAAGATGTGTCACAATGCTGGTTTGTTACCAGGGATATCATAGAATGTGCTGGTTCCTAAGGAGCCATGTAGGATTCATCTACTCTGAGGGTTTGACACAGATCCACAAGCACGGCTTCCTTCTGGGTCCAGGAGATGTTCTGTTATGTGGCTCATGGACCACATGTTGTATCATAAGTTGGTGTTTCA
This sequence comes from Neogale vison, assembly GCF_020171115.1. Taxonomy (NCBI): domain Eukaryota; kingdom Metazoa; phylum Chordata; class Mammalia; order Carnivora; family Mustelidae; genus Neogale; species Neogale vison. Next base: position 76,930,414 of record NC_058095.1, read on the forward strand.
GAACAGGTCTCTGAGGACAGATATCTGAAAACCTAATCTAGTGTTCCAATGAAGTCCTCGGGAAATGTCAGGTTCAATCTTCTGACTCAGGATCATTGACTTGGGTGTCTGCCTTGATGGAGGTGATCAGGGTTTTTCAGACTGACAATTTGAGTCCAGAGTGGCCTCCAATATTGAGGTGGTCTCAGTGGCCTTGCAGGTTTCTCCTAATCTAGAGATTTGGGGCAACAGTGACGGACACAGTTTCCTTGAGGAAGGCAGGCATAGTCCTTAGCTGTGTCTCCAGATACCACAATTTGGAGGGCATGTGAGCCATGGTTTTAGGAGTGAAGTCTGCAAACACAAACTTGGGTTAGGGTTAGTGGCAAGGTGATTGCAGGCCCAATGCATAGACTTGGAAAGCAGCTCATCAGGAATTGTAAATTAGATGACTCGAAGGGGGTAGCACAGGCTTTTGTATCTGCCTTGTGTGTCCAGGATGGCCATGGAATGCAGGTGTGGTCAATTGGGTCCATGGAGGTTTTTCCTCTCTAAGGTACCTGGTGGCTCCCAATAGTTTGGTGGCTTTCTCAGGAAAGGGAAGAGTGCTGCTTTCCATCTTGGAGATTCCCCAAAATACGGAATTCCAGAGACTGGCTTTGGGTCTGGTCCCCTGGATTATCCCAAGAAATGTCAAGATTTGGGCTAAGAGACATACTGGCCTGCAATACAGCATACTTTTGGGTCAACTGAGAGGGCTTGTTTGAAAGCATGCTCCGGCTGAGGTTCACATTGCCTGCTTGTGCCCAGGGCGGCCCTCATGAGTGGGCATAATCTCCTTGGCCATGCAGCCAGCGGCCACTTTGAGGCTGGACACCCATCCCAATAGCCAGGATTCCTGCCATGAGGAAGGAGGAGTTCTCTATTGTTCTTCAGGTTCCCCCCACTGGAAGGGATTACAGCAAAGGTCTAGGACAGATGCCTGAATACCAAGGATGAGTATAGGTGACGGACTCGGGCCATGGTTGGTCTCACATGCTGGATATGGGCACCGATCTCTGGGTGGTTGACACAAGGTCTTTGCTCAGCCTCTGTCAGACAAATACTAGTACCCAGGGAAGCCTATAAATTGGGGTTCTCTTGAGCAACGAGCAGATTGATCATCATGTGGAGTTTCTGGACAGACTCACAAGACCATTTTTCTTTCTATTGGGAAGGCAGAATGCTGCGCTGTGTCTCCGGAATTCCCTATCAATAGGGCTTGTGGACCAGGAGGCTGAGGATGGAATTGTAAACACAAGCTATGGTTAAATTCGATGTCAAGCTAAAGGCACTTCCAGTGTGCAGCAGTTGAATCGAATATCCAGCACTTGAGTAAGGGTGGATGTCAGATATTTGCTCATGCTGGAGTTTGTGTCTATGATGACCCACAAATGGAGGGGTAGTGTCAAGAGGCCATGGAGGATTTCCCAGGCTGGGGCTTGTGAGATGCTCCAAACAGCAAGGTTTCCTTCTACCAGACAGTGGCAGTCTGGTTTGTTTTCTCCAGGTTTCCCCACGTGGAAAGATTGGATAGCATAGCTCCCCCACAAGGATGCCTGGAAAGCACACCTCCATTGTCCATTGCAGCGGTGGAACATGGCAGGTTCATTCTGGTGACTCTGAGGCGAAGAACCAAGGACTGGATTGGACATATAACCTCATGAAGATGGGTCAAAATATTTGTTTGTTACCAAGGAGATCTTAGAATGTGCAGGTGGTTAAGCGGCCATGCAGGATTCATCTAGCCTGAGGATTTGACACAGGTCCAAGAGCCCAGGTTTGGTCTGGGGACAGGAGATGTTCTGTTGTGGGGCTCAGGGACCATATGTTGTATCATAAGTTGGTATTCCCGAACAGGCCTCTGAGGACAGAAGCCTGAAAACCTAATATAGGGTTCGAATGAGGTCCTAGGGGAATGTCAGGTTCAATATTCTGATTCAGGACCATTGACTCTGGTGTCTGACTGGATGCAGGTGATCAGGGTGTTTCAGACTGTGAATTTGCGTCCAGAGGGGCCTCCAATATTGGGTTGGGCTCAGGGGCCTTGCAGGTTTTTCCTAATCTGGAGGGTTTTGGCATCTGTGATGGGCACAGTTTCCTTGGGGATGGTAGGTACAGTCCTGTGGTGTGACTCCACAGACCCCATCCTGAAAGGCATTTGAGCCATGGTTTTGGGAGTGAAGTCTGCAAACAAAAACTCGGGTTAGTGTTAATGTTGAGGTGATCTCAGGCCCAATGCATAGACCTGGAGGACAGCAGGAACTGTAAATCAGGTGACCTGAAGGAAGTAGCACAGGCTATTGTATCTGGATTTTGTATCCATGATGGCCTCGGAATGTAAGTGTTGTCTCATGGGTCCATGGGAGATTTTTTCTCTGAAGGATTCTGGTGACTCCCAAAAGTTTCGTGCTTTCTAAGGGAAGTGAAGAGTGCTGTTTTCCATCTTAGGGGTGCCCCAAAACAGGGATTCCAGTGATGGACTCCAGGAATGGGCACATGGAAAATCCCACCAAGAGTTAGGATTTGGGCCTAGGTGCGTAAGAGTCATGCAATGCCAGATCCTGAGCGTTTGTTTGAAAGCATGCTCAGACTGAGGATCACAATGCTGGCATGTGTTCAGTGTGGCCCGCAGTAGTGCATGTGGTCTCCTTGGCCATGCAGCTGTTCCCATTCTGAGGGTTTGACACCCATCTCAACAGTCAGGATTCCTGCCATATGGAAGGAGGAGTTCTCTATTGTGCTTCAGGTTCCTGCATTGGTAGGGATTTCAGAAAAGGTCTGGGGCAGTGGCATGAATACCAAGGATGGGTAGAGATGATGGCCCTTGGCCATGGCTGGTCTCACATGCTGGATATGGACCCCACACTCTGGGTTGCTGACACGAAGTCAGGGCTCAGGCCCTGTCAGACACAGCACTGGTAGCCAGGGCAAAGTATAAATCTGGGTTCCCTCGAGGGCTGAGTAATTTGATCTTTATGGGGAGATTCTGGGCAGACTCACCAGGCCCCTCTTCATGTTTTCAAACAAGCCCTCTCAGTTACACCACCGGGATGCTGCATTACAGTTCCATTATGCCCTTAGGCCCAAATCCTAACACTTGGTGGGCTTTTCCAGGTGCCCAGACCCAGAGGCCATCTCTGGAATCCCTGTTTTGGGGTACCCCTAAGATGGAAAAGTGCATGCTACCCTTCCCCGAAAATGCTATCAAACTATGGGGAGTCGCCAGGATCCTTCGAGAGTAAAAGTGTCCCATGGACCCATGAGAACACACCTGCATTCCGAAGCTATCCTGGACACACAGTCCTGATAGAAAAGTCTGTGCTACCGCCTTCCCTTCACCCCAATTACAGTTCTTGACAAGCTGCCCTCCAGGTCTACGCATTAGTCCTGCGACCACCACACCACTAACCTTAACCTGAATTTGTGTTTGCAGATTTCTTTCCAAAAACCATAGATCACATGCCCAACAGGATGGGGTCTCTGGAGCCACACTACAGGACTGTGCTTCTATCACCAAGGAAACTGTGCCCATCACAGTTCCAAAGTTCCAAACCTTCCAGATTAGGAAAAGCCTGCAAGGCCCCTGAGCCAACCCCAATATTGACGCCCACTCTGGATGCAAATGCACAGTCTTAAACAACCTGATCACCTACATCCAGGCAGACAGCCAAGTCAATGGTCCTAAGTCAGAAGATTGAACCTGACATGACCCTAAGGCTATATTGGAACTCTAGATTAGGATTTTAAGCATCTGTGCTCAAGGGCCTATTCTGAAATACCAAGTTAGGATACATCACGTTGTCTCTGGACCACACAACAGAACATCTCCTGTCCCAAGAAGGAAACCGTGCTCTTTGACCTGTGCCAAACCCTCCATGTACGAGAATCCTGCATGGCACATTAGCCACCAGCACATTCTAAGATCTCCCTCATAACAAACCACCATTGTGACCAAACTGCAAGAGATTTTTGTCAACTCAGGGCCTGGGTACTTCGTCCCAGAGCCACCAGAACGGACTTGTTATGTTCTTAAGCTGCAAATGTCAATGGAGTTGTGCTTTCCAGGCATCCAGGTGGGAGAGCTCTGCTACCCATACTTTCCACATGGGGGGGCCCTGGAGCAAACAAACCAGACTCCAACTGTCCTGTAGAAGGAAACCTTGCTGTTCGGAGCATCTCACAAGCTTTGGCGTGGGAAATCCTCCATGACCTTTTGTTGCCACCCTCCATTTGTCGGTCATCATAGACACAAATTCAGTGTGAGCAAAGATCTGACATCTGCCCTTACTTGGCTGCTGGATATCTCGAATAAATTGCTGCTCATTGGAACTGCTTTCTACTTGGGACTGAATTGAACCATGGCTTGTGTTTACAAATCCATCATCAACCTACTAGTCCCCAAGCCCTCATTATAGGGAATTCTGGAGCCTCAACACAGCATTCTGCCTTCCCTTTAGAAAGAAGAGGTGCCTGGTGCCTCTGCCCGGAAACCGCACTTGAGGATAAATATGCTCGGCCCTCAAGGGAACCCCGATTTATAGACTGCCCTGGCCACTAGTGCTGTGTCTGACAGAGCATGAGCCCCGACATAGTGTCAGCCAACAAGAGAGCAGGTCCCATTACCAGCATGAGAGACCGGCCATGGCCCAAGTTCATCATCTCTACACAACCTTGGTATTCAGGCACCTTTCCCCACACCTTTGCTGGAAAACCTGCCAATGGGGGTACCTGAAGCACAATAGAGAACTCCTCTTTCCTTGGCAGGACACCTGGCTGTTGCAATGGGTGTCCAGCCCTCAAAGTGGGATCCAGCCGTATGGCCAATGAGACCACGCCCTCTCCTGAGGGCCCCCCTGGGCACAAACAGGCATGGTGACCCTCAGCCTGAGCATGCTTTCAAACAAGCCCTCTCAGTTACACCACTAGGATCCTGCATTGCAGGCCTGTAACGCCCCTAGGCCCAAATCCTAACACTTGGTGGGATTTTCCAGGCACCCAGACCCAGAGTCCGTCTCTGGAATCCCTGTTTTGGGGTACCCCTAAGTTGTAAAATAGCACTCTTCCCTGTTTTGGGGCACCCCTAAGATGGAAAAGAACACTCTTTTCTTCTCTGAAAAATCCACCAATTTATGGAGAACCACCAGGATCCTTAGAGAGGAAAAGCCTCCCTTTGAAACATGAGAACACACCTACATTCTGAGCCCATCCTGGACACACAATCCAGATAGAAAAACCTGTGCTACCAGCTTCTAGTCACCCTAATTACAGTTCCTGATGTGCTGCCCTCTAGGTCTATGCATTGGACCTGCGATCACCTCACCACTATACCTAACCCAAATTTGTGTTTTCAGACTTCCTTCCCAATACCATGGCTCTCATGCCTTCCAGGATGGGGTCTCTGGAGCCTTACCATGAGACTGGGCCTGCAATCCCCAAGGAAACTGTCCCCATCACAGTTGCCCAAAGCCCCCAAATTAGGAGAAACCTGCAAGGCTCCTGAGCCCACCCCAATATTGGAAGAGCCCCTGGATTCAAATGCACAGTCTGAAACACCCTGATCACCTACATCCAGACAGACACCCAGGTCAATGGTCCTTGGTCAGAAAATTGAACCTGACATGCACCTAGGACATCATTGGAACCCTAGATTAGGTTTCAAGCATCTGTCCTCAGAGGGATGTTCTTGAATAACAAGTTAGGATACAGTATATGTACCCTGAGCCACAAAACAGAGCATCTCCTTTCCTAAGAAGGAAACTGTGCACATTGACATGTGCCAAACCCTCAGGGTAGGAGATTCCTTCATGTCCCCTTAGTCACCAGCACATTCTAAGACCTCACTTGTAACAAACCAGTATTGGGACATCTCTGCAAGAGATTCCAAGTCAACTCAAGATCTTGGTACTTGGCCACAGAACCACCAAAACGAACCTGTCATGTTCCTCAGCTGCAATGGTCACTGGACGTGTGCTTTCCAGTCGTCATCCGTGCAGGAGGGCTCTGCTATCCAAACGTTCCACATGGGGGACCCTGAAGGAAACAAACCAAACTCCTCCTTCCCATTAAAGGAAACCTTGTTGTTTGATGCATCTCACAATCCTAAGCGGTGGGTAATCTTCCATGGCCCCTTGAAGCCAACCCTCCAACTTGTCGGTCATCATAGACACAAACTCCACTGTGAGCAAACATCTGACATCTGCCCTTACTCAGGTGCTGGATATCTCGTATAAGCTGCTGCACATTGGAACTGACTTCTGCTTGGCACTCAATTTAAGCATAGCTGGTGTTTACCATTGCATTCTCACCCTACTTGTCCCCAAGCCCTCTTGATAGGGAATTCTGGAGCCACAATGAAGCATTCTGCCTGCCCAATAGAAAAAAAGTGCTTCGTGGCGCAGAAACCCCACATGAGGATCAATCTGCTTGGCCCTAGAAAGAACCCCGATTTATCGACTTCTCTGGCCACTAGTGCTGTGTCTGACAGAGCCTAATTCCAGACCTCGTGTCAGCCACCCAGAGATCGGGGCTGGTATCCACCATGTGAGAATGGCCATGGCCCAAATCTGTCATCTCTACACATCCTTGATATTCAGGCATCTGTCCCCATACCTTTGCTGGAATCCCTGCCAATAGGGGAACCTGAAGCACAATAGAGAATTCCTCCTTTCCCATGGCTGGATACCTGGCCATTGGAATAGGTGTCCATCACCCAGGGTGGGAGCCAGCACATGGGCAATGAGACCACGCTCCCTCCTGAGGGCCGCCTTGGGCACAAACAGGCATTGTGACGCTCAGTCTGACAAAAAGGCATTGTGACAGTCAGTCTGAGCATGTTTTCAAACAAGCACTCTCAGTTGCACCACCAGGATCACGCACTGCAGGCCTGGTATGCCCATAGGCCAAAATCCTAACACTTGGTGGGATTTTCCAGGAGCCCAAACCCAGAGCCTGTCTCCAGAATCCCTGCTTTGGGGTACCCCTAAATTAGAAAATAGCACTCTTCCCATCCCGAAAAGCCATCATACTATTGGGAGCTGCCAGTATCATAGAGAGGAAAAATCTCCCATGGACCCATGAGACCACAGCTGCATTCCGAGGCCATCCTGGACACACAATCCAGATATAAAAGCCTGTGCTTCTGCCTTCGATGCACTCGAATTATAGTTCCTGACGAGTAGCCCTCCATGCCTATGCATTTCCCTGTGATAACCTCGCCACTAACCCTAACCCGGGTTTGTGTTTGCAGACTTCTCTCCCAAAACCATGGCTCACATACCCTCCAGGATGGGGTCTCTGGAGCCACACCACAGGACTGTGACTGCCATCCTCATGGAAATTGTGCTTGCCACAGTTAACCAAACCCTCCAGAATAGGTTGAAACATGAAAGGCCCCTGAGACCACCCCAATATTGGAGGCTACTCTGGACACAAGTGCGCAGTCTGAAACACCCTGATGACCTACATTCAGGCAGACACCCAAGTCAACTGTACTGAGCCTGAAGATTGTATCTTTCATTCCCCTGGGACCTCATTGGAACCCTAGATTAGGTTGTCAGTCATCTATCTTCAGAGGCCTGGTCTTGAATACGAACTTATAATACAACATGTGGTCCCTGAGCCACACAACACTACATCTCCTGTCCCCAGAAGGAAACCGTGCTCTTTGACCTGTGTTAAACCCTCAGGGTAGGAGAATCCTGCATGGCATTTTAGCCACCAATACATTCTAAGATCTACCTGGTAATAAACCAGCATTGTGACCCATCTGTAAGAGATTCCATGTCAACTCAAGGCCTTGGTACTTCGCCCCAGAGCCACCCTAAAGAACCTGCCATGTTCCTTAGCTGCATTGGTCAATGGAGGTGTGCTTTCCAGGCATCCATGCAAAAGAGGTCTGCAGATCGGGACTGCCATCACCTCGCTCCTAACTCTTACCGGAGTTTGTGTCTGACGTCCTTGGTCCCAAAGTCCTGACCGACATGCCTTCCAGGATATGGCATCGAGAACCACACAGCATCACTGGGCCTGCTCTCCCGAGGAAACTCTGCCCGTCTCAGTTTCCCAAACGTCCAGATTAGGAGAATACTGCAAGGCCCCTGAGTCCACCCCAATTTCATAGGCTGCTCTGGAAAAAAATGCATAGCCTGACACAGCCTCATCACCTACCTCCAGGATGAAATGCAGGTCAATGGCACTGAGTCCAAAGATTGAATCTGCCATGCCCCTACAACCTCATCAGAACCCTAGCTCATGTTTTGAGGCCTCTATCCCCAGAGGCCTATTCTGGAAATTCAACATATGGTCCAACCTGTGGTCCGTGAGCCATACAAGAGAACACCAATTGTCCCGAGAAGGTAACCTGCCTCCTGGGTACTGAGTCTAATCATCAGGATAGAGAATCCTGCATGGCCAGAGAGACACCACTACATTTTAAGGTCTCCCTGAACACCAAGCAGCACTGGGACCCATTAGACTGAGAACTTCCATCAACGCAGATCACTTGGAACTTGGAATCAGTATCATTGGATCAAGCCGGCCCTGTTCCTCAGCTGTATTTGTAATGCGAGATGGGCTTCCCAGACCTCCATTCAGAGAGCTCTGCTATCGAATCTTCCATATGGGGGACCCTCGAGCACTGTAAGCAGACTTCTCCAGTCCCGCAGTAGGGCACCTTGCTGTTTGGAGTAGCTCACAAAGTTCAGCTTGGAAGAACCTCCAAGAATTCTTGAGCCCACCACACCATTCGTTGGGTATCAAGGATACAAACTCCAGGATGAGCCGACATCTGACCCTCGCTCAGGTGATGGAGATCTCGAAACAACTGTTGTACATTGGAACAGACATGTGCTTGGCACTGAGCTTAACCATTGCTTGTGTTTTCAGACTTCTGTCCTCACACTCCTCGCCTGCAAGCCCTCCATCTTGGGTATTCTGGAGCCATAATGCATCCATCTGCCTGCTCACCAGAAAGAAGAAGTGCCCTAAGGGTCTGCATGGAAACCCCAAATGAGGATCCAGTTGCACAGCTCTCAAAGGCACCCCAATATCATAGGCCACCCTCTGCATGAAATGTCTGTCTGACACAGCTCGAGCCTGACATCCTATCAGCCACCCAGAGAGCGGGCCCCATTTCCTGCAGGTGGGTCCTGCCTTGGCCCGAGGATCCCATCTAATAGCAACCTCCGTATTCAGGTACCTGACCCAGAACTTAGTTCAAATTTCTGCCCATGGGGGTCCCTGAAGCACAGAAACAGTACAGCTCCTTCCCCATTGCAGGAAAACTGAATGTTGAGATGGCTATCCAACCCTCAGAGTGGGAGCCAAGTGCATGGCCCGTGAGACTACACCCACTCAGTATGGACATCTGGCCACAAACAGGCTTTATGACGCTCAGCCTGAGACCCATTTTCAACAAGCCCCCTCAGGAGCTGTACCAGTTGAGCATAGAGCAGGCCTGTAATGACCCTAGGCCCAAATCCTAAGCCTTGTTTGGGTGATCCAGGCTCCCGGACCCAGAACCCATCTCTGGAATGCCTGTTTGGACAGGACCCCTGACACGAAAACCGCGCTCCCTCCATCCCCCAGAAAGACACCAAACTCTTGGGTGCTAGGCAGAATTCCCAGAGAGGTAGAATCTCAGATGGCCCCATGAGGACACCCCTCTATTTCGTGGCCATCTTAGACAAACAAATCAAACAGAAAAGCCTGTCCTCCTGCCTCCCAGATGTCCTAATTTCAAATACTGAGGAGATGCTTCAGGGTCTGCAGATCGGCTGCCATCACCTCTCCCCTAACTCTTACCCGAGTTTGTGTCTGAAGACTTTGGACCCAATGTCCTGAAGCATATGCTCTCCAGGATGGGGTCTCCAGGACCACACCACATCACTGGGCCTGCTCTCCCGAGGAATCTCAGCTAGCCTCAGCTTCCCAAACCCACCAGATTAGGAGGAAACTGCAAGGCCCCTACCCACCCTAATTTCATAGGCTGCTCTGGAAAAAATGCAGTCTGACATAGCCTCAGAACATACCTCCAGGAAGACACACAGGCGAATGGGAAGGAAGGAATGGCCTAAGACCATGGTGGGTCCGATGTGCTGGGTGTGCAGCCAGATGTCTCAGTATCTGTTGGAAGGTCTGAGCTCAGGCTATGTAACACAGAGCATTAGTGCTGAGGGTAGCCTATGCAATTGGGGTGTTGCCGAGGGCCGAGCAAGTTGATTTTCATTTGGGGTTTCTGGGTATCGCTATAGACAATATTTTTCTTCTGGGGGGAAGACAGAGTGCTTCGTTGTGGCCCAAGAATACCCAGTTGGGAGGGCTTGTGGGCCAGGAATATGAGGATGGAAGTCTGAAAATGTAAGGGTGGGGCAGACTGAGTGGAGTCATCCAATCAGTAAGCCGTATGTATATCCACTGGGAAAATTGGAATTCAATTGGCCACCTGTGTAGGGGCGGGGCTTAACCACCCCCAAAAAGGTTACTCTGCCAGGCTGTGAAAGGGGGGGCTGCTCCAGGAGAGCCTGGGCTGCTGCAGGAGAGCCGGGGCTGCTGCAGGAGAGCCGGGGCAGCTGCAGGAGAGCAGCGGCTGCTACAGGAGGGATGGAGTCGGCGGAAAGCAGTGAAGTCCGCGGAGAGCGGTGAAGTCCGCGGAGAGCGGTGAAGTCCGCGGAGAGTGGTGAAGTCGGTGGAGAGCGGTGAAGTTGGCGGAGAGCGGTGAAGCGCTGCGGAGAGCGGTGGAAGTCGGCGGAGAGCAGGGGAGTCAACGGTGAATAGAAGAGCTGTAACAGCTCTTGTAAGAGCTACAACCACGTTTGCAGTCTCCAGCCTCCCGCCGGCCCCAAGCCGCCGCCTGCAGCCTCCGGCGGCGGCCCCGATCGCGGCCGCCTGCAGCTTCCAGCTTCCGGCGGTCTAGCCTCCAGGGGCGGCCCCGAGCGCCGCTGCCTGCAGCCTCCGGCGGCGGCCCCGAGCGCCGCGCCTGCAGCCTGCAGCCTCTGGCGGCGGCGCCGAACCGCCGCCTGCAGCCTGCAGCCTCCGGCGGGGGCCCCGAGCGCCGCCGCCTCCAGCCTCCAGCTTCCAGCGGTCTAGCCTCCGGCGGCGGCCCCGAGCGCCGCCGCCTGCAGCCTCCGGCGGCGGCCCCGAGCGCCGCTGCCTGCTGCACCAACTTGCATTCCCACCAACAGTGGAAGAAGGTTCTCCTTTCTCCACATCCTCTCCAACACATGATGTTTCCTGTTTTGTTATTTTTGGCATTCTAACTGGAGTAAGTTGATAACTCAATGTGGTTTTAATTCGAATCTCCCTGAGGGCTAGTGATGATGAACATTTTTTCATGTGTCTGCTAGCCATTTGTATGTCTTGATTGGAGAAGTCTCTGTTCATATCTTCTGCCCATTGTTTGATATGTTTGCCTGTTTCATGTGTGTTGAGTTTGAGGAGTTCATTATAGATCCTGGATATCAACCTTTTGTCTATACTGTCATTTGCAAATATCTTTTCCCATTCCGTGGGTTGCCTCTTTGCTTTCTTGACTGTTTCCTTTGCTGTGCAGAAGCTTTTGATTTTGATGAAGTCCCAGAAGTTTATTTTCGCTTTTGTTTCCTTTGCCTTTGGAGACATATCTTGAAAGAAGTTGCTGTGGCTGATATCGAAGAGATTACTGCCTAAGTTCTCCTTTAGGATTCTGAAGGATTCTTGTCTCACGTTGAGGTCTTTTATCCATCTTGAGTTTATCTTTGTGTACAGTGTAAGAGAATGGTCGAGTTTCATTCTTCTACTTATAGCTGCCCAGTTTTCCCAGCACCATTTATTGAAGAGACTGTCTTTTTTCCACTGTATATTTTTTGCTGTTTTGTCGAAGATTAATTGACCATAGAGTTGAGGGTCCATATCTAGGCTCTCTACTCTGTTCCACTGGTCTATGTCTCTGTTTTTATGCGAGTACCATGGTGTCTTGGTGATCACAGCTTTGTAATAAAGCTTGAAATCAGGTAATGTGATGCCCCCAGCTTTATCTTTGTTTTTCAACATTTCCTTAGCATTCGGGGTCTCTTCTGATTCCATACAAATTTTAGTATTATTTGATCCAGCTCTTTGAAGAATACCGGTGGAATTTTGATCGGAATGGCATTGAAAGTATAGATTGCTCTAGGCAGTATAGACATTTTAACAATGTTTATTCTTCCGATCCAAGAGCATGGAATGGTCTTCCATCTTTTTGTGTCTTCTTCAATTTTTTTCATGAGTATTATGTAGTTCCTCGAGTACACGTCCTTTACCTCTTTGGTTATGTTTATTCCCAGGTATCTTATGGTTCTTGGTGCTATAGTAAATGGAATCGATTCTCTAATTTCCCTTTCTGTATTTTCATTGTTAGTGTATAAGGAAGCTACTGATTTCTGCACATTGACTTTGTATCCTGCCACATTGCTGAACTGCTGTATGAGTTATAGTAGTTTGGGGGTGGAGTCTTTTGGGTTTTCCATATAAAGAATGATGTCATCTGCGAAGAGAGAGAGTTTGACTTCTTAATTACGAATATGGATACCTTTTATTTCTCTTTGTTGTCTGATTGCTCTTGCTAGGAATACTAATACTATGTTGAACAAGGGGGGTGAAAGTGGGCATCCTTGTCGTGATCCTGATCTCAACGGGAAGGCTGCAAGCTTTTTCCCATTGAGGATGATATCTGCTGTGGGTCTATCATAGATAGATTTGATGAGGTTCAGGAATGTTCCCTCTATCCCTATACTTTGAAGCGTTTTAATCAGGAACGGATGCTGGATTTTGTCAAATGCTTTTTCTGCATAAATTGAGAGGACCATATGGTTCTTCTCTCTTCTCATATTAATTTGTTCTATTACATTGATGGATTTGCGAATGTTGAACCATCCTTGTATCCCAGGGATGAATGACACCCAATCATGGTGGATAATCTTTTTAATGTGCTGTTGGATCCTGTTGGCTAGGATCTTGTTGAGAATCTTAGCATCCATATTCATCAGTGATGTTGGTCTAAAATTCTCCTTTTTGGTAGGGTCTTTGCATGGTTTGGGCATCAGGGTAATAATGCTGGCTTCATAGAAAGAATCTGAAAGTTTTCCTTCTGCTTCAATTTTTTGAAACAGCTTCAGGAGAATAGGTGTTATTTCTTCTTCGAAAGTTGGTAGAATTCCCCAGGGAATCCGTCAGGTCCTGGGCTCTTGTTTTTTGGGAGGTTTTTGATCACTGATTCAATCTCGTTATTAGATATCAGTCTATTCACGTTGTCGATTTCTTCCTGGTTCAATTTTGGTAGTTTATATTTTTCCATGAATGCTTCCATTTCATCTAGGTTGCTTAGCTTATTGGCATATAACTGTTGATAATAACTTCTAATGATTGTTTCTACTTCCTTGGTGTTAGTTGTGATCTCTTCCCTTTCATTCATAATTTTATGAATTTGGGCTTTCTCTCTTTTCCTTTGGATTAGTGTGGCCAATTGTTTATTGATCTTATTGATTCTTTCAAAAAACCAGCTTCTAGTTTCATTGATACGTTCTACTGTATATCTGGTTTCTACCTCATTGATCTCAGCTCTAATCTTGATGATTTCCCTTTTTATGTGTAGAGTTGTTTGATTTGTTGTTGATTCTCCAGTTCCTTAAGGTGTAGAGACAGCTGGTGTATTCTGGATTTTTCAGTTCTTTTGAGGGAGGCTTGGATGGCTATGTATTTCCCCCTTAGGACCGCCTTTGCTGTATCCCATAAGTTTTGGACCGAAGTGTCTTCATTCTCATTGGTTTCCATGAATTCTTTCAGTTCTTGTTTGATCTCCTGGTTGATCCAAGCATTCTTAAGCAAGGTGGTCTTTAGCTTTCAGGTGTTTGAGTTCCTTCTGAACTTTTCCTTGTGATTGAGCTCCAGGTTCAAAGCATTGTGAACTGAGAATATGCAAGGAATAATCTGAGTCTTTTGGTATCGGTTGAGTCCTGATTTGTGACCCAGTATGTGGTCTATTCTGGAGAAGGTTCCGTGTGCACTTGAGAAGAATGAGTATTCTGTTGTTTTAGGGTGGAATGTTCTGTATATATCTATGAGGTCCATCTGGTCCAATGTGTCATTCAATGCTCTTGTTTCTTTATTGATTTTCTGCTTCGAAGATCTGTCTATTTCTGAGAGAGGTATGTTAAGATCCCCTACAATTAGTGTATTCATATCAATATGACTCTTTATCTTGATTAACAGTTTTCTTAAGTAATTGGTTGCTCCCATATTGGGAGCATAGATATTTACAATTGTTAGATCATCTTGGTGGATAGTCCCTTTAAGGATTATGTAGAGTCTTTCTGTATCTCTGACTACAGTCTTTAGTTTGAAGTCTAATTTATCTGATATGAGAATCGCTACCCCAGCCTTCTTTTGAGGCCCATTGGCATGAAAGATGCTTCTCCATCCTTTCACTTTCAGTCTGGGTGTATCTTTAGGTTCAAAGTGGGTCTCTTGTAGACAACATATGGATGGGTCCTGTCGTTTTATCCAATCTGCAACCCTGTGCCATTTTATGGGTGCATTTAGGCCATTCACATTGAGAGTGATTATTGATAGATACGTTTTTATTGACATCGAGTTACCTTTGAAGTCTTTCTTTCTGTAGACTGTCTCTATATTCCTGTTCAATGCTATTCTTGGGATTTTTTCCTCTTTTATAGAACCCCCCTTAATATTTCCTGCAGTGTCGGCTTGGTGATTGCATAGTCTTTTAAGCCTTGCTGGTCTTGGAAACTCTTTATCTCTCCATCCATTTTGAATGTCAGTCTTGCTGGATAAAGTATTCTTGGCTGCATGTTCTTCTCATTTAGTGCCCTGAATATATCTTGCCAGCCTCTTCTGGCTTGCCAGGTCTCTGTGGACAGGTCTGATGTTATTCTGATGGGCTTCCTTCTGTAAGTAAGGAGCCTGTTTGCCCTGGCGGCTTTCAAGAGATTATACCTACAATTATAATTCCTCAATTTGACTATCAGGTGTCGTGATGTTTTTTTTTTTTTTTTTTTGGAATGTATAATCTTGGGTGGAGACCGTTCAGCCTCTGGTACCTGAACGCTAGTTCCATTCGCGAGATTGGGATAATTTTCATGAAGGACTTGCTCCACTATATCTTCTAGACTTCTTTCTTTTCCTCCCTTCATTGATTCCAATAATTCTGACGTTGGAACACTTCATGGCATCATTTAATTCCCTGATTCTGTTTTCGTGGCTTCTAAGCTGTTTGTTCCAGGCTTCCTCCTGATCCTTTATCTCTATCTGTTTGTCCTCCAGATCACTAATTCTATCTTCTGTCTCAGTTACCCTAGCTTTGAGAGAGTTTAGATTAGTTTGGAACTCATTGAGAGCATTGTGAACCTCCTCCCTGGTAGCTTTAAGCTCTGCCCTAACATTGTGAACATCCTGTCTAGTCGCTTTCAGTTAGGCCCTAACCGATTCCATTTGGTCATCCATGGCTTTCTCCAACCTAGCTATTGCCTGGATAATTGTTAGCCTGAATTCTCTTTCCGACATATTGTCTAGGGTTATATCCGTTAGCTCTGTTGCAGAAGGTCCATCCTCTGTATTTTTCTTCTGTTGGGCAGTCCTCCTCCTAGTCATTTTCGTGGGAGATGACTGAACAGATGTAGCTGGATGTATCGACTATGGTGCAGTCAAGGTGCATCCTGGAACACTTCTGAGCAATCAGGATTCCCCACCCAAATGAGAGACAAAAGAAAAGAAAAAGAAAAAAGAAGAAAAAAAAAAGAGAAAGAGAAAGAGAGAGACAGGAAAGAAAGTGAAGATGAAAAAGAAGGTTCAGCCCAGATGGGCCCCAAGGTAGGATTCATGAAGTAGACAAACAAAAAGAGATAAAAAGACTGATACAAGTATATGACAAGGGAAAAATATATATGCAAATAAAGAAAGAACCTTGTCAATAGAACCCCAAGTGTAAAATCTATATGCTATCAGGACAAACACAAAAAACACAGAAACACTGGTGAAAGAAGATGGGAGAGTTCTTAAAGATTCTCAGTGTGTGCGAGGAAGGTTGTTTTGATTCTTCCTGGATGTATCTTGATATCTTTGTTAAAGGACTCAACTTTCCTAAGATAAAGGGGGTTAAAATTGGTTTACCAATAGGGTTAGTATTGTTTGGGAAAAGGGGATTACTTTGAAGTTTAACTCTATATGAATATTAGAGGATAAAAATAAAAAGGAATAAACTAGACTAAACTAAAGTAAAATTTTAAAAAAGGAATTAAAAAAAATAAAAATGCAAAAGACAAACATATGTGTATGTTCAGGTTAGAAAGGTATTACGGAATTTGATGTACTGTACAGATTGCTGTGACGGTAAATAGGTTAAAAAAATTACCTATGTGTAAAAAAAAAAATGAACCAGAATAGTGGGAATGAGTTAACAATACAAGTTTTCCTATGAAGTAGTTGTTGTTCTCTTGTAGTCCTTTTTTTTCTCTTTTTTTCTTTCTTGGTTGTTTTCTGGGGGAGGGGTTGCCACGTGGGTTTTCAGTCAATGATGTTTCCTGAGTAAAGTCCTCCTGCCACCCTCAAGGGGGTGGGCTCTGAGGAAACTGGTTTTTTTTTTTTTTCCCAGGCTTTTTTTCTCTGGCGGTTTTTATGCTTGTTCCCTTTTTTTTTCTCTCACCTTGACCGCCTTTGATGGTTTTTGTAGTTTTAGAAGTAAACAAACCGCACCCTGATCTCCCTCTCAGAAAGAAGCCTCAGTCTGGGTGCAGAGCCTAAATATATTTCCCCTTGGCCGCTGGCAGAGCAGGTTACAAGTTGCAGACCCTGGGGGAGCAGGATCTTTTGCTTGTACCCAAAACTAAGGCAGTGACAGCTGTCTGGGAGCTCCCAACCACCAGAGAGGTTCCAAGCAGTGATCACACACTGAGATTTTGCCACTGGCCCGGGCTGGGAGTGCCCGGCTTGCGCACACGTCTTTCAGAGGCGACTATGGGTCGCACGCACGTCTCAGGCACTGAGAACGGGGCGCAGGTCTGTAAACACCAGGCTGGTCTTTTGCGCACCTCTGTCAGGGAAGAGTTTGGGGCGCGCGGCTTAGGCTTTGAAACAATGGCGCGGGTCAAAGAACGCCAGCCAGAACTTTGTAACTCAGTGGAGCATGAGGGACGTGCACACATATCTCAAGCTTTGTGGTAGGTCTTGCACGTTCTGTGGAATGGTATGGCTCCCATCCCCTCACAGGAGCTAGAACCCACACATTCTTGGGCTTGCTGGCGTCTTAGGGACCAAGACATGGTTTCTCTGCTGCACTCTCTCTGCCTCAGTGCTGGAGAGGCTGTCCTGGCACTGGGGACTTAAGCGCCTGTCCCTAGCCGCCCTGATTCCCACAATTTCCCCCCACGATCGTTTGCTCTTTTGGAGTGCTTTCAACCAGTCTCCAAGTTAATGCTGGTCCCCAGACGCACGGCACTCTCACTCGTATTGGGGTATTACTTTCCAACCTGTCGCCTCTGGTGGCTCCCTCTCCCTTTTGTTTATCTTCCAATATCAGTCTGCCGTTCTCACTCCACTTTACCTGCCACTGGTGTCTTCTGCCCCTGTAGAGATCAAGACGTGTATAGTTCTGATCTCAGTCTGATTTCAGGGGGATCAGAGTTCTTTGGTAGGTAATAAGCTCACTTTGGGGTACCGGCTGAAAAGGTGCTCCTCCTACTCCCCCGCCATCTTGCCCCCCCCCGCCTCTTTGCTTTCTTTACTGTTTCCTATGCAGTGCAGAAGCTTTTGATTTTGAAGAAGTCCCAGAAGTTTAGTTTGGCTTTTGTTTCCTTTAGTCTGGAGGCATAGCTTGAAAGAAGTCGCTGTGGCTGATATCGAAGAGTTTACTGCCTATGTTCTCCTCTAGGATTCTGATGGATTCCTGTCTCATGTTGAGGTCTTTTATCCCTTATGAGTTAATCTTTGTGTATGGTGTAAGAGGATGGTCGCGTTTCATTCTTTTACATAGAGTTGCCCATTTTTCCCTGCACCATTTATTGGAGAGACTGTCTTTTTTCCACTGTATATTTTATCCTGCTTTCTTGAAGATTATTTGACCATAGAGTTGATCATCCATATCTGAACAGTCAACTGTGTTCCTCTGTTCTATGGGTCTTTTTTTTTCTTTAATTTTTTATTCTTTATTTTTTATAAGCATATAATATATATTTTTTTCTCCAGGGGTTAATGTATGTGAATCGCCAGGTTTACCCACTTCACAGCACTCAACAAAGCTCATTCCCTCCCCAATATCCATAACACCACCCCCCTTCTCCCAACCCCTCCCCCCAGCAACCCTCAGTTTGTTTTGTGAGATTAAGAGTCACTTATGGTTTGTTTCCCTCCCAATCCCATCTTGTTTCATTGATTCTTCTCCTACCCATTTAAGCCCCCATGTTGCATCACCACTTCCTCATGTCAGGGAGATCATATGATAGTTGTCTTTCTCCACTTGACTTATTTCGCTAAGCATGGTACACTCTAGTCCATCCACGTTGTCACAAATGGCAAGATTTAATTTCTTTTGATGGCTGCATGGTATTCCATTGGGTATATATACCACATCTTCTTTATCCATTCATCTGTTGATGGACATCTAGGTTTTATCCATAGTTTGGCTATTGTGGACATTGCTGCTATAAACATTCAGTTGCATGTGCCCCTTCAGATCACTACGTTTGTGTCTCTAGGGTAAATATCCAGTAGTGCAATTGCTGGGTCATAGGGCAGTTCTATTTTCAACATTTTAAGGAACCTCCATGTGTTTTCCAGAATGGTTGCACCAGCTTGCATTCCCACCAACAGTGTAGGAGGGTTCCCCTTTCTCCGCATCCTCGCCAGCATCTGTCATTTCCTGACTTGTTGATTTTAGCCATTCTGACTGGTGTGAGGTGATATCTCATTGTGGTTTTGATTTGTATTTATCTGATGCAGAGTGATATGGAGCACTTTTTCATGTGTCTGTTGGCCATATGGATGTCTTCTTTGCAGAAATATCTGTTCATGTCCTATGCCCATCTCTTGATTGGATTATTTGTTCTTTGGGTGTCGAGTTTGCTAAGTTCTTTCTAGATTTTGGACACTAGACCTTTATCTGATATGTCGTTTGCAAATATCTTCTCCCATTCTGACAGCTGTCTTTTGGTTTTGTTATCTGTTTCCTTTGATATGAAAAAAACTTTTGATCTTGATAAAATCCCAATAGTTCATTTTTGCCCTTGCTTCCCTTGCCTTTGGCGATGTTCCTAGGAAGATGTTGCTGCGGCTGAGGTCAAAGAGGTTGCTGCCTGTGTTCTCCTCAATGATTTTGATGGATTCCTTTCTCACATTGAGTTCCTTCATACATTTTGAGTCTATTTTTGTGTGTGGTGTAAGGAAATGGTCCAATTTCATTTTTCTGCACGTGGCTGTCCAATTTTCCCAACACCATTTATTGAAGAGGCTGTCTTTTTTCCATTGGAAATTCTTTCCTGCTTTGTTGAAGATTAGTTGACCATAGAGTTGAGGGTCTATTTCTGGGCTCTCTATTCTTTTCCATTGATCTATGTGACTTTTTTTGTGCCAGTAGCATGCTGTCTTGATGATGACTGCTTTGTAATAGAGCTTGAAGTCTGGAATTGTGATGCCACCAACTTTGGCTTTCTTTTTCAATATTCCTTTGGCTATTCTAGGTCTTTTCTGATTCCATATAAATTTTAGAATTATTTGTTCCATTTCTTTGAAAAAGATGGATGGCGTTTAGATAGGAATTGCATTAAATGTGTATATTGCTTAAGGTAGCATAGACATTTTCACAATATTTATTCTTCCAATCCAGGAGCATGGAACATTTTTCCATTTCTTTGTGTCTTCCTCAATTTCTTTCATGAGTACTTTATAGTTTTCTGAGTATAGATTCTTAGCCTCTTTGGTTAGGTTTATTCCTCCGTATCTTATGGTTTGGAGTGCAATTGTAAATGGGATTGACTCCTTAATTTCTCTTTCTTCTGTCTTGTTGTTGGTGTAGAGAAATGCAACTGATTTCTGTGCATTGATTTTATATCCTGACACTTTACTGAATTCCTGTTCAAGTTCTAGCAGTTTTGGAGTGGAGTCTTTTGGGTTTTCCACATAGAGAATCATATCATCTGTGAAGAGTGATAGTTTGACTTCTTCTTTGCCGATTTGGATGCCTTTAATTTCCTTTTGTTGTATGATTTCTGAGGCTAGGACTTCTAGTACTATGATGAATAGCAGTGGTGATAATGGACATCTCTGCCGTGCTTCTAACCCTAGCAGAAAGGATTTCAGTTTTTCTCCATTGAGAATGATATTTGCGGTGGGTTTTTCATAGATGGCTTTGATGATATTGAGGTATGTGCCCTCTATCCCTACACTTTGAAGAGTTTTGATCAGGAAGGGGTGCTGTACTTTGTCAAATGCATCTTCAGCATCTATTGAGAGTATCATATGGTTCTTGTTCTTTCTTTTATTGATGTGTTGTATCACACTGATTGATTTGCGGATGTTGAACCAACCTTGCAGGCATGGAATAAATCCCACTTGGTCGTGGTGAATAATCCTTTTAATGTACTGTTGAATCCTATTGGCTAGTATTTTGGTGAGAATTTTCGCATCTGTGTTCATCAAGGATATTGGTCAATAGCTCTCTTTTTTGATTGGATCCTTGTCTGGTATTAAGATCAAGGTGATGCTGGCCTCATAAAATGAGTTTGGGAGTTTTCCTTCCATTTCTATTTTTTGGAACAGTTTCAGGAGAATAGGAATTAGTTCTTTAAATGTTTGGTAGAATTCCCCCAGGAGGCCATCTGGCCTTGGACATTTGTTTTTTGGAGATTTTTAATGACTGTTTCAATCTCCTTACTGGTTATGGGTCTGTTCAGGCTTTCTATTTCTTCCTGGTTCAGATGTGGTAGTTTATATTTTTCTAGGAATGCATCTATTTCTTCCATTTTGTCAAATTTGTTGGCATAGAGTTGCTCATAGTATGTTCTTATAATTGTTTGTATTTCTTTGGTTTTGGTTGTGATCTCTCCTCTTTCATTCATGATTATATTTATTTGGGTCCTTTCTCTTTTCTTCTTGATAAGTCTTTCCAGGGGCTTATCAATTTTATTAATTCTTTCAAAGAACCAGCTCCTAGTTTCGTTGATTTGTACTATTTTTTTAAATTTTCTATTTCATTGATTTCTGTTCTGATCTTTATGATTTCTCTTCTCCTGCTGGGTTTAGGGTTTCTTTTTTTTTTCTTTTCCAGCTCCTTAAGGTGTAGGGTTAGATTGTGTACCTGAGACCTTTTTTGTTCCTTGAGAAAGGCTTGTACCGCTATATATTTTCCTCTCAGGACTGTTTTTGTTGTGTCCCACGGATTTTGAACCGTTGTATTTTCATTATCATTTGTTTCTGTGATTTTATTTTCAATTCTTCTTTAATTTCCTGGTTGACCCATTCATTCATTAAACGAATGCTGTTTAGTCTCCACGTATTTGGGTTCTTTCCAAACTTCCTCTTGTGGTTGAATTCTAGCTTCAGAGCATTATGGTCTGAAAATATGCAGGGATTGATCAATGGGTCTGTTTTTATGCCAGTCCCATGCTGTCTTGGTGAACACAGCTTCATAGTAACCCTTGAAATCAGGCATCGTGTAGCTCCCAGTTTTGTTTCTCTTTTCAGCAATTCTTAGCAATACAGGGTCTCTTCTGATCCCACACAAATTATAGGCGTGTGTTTGTTCCAGCTCTTTGAAAGTTACAAGTGGAAATTTGATTAGAATAGCATTAAATGGACCGATTGCTCTAGGCAGTATAGATATTTTAACAATGTTTATTCTTTTGATCTATGAGAATGCAAAGGTTTTCTGTCTTTTTGGTTTTCTTGCATTTCTTTCATGAGTGTTCTCTAGTTCCTCAAGTACAAATCCTTTAACTCTTTGGTTTGGTTTATTCCCAGGCATCTTAGGTTTCGGTGCTGTAGTAAATGGAATTGATTCTCTAATTTCCCTTTTTGTATTTTCATTTATAATGTAGGAGATAGCCACTGATTTCGGTACTATGATTTTATATCCTGCCACATTATTGAATTGTGGTATGAGTTCTAATAGTTTGAGGGCGGAGTCTTTTGCGTTTTCCATATCACGTATGTCATCTGTGAGGAGAGAGAGTTTAATTTCTTGGTTGCCAACTGGGATAACTTTTATTTCTCTTTGTTGTCTGATTTCTGTTGCTAGGACTACACATCCTATGTTGGACAAGAGTGGTGAGAGTGGGCATCCTTGTCATGTTCCTGATTAGAAAGCGAAGTCTGTCATCTTTTACCCTTTGAATTGGTATTCACTGTGCATTTTTCATAGAAACATTTTATGAAGTTGATGAATATTTCCTCTGTCCCTATACTTTGCAGCGTTTTAGTCAGGAACGAATGCTGGATTTTGTCAAATGCTTTTCTTCGCCAATTGAGAGGACTATGTGGTCCTTCTCTCTTCACTTCTTAATTTGTTCTGTGTCATTGATTGATTTGAGAATGTCGAAACAGGGGGAGAAGTCAAGATGGCGGAGAAGTAGCAGGCTGAGACTACCTCAGCTAGCAGGAGATCAGCTAGAGAGCTTATCTAAAGATTGCAAACACCTGCAAATCCATCAGCAGATCGAAGAGAAGAAGAACAGCAATTCTAGAAACAGAAAAGCAACCACTTTCTGAAAGATAGGGCTGGCGGAGAAGTGAATCCAAAGCGACGGGAAGATAGACCCCAGGGGGAGGGGCCGGCTCCCGGCAAGCGGCGGAGCAACGGAGCACAAAATCAGGACTTTTAAAAGTCTGCTCCGCTGAGGGACATCGCTCTGGAGGCTAAACCAGGGCGAAGCCCACGCGGGGTCGGCGTGATCTCAGGTCCCGCGGGGTCACACAAGGATCAGGGGTGTCTGAGTGTCGCAGAGCTTGCGGATATTGGAACCGGAAAGCCGGCTGCAGAGACAGATCCGACAGTGGGCTTGCAGCTCGGAGTTGGCCTTGAACCGTTTTCAGGCTCGGTGAGCTCGGAGTGCGGCTGGAGGTTAGGCAGACACGAGTTACTATGAGCTGTTCGCTGAGGGCGCACTGGGGAGCGGGCCCCGGGCTCTCGGCTAATCCGGGCCGTAGACCAGGAGGCCAGAGACCAGGAGGCCGCCATTTGTATTCCCGTCCTCCGGAACTCTACGGAAAGCGCTCAAGGAACAAAAGCTCCTGAAAGTAAAGCCGAGCAGATCACTCAGCCTGGCCCCTGATAAGGGTGGTGTAATTCCGCCTGGGGCAAAGACACTTGAGAATCACTATGCCAGGCCCCTCCCCCAGAAGATCAACAAGAGATCCAGGCAAGACCAAGTTCACCTACCAAGGAGTACAGTTTCAATACCAAGGAGAGAGCAGCAGAATTCCAGAGGAGGAGAAAACAAACCACGGAACTCACGGCCTTCTGCCTGTGATTTTTTAGTCTTGCAGTTAATTTAATTTTTTTCTTTTTCATTTTTTTTCTCTTCTTCTGCTAATATTTTTTAAACTTTTACCCTTTTCTTTTTTAACGTTTTTAAACTAGATTATCTAATATATATGTATTTTTCTTTTTTATACTTTTCTTTATTCATTTTCTTTTTTTAATTCTTTTTTTTCCCTTTTTTTCTTTCTTTATTTTTGAACCTCTTTTTATCCCCAAATCAGAAGAGATCCCAATCTCTTCAATTTTTTTAAATTCTTTTTTAAATTATTGATTGAATTTTTAATTCAATCTCTTTTTTTAATACTTTTTTATTTTTTTTTCTTTCTTTCTTTTTGAACCTCTTTTTAATCCCCAAATCAGAAGAGATCCCAATCAGAAGAGATTGGGAGATCCCAATCAAAGGAGATCCCAATCAGAGGAGATCCCTCACCCAATCGTGAGGGGGGAGAAATCCTTCCTCACGATTTGGGATCTCTTCTGATTTAGTTAAAGCATATTTTCCTGGGATTGTTGCCACCATTTTAGTATTTTACTTGCTCCTTCATATACTCTTAGCTGGACAAAATGACAAGGCGGAAAAATTCACAACAAAAAAAAAGAACAAGAGGCAGTACCGAAGGCTAGGGACCTAATCAATACAGACATTGGTAATATGTCAGATCTAGAGTTCAAAATGACAATTCTCAAGGTTCTAGCCGGGCTTGAAAAAGGCATAGAAGATATTAGAGAAACCCTCTCCAGAGATATAAAAGCCCTTTCTGGAGAAATAAAAGAACTAAAATCCCACCAAGTTGAAATCAAAAAAGCTATTAATGAAGTTCAATCAAAAATGGAGGCTCTCACTGATAGGATAAATGAGGCAGAAGAAAGAATTAGCGATATAGAAGACAAAATGACAGAGAATAAAGAAGCTGAGCAAAAGAGGGACAAACAGCTACTGGGCCATGAGGGGAGAATTCGAGAGATAAGTGACACCATAAGACGAAACAACATTAGAATAATTGGGATTCCAGAAGAAGAAGAAAGAGAGAGGGGAGCAGAAAGTATACTGGAGAGAATTATTGGGGAGAATTTCCCCTATATGGCAAAGGGAACGAGCATCAAAATTCAGGAGGTTCAGAGAACGCCCCTCAAAATCAATAAGAATAGGCCCACACGCCGTCACCTAATAGTAAAATTTACAAGCCTTAGTGACAAAGAGAAAATCCTGAAAGCAGCCCGGGAAAAGAAGTCTGTAACATACAATGGTAAAAGTATTAGATTGGCAGCTGACTTATCCACAGAGACCTGGCAGGCCAGAAAGAGCTGGCATGATTTTTTTCAGAGCACTAAACGAGAAAATCATGCAGCCAAGAATACTATATCCAGCTAGGCTATCATTGAAAATAGAAGGAGAGATTAAAAGCTTCCAGGACAAACAAAAGCTGAAAGAATTTGCAAACACCAAACCAGCTCTACAGGAAATACTGAAAGGGGTCCTCGAAGCAAAGAGAGAGCCTACAAGTGGTATATCAGAAAGGAGCAGAGACAATATACAGTAACAGTCACCTTAAAGGCAATACAATGGCACTAAAATCATATCTCTCAATAGTTACCCTGAATGTTAATGGGCTAAATGCCCCAATCAAAAGACAGAGGGTATCAGAATGGATAAAAAGGGGTGCCTGGGTGGCTCAGTGGGTTAAGCCACTGCCTTCGGCTCAGGTCATGATCTCGGGGTCCTGGGATCGAGCCCCACATCGGGCTCTCTGCTCAGCAGGGAGCCTGCTTCCCTCTCTCTCTCTCTGCCTGCCTCTCCATCTACTTGTGATTTCTCTCTGTCAAATAAATAAATAAAAATCTAAAAAAAAAAGAAAGAATGGATAAAAAAACAAAACCCATCTATATGTTGCCTCCAAGAAACTCATTTTAAACCCGAAGACATCTCCAGACTTAAAGTGAGGTAGTGGAAAAAAAAATTACCATGCTAATGGACATCAGAAAAAAGCAGGAGTGGCAATCCTTATATCAGAATAATTAGATTTTAAGCCAAAGACTATAATAAGAGATGAGGAAGGACACTATGTCATACTCAAAGCGTCTGTCCAACAAGAAGATCTAACAATTTTAAATATCTATGCCCCCAACGTGGGAGCACCCAACTATATAAACCAATTAATAACAAAATCAAAGAAACACATCAACAATAATACAATAATAGTAGGGGACTTTAACACTCCCCTCACTGAAATGGACAGATCATCCAAGCAAAAGATCAACAGGGAAATAAAGGCCTTAAATGATACACTGGATGAGATGGACATCACAGCTATATTCAGAACATTTCATCCCAAAGCAACAGAATACACATTCTTCTCTAGTGCACATGGAACATTCTCCAGAATTGATCACATCCTCGGTCCTAAATCAGGACTCAAACGGTATCAAAAGATTGGGATCATTCCCTGCATATTTTCAGACCACAACGCTCTGAAGCTAGAACTCAACAACAAGAGGAAGTTTGGAAAGAACACAAATACATGGAGACTAAACAGCATCCTTCTAAAGAATGAATAGGTCAACCGGGAAATTAAAGAAGAATTGAAAAAAATCATGGAAACAAATGATAATGAAAATACAACGGTTCAAAATCTGTGGGACACAACAAAGGTAGTCCTGAGAGGAAAATATATAGCGGTACAAGCTTTTCTCAAGAAACAAGAAAGGACTCAGGTACACAACCTATCCCTACACCTAAAGGAGCTGGAGAAAGAACAAGAAAGAAACCCTAAGCCCAGCAGGAGAAGAGAAATCATAAAGATCAGAGCAGAAATCAATGAAATACAAACCAAAAAACAATAGAACAAATTAACCAAACTAGGAGCTGGTTCTTTGAAAGAATTAATAAAATTGATAAACCCTTGGCCAGACTTATAAAAAAGAAAAGAGAAAGGACCCAAATAAATAAAATCATGAATGAAAGAGGAGAGATCACAACTAACACCAAAGAAATAAAAACTATTATAAGAACATACTATGAGCAACTCTATGCCAACAAATTTGACAATCTGGAAGAAATGGATGCATTCCTAGAAACATATAAACTACCAAAATTGAACTAGGAAGAAATAGAAAGCCTCAACAGACCTATAACCAGTAAGGAGATTGAAACAGTCATTAAAAATCTCCAAACAAACAATAGCCCAGGGCCAGATGGCTTCCCGGGGGAATTCTACTAAACATTTAAAGAAGAACTAATGCCTATTCTCCTGAAACTGTTCCAAAAAATAGAAATGGAAGGAAAACTCCAAACTCATTTTATGAGGCCAGCATCACCTTGATCCCAAAACCAGACAAGGATCCCATCAAAAAAGAGAGCTATAGACCAATATCCTTGATGAACACAGATGCAAAAATTCTCACCAAAATACTAGCCAATAGGATTCAACAGTACATTAAAAGGATTATTCACCATGACCAAGTGGGATTTATCCCAGGGCTGCAAGGTTGGTTCAACATCCGCAAATCAGTCAATGTGATACAACACATCAATAAAAGAAAGAACAAGAACCATATGATACTCTCAATAGATGCTGAAGATGCATTTGACAAAGTATAGCATCCCTTCCTGATCAAAACCCGTCAAAGTGTAGGGATAGAGGGCACATACCTCAATATCATCAAAGCCATCTATCCTCAATATCATCAAAGCCATCTATGAAAAACCCACTGCAAATATCATTCTCAATGAAGAAAAACTGACAGCTTTTCCACTAAGGTCAGGAACACGGCAGGGATGTCCATTATCACCACTGCTATTCAACATAGTACTAGAAGTCCTAGCCTCAGCAATCAGACAACAAAAGGAAATTAAAGGCATCCAAATCGGCAAAGAAGAAGTCAAATTATCCCTCTTCGCAGATGATATGATACTCTATGTGGAAATCCCAAAAGACTCCACTCCAAAGCTGCTAGAACTTGTACAGGAATTCAGTAATGTGTCAGGATATAAGATCAATGCACAGAAATCAGTTGCATTTCTCTACACCAACAACAAGACAGAAGAAAGAGAAATTAAGGAGTCAATCCCATTTACAATTGCACTCCAAACCATAAGATACGGAGGAATAAACCTAACCAAATAGGCTTAGTATCTATACTCAGAAAACTATAAAGTACTCATGAAAGAAATTGAGGAAGACACAAAGAAATGGAAAAATGTTCCATGCTCCTGGATTGGAAGAATAAATATTGTGAAAATGTCTATGCTCCCTAAAGCAATCTACACATGTAATGCAATTCCTATCAAAGTACCATTCATCTTTTTCAAAGAAATGGAACAAATAATTTTAAAATTTATAGGGGGGACAAGATGGCGGGGTACTAGGAAGAGGCGTCTTTTCAGCTGGTACCCCAAAGTGAGCTGATTACCTACCAAAGAACTCCGATCACCCATGAAATCAGCCTTAGATCAGAATTATACACGTCTGCATCTCTATAGGGGCAGAAGACGCCAGTGAGTAGGTATAGCGGAATGGGAACAGCGGACTGATATCGGAAGATAAACAAAAGGGGGAGGGAGCCACCAGAGGCGACCGGTGCAAAAGTAATACCCCAATACGAGCGAGATTGCCCTGCGTCTGGGGACCAGCATTAACTTGGAGACTGGTTGAAAGCACTCCAAAAGAGCAAAGGATCGTGGGGGCAAATTGTGGGAATCGGGGTGGCTAGGGACATGGGCTTGAGTCCCCGGTCCCAGACGACCTCCCCTGCGCGGAGGCAGAGAGTGTGGTGGAGAAACCGGCTCCCGGTCCCTAAGCCGCCAGCGCACCCCATAGCGCGGGGGTTCTGGCTCCTGTGAGGGGATGGGAGCTGCGCCGGTCTGCAGAATGCGCGCTAGCCATACCACAAACCTTGAGATGCGCGCGCACGTCCCTCCAGCTCTCCTGGGTTTCTAAGGCCCGGGGGCGCTTCTTGACCCGTGCCATTGTTTCAAAATCTAAGCCGCGCGCCTGCGAAACTCTTCCCCGGACAGAGGTGCGCAAAAGCCCAGCTTGTGGCTTAGGGACCAGTGCCCCGTTCTCAGTGCCCCAGACCCGCGCCCCACCCCCAGCCGCCTCTGAAAAGAGGTGCGCGCAATCCGGGCACCCCCAGCCCGGGCCGGCGAAAATCTCAGTGTGCGATCGCTGCTTGGAACCTCTCTGGCGGTCAGGAGCTCCCAGACAGCCGCCACTGCCTTGGCTTTGGGGACGAGCAAAAGATCCTGCGCCCCCAGGGTCTTTAATTTGGAACCTGCACTGCCAGCATCCAAGGGGGAATTTATTCAGCTTCTGCACCCAGACTGAGGCTTCTCTCTGAGATGGAGATCAGGAAGTGTTCCAGGGTAAAATTTATATGGAACCAGAAAAGACCTCGAATAGCCAAAGGGATATTGAAAAACAAAGCAAAAGTTGGTGGCATCACAAATCCGGACTTCAAGCTCTATTACAAAGCTGTCATCATCAAGACAGCATGGTACTGGCACAAAAACAGACACATAGACCAATGGAACAGAATAGAGAGCCCAGAAATAGACCCTCAACTCTATGGTCAACTAATCTTCGACAAAGCAGGAAAGAATGTCCAATTGAAAAAAGACCGCCTCTTCAATAAATGGTGTTGGGAAAATTGGACAGCCACGTGCAGAAAAATGAAATTGGACCATTTCCTTACACCACACACAAAAATAGATTCAAAATGGATTAAGGACCTCAATGTGAGAAAGGAATCCATCAAAATCCTTGAGGAGAACACAGGCAGAAACCTCTTCGACCTCAGCCGCAGCAACATCTTCCTAGGAACATCGCCAAAGGAAAGGGAAGCAAGGGCAAAACTGAACTTTTGGGATTTCATCAAAATCAAAAGCTTTTGCACAGCAAAGGAAACAGTTAACAAAACCAAAAGACAACTGACAGAATGGGAGAAGATATTTGCAAACGACATATCAGATAAAGGACTAGTGTCCAAAATCTCTAAAGAACTTAACAAACTCAACACCCAAAGAACAAATAATCCAATCAAGAAATGGGCAGAGGACATGATCAGACGTTTCTGCAAAGAAGACATCCAGATGGCCAACAGACACATGAAAAACTGCTCCATATCACTCGGCATCTGAGAAATACAAATCAAAACCACAATGGGATATCACCTCACACCAGTCAGAATGGCTAAAATCAACAAGTCAGGAAATGACAGATGCTGGCGAGGATGCGGAGAAAGGGGAGCCCTCCTACACTGTTGGTGGGAATGCAAGCTGGTGCAACCACTCTGGAAAACAGCATGAAGGCTCCTCAAAATGTTGAAAATAGAACTGCCCTATGACCCAGCAATTGCACTACTGGGAATTTACCCTAAAGATACAAAGGTAGTGATCCAAAGGGGCACGTGCACCCGAATGTTTATAGCAGCAATGTCCACAATAGCCAAACTATGGAAAGAACCTAGATGTCCATCAACAGATGAATGGATCAAGAAGAAGTGGTATATATACACAATGGAATACTATGCAGCCATCAAAAGAAACGAAATCTTGCCATTTGCGACAACATGGATGGAACTAGAGGGTATCATGCTTAGCGAAATAAGTCAAGCGGAGAAAGACAAATATCATATGATCTCCCTGATATGAGGAAGTGGTAATGCAACATGGGGGCTTAAGTGGGTAGGAGAAGAATCCATGAAACAAGATGGGGTAGGGAGGGGGACAAACCACAAGCTACTCTTAATCTCACGAAACAAACTGTGGGTTACTGGTGGGAGGGGGGTTGGGAGAAGGGGGGTAGGGTTATGGACATTGGGGAGGTTATGTGCTTTTGGGTAAATTGGAAGGGGAGATGAACCATGAGAGACTATGGACTCTGAAAAACAATCTGAGGGGTTTGAAGTGGCGGGGGGGTGGGAGGTTGGGGTACCAGGTGGTGGGTATTATAGAGGGCACAGCTTGCATGGAGCACTGGGTGTGGTGAAAAAATAATGAATACTGTTTTTCTGAAAATAAATAAATTGGGAAAAAAAAAAGAGAATGTCGAACCAACCTTTTTTTTTTTTTTTTTTTTTTTTTTTTTTTTTTTTTTTTTTTTTTTTTCCGAACCAACCTTTTAACCGAGGAATAGATCCTACTCGGTCATGGTGGTTAGACTTTTTAATGTACTGTAGTCTCCTATGAGCTAAAATCTTATTGAGAATCTTAGAATCCATATTCATCAGTGATATTGGTTTGAAATTTCCTTTTTGGTGAGGTCTTTGCCTGGTTTGTGGATCAGGGTAATGCTGGCTTCATAAAAAGTGTCTGGACATTTTCCTTCTTCTACAATTTTGGAAAGAGATTCAGGAGAAGAGGTGTTAGTTTTTTTTCTTGAAATTTGGTAGAATTCGCTAGGGCATCCTTCAGGTCGCGGGGTCTTGTCTTTTGGGCAGTTTTTGATTACTGCTTTAATCTCGTTACTGGATAATGGTCAATTCAGGTTGTACATTTCTTAGTGGTTCCATTTTGGGATTTTACAGTTTTCTAGGAATGCATCCATTTCACGTAGGTTGCTTACCTTAGTGGTATATATTTTTTTCCCAATTTAATTTCAGTATAACTGTATTCATTGTTTTAGCACCACACCCAGTCCTCCATGCCATCCGAGCCCTCTCTATTACCCACCAAGTGTTTCCCCAACCTCCCACCACCGCTCTTTCAAAGCCCTCAGATTCATTTTCAGAGTCCATTGTCTCTCATGGTTTTTCTCCCCTTCCAATTTCCCTCCACTGCCTTCTGCTCTCCATCGCCCATTGTCCTCCATGCTATTTGTTACACTCCACACATAAATGAAACCATATGATATTTGCCGCTCACTGCTTGATTTATTTCACTCAGCAGAATTTCTTCCATTCCCGTCCATGTTGCTCCCAAAGTTGGGTATTCATCCTTTCTGAATGGAGGCATAATACTCCACAGTGTATATGGACCACATCTTCCTTATCCATTCTTCAGTTGAAGGGCATCTTGGTTCATTCCACAGTTTGGCAACCGTGGCCATTGTTGCTCTAAACATTGGGTTAGAGATGGCCCTTCTTTTCACTCCATCCGTATATTTGGAGTAAATTCCTAGGAGTGTAATTGCAGGGTTATAGGGTAGATCTATTTTTAATTTCTTGAGGAATCTCCACACTCTTCTCTAAAGAGGCTGCACCAACTTGTATTCCCACCCACAGTGTAAGAGAATTCCCCTTTCTCCACATGCTATCCACCACATGTTGTTTCCTGTCTTGCTAATTTAGGCCATCCTAACTGGTGTAAGGTAACATCTTAAAGTGGTTTTCATTTGAATCTCCCTGATGCCTAGTGATGATGAACATTTTTTCAGGTGTCTGATAGCCATTTGTGTGTCTTCATTGGAGAAGTGTCTGTTCATATCTTCTGTGCATTTTTTGATATCATTATCTGTATTGTGTGTGTTGAGTTTGAGGAGTTCTTCCTAGAACCTGGATATCAACCTTTTGTCTGTCCTGTCATTTGCAAATATCTTATTGCATTCTGTGAGTTACCTCTTTGCTTTCTTGACTGTTTCCTATGCAGTACAGAAGGTTTTGAATTTGATGAAGTCCCCGAAGTTTATTTTGGCTTTTGTTTTCTTTGCCTTTGGACACATATCTTGAAAGAAGTCACTGTGGCTGATATCAAAGAGATTACTGCCTATGTTCTCCACTAGGATTCTGATGGATTCCTGTCTCAGGTTGAGGTCTTCACCCATTATGATTTTATCTTTGTGTATGGTGTAAGGGCATGATCGAGTTTCATTCTTCTACATAGAGCTGCTCAGTTTTTCCTGCAACAGTTATTGAAGAGCCTGTCTTTTTTCCACTGTAAATTTTTTTCCTGCTTTCTTGTAGATTATTTGGCCATAGAGTTGATGGTCCATATCTGAGCTCTCTACTGGGTTCCACTGGTATGGGTCTGTTTTAATGCCCGTCACATGCTGTATTGGTGATCACAGATTCATAGTAACCCTTGAAATCAGGCAACATGGTGCTCCTAGTTTTTTTTTTTATTTTCTTTTCAGCAATTCTTAGCAATACGGGGTCTCTTCTGATTCCACACAAATTTGAGGCGTGTGTTTGTTCCAGCTCTTTGAAAGATACCGGTGGAATTTTGATTGGAATGCCTTAAATGGATCGATTGCTCTAGGCATTATAGACTTTTTAACAATGTTTATTCTTCTGATCCATGAGAATGCAATGGTTTTACATCTTTTTGGTTTTCTTGCATTTTTTCATGAGTGTTCTCCAGTTCCTCGAGTACATATCCTTTAACTCTTTGTTTGGTTTATTCCCAGGTATCTTGCTCTTTGGGTGCTGTATCAATGGAATTGATTCCCAGTTTCCCTTTCTGGATTTTCATTGATAATGTAGAAGAAAGGCACTGATTTCTGTATCATGACTTTGTATCCTGCCACATTATAGAATTGCTGTTTGAGTTCTGGTAGTTTGGTGGCAGAGTCTTTTGGAATTTCCATAACAATTATATCATGTTTGAGGAGAGAGAGTTTGACTTCTTGGTTGTCAATGGGATACATTTTATTTCTCTTTGTTGTCTGATCGCTGTTGCTAGGACTTCACAGCCTATGTTGAACGAGAGTGGTGAGAGTGGGCATCCTTATCATGTTCCTGATTTCAAAGCGGAGGCTGTCATCTTTTATCCTTTGAGGATGGTATTCATTGTGGGTTGTTCATAGAAACATTTTATGAAGTTGGTGAATATTCCCTCTATCTCTAAACTTTGCAGCGTTTTAGTCAGGAGCGGATGCTGGATTTTGTCAAATACTTTTTCTTCACCTATTGAGAGGACCATGTGGTATTCTCTCTTCACTTCTTAATTGGTTCTATGATTTGATTGATTTGCAAATGTCGAACCAACCTTGCAACCCAGGGATAGATCCTACCCAGTCTTGGTGGAATGACTGTTTAATGTACTGTAGGTTTCTAGGAGCTAGAATCTTGTTGAGTTCTTAGCATCCATATTCATCAGTGATATTGGTTTGAAATTATTCTTTTTGTTGACGTCTTTGCCTGGTTTGTGGATCAGGGTAATGCTCGCTTCATAAAAACTGTCCGGAAGTTTTCCTTCTGCTACAAATTTTGGAAAGAGCTTCAGAAGAAGAGGTGTTAGTTTTTTTCTTAAAGATTGGTAGAATTCACAAGGGCATGTTTCAGGCCACTGGGTCTTGTCTTTTGGGAGGTTTTTGATCACTGCTTTAATCTCGTTACTGGATAATGGTCCTTTCAGGTTTAACATTTCTTCCTAGTTCAGTATTGGGATTGTACAGTTTTCTAAAAGTGCATCCATTTTACCTAGGTTGCTTAGCTTATTGGCATATATTGTTTTATTTTTTTCCATTTTCTTCTCAGGGTAACCGTATTCATTGTTTTAGCACCACAAGCAGTGCTCCATGCAATCCGTGCCCTCTCTATTACCCACCATGTGTTTCCCCAACCTCCCTCCCCCGTTCTTTCAAAGCCCTCAGGTTCTTTTTCAGAGTCGATTGTCTTTCTTGGTTTCCCTCCCCTTCCAATTTCCCTCCACTCCATTCTCTTCTCCATCTGCCCTTCTCCTCCATGCTATTTGTTACACTCCACACATAAATGAAATCATATGATAATTGCCTCTCTGAGCTTGATTTATTTCACTCAGCCGAATCTTTTCCAATTCTGTCCATGTTTCTACCAAAGTTGGGTATTCATCCTTTCTAAATGGAGACATAATACTCCAAGTGTATATGGACCACATCTTCCTTATGTGGAAAAAAAAACAATATATTCTGTTGAAGGGCGTCTTGGTTCATTCCACAGTTAGGCAACCGTTGCCATTGCTGCTCTATACTTTGAGTTACAGATGGCCCTTCTTTTCACTCCATCTGTATATTTGGGATAAATACCTAGGAGTGTAATTGCAGGGTTATAGGGAAGTTCACTTTGTAATTTCTTGAGGAATCTCCACACTGTTCTCCAAAGACGCAGCACCAACTTGCATTCCCACCCCAGTGTAAGAGGATTCCCCTTTCTCCACATCCTCTCCCACACATGTTGTTTCCCGTCTTGCTAATTTAGGCCATCCTAACTGGTGCAAGGTGACATCTTTTTTTTTAAAGATTTTTTTTATTTATTTGACAGAGAGAAATCACAAGTAGGCAGAGAGGCAGGAAGAGAGAGAGAGAGGGAAGCAGGCTCCCTGCTGAGCAGAGAGCCCAATGCGGGACTCGATCCCAGGACTCTGAGATCATAACCTGAGCTGAAGGCAGTGGCTTAACCCACTGAGCCACCCAGGCGCCCCGCAAGGTGACATCATAATGTGATTTTCATTTGAATCTCCCTGATGTCTAGTGATGATGAACATTTTTTCAGGTGTCTGATAGTCATTTATATGACTTCATTGGAGAAGTGTCTTTTCATATCTTCTGCCCATTTTTTGATATGATTTTCTGTTTTGTGTGTGTTGAGGTTGAGGAGTTCTTCATAGATCCTGGATATCAATCTTTTGTCTGTCCTGTCATTTGCAAATATCTCATTTTGATGAAGTCCCCTAATTTTATTTTGGCGTTTGTTTCCTTTGCCTTTGGAGACATATCTTGAAAGAAGTCGCTGTGGCTGATATCGAAGAGATTACTGCCTATGTTCTCCTCTAGGATTCTGATGGATTCCTGTCTCAGGTTGAGATCTTTTATCCATTATTAGTTTATCTTTATATATGATGTAAGAGGATGGTCGAGTTTCATTCTTCTACATAGAGATGCCCAGTTTTCCCTGCACCATTTATTGAAGAGACTGCCTTTTTTTCCACTGTATATTTTTTCCTGATTTCTTGAAGATTATTTGACCATAGAGTTGATGGTCCATACTGAGCTCTCAATTGTGTTCCACTGGTCTATGCCTCTGTTTTTATGCCAGTCCCATGATGTCTTGGTGATCACAGCTTCATAGTAACCCTTGAAATCAGCCAACATGGTGCTCCCAGTTTTGTTTCTCTTTCAGCAATTCTTAGCAATACGGGGTCGCTTCAGATTCCACACAAATCTGTGGTGTGTGTTTGTTCCAGCTCCTTGAAAGATACCGGTGGTATTCTGATTGGAATGGCATTAAATGGACCAATTGCTCTAAGCAGTATGAACATTTTAACAATGTTTATTCTCCTGATCCATGAGAATGCAAAGGTTTTCCGTCTCTTTGGTTTTCTTGCATTTCTTTCATGAGTGCTCTCTAGTATCTCGAGTACAGATCCATTACCACTTTGGTTTGGTTTGGTTTGGTATCTTATGATTTGGGTGCTATAGTAAATGGAATTGATTCTCAATTTCCCTTTATGTATTTTGATTGCTAATGTAGATGAAAGCCACTGATTTCTGTATCATGATTTTGTACCTGCCACATTATTGAATTGCTGTTTGATTTCTGGTAGTTTGGGTGTGGAGTCTTTTGGGTTTTCCATATCAAGTATGTCATCTGTGAGAAGAGAGAGTTTGACTTCTTGGTTGCCAATAGGATACCTTTTATTTGTCTTTGTTGTCTAATTGCTGTTGCTAGGACTTCACATCCTATGTTGAACAAGAGTGGTGAGAGTGGGTATCCTTGTATTATTCCTGATTTCAAAGCAAAGGCTGTCATCTTTTACCCTTTGAGAATGGTGTTCACTGTGGGCTTTCCATAGAAACTTTTTATGAAGTATACGAGCGGTTGCTAGATTTTGTCAAATGTTTTTCTTTAAAGATTTTTATTTATTTATTTGACAGGCAGATTACAAGTAGGCAGAGGAGATAGGCAGAGAGAGAGAGGAGGAAGCATGTCCCACGTCGAGCTGAGAGCCTGATGTGAGGCTTGATCCCAGAACCCTGGGACCATGACCGGAGCTGAAGGCAGAGGCTTTAACCCACTGAGCCAACCAGGCGCCCCTGTCAAATGTTTTTTCTTCACCAATTGAGAGGACCATGTGGTTCTTCTGTCCTCACTTCTTAATTTATTCTATGACATTGATTGATTTGCGAATGTCAAACAACCTTGCAACCCAGCGATAGATCCTACTTGGTCTTGGTGGAATGACTGTTTAATGTATTGTAGGTTCCTACGAGCTAGAATCTTGTTGAGAATCTTACGATCCATATTCATCAGTGATATTGATTTGAAATTCTCCATTTTGGTGACGTGTTTGTCTGGTTTGTGGATCAGGGTAATGCTGGCTTCATAAAAAGTGTCTGGAAGTTTTCCTTCTGCTTCAAATTTTGGAAAGAGCTTCAGGAGAAGAGGTGTTAATTCTTATCTTAAAGTTTTGTAGAATTCGCTAGGGCATCCTTCAGGTCACGGGGTCTTGTCTTTTGTGAGGTTTTTGATCACTGCTTTAATCTCGTTACTGTTATAACTGTCCATTCAAGTTGTGCATTTCTTCCTGGTTCAATTTTGGGATTTTACAGTTTTCTATGAATGCATCCATTTCACCTAGGTTGATTACCTTATTGGCATATATTGTTTTTTTTTCTCAATTTCGTTTCTGTGTAACCGTATTCATTGTTTTAGCACCACACCCAGTGCTCCATGCAATCCCTGCTCTCTCTATTACCCACCACGTGTTTCCCCAACCTCCCACCCCCACTCTTTCAAATCCCTCAGATTCATTTCAAGTCCATTGTCTCTCATGATTTCCCTCCCCTTCCAATTTACTCCACTCACTTCTCATCTACATCTCCCCTTGTCCTCCATGTTATTTTTTACACTCCTGACATAAGTGAAACCATATGAAAATTACTTCTCTCTGCTTTATTTATTTCACTCAGCATAATGTCTTCCAGTCCCGTTTATGATGCTACCAAAGTTGGGCATTCATCCCAACTGAATGAAGGCATAATACTCCATAGTGTATATGGGCCACATCTTCTTTTTTTTTTTTTTCCAAATAAGATAAGCCCATGTTATTTATTTTTTTTCCAATTTATTTATTTTCAGAAAAACAGTATTCATTATTTTTTCACCACACCCAGTGCTCAATGCAAGCTGTGCCCTCTATAATACCCACCACATGGTACCCCAACCTCCCACCCCCCTGCCACTTCAAACCCCTCAGATTGTTTTTCAGAGTCCATAGTCTCTCATGGTTCATCTCCCCTTCCAATTTACCCAAAAGCACATACCCTCCCCAATGTCCATAACCCTACCCTCCTTCTCCCAACCCCCCTCCCCACAGCAACCCACAGTTTGTTTCGTGAGATTAAGAGTCGCTTATGGTTTGTTCCCCTCCCTATCCCTCTTGTTTCATGGATTCTTCTCCTACCCACTTAAGCCCCCATGTTGCATCACCACTCCCTCATATCAGGGAGATCATGTGATAGTTATCTTTCTCCGATTGACTTATTTCGCTAAGCATGATACACTCTAGTTCCATTCATGTTGTCGCAAATGGCAAGATTTCATTTCTTTTGATGCCTGCATAGTATTCCATTGTGTATATATACTGCATCTTCTTGATCCATTCATCTGTTGATGGACATCTAGGTTCTTTCCATAGTTTGGCTATTGTGGACATTGCTGCTATAAACATTCGGGTGCACGTGCCCTTTTGGATCACTACCTTTGTATCTTTAGGGTCAATACCAAGTAGTGCAATTGCTGGGTCATAGGGCAGTTCTATTTTCAACATTTTGAGGAACCTCCATGCTGTTTTCCAGAGTGGTTGCACCAGCTTGCATTCCCACCAACAGTGTAGGAGGGTTCCCCTTTCTCCGCATCCTCGCCAGCATCTGTCATTTCCTGACTTGTTGATTTTAGCCATTCTGACTGGTGTGAGGTGATATCTCATTGTGGTTTTGATTTGTATTTTTCTGATGCAGAGTGATATGGAGCAGTTTTTCATGTGTCTGTTGGCCATCTGGATGTCTTCTTTGCAGAAACGTCTGATCATGTCCTCTGCCCATTTCTTGATTGGATTATTTGTTCTTTGGGTGTTGAGTTTGTTAAGTTCTTTAGAGATTTTGGACACTAGTCCTTTATCTGATATGTCGTTTGCAAATATCTTCTCCCATTCTGTCAGTTGTCTTTTGGTTTTGTTAACTGTTTCCTTTGCTGTGCAAAAGCTTTTGATTTTGATATAATCCCAAAAGTTCATTTTTGCCCTTGCTTCCCTTGCCTATGCGATGTTCCTAGGAAGATGTTGCTGCGGCTGAGGTCGAAGAGGTTTCTGCCTGTGTTCTCCTCAAGGATTTTGATGGATTCCTTTCTCACATTGAGGTCCTTAATCCATTTTGAATCTATTTTTGTGTGTGGTGTAAGGAAATGGTCCAATTTCATTTTTCTGCACGTGGCTGTCCAATTTTCCCAACACCATTTATTGAAGAGGCGGTCTTTTTTCAATTGGACATTCTTTCCTGCTTTGTCGAAGATTAGTTGACCATAGAGTTGAGGGTCTATTTCTGGGCTCTCTATTCTGTTCCATTGGTCTATGTGTCTGTTTTTGTGCCAGTACCATGCTGTCTTGATGATGACAGCTTTGTAATAAAGCTTGAAGTCCGGAATTGTGATGCCACCAACTTTGGCTTTGTTTTTCAATATCCCTTTGGATATTCGAGGTCTTTTCTGGTTCCATATAAATTTTAAAATTATTTGTTCCATTTCTTTGAAAAAGATGGATGGTACTTTGATAGGAATTGCATTACATGTGTATATTGCTTTAGGGAGCATAGACATTTTCACAATATTTATTCTTCCAATCCAGGAGCATGGAACATTTTTCCATTTCTTTGTGTCTTCCTCAATTTCTTTCATGAGTACTTTATAGTTTTCTGAGTATAGATTCTTAGCCTCTTTGGTTAGGTTTATTCCTCGGTATTTTATGGTTTGGGGTGCAATTGTAAATGGGATTGACTCCTTAATTTCTCTTTCTTCTGTCTTGTTGTTGGTGTAGAGAAATGCAACTGATTTCTGTGCATTGATCTTATATCCTGACACTTTACTGAATTCTTGTACAAGTTCTAGCAGTTTTGGAGTGGAGTCTTTTGGGTTTTCCACATAGAGTATCATATCATGTGCGAAGAGTGATGATTTGACTTCTTCTTTGCCGATTTGGATGCCTTTAATTTCCTTTTGTTGTCTGATTGCTGAGGCTAGGACTTCTAGTACTATGTTGAATAGCAGTGGTGATAATGGACATCCCTGCCGTGCTTCTAACCCTAGCAGAAAGGATTTCAGTTTTTCTCCATTGAGAATGATATTTGCGGTGGGTTTTTCATAGATGGCTTTGATGATATTGAGGTATGTGCCCTCTATCCCTACACTTTGAAGGGTTTGGATCAGGAAGGGATGCTGTACTTTGTCAAATGCATCATCAGCATCTATTGAGAGTATCATATGGTTCTTGTTCTTTCTTTTATTGATGTGTTGTATCACATTGACTGATTTGCGGATGTTGAACCAACCTTGCAGCCCTGGGATAAATCCCACTTGGTCGTGGTGAATAATCCTTTTAATGTACTGTTGAATCCTATTGGCTAGTATTTTGGTGAGAATTTTTGCATCTGTGTTCATCAAGGATATTGGTCTATAGCTCTCTTTTTTGATGGGATCCTTGTCTGGTTTTGGGATCAAGGTGATGCTGGCCTCATAAAATGAGTTTGGGAGTTTTCCTTCCATTTCTATTTTTTGGAACAGTTTCAGGAGAATAGGCATTAGTTCTTCTTTAAATGTTTAGTAGAATTCCCCCGGGAAGCCATCTGGCCCTGGGCTTTTGTTTGCTTGGAGATTTTTAATGACTGTTTCAATCTCCTTACTGGTTATGGGTCTGTTCAGGCTTTCTATTTCTTCCTGGTTCAATTTTGGTAGTTTATATGTTTCTAGGAATGCATCCATTTCTTCCAGATTGTCAAATTTGTTGGCATAGAGTTGCTCATATTATGTTCTTATAATAGTTTGTATTTCTTTGGTGTTAGTTGTGATCTCTCCTCTTTCATTCATGATTTTATTTATTTGGGTCCTTTCTCTTTTCTTTTTTATAAGTCTGGCCAAGGGTTTATCAATTTTATTAATTCTTTCAAAGAACCAGCTCCTAGTTTGGTTAATTTGTTCTATTGTTTTTTTTGATTTCTATTTCATTGATTTCTGCTCTGATCTTTATGATTTCTCTTCTCCTGCTGGGCTTTGGGTTTCTTTCTTGTTCTTTCTCCAGCTCCTTTAGGTGTAGGGTTAGGTTGTGTACCTGAGACCTTTCTTGTTTCTTGAGAAAGGCTTGTACCGCTATATATTTTCCTCTCAGGACTGCCTTTGTTGCGTCCCACAGATTTTGAACCGTTGTATTTTCATTATCATTTGTTTCCATGATTTTTTTTCAATTCTTCTTTAATTTCCCGGCTGACCCATTCATTCTTTAGAAGGATGCTGTTTAGTCTCCATGTATTTGTGTTCTTTCCAAACTTCCTCTTGTTGTTGAGTTCTAGCTTCAGATCATTGTGGTCTGAAAATATGCAGGGAATGATCCCAATCTTTTGATACCGTTTGAGTCCTGATTTAGGACCGAGGATGTGATCAATTCTGGAGAATGTTCCATGTGCACTAGAGAAGAATGTGTATTCTGTTGCTTTGGGATGAAATGTTCTGAATATAGCTGTGATGTCCATCTCATCCAGTGTATCATTTAAGGCCTTTATTTCCCTGTTGATCTTTTGCTTGGATGATCTGTCCATTTCAGTGAGGGGAGTGTTAAAGTCCCCTACTATTATTGTATTATTGTTGATGTGTTTCTTTGATTTTGTTATTAATTGGTTTATATAGTTGGGTGCTCCCACGTTGGGGGCATAGATATTTAAAATTGTTAGATCTTCTTGTTGGACAGACGCTTTGAGTATGACATAGTGTCCTTCCTCATCTCTTATTATAGTCTTTGGCTTAAAATCTAATTGATCTGATATAAGGATTGCCACTCCTGCTTTTTTCTGATGTCCATTAGCATGGTAAATTCTTTTCCACCCCTTCACTTTAAGTCTGGAGGTGTCTTCGGGTTTAAATGAGTTTCTTGGAGGCAACATATAGATGGGTTTAGTTTTTTTATCCATTCTGATACCCTGTGTCTTTTGATTGGGGCATTTAGCCCATTAACATTCAGGGTAACTATTGAGAGATATGATTTTAGTGCCATTGTATTGCCTGTAAGGTGACTGTTACTGTATATTGTCTCTGTTCCTTTCTGATCTACCACTTGTAGGCTCTCTCTTTGCTTAGACGCTCCTTTCAGTATTTCCTGTAGAGCTGGTTTGGTGTTTGCAAATTCTTTCAGTTTTTGTTTGTCCTGGAAGCTTTTAATCTCTCCTTCTATTTTCAATGATAGCCTAGCTGGATATAGTATTCTTGGCTGCATGTTTTTCTCGTTTAGTGCTCTGAAAATGTCATGCCAGCTCTTTCTGGCCTGCCAGGTCTCTGTGGATAAGTCAGCTGCCAATCGAATACTTTTACCATTGTATGTTACAGACTTCTTTTCCCGGGCTGCTTTCAGGATTTTTTCTTTGTCACTAAGGCCTGTAAATTTTACTATTAGGTGACGGGGTGTGGGCCTATTCTTATTGATTTTAGGGGCGTTCTCTGAACCTCCTGAATTTTGATGCTCATTCCCTTTGCCATATTGGGGAAATTCTCCCCAATAATTCTCTCCAGTATACCTTCTGCTCCCCTCTCTCTTTCTTCTTCTTCTGGAATCCCAATTATTCTAATGTTGTTTCGTCTTATGGTGTCACTTATCTCTCGAATTCTCCCCTCATGGCCCAGTAGCTGTTTGTCCCTCTTTTGCTCAGCTTCTTTATTCTCTGTCATTTGGTCTTCTATATTGAAAATTCTTTCTTCTGCCTCATTTATCCTAGCAGTGAGAGCCTCCATTTTTGATTGAACTTCATTAATAGCTTTTTTGATTTCAACTTGGTGAGGTTTTAGTTCTTTTATTTCTCCAGAAAGGGCTTTTATATCTCTGGAGAGGGTTTCTCTAATATCTTCCATGCCTTTTTCAAGCCCGGCTATAACCTTGAGAATTGTCATTTTGAACTCTAGA
Organism: Neogale vison; assembly: GCF_020171115.1. Classification (NCBI taxonomy): domain Eukaryota; kingdom Metazoa; phylum Chordata; class Mammalia; order Carnivora; family Mustelidae; genus Neogale; species Neogale vison. Next base: position 76,972,998 of record NC_058095.1, read on the forward strand.
TCTGACATATTACCAATGTCTGTATTGATTAGGTCCCTAGCCTTCGGTACTGCCTCTTGTTCTTTTTTTTGTTGTGAATTTTTCCACCTTGTCATTTTGTCCAGCTAAGAGTATTTGAAGGAGCAAGTAAAATACTAAAATGGTGGCAACAATCCCAGGAAAATATGCTTTAACCAAATCAGAAGAGATCCCAAATCGTGAGGAAGGATTTCTCCCCCCTCACGATTGGGTGAGGGATCTCCTTTGATTGAGATCTCCCAATCTCTTCTGATTGGGATCTCTTCTGATTTGGGGATAAAAAGAGGTTCAAAAAGAAAGAAAGAAAAAAAAGATAAGAAAAGAATTAAAAAAAATAAAATGAATAAAGAAAAGTATAAAAAAAAATATATATATATATATATATATATATATATATATATTAGATAATCTAGTTAAAAAACGTTAAAAAAGAAAAGGGTAAAAGTTATAAAAAATTTTAGCAGAAGAAGAGAAAAAAAATGAAAAAGAAAAAAATTAAATTAACTGCAAGACTAAAAAATCACAGGCAGAAAGCCACGAGTTCCATGGTTTGTTTTCTCCTCCTCTGGAATTCTGCTGCTCTCTCCTTGGTATTGAAACTGTATTCCTTGGTAGGTGAACTTGGTCTTGCCTGGTCTTTCTTGTTGATCTTCTGGGGGAGGGGCCTGTTGTAGTGATTCTCAAGTGTCTTTGCCCCAGGCGGAATTACACCGCCCTTACCAGGGGCCGGGCTGAGTGGCCTGGTTGGCTTTGCTTTCAGGAGCTTTTGCTCGCTGAGCGCTTTCCGTAGAGTTCCGGAGGACGGGAATACAAATGGCGGCCTCCTGGTCTCCGGCCTGGAGGAGCCGAGACCCCGGGGCCCCGCTCCCCTGTGCGCCCTCAGCGAACAGCTCCTAGTAACTCGTGTCTGCCTAACCTCCGGCCGTGCTCCGAGCTCACTGTTTGCGACCGGTTCAAGGCAATTCCGAGCTGTGAGCTTACTGTCGGCTCTGTCTCTGCAGCCGGCTTTACCATTCCAATATCCGCAAGCTCTGCGACACTCAGACACCCCCGATCCTTCTGTGACCCCGCGGGACCTGAGGTCACGCCGACCCCGCGTGGGCTTCGCCCCGGTTTAGCCTCCGGAGCGATGTCCCTCAGCGGAGCAGACTTTTAAAAATCCTGATTTTGTGCTCCGTTGCTCCGCCGCTTGCCGGGAGCCAGCCCCTCCCCCCGGGTTCTATCTTCCCGTCGCTTTGGATTCACTTCTCCGCCAGTCCTACCTTTCAGAAAGTGGTTGTTTTTCTGTTTCTAGAATTGCTGTTCTTCTTCTCTTCGATCTGCCTATGGATTTGCAGGTGTTTGCAATCTTTAGATAAGCTCTCTAGCTGATCTTCTGCTAGCTGACGTAGTCTCAGCCTGCTACTTCTCCGCCATCTTTGGGCCACATCTTCTTTATCCATTCTTCCTTTGAAGGACATCTTGGTTCTTTCCACAGATTAGCACGGTGGCCATTGCTGCTCTAAACATTGGGTTACAGATGGCCCTTCTTTTCACTCCATCTTTATATTTGGGGTAAATACCTAGGAGTGTAATTGCAGGTTTATAAGGAAGTTCTATTTTTTAATTTCTTGAGGAATTTCCACAATGTTCTCCAGAGAGGCTGCACCAACTTGCATTCCCACCTGCAGTGTAAGAGAATTCCATTTTCTCCACATCCTCTCCAACACATGTTGTTTCTTGTCTTGCTAATGTGGGCCATCCTAACTGGTTTAAGGTGACATCATAATGTGTTTTTCATTTGCATCTCCCTGATGCCTAGTGATGATGAACATTTCTTCAGGCGTCTGATATCCATTTGTATGTCTTCATTGGAGAAGTGTCTATTCATATCTTCTGCCCATTTTTTGATATGATTATCTGTTTTGTGTGTGTTGAGTTTGAGGAGTTCTTTATAGATACTGGATATTAACCTTTTGTCTGTACTGTCATTTGCAAGTACCTGATTTTGATGAAGTCCCGAAGTTTATTTTGACTTTTGTTTCCTTTGACTTAGGAGATATATCTTGAAAGAAGTTGCTGTGGCTGATATCGAAGAGATTACTGCCTATGTTCTCCTCTAGGATTCTGATGGATTTCTGTCTCAGGGTGAGGTCTTTTATCCATTATGAGTTTATCTTGGTGTATGTTGTAAGAGGATGGTTGAGTTTCATTCTTCTACATAGAGCTGCCCAGTTTACCCTGCACAAGTTATTGAAGAGACTGCCTTTTTTCCACTGTATATTTTTTCCTGCTTTCTGGAAGATTATTTGGCCATAGAGTTGATGGTCCATTCTGAGCTTTCTACTGTGTTCCACAGGTCTATAGGTCTGTTTTTATGCCCGTCCCAGGCTGTCATGGTGATCACAACTTCGTAGTAACCCTTGAAATCAGGCAACGTGGTGCTCCCAGTTTTGTTCCTCTTTTCAGCAATTCTTAGCAATGCGGGGTCGCTTCTGATTCCACACAAATTTTAGGCATGCATTTGTTCCAGCTCTTTGAAAAATACCAGTGGAATTTTGATTGCAATGGCATTAAATATATCAATTGCTCTAAGCTGTATAGACATTTTAACAATGTTTATTCTTCTGATCCATGAGAATGCAATGGTTTTCAGTCTTTTTGGTTTTCTTGCTTTTATTTCATGAGTGTTCTCTAGTATCTCAAGTACAAATCCTTTGCCTCTTTGGTTTTGTTTATTCCCAGGTAACTTACGGTTTGGGTGCTATAGTAAATGGAATTGATTCTCTAATTTCCCTTTCAGGATTTTCATTGATAATGTAGAAGAAAGCCACTGATTTCTGTACCATGATTTTCTGCTTCATATTTTGGAAAAAGCTTCAGGAGAAGAGGTGTTAGTTCTTTTCTTAACGTTTGGTAGAATTCGATGGGCATCCTTCAGTTCCTGGAGTCTTGTCTTCTCGGAGGTTTTCTATCACTGCTTTAATCTTGTTACTAAATAACGGTCTATTCAGGATGTACATTTCTTCCTGGTTCAAATTTGGGATTTTACAGTTTTCTAGGAATGCATCGATTTCACCTAGGTTGCTTAGCTTATTCACATATATTTTTTCCCAATCTCTTTTCAGTGTAATCGTATTCATTGTTTTAGAACCACACCTAGTGCTCCATGCAATCCGTGCCCACTCTTTTACCCACCACATGTTTCCCCAACCTCCCACCCTTGCTCTTTCAAAGCTCTCAGATTCTTTTTCAGAGTCCATAGTCTCTCATGGTTTTCCTCCCCTTCCAATTTCTCTCCACTCCCTTCTCCTCTCCATCTCCCCTTCTCCTCCATGCTATTTGTTATACTCCACACAGAAGTGAAACCATATGATAATTGACTCTATCTGCTTGATTTATTTCACTCAGCAGAATCTCTTCCAGTCCAGTCCATGTTGTTACCAAAGTTGGGTATTCATCCTTTCAGAATTGAGGCATAATACTCCATAATGTATATGGACCTCCCTTATCCATTCTTCTGTTGAAGGGCATCTTGGTTCTTTCCACAGTTTGGCAACCGTGGCCATTGCTGCTCTATAATTTGGGTTTCAGATGGCCTTTCTTTTCACTCCAACTGAGTATCTGGCGTAAATACCTAGGAGTGTAATTACATGGTTATAGGTAAGTTCTATTTTTAATTTCTTGAGGAATCTCCACACTGTTCTCCAAAGAGGCTGCACCAACTTGCATTCTCACCAACAGTGTAAGAGGATTCACCTTTCTCCACATGCTCTCCAACACATGTTGTTTCCTGTCTTGTGGATTTTTGCTGTTCTTACTGGTGTCAGGTGCTATCTCAAGGTCGTTTTAGTTTGCATCTCCGTAATGGCTAGTGATGGTGAGCATTTTTTCATGTGTCTGATACTCAGTTGTATGTCTTGGTTGGAGAAGTGTCTTTTCATATATTCTGCCCATTTTTTATATGATTATCTGTTTTGTGTGTGATGAGTTTGAGGTGTTCTTTCTAGATCCTGGATATAAGCCTTTTGTCTGTCATGTCATTTGCAAATATCTACTCGAATTTCGTGGATTGCCTCTTCGTTCTGTTGACTGTTCCTTTGCTGTTCAGATGCTTTGGATCTTGAGGAAATCCATCCACGCTTTTGTTTCCTTTGCCTTTGGAGACATATCTCGAAAGAAGTTGTGGTGGGCAATGTTGAAGAGGTTACTGAGTATGTTCTCCAAGATTCTTATGGATTCCTGCATCATGTTGAGGTCTTTTATCCATTATGAGTTTCTCTTTGTGTATGGTGTCAGAGAATGGTGGAGCTTCATTCATCTACACGTAGCTGTCCCAATTTTCGCAGCACCATTTATTGAAGAGACTGTCTGTTTTCTCTGTATATTTTTTTCCTGCTTTGTTGGAAAATTATTTGACTGTAGATTTGTTGGTCCATATCTGAGCTCTCTTCTCTGTTCCACTGGCCTATGGGTCTGTTTTTATTCCAGTTCCATGTTGTTTTGGTGATCACAGCATTGTAGTAACCCTTGAATCAAGTCAACGTGATGCTTCCAGTTATGTTTTTCTTTTCGGCATTTCCTTAGCAATACGGGGTCTCTTCTGATTCCACACCAATTTTTGGCTTGTGTTTGCTCCAGCTCTTGAAAGATGCCATTGGAATTATAGTCAGAAGGGCATTAAAAGGATAGATTGCTCGAGGCTGGACTGGATCCATGGGACAGGGCCAAGGAGGGGAGCACCGCAGGCCTAGGAGATGGAGGCGTCGGCCTCGCTGGTTCCATTTTGGTGGCCTATGAATTCGTCAGGTTGGCCTATAAGTCCCAATCTGCAGGAACAGAGTCAATGAGGCTTTAGACCTACAGAGGCTTTTCGGAGCTGCCTTAAGGGTCTGTGTTATGCTCGGCAGTACCGATTCATGTCACTGGACAGCGTTGTGAGTTGTGGTTCCCAGAGCTCATTAGGGTGCAATGCTGCTTGCCCCCAGCGGGGGCAGTGGCGTGCTGCCGTGGCCAACACACCAGAAGAGCTGACTGTGCAGCCTGCTGGTTCTGAAAGCAGTGATGAGGGGCTGCAGGAAACGTGAGGTACGGCTGCCTGTTGTTCCTGGACAGTGTGTTGAGCTGAAGCCTCTGTTTCTCCATACTCAGGAATGGTCGTAAGAATTGCTGGAGTCAGGCCCCCACTCAGTTAGCACTGTGACCCGTTGCCCCACGTTGATGGGAATGTGCTGTCAGAATGGTTCAGGAGGGCCCTCCCGGTGGGGGATTGGAGACGGGGGAACCCAGTTCAACCCATGATGCCTTTGGAACCAAGGGGTGGAGTGTTTGTTTGGAAGAGTCTATTTGCTTCTCCAAAAAGGACAAGGGCATGGGCCGGCTTGAGAAGGAAGTGGATGGCCACTTAAGAAACAAGAATGTGTCTCTTATTCTCCCAGGAATTGGAGCAGGTGTGTAGGCTTTAGGTGGGTGGTGCCTCCATATCCGCACCTCACAATTCTTCTTCGCTCTGGCTCCACGAGACCTAGTCTGGAAATCAACGTCTGAATCCATCCTGCAGCTTGTCCCATGACGTCAGCATTCAGAGAAAACAGCAGGCCAGTGGGGCACATTGGCACATCCATGCCAACACGGGAGGTCAACGTTCTCTTTCACCCCAAACATCCTGGGTCTTCTCTCACCTCCAGTGGAGTCAAAAAGTCTCACGAACGTAGCTGTCACCCATGGAGGTGGGTGCTAGGCTTCCTGAGTTTCCTTGCAGAAAGCACCTGGCAGGGGATCTCATTTTCTCTGCTTCTTTCTGGCTCCCAGACGTATTTGGAACATCTATTTCCTAGGCAATCCCTTGGATTCAGAAAGGAAGATGAGATGGACTTTGTGTGTGTTTCGGACATAGACTGCATTCCTTTTTCAAACGAGGTTGATTCCATGGGTCCTAGGCTGTAGGTGAATGGCCAGCATCTAAAGGGAAGTGGCTGTCTGTGGTCAGATAGAGGCTTGGAGGATGGCTTCTCCTTTGTCCAATGGGATGGATCCTAATGGATTTGTCTTTTTTATCCAAAGAGTTCCTATGAGGGCAGAGGGAACATTCGAAAGGATTCCAAGGGGCCTTGGAGGATTGAAAAGGGCAGCTTGACTTTCTACTTTCACTCAGTGGACCCTCTAGAGTGTTGGCCATGGCATCCTTTCTCTGTAGTAACATGGGTGGTGAAGTCAGAAGGGGAGTCTTTGTGAATTCCCTTGAATTGAGGCATTCTGATGGCTTCCCAGGGCATGGCGTCAGGAACCCTGGGGTGATTTTATGGGGCTGCTTTCCGGACACTGTCTGAGTCACATTATCCCCCAGGTTTTCTGTTTCCTCCTTAGAAAATTGCTGGAAGGGAAGGTTCTGAATCAGGAGGAATGCTCCTGCACTGTCGGTGGGCATGCGGGTCCTTGCAGCTCCTCTGGAAAAGAGCATGGTGGTTCCTCTGAATGCTAAAAACAGAACAATCCTAGGAAACATCAGTTGCCCTCCTAAGAATTTCCCTCAAGGGTACAAAAATTCACAACCAATGGGGTACAAGCACTGTGATATGAACACCAGCATTATCAACCATAGCAAAACGTTGGAGGGTGTCCCAATGTCCAATTGCTGATGAGCGAGATTATATATATATATATATATATATATATATATGAATGTAGACATCTAATCTCCCACATATTCTCACTGGAATAGGAGCCAGGTTCAGAAAGAATGTAATCTTATAATTTGCGAGGATGTGGATGGATCTAGAGAGGATTTAGCTAAGCCATATCAGTAAGAAATGACCAATAGCGTATCATTTGCCGTCTATGGAATTTCAGAAAGAAAAGATGAACATAATGGGGAGAGAAAGAGAGGTCAGTGAGGAAAGAGACTCCAACATAGAGCACCAACCGAAGGTAGCTAGTGAGCAGGGGTGTGGAGGGGAAGGATTCAATGGGTGATGGCTCTTAGGGAGGGCAGTCGTTGTGATGAGCTCTGGGTGTTCTGTGCAGGCGAGGAATCATGAACTCCTACCCCTGAAGCCTCGGAATGAACGCTGCATGGAAAGGAATTGGAATGGAAGTGAAGGAAGGAAAGAAGAAGACCGTGTTCTACTTCATGAAGACGGAGATAAAAATGGAGTGATTTTCGCTCTCTTATTGTCTTGATGATCATCAGCAAACATACTGTGCTACGATCCACTAGATTCTGTTTGCATAAGGTGCCCTCAGAAAGCTGCCAGGAAGTTTCAGATGTCAGAGCATGCCCATGTTCCATGGATATGTTCCTTGCAGTTCGCCCAGGTACAAAGGTAAGTGGAGAGAAATAAGGAAGAAGAGGAAAGGAGGTGTGAAGCAGTCAAGAGGTTGCCTTTTCCCTTTGTCAAGGAAGCCTTAGGCCAATGTCCATCGAGAAGAAGGAGAGGGGGACACAGAGTTTTTGGCAGGTAGGGGAGTTCCAGGTTGCCTAGAGTTGACAGGGTTCCCTGAAGAGAGCTGAGGTAGGGTGTTGCATATCTGAACTGCTGATCTGGAGGCTGGATCCGCGAGGAGCCAAGATGAGGATGGTGTTCAGGTGGTGCATCATGCTCCGTGGGGCAGCAGAACATGGGTGAGAACTCATGGGGACATGGCATTTTTCACTGGCTCTGATGGCCCCATGCAGCTCCAAACAGACTGGTGTCCTGCTAGGTGGATGGCGGACTCCTACGGTGTGACTTCAGGTTTCCCAAGCCTTAGAGTTTGCGAGACAGGCCCCTGTCAAAGGAGGCTTGAAAACACGACGTAGGGTTAGGGTGATGGACATGAAGAATGGCTGCACCGATCTGCCAGTGCCAAGAGGGCTCCCTTCAGCGTTGACTTCAGGAAATGGATCCTGCAGTGCAGCAGAATCTGGGTTTGTGGGCAAGGAAAACAACGAGGGTAGAGGTGGTTTACAAGGGAGACCAGGCTGGTTCTGCTCCAACTCGGGATCAATATGGAGAGGATGCTAGTGAAAATTGGCCGGAATTGAGGGGCCCTGAGGACCGTCATGACCGCAGTGGCCTAGGTCGCTTAAAAATCGTGGCACATGGCTTCCAAAAGGCAAAACGGCCAATACGCAGGGACAGAGGAGTGTACCTGGAGCAGAGTTGAGGGACGGGTGGCAGCCGGCCTTGCGATTCTCTCTATTCAGGCGACAGGGGTGCCCAAGATGGGGCTGACTTCGTGGGGGCACGCAGGTTTCTCTCGCTCCAAGGTTTCTCCGAAGCCCCGAAATGCACTGTTGGCGCCTGGGTGGGAGGGAGTTGCGTGGCTGCGGGACTCAGGTTTCCCCTGATGGAGGCACCGCGAGACAGGACACTGGAAGCAGAAGGCTGGGAAGTAGGCGAAATTTTGAGCCCGAGTCTGGGGCAGCCCAAGCCCCATGGGACAGCGCCAAGGAGGGGACCTCTGCAGGCCGAAGAGTAGGAGGCTTCAGCCTCGCCGCAGCCTGCCTCCTGGTGGACTTCCTGGCGAGGTTCGTGCCCGAGTGCTCGCGATGCCGGGCCAGGCCCGGGGTGGGGGGGTGGCCCTGAAGAGGTGCCATGCCTGAAGCGAGTTCACAGAGTGTTTTCCGGCAAATTATCACGAGTGTTCTGCCCCAACCGGGATTGTTTTGGGCAGAACGCACGTGAGAATTGGCCGCGTTGGGCAGCTCTGCGGACCACCCTGATCTCCGGAGCCCAGGGCCCTTTCTCGCCCGGGGCATGATGCAGCCAACCGGAAAACGCACGGAAACGATGCAGCCCAACCGGGGGTGCCGGCGCAGGGGAGCGTTCCTGGAGCAGAGTTGAAGGGCGGGTGGCGGTTGGGCATTCGCCACCGTCTTTCGGGCAGATGGGGTGCCCAAAGATGGGGTTGACCTCATTGTGGGCATGCAGGTTTATCTCACTCTGAGGGTTGTCCAAAGCGCCTAAAGGCACCATTGGCACCGGCGTGGTAAGGAGATGTGTGGCCGTGGGACTCAGGGTTTTTGATATGGAGGCCAGGAGGGATAGGATCCCGGAAGCAGAAGACTGGGCAAGCAGGCGAGGGTTCGAGCCTGGGCTTTGTGGCGGGCCCATCCCCATGGTACAGCGCCAGGGAGGGGACCCCCGCAGGCCGAGGAGCAGGAGGCTTCGGCCTCACTGCAGCCTGCCTCGCGGAGTGCTTCTTGGCAGGGTTGGGGCGTGAGCGCTTGCAATGCCGGGCCAGGCCCAGGGAGGAAGCCAGGCAGACGTGTGACGCTGAAGCGAGTTCGCCGGGCCTTTTCCGGCCAGTTCTCACAAGCGTTCTGTCCAATCCGGGATCTTTTTGGGCAGAACGCTCATGAGAATTGGCCGGCGTTGGGCAGCCCTCGGAACGCCCTGCTCCCGGTGGCCATGGGCCCTTTCTTCCTCGGGACATGTCGCGGACACCTGGAAAATGGGAGAGATGACACGACCCACCTGGGGGCACCAGTGCAGAGGAGCGTTTCTGGAGCAGAGTTGAGAGATGGGTTCCCTTTTCTCCACATCCTCTCCAACCCATGCTGATTCCTATCTTGCTGATTTGGGCCCTTCTAACTGGTGTCAGGTGCTATGTCAATGTGTTTTAATTTGAGTATCCATGAGGGTTAGTGATGATGAACATTTATTCATGTGTCTGATAGCCATTTGTATGTCTTCATTGGAGAAATGTCTGTTCCTATATTCTGCCCATTTTTATAAGAATTTCTGCTTTGTGTTCATTGAGTTTGAACAGTTCTTCATAGATCCTGGATATCAACATTTTGTCTATACTACCATTTGCAAATATCTTCTCCCATTCTGTGGGTTGCCTCTGTGTTTTGTTGACTGCTTCCTTTGCTATGCAGAAGCTTTTGAATAAATGAAGTCCCAAAAGTTCATCTTCACTTTTGTTTGCTTTGTCTTTGAAGACATATCTTGAAAGAAGTTGCTGTGGCCAGTGTTGAAGAGGTTACTGCCTATGGTCCCCTCTACGTTTCTCATGGATTCCTATCTCAGTTTAGATCTTATCCATTTCGAGTTCTCTTTGTGTTTGGTGTAAGATAATGGTCGAGTTTCTTTTATCTACACATAGCTGTCCCAATTTTCCCAGCACCATTTATTGAAGAGACTGCCTTTTTCCACTCTGTATTTTTTCCTACTTTGTTGAAGATTATTTGACCATAGAGTTTATTGCCCATATCTGAGCTCTCTACTCAGTTCCACTGGTCTATTGTTCTGTTTTATGTGGGTCCCATGCTGTATTGAGGACCACAGCTTTGTATAACACTGGAAATCAGACAATGTGATGCTCCCAGTTTTGTTTTTCTTTTCGGCATTTCCTTAGCAATACAGGGTCTTTCTGATTCTACACAAATTTTAGGCTTGTGTTGGCTTCAGTGCTTTACAACATACCGGTGGAATTTTCATCGGAAAGGCATTAAAAGGATCGATTTCTCTAGGCAGTCACTTAACATTAAATGTCTAGACATTTTAGCAATGTTTATTCTTCTGGTCCATAAGCATGCAAAGGGATTCTGTCATTTTCGTTTTCTTCAAATTCTTTCATGAGTGTTGTGTAGTTCCTCACTTACAGATCTTTTACCTCTTTGGTTTAGTTTATTACCAGGTATGTTATGGTTTGGGTGATGTAGTAAACAGAATCAATTCTCTAATTTCACTTTCTGTATTTTCATTGGTAATGGAAAAGAAAGCCAATGATTCCTGTACAATGATTTTGTATCCCGCCACATTATTGAATTGCTGAATGAGTTCTAGTAGTTTGGTTGTCTAGACTTTTGGGTATTCCATATAGAGTATATCAACCGTGAAGAGAGAGATTAACTTCATTGCCAATTTGGATACATTTTATTTCTATTTATTGTCTGTTTGCTGATGCTAGGACTTCAAATACTATGTTGAACAAGAGTGGTGAGAGTGGGCATCCTTGTCATGTTCCTGATCTCAAAGGGAAGGCTGTCAGCTTTTACCCATTGAGGAGGATATTTCCTGGGAATTTTTCATAGAAACATTTTATGAAGTTGACAAATATTCCCTCTATCCCTATACTTTGAAGCGTTTTAATCAGGAACGGATGCTGTCAAATGCTTTTTCTTCATCAATTGAGAGGACCATGTGGTTCCCTCGCCTCTCTTCTTAATTTGTTCTATGACATTGATTTGAGAATATTGAACCACCCTTGCGACCTAGGGATAGACCTCACCGAGTCATGGTGGATAATCTTTTTAATTTACTGTTGGATCCATTTAGCGAGGATCTTATTGAGAATCTTAGCATCCATATTCATCCGTGATATTTTTCTGAAATTCTCCTTTTTGATGAGGTCTTTGCCTGGTTTTTGGATCAGGGTAATGTTGACTTCATAAAAAGTGTCAGGAAGTTTTCTTCTGCTTCAAATTTTGGAAAGAGCTTCCGGAGAAGAGGTGTTATTTCTTCCTTGAAGGTTTGGTAGAATTCCCCAGCAAATCTGTCAGGTCCTGGACTCTTTTTTGGGGGGAGGTTTTTGAGCACTGCTTCAATCCCGTTACTGGATAACAGTCTATGCAGGTTGTGAATTTCTTCCTGGTTCAATGTTGGGATTGTATAGTTTTCTAGGAATGCATCCATTTTACATAGGTGGCTTAGATTATTGTCACACAACTGTTCATTTTTTTAAATTTCCTTTTAGTGTTACCCTATTCATTGTTTTAGAAGCACACCCAGTACTCCATGCAATCCATGCCCTCTCTAATACCCAAGTATTGGTTCCCACAACCCCCGAACCCCTGCCCCTTAAAGTCCTCCAGTTCATTTTCAGAGTCCATGGTCTTTCATGATTCACCTCCCCTTCTAATTTCCCTCCACTCCCTTCTCCACTCCATCTCTCCTTTTCTGCCATGCTATTTTTTTTATTCTCCACAAAGAATGAAACCATATAATTGACTCTCCCTGCTTGATTTATTTTACTCAGCAGAAGATCTTCCAGTCCCGTCTATGTTGCTACCAAATTTGTGTATTCATCCTTTCTGAATGGAGGCATAATACTCCATAGTGTATATGGACCACCTCTTCCTTATCCATTCTTCCGTTGAAGTGTATCTTGGTTCTTTCCACAGTTTGGCAACCGTGGCCATTGTTGCTCTAAACATTCGGTTACAGATGGCCCTTCTTTTCACGCCATCTATATCTTTGGGGTAAATACGTAGGCGTGTAATTGGAGGGTTATAGGGAAGTTCTATTTTTAATTTCTTGAGGAATCTCCACACTGTTCCCTAAAGAGGCTGCAACAACTTGCATTCCCACCCACAGTGTAAGAGGATTTCCCTTTCTCCACATCCTCTCTAACACATGTTGTTTCCCATCTTGCTAATTTAGGCCATTCTAACTGTAAAATGTGTAAAGTGACATCTTAATATGGTCTTAATTTGAATCTACCTGATGCCTAGTTATGATGAACATTGTTTTCAGGTGTCTGATAGCCATATTTATGTCTTCATTGGAGAAGTGTCTGTTCATAAATTCTGCCTATTTTTTTGATATAATTATCTGTTTTGTGTGTGTTGAGTTTTAGGAGTTCTTCGTAGATCCTGGATATCAACCTTTTTTCTATACAGTCATTTTTAAAGATCTTATTGAATTCCGTGAGTTGCCTCTTTGCTTTCTTGACTGTTTCCTATGCAGTGCAGAAGCTTTTGGTTTGGATGAAGTCCCAGAAGTTTATTTTGGCTTTTGTTTCCTTTGGTTTGGAGGCATATCTTTAAAAATGTCGCTGTGGCTGATTTCGAAGAGATTACTGCCTATGTACTCCTCTAGGATTCTGATGGATTCCTGTCTCACGTTGAGGTTATTTATCCATTATGAGTTTATCTTTGTGTATGGTGTAAGAGGATGGTCGAGTTTCATTCTTCTACAAGAGCTGCCCAGTTTTCCCTGCACCAGTTATTCATGAGCCTGTCTTTTTTCCACTGTATATTTTTCTTTCAGCTTTCTTGAAGATTATTTGGCCATAGAGTTGATGGTCCATATCTGAGCTGTCTACTGTGATCCCCTGGTCTATGTGTCTGTTTTTATGCCTGTCCCATGCTGTATTGGTGATCACAGCTTCATAGTAACCCTTGAAATCAGGCAGCGTGGTGCTCCTAGTTTTTTTTGTTTTTTTTTTTTTTTTTCTTTTCAGCAATTCTTAGCATTACGGGGTCGCTTCTGATTCCACACAAATTTTAGGCGTGTGTTTGTTCCAGCTCTTTGAAAGTTACAAGTGGAAATTTGATTAGAATAGCATTAAATGAATCGATTGCTCTAGGCATTATAGACATTTTAACAATGTCTATTCTTCTGATCCATGAGAATACAATGGGTTTCCGGGTTTTTGGTTTTCTTCCGTTTCTCTCATGACTCTTCACTAGTTCCTTGAGTACAAATCTTTTACCTCTTTGGTTGGTTTTATTCCCAGGTATCTTATGGTATGGGTGCTGTAGTAAATGGAACTGATTCTGTAATTTCCCTTTCTTTATTTTCATTGATAATGTAGAAGAAAGCCACTGATTTCTGCACCATGATTTTGTATCCTGCTCATTATTGAATTGCTGTATGAGTTCTAGTAGTTCGGGGGCAGAGTCTTTTGGATTTTCCATATCAGGTACGTCATCTGTGAGGAGAGATAGTTTGACTTCTTGGTTGCCAATCTGGATACCTTTGATTTCTCTTGCTGTCTGATTGCTGTTGCTAGGACTTCACATGCTATGTTGAACAAGATTCGTGAGAGTAGGCATCCTTGTCATGTTCCTGATTTGAGGCAATGGCTGTCAGCTTTTACCCTTTGAGGATGGTATTCACTGTGGGTTTTTCATAGAAACATTTTATGAAGTTGAAAATATTCCCTCTATCCCTATACTTTGTAGCGTTTTAGTCAGAGACGGATGCTGGATTTTGTCCAATGCTTTTTCTTCACCAATTGAGAGGACCCTGCGGTTCTTCTCTCTTCACTTCTTAATTGGTTCTATGACATTGCTTGATTTGCAAATGTCGAACCAACCTTGCACCCAGGGATAGATCCTACTCGGTCTTGGTGGAATGACTGTTTAATGTACTTACTGTAGGTTCCGAGGAGCTAGAATCTTGTTGAGAATCTTAGCATCCATATTCATCAGTGATATTGGTTTGAAATTCTCCTTTTTGGTGAGGTATTTGCCTGGTTTGTGAATCAGGGTAATGATGGCATCAAAAAATGTTTCTGGAATTTTTCTTTCTGTTTCAAATTTTGGAAAGAGCTTCAGGAAAAGCAGTGTTATTTCTTCTCTTAAAGTTTGGTAGAATTTGCTAGGGCATCCTTCAGGTCACAGCGTCTTGACTTTTCAGAGGTTTTTGATCACTGCTTTAATCTCGTTACTAGATAATGGTCTATTCAGGTTGTACATTTCTTCCTGGATCAATTTTGAGATTTTACAGTTTTCTAGGAATGCATCCATTTCACATACGTTGCTTAGCTTATTGGCATATATTGCTTTTTTTTTTTCCAATTTCTTTTCAGTGTCACCATATTCATAGTTTTAGCACCACAGCCCATCCTCCATGCAATCCATGCCCTCTCTATTACCCACCATGTGTTTCCCCAACCTCCCTCTCCCGCTCTTTCAAAGCCCTCAGGTTCTTTTTCAGAGTCCATTGTCTCTCATGGTTTTTCTCCGCTTCCAATTTCCCTCCACTCCCTTCTCCTCTCCATCTCCCCTTGTCCTCCATACTATTTGTTACACTCCACACATAAATGAAACCATATGATAATTGCAACCCACTGCTTGATTTATTTCACTCAGCAGAATCGCGTCCAGTCCCATCCATGTTGCTACCAAAGTTGGGTATTCATCCTTTCTGAATAGAGGCACAATACTCCATAGTGTATATGGACCACATCTTCCTTATCCATTCTTCCATTGAAGGGCATCTTGGTTCTTTCCACAATTTGGCAACCGTGGCCATTGCTGCTCTAAACATTGGGTTACAGATGGCCCTTCTTTTCACTCATCTGTATATTTGTGGTAAATACCTAGGAGTGTAATTGGAGGGTTATAGGGAAGTTCTATTTTTAATTTCTTGAGGAATCTCCACACTGTTCTCCAAAGAGGCTGCACCAACTTGCATTCCCACCCACCGTGTAAGAGGATTCCCTTTTCTCCACATCCTCTCCAACACAAGTTGTTTCCCATCTTTCTAAATTAGGCCATCCTAACTGGTATAAGGTGAAATCTTAATGTGGTTTTCATTTGAATCTCCCTGATGCCTAGTGATGATGAAAATTTTTTCAGGTGTCTGATAGCCAATTTTATGTCTTCATTGGAGAAGTGTCTGTCCATATCTTCTGCCCATTTTTTGATATGATTATCTCTATTGTGTGTGTTGAGTTTGAGGAGTTCTTCATAGATCCTGGATATCAACATTTTTTTTAAAGATTTTATTTATTTATTTGACAGACAGAGATCACAAGCAGGCAGAGAGGCAGGCAGGCAGAGAGAGGAGGAAGCAGGCTCCCCGCTGAGCAGAGAGCCCGATGTGGGACTCGATCCCAGGACCCTGAGATCATGACCTGAGCCGAAGGCAGCGGCTTAACCCACTGAGCCACCCAGGCGCCCTGGATATCAACCTTTTGTCTGTCCTGTCCTTTGCAAATATCTTATCGCATTCTGTGGGTTGTCTCTTTGCTTTCTTGACTGTATTCTATGCAGCGCAGAAGCTTTTGAATTTGATGAAGTCCCCGAAGTTTAATTTGGCTTTTGTTTTCATTCCCTTTGGAGATATATCTTGAAAGAAGTCGCTGTGGCTGATATCGAAGAGATTACTGCCTATGATCTCCTCTAGGATTCTGAAGGATTCCTGTCTCACATTGAGGTCCTTTACCCATTATGATTTTATCTTGTGCATGATGTAAGAGGATGGTCGAGTTTCATTTTTCTACATAGAGCTGCCCAGTTTTCCCTGCAACATTTATTGAAGAGACTGTCTTTTTTCTACTGTATATTTTTCCTCCTTTCTTGAGGATTATTTGGTCATAGAGTTGATGGTGCATATCTGACCTCTCTACTGTGTTCCACTGGTCTATGGGTCTGTTTTTATGCTAGTCCCATGCTGTCTTGCTGATCACAGCTTCATAGTAACCCTTGAAATCAGGCCATGTAGTGCTCCCAGTTTTGTTTCTCTTTTCAGCAATTCTTAGCTATCCGGGGTCGCTTCTGATTCCACACAAATTTTAGGCGTGTGTTTGTTCCAGCTCTTTGAAAGATACCGGTGAAATTTTTATTGCAATGGCCTTAAATGGTCAATTGCTTTAAACAGTATAGACATTTTCACAATGTTTATTCTTCTCATCCATGAGAATGCAATGTTTTTCCGTGTTTTTCGTTTTCTTGCATTTTTTCATGAGTGTTCTCTAGTTCCTCGAGTACAAATCCTTTAACTCTTAGTTTGGTTTATTCCCAGGTATATTATTGTTTGGGTGCTGTAGTAAATGGAATTGATTCTCTAATTCCCCTTTCTGGATTTTCATTGAAAATGTAGAAGAAAGCCACTGATTTCTCTACCATGATCTTATATCTTGCCACATTATTGAATTGCTGTATGAATTCTGGTAGTCTGGAGGCAGAGTCTTTTGCATTTTCCATATCAAGTATGTCATCTGTGAGGAGAGAGAGTTTGCCTTCTTCGTTGACAATTTGGATAACTTTTCTTTCTCTTTGATGTCTGATTGCTGTTGCTAGGAATTCACATGCTATATTGAACTAGAGTGGTTTAGTGGGCATCCTTTTCATATTCCTGATTTCAAACCAAAGGCTGTCACCTTTTACCTTGTGAGGATATTATGCACGGTGGGTTTTTCATAGAAACATTTTATGAAGTTGATGAATATTCCCTCTATCCCTATACTTTGCAGTTTTTAATCATGTGCAGATGCTGGATTTTGTCCAAATGTTTTTCTTCACCAATTGAGAGGACCATGTGGTTCTACTCTCTTCACTTCTCAATTTGTTTTATGACATTGATTGATTTGTGAATGTCGAACCAACCTTGCATCCCAGGGATAGACCCTACTCGGTCATCGTGCAATGACTTTTTAATGTACTGTAGGTTTCTAGGAGCTAGAATCTTGTTGAGAATGTTAGCATCCATATTCGTCAGTGATATTGGTTTGAAATTCTCCTTTTTGGTGAGGTCTTTGCCTGGTTTGTGGATCAGGGTAATGCTGGCTTCATACAAAGTGTCTGGAAGTTTTCCTTATGCTTCATATTTTGGAAAGAGCTTCAGGAGAAGAGGTGTTAGTTCTTCTCTTAACGTTAGGTAGAATTCACTAGGGCATCTTTCAGGTCGCAGGGTCTTGTCTTTTGGGAGGTTTCTGATCACTGCTTTAATCTCATTACTAAATAACGGTCTATTCAGGTTGAACATTTCTACCTGGTTCAAATTAGGGATTTTACAGTTTTCTAGGAATACATCCATTTCACCTAGGTTGCTTAGCTTATTGGCATATATTGTTTTTTTTCCCAATTTCTTTTTAGTATAACCGTATTAATTGTTTTAACACCACACCTAGTGCTCCACACAATCCGTACTCTCTCTATTACCCACCACATATTTCCCCAACCTCCAACTACCACTCTTTCAAAGCCCTCAGATTCTTTTTCAGAGTCCATAGTCCCTCATGGTTTCCCTCCCCTTCCAAATTCTCTCCACTCCCTTCTCCTCTCCATCTCCCCTTGTCCTCCATGCTATTTGTTATACTCCACAAAGAAGTAAAACCATATGATAATTGACTCTCTCTGCTTGATTTATTTTACTCAGCAGAATCTCTTCCAGTCCCGTCCATGTTGCTACCAAACATGGGTATTCATCCTTTCTGAATGGAGGCATAATACTCAAGAGTGTATATGGACCTTCCTTATCCATTCTTCGGTTGAAGGGCATCTTGGTCCTTCCAAAGTTTAGCAACCGTGGCCATTGCTGCTCTATACATTAGGTTACAGATGGCCCTTCTTTTCACACCAACTGAATCTCTGGCGTAAATACCTAGGAGTGTAATTACATGGTTAAAGGGTAGTTCTATTTTTAATTTATTGAAGATTATCCACAGTGTTCTCCATAGAGGCTGCACCAACTTGCATTCCCACCAACAGTGTAACAGGATTCCCCTTTCTCCGCATCCTCTCAAATACATGTTGTTTCCTGTCTTGCGGATTTGGGCTGTTCTAACCGGTGTCAGGTGCTATCTCAAGGTCGTTTTAGTTTGCATCTCCCTAATGGCTAGTGATGGTGAGCATTTTTTTCATGTGTCTGATAGTCATTTGTATGTCTTGGTTGGAGAAGTGTCTTTTCATATCTCTGCCCATTTTTTGATATGATTATCTGTTTTGTGTGTGTTGAGTTTGACGTGTTCTTTCTAGATCCTGAATAACAACTTTTGTCTGTCCTGTCATTTGCAAATATCTACTCGAATTCCGTGGGTTGCCCCTTTGTTTTGTTGACCGTTTCCATTGTTGTTCAGAATCTTTGGATCTTGAGGAGTTCCCAAAAGTTCATCTTTGCTTTTGTTTCCTTTGCCTTTGGAGACATATCTCGAAAGAAGTTGTTGGGGGCAATGTTGAAGAGGTTACTGAGTATCTTCTCCAAGATTCTGACAGATTCCTGCCTCATGTTGAGGTCTTTTATCCATTATGAGTTTCTTTCTGTGTATGGTGTCAGAGAATGGTCGAGTTTCATTCATCTACACATAGCTGTCCCAATTTTGGCAGCACCTTTTATTAAAGACTGTTTTCCTCTGTATAATTTTTCCTGCTTTGTTGGAAAATTATTTGACTGTAGATTTGTTGGTCCATATCTGAGCTCTCTACTCTGTTCCACTGGCCTATGGGTCTGTTTTTATGCCAGTCCCATGCTCTCTTGGTGATCACAGCTTTGTAGTAACCCTTGAAACCAGGCAACGTAATGCTCCCACTTATGTTTTTCTTTTCGGCATTTCCTTAGCAATACGGGGTCTCTTCTGATTCCACACCAATTTTTGGCTTGTGTTTGCTCCAGCTATTGAACTATACCGGTGGAATTTTGATCAGAATGGCATTAAAAGGATAGATTGCTCTAGGCTGGACCAGATCCATGGGACAGGGCCAAGGAGGGGAGCACCGCAGGCCTAGGAGATGGAGGCGTCAGTTTTGCCGGTTCCGCTTTGGTGGCCTATGAATTCGTTGGGTTGGCCTAGAAGTCCCAGTCTGCAGGAACAGAGTCAATGAGGCTTTAGACCTACAGAGGCTTTTCCGAGCTGCCTTAGGGTTCTGTGTTATGCTCGGCAGTACCGATTCATGTCACTGGACAGCGTTGTGAGTTGTGGTTCCCAGAGCTCATTAGGGTGCAATGCTGCTTGCCCCCAGCGGGGGCAGTGGCGAGCTGCCGTGGCCAACACACCAGAAGAGCTGACTGTGCAGCCTGCTGGTTCTGAGAGCAGTGGTGAGGGGCTGCAGGAAACGTGAGGTATGGCTGCTGTTGCTCCTGGACAGGGTGTTGAGCTGAAGCCTCTGTTTCCCCATACTCAGGAAAGGTCGTAAGAATTGCTGGAGTCAGGCCCCCACTCAGTCAGCATGTGACCCATTGCCCCACGTTGATGGGAATGTGCTGTCAGAATGGTTCAGGAGGGCCCTCCCAGTGGGGCACTGGAGACGGGGGAACCTAATTCAATCCATGGTGCCTTTGGAACAGAGGGGTTGAGTGGCTGTTTGGAAGAGTCTATTTGCTTCTCCAAAAAGGACAAGGGCATGGGCAGGCTTGAGAAGGAAGTGGATGACCACTTAAGAAACAAGAATGTGTCTCTTATTCTCCCAGGAATTGGAGCAGGTGTGTAGGCTTTAGGTGGGAGTTGCCTCCATATCCGCACCTCACAATTCTTCTTTTCTCTGGCTCCACGAGACCTAAAGTATGGAAATCAGCATCTGAATCCGTCCTGCAGCTTGTGTCAGGACGTTGGCATTCAGAGAAAACAGCAAGCCAGTGGGGCACATTGGCACATCCATGCCAACACGGGAGGTCAAAGTTCTCTTTCACCCCAAACATCCTGGGTCCTCTCTCACCTCCAGTGGAGCCAAAAAGTCCCATGAACGTAGCTGTCAGCCATGAAGGTGGGTGCTAGGCTTCCTGAGTTTCCTTGCAGGGAGCACCTGGCAGGGGAATCTCATTTTCTATGCTTCTTTCTGGCTCCCTGATGTATTTAGACCATCTATTTCCTAGGAAATCCCTTAGATTCAAAAAGGAAGATGAGATGGACTCGGTGTGTGTTTGGGACGTAGACTGCATTCCTTTTTCAAACAAGGTTGATTCCATGTGTCCTAGGCTGTGGTGGAATGGCCGGCATCTAAAGGGTGGTGGCTGTTTGTGGTCAGATAGAGGCTCGGAGGATGCCTTCTCCTTTGTCCAATGGGATGGATCCTAATGGATTTGTCTTTTTTATCTGAAGAGTTCCTATGAGGGCAGAGGGAACATTCGAAAGGATTCCAAGGAGACTTGGAGGATTGAAAAGGGCAGCTTGACTTTCTACTTTCACTCAGTGGACCCTCTAGAGAGTTGGCCATGGCATTCTTTCTCTGTAGTAACATGGGTGGTAAAGTCAGAAGGGGAGTCTTTGGGAATTTCCCTGGATAGAGGCATTCTGATGGCTTCCCATCACATGGCGTCAGGAACCCTGGGGTGATTTTCTGGGGCTGCTTGCCGGCCATTGTCTGAGTCATGTTATACCCCAGGTTTTCTTTTTCCTCCTTAGAAAATTGCTGGCAGGGAAGGTTCTACATCAGGAGGAACGCTCCTGCACTGTCGGTGGGCATGCGGGTTCTTGCAGCTCCTCTGGAAAAGAGCATGGTGGTTCCTCTGAATGCTAAAAACAGAACAGCCCTAGGAAACAGCAGTTTCCCTCCTAAGAATTACGCTCAAGGGCACAAAAATTCACAACCAATGGGGTACAAGCACTGTGATATGGACACCAGCATTATCAACCATAGCGAAACGATGGAGGGTGTCCCAATGTCGATTCGCTGATGAGCGATATACATGTATATATGAATGTAGACATCTAATCTCCCACATATTCTCACTGGAATAGGAGCCAGGTTCAGAAGGAATGTAATCTTACCATTTGCGAGGATGTGGATGGATCTAGAGTGGATTTAGCTATGCCATATCAGTAAGAAATGACCAATAGCCTATCATTTGCCATCTGTGGAATTTCAGAAGGAAAAGATGAACATAGTGGGGGGAGAAAGAGAGGTCAGTGAGGAAAGAGACTCCAACATAGAGCACCAACCAAAGGTAGCTAGAGAGCAGGGGTGTGGAGGGGTAGGATTCAATGGGTGATGGCTCTTAGGGAGGGCAGTCGTTGTGATGAGCTCTGGATGTTCTGTGCAGGCAAGGAATCCTGAACTCCTACCCCGGAAGCATTGGAACAAACACTGCATGGAAAGGAATTGGAATGGAAGTGAAGGAAGGAAAGAAGAAGACTGTGTTCTACTTCATGAAGACGGAGGTAAAAATGGAGTGATTTTCGCTCTCTTGTTGTCTTGATTTACTTAAGAAACAAGCACCTGAGTTAGGGCGGTTGTCAGATGTTTTCTCACAGTGGAGTTTGTATCTATGGTGATTGACAAATGGAGGTGTGGCGTCAAGAAACCACGGAGGAGGGGCGCCTGGGTGGCTCAGTGGGTTAAAGCCTCTGCCTTCAGCTCGGGTCATGATCCCAGGGTCCTGGGATCGAGCCCCGCATCGGGCTCTCTGCTCAGTGGGGAGCCTGCTTCCTCCTCTCTCTCTGCCTGCCTCTCTGCCTCCTTGTGATTTCTGTCTGTCAAATAAATAAATAAATCTTTAAAAAAAAAAAAAAAAAGAAAGAAACCACGGAGGATTTCCCACGCTGAGACTTGTGAGATGCTCCAAACAGCAAGGTTTGCTCCTACTGGAGATGTGGAGTCTGGTTTGTTTATTCTAGGTTCCTCCATGTGGAAAGTTTTGGTAGCATAGAACTACCGCAAGGATACTTGGAAAGCAAACCTCCATTATCCATTGCAGCTGAGGAACATGGCAGGTTTGTTCTGGTGGATCTGGTGCAAAGAACCAAGGGCGATTAGTTAACGTGGAATCTCTTTCAGATGGGTTACAATGTTGGTTTTTTACCAAGGAACACTTAGAATGTCCTGGTGCTAAGTGGGCAAGCAGGATTCTACTACCCGGCAGGTTTGGCAGAGGTTGAAGAGCACGGTTTCTTTCTGGGGACAGGAGATGTTCTTGCTATATCATTTTATATCATAAGTTGGTATTCCAGAACAAGCCTCTGAGGACAATACCTGTAAACCTAATCTAGGATTCCAGTGATGTCCTAGGGGCATGTCAGGTTCAATTCTCTGACTCAGGACCATTGACTTTGACGTCTGCCGGATGTAGGTAATCAGGGTGTTTCAGACTGTGCATTTGATTACAGAGCAGCCTCCAATATGGTGGTGGGCCTAGGCGCCTTCGAGGTTTCTCCTAATCTAGATGGTTTGGGAAAATGGGATCGGCAAATTTTCCTTGGGGATGGCAGGCACAGTCCTGGGGTGTGTCTCCAAAAACCCCATCCTGGAGGACATATAAGCCATGGTTTTGGGAGCATAGACTGCAAACTCAAACTTGGGATAGGCTTAGTGGTGAGGTGATCACAGGCCCAGTGCGTAGACCTGTAGGAGAGCTCATCAGGAACTGTAATTAGGGTGACTGGAAGGCAGTAGCACAGGCTTTCCGACCTGGATTGTGTGTTTGGATGGCCTCAGAATGCAGGTGTGGTATCATGGGTCCATGGAAGATTCCTCTTCCTTAATGATCCTAGCGTCTCCCAATAGTTTGGTGGTTTTCTCGGGGAAGGGGAGAGTGCTCTTTTCCATCTTAGGGGTGCCCCAAAACAGGGATTCCTGATATGGGCTCTGGGTCTGGGTGCCAAGAGATTCCCACCAAGGGTTAGGATTTGGGCCTAGGGGCATACCAGCCCTGCAATGTGGGATCCTGGTGGTGCAATAGAGAGGGATTGCTTGAAAGCATGCTCAGGCTGAGGGTCACAATGCCTGTTTTTTTTTTTTTTTCCCCAGGGCGTCCCATATGAGTGGGCATGGTCTCATTGCCCATACAGCTGGCCCCCTCTATGAAGGTTGGACACCCATCCCAATAGCTAGGTTTCATGCTATGGGGAAGGAGTAGTTCATTTTTGGGCTTCAGGTTCCCCCATTGACAGGGATTCCAGCAAAGGTTTGGGGACAGCTGCCCGAATAACAAGGATGGGTAGAGAGGACGGATTGAGCCATGGCCGGTCTCACATGCTAGATATGGGAACCACTCTCTGGGTGGCTGACACAAAGTCATGGCTTAGGCTCTGTCAGACACAGCATTATTGGTCAGGGCAGCTGATAAATCGGGATCCTCGAGGGCTAAGCAGATGATCCTCATGTAGAGTTTCTGGACTGTCTCACCAGGCAATCTTCTTTCTATGGGGAAGGCAGAATGCTGCATTGTGGCTCCAGAATTCCCTATCAAGAAGGCTTGGGGACCAGTCAGGTGAGGATGGAATTGTAAACACTAGCTACGGTTGAATTCAGTGCCATGTGGTAGGCAGTTCCAAAAGGCAGTGGCTTATATGAAATAGCCAGCACCTGAGTAAGGGGGGATGTCAGATATTTGCTCACACAGCAGTTTGTGTCTAGGATGTCCGACAAATGGAGGGGTGGTGTCAATAGGCTACGGAGAATTTCCCATGCTGAGGCTTGTGAAATGCTCCCAACAGCCAGGTTTCCTTCTACTGGACAGGTGGAATCTGCTTTGGTTGCTCCACAGCCCTCCATGTGGACCGTTTGGGTAGCAGAATTCTCCCGCATGGATGCCTGGTAAGCACACGTCCATTAATCATTGCATCTGAGGATCATGGCATGTTCCTTCTGTTGCCTCTGGGGCGATTTACCAAGGCCTAGAGTTGCCATGGAATTTCTTACAGATATTTTACTATGCTGGTTTGATCTTAGAATGTGCTGGTGGCTAAGGGGCCATGCAGGATTCTCCCACATTGAGGGTTTTATACAGGTCCAAGGGCAGGGTTTGCTTCTAGGAACATTAGATGTTCTGTTGTGTGGCTCAGGGACCACATGTTGTACCCTACGTTGGTATTCCAGAAGAGATGACAAATGCCTGAAAACCTAATCTACAGTTCCAATGAGGTCCTAGGGGCATGTCAGGTTCAACATTCTGACTCAGGACCATTGACTTGGGTGTCTGCCTCGATGGAGGTGATCAGGGTGTTTCAGACTGCACATTTGCAACCAGACCAGCCTCCAATACTGGGATGGGCTCAGAGGCCTTGCGGTTTTCTCCTAAAGTGGAGGGTTTGGGCAAATGTGATGGCATAGTTTCCTTTGGGATTGAAGGCACAGTCCTGTGATGTGACTACAGAGACCCCATCCTGGAGTGCATGTGAGCCATGGTTTTGGGCGAGAAGTCTGCATACACAAACTCGGGTTAGGGTTAGTGGAGAGGTGATCACAGGCCCAATGCATAGACCTGGAGGGAAGCTCATCAGGAACTGTAATTATGGTGCCTCAAAAGCGGTAGCACGGGCTTTTATATCTGGATTGTTTGTCCATGATGGCCTCGGAATGCAGGTGTGGTTTCATGGGTCCATGAGAGACTTTTCCTCTCTATGGAACCTGCTGGCTCCCTGTAATTTGGTGGCTTTCTCGTGGAAGGGAAGAGTGATGGTTTCCAACTCATGTATGCCCCAAAATAGGGATTCCAGAGATGGGCTCTGGGCCTGGGTGCCTGAAAAATCCCACCAAGGGTTAGGATTTGGGTCTCGGGCGTACCACGCCTTCAAAGCCTGATCCTAGTGGTGCAACTGAGAGGGCTGGCTTGAAATCATGCTCAAACTGAAGGTCACAATGCCTGTTTGTCCCCAGGGCGGCCCTCAGGAGTGGGCGTGGTCTCATTGGCCATGCACCTGGTTCCCACTCTGAGGGTTGGAAACCCGTCCCAAAAACCACGTTTCCTTCCTTGGGGAAATAGGAGTTTTATACTGTACTTCAGGTTCCCCCATTGGCAGGGATTCCAGCAGAGGTCTGGGGACAGATGACTGAATACTAAGGATGGGTAGAGATGGCGGACGTGGGCCATCTCTGGTCTCACATGCTGGATATGGGCCCATCTCTCTGCGTGGCTGACAAGAGGTTGGGGCTCAGGCTCTGTCAGACACAGCAGTAGTGGCCAGTGTACCTATAAATTGTGGTTCCCTTGAGGGCCGAGCAGACAGATCCTCATGTGGGATTTTCTGGCAGTCTCACCAGGCACATCTTCTTTCTATGAGGAAGACAGAATGCTGTGTTGTGGCTCCAGAATTCCTCATCAAGAGAATGAGGATGAGTACGGTGAGGATGGAATTGTAAACCCAAGCCACAGTTATATTCAGTGCCAGGTGGAAGACAGTTCCACTCTGAAGAGCGTTATTTGAGATATCCAGGGCGTGAGTAAGGGCAGATGACAGATGTTTGCTCACACTGGAGTTTGTGTCTATGATGACTGACAAATGGAGGGGTGGCATCAAGAGGCCCTGTAGGATTTCCCACGCTGAGGCTTGTGAGATACTCGAAACAGAAATGTTTCCTTCTACTAGACAGATGGAGTCTGGTTTGTTTGTTCCAGGTTCCCCCATGTGGAAAGTTCGGGTAGCGGATCTCTCCCGCATGAATGCCTGGAAAGCACACCTCCACTGAGCATTGCAGCTGAAGAACATGACAGGTTCGTTCTGGTGTCTCTGGGACGAAGTATAAAGGCCTTGAGTTGACATTGAATGTTCTGGTGGCTCTGGGGCGAAGTACCAAGGCCTTGAGTTGACATTGAATGTCTTGCAGAAAGGCCACAATGATGGTTTGTTACCAGGGAGATATTCGAATGTGCTGATGGGTAAGGTTCTGTACAGTATTCTCCTACCCTGAGGGATTGGCACAGTTTGAAATGCACGGTTTCCTTCTGGGGAAAGGAGATGTTCTCTTGTGTGGCCCAGAGCCCAAATATTGTGTCATAACTTGGTATTCCATAACAGGCTCCTAAGGACAGATTCCTGAAAACCTAACTGAAGGTTCCAATGTGGTCCTAGGGTCATATCAGGTTTAATCTTCTGACTGAGGGCCATTGACTTGGCTTTCTGCCTGGATGTAGGTGATCATGTTCTGTCAGACTGTGCATTTCTGTCCAGTATGGCCGCTGATATAGGGGTGAGAGCAGGGCCTTGCTTCTTTCTCCTAATCTGGAAGGTTTGGGCAACTGTGACGGGCACAATTTCTTTGGGGATGGCAGGCACAGTCCTGTGGTGTGGCTCCAGAGACCCCATCTTGGAAGGCATGAGAGCCATGGTTTTGGGATTGAAGTCTGCATACAGAAATTCGGGTGAGGGTTAGTGGCGTGGTGGTCGGAGACCCAATGCATAGACCTAGAGGGAAACACATCAGGAAAAGTAAATAGGGTGGCTGGAAGGCAGTAGCACAGGGTTTTCTATCTGGATTGTGTGTCCAGTATGGGTTGGGAATGCAGGTGTGGTCTCATTGGTCCATGGGAGACTTTTCCTCTCTAAGGAACCTGGTGGCTCTCCATTGATTGGTGTCTTCTTAGGAGAAGGGAAGGGTGCTCTTTTCCATCTTAAGTGTGCCACAAAACAGGGATTCCCAAGATGGGCTCTGGGTCTGGGATCCTGCAAAATCCTACCATATGTTAGAATTGGGGCCTAGGGCATACCAGGCAAGCAATTCAGGATCCTTGTAGTGCAACAGAGAGTGTTTGTTAGAAAGCATGCTCAGGCTTCGGGTCACAATGCCTGTTTGTGCCCAGGGCGGCCCTCAGCAGTGGGCATGGTCTCATCTGGCTCCCACTCAGAGGGTTGGACACCTTTCCCAACAGCTAGGATTCATGCCACGGGGAAGGAGGAGTTCTCTATTGGGCTTCAGGTTCCCCCACTGGCAGGGATTCCAGCAAAGGTCTGATGACAGATGTCTGAATACCAAGGATGGGTAGAGGTGATGGTGTAGGTCTGTGGCCAGTCCCACATGCTAGATATGGGTCCCACTCTCTGGGTGGCTGAGACTAGGTCGGGGCTCAGGCTCTGTCAGACACAGCACTAGTGGCCAGGGAAGCCTATAAACTGGGGTTCCCTCGAGGTCTGAGCATATTGATCCTCATGGGGGGTTTCTGGGCAGACTCACCAGGCACTTCTTCTTCCATGGGGAAGGCAGAATGCTACGTTGTGGCTCTAGAATTCCCTATCAAGCGGCCTTTGGTAACAGTAGGGTGAGGATGGAATTGTAAACACATGCTATGGTTCAACTCAGTGCTAAGCCGAAGGCAGTTCCAATGTACAGCAGCTTATTCGAGATATCCAGCACCTGAGTAAGGGCGGCTGTCAGATATTTGCTCACACTGAAGTTTGTGTCTATGATGACTGAGAAATAGAGAGGTAGTGTCAAGATATCATGGAGGATTTCCTATGCCGAGGCTTGTTAGATGTTCCAAACAGCACGGTCCTTCTCCTGGACAGGTGGGGTCTGGTTTGTTCGCTCCAGTGTCCCCCATGTGGAAAGTATGGGTAGGAGAGCTCTCCCAAATGGATGCCTAGAAATCACACCTCCATTGTCCTTTGCAGCTGAGGAACATGACACGTATGTTATGATGGCTCTGGGGTGATGGACCAAGGACTTGATTTGACATGAAATCTCTTAGAGATGGGTCACAATGCTGGTTTGTTATCAGGGAGTTTTTAAAATGTGCTGGTGGCTAAGTTGCCTTGCAGGATTCTCCTACGCTTAGGGTTTGGTACAGGTCAAAGAGCATGGTGTCCTTCTGGGGAAAGGAGATGTTCTGTTGTGTGGCCCAGGGACAATATTTTGTATTCTAAGTTGGTATTCCAGAAAAGACCACTGAGGACAGATGCCTTAAATCTTAATCTAGGGTTCCAGTGAGTTCTTGGGGCATGTCAGTTTCAATCTTCTGACTCAGTACCATTGACATGGGTGTCTGCCTGGATGAAGGTGATCAGATTGTTTCAGACTGTGCATTTGCTTCCAGAGTGGCCTCCAATATTTGGGTGGGCTCAGGGGACTTGCAGGTTTCTCATATTCTGGAAGGTTTGGGCAATTGTGATGTGCACATTGTCCTTCGGGATGGCAGCAGTCCTATGGTGTGGCTCCAGAGACTCCGTCCTTGAGGGCATATGAGCCATGGTTTTTGGAGAGAAATCTGCAAACACAAATTCGGGTTAAGGTTAGAGGCATGGAAGTCGCAGGTCCAATGTAGACCTGGAGGGGACCTCATCAGGGATTGTAATTAGGGTGACAGGAAGGTGGTAGAAAAGGCTTTTCTATCTGGATTGTGTGTCCAGGATGGCCTCGGTATGCAGGTGTGGTCTCAAGGGTCCATGGGACACTTTTCCTCTCTAAGGATCCTGATGGCTTTCCATAATTTTGTGGCTTTTTCGGGGAAGGGAAGAATGCTGTTTTGCATCTTAGGGGTGCCCCAAAACAGGGGTTCCAGAGACGGGATCTGGGTCTGGGCCCCTGGAAAATCCCACCCTATGTTAGGATTTGGGCATAGGTGAGTACTAGTACTGCAATGCAGGATCGTGGTGCTGCAACTGAGAGGGATTGTTTGAAAGCATGCTCAGGCTGAGGGTCACCATCCCTTTTTGTGCCCAGGGCCGTCCTCAGGAGTGGGCGTGGTCTCATTGGCCATGCATCTGGCTCCAACTTTGAGGGTTGGGCACCCACCCTAACAACCCGGCTTCCTGCCATGGAGAAGGAGGCATTCTCTATTGGGCTTCATGTTCCCCCATTGACAGGGATTCCAGCAAAGGTCTGGGAAAGATGCCTGAATACCAAGGATGTGTAGAGATGAGGAAGTAGGGACAAGGCCTGTCCCACATGCTAGATATGTGTCCAGCTCTGTAGGTGACTTACACTAGGTTGGGGATCATTCTTTGAAAGACACAGCACTAGAGGCTAGGGCAGCTTATAAATCTAGGTTTACACGAGGGCCAAGCAGTTTGATCCTCATGTGGGGTTTCTGGGCAGATCCACCAGGCACTTCTTTCTATAGAGAAGGCAGAATGCTGCGTTATGGCTCTAGAATTATCTATCAAGGGGCCTGGAGGACCAGTAGAGTCAAGATAGAATTGTAAACACAAGCTATGGTTCATTTACTGCCAAGTGGAAGGAAGTTCCAATGTGCAGCGGCTTATTCGAGATATCCAGCACCTGGGTAAGGGTGGATGTTAGATATATGCTCACACTGGAGTTTGTGTCTATGATGACTGACAAATGGAGGGGTGGCATCAAGAGGCCATGGAGGATTTCCCACGCTGAGGAACCTTAGAGAGAAATGTCTCCCATGAACCCATGAGACCACACCTGCATTTGGAGTCCATTCTGGACACACAATCCAGATAGAAAAGCCTGTGCTACCGACTTCCCATCATGCTAATTATAGTTCCTGACACGCTGCCCTCCAGGTCTATGCATTGGTCCTGTGACCTCCACACCACTAAACCGATCCCGAATTTATGTTTCCAGATTTCTCTCCAAATACCATGGCTCACATGCCCTCCAGGATATGGGTCCCTGGATCCACACCACAGGACCGTGTCAGCCATCCCCAAGGAAATTCTACCCATCACAGTTGCCCAAACCTTCCAGATTAGGAGAAACCTGCAAGGCCCCTGACCCACCCCAATACTGTCAGCCGCTCTGGAAGCAAATACACAGTTTGAAACACCCTGATCACCTACATCCACTCAAACAACCAAGTCAATAATCCTGAGTCAGATGATTGAACCTGACATGCCTCTATGACCTCATTGGAACCTGGGATTAGGTTTTCAGGCATCTGTACTTAGGATCCTGTTCTGGAATACCATCTTATGATACAACAGGTGGACCCTGAGACAAACAACAGAACATCTCCTGTCCCCAGAAGAAAACCATGCTCTTCAACCTGTGCCAAACCCTCAGGTTAGCAGATTCTTGCACAGCAACTTAGCCACCAGCACATTTTAAGATCTCTCTGGTATCAAACCAGCATTGTCTCCAATCTTCAAGAGATTCCAAGTCAACTCAAGGCATGGTCCTTCGCCCCAGAGCCACCAGAACGAACCTGCCATGTACCTCAGCTGCAATGCTCAATGGAGGTGGGCTTTCCAGGCACCCATACGGGAGTGCTCTGCTACCCAGACTTTCCACATGAGGGACCCTGCAGCATACAGGAAGGAAACCATGCAGACTGAAGCATCACACAAGCCTCAGTGTGGGAAATCCTCTAAGGCCTTTTGACGCCACCCCTCCATTTGTCGGTCATCAAAGTCACAAACTCCAGTGTGAGCAAATATCTGACATCCGCTCTTTACTCAGGTGCTGGTTATCTTGAATAAGACACTGCACATGGGAACTGCCTTCTGCTTGGCACTGAATTGAACCATAGCTTTTGTTTACAATTCCATCCTAACCCTACTGGTCCCAAAGCCCCCTTGATAGGGAATTCTGGAGCCACAACTCCACATTCTGCCTTCCCCTTAGAAAGAACAAGTGCCTGGTGAGTCTGCCCAGAAACACCACATGAGAATCAATCTGCTCTGCCCACGAGGGAACCCCCATTTATAGGCTGCCCTGGACACTAGTGCTGTGTCTGACAGAGACTGAGTCCCGACCTAGTGGGCCAGCAATCCAGAGAGTGGGCCCCATTCCATCATGTGAGACCCGCCATGGGACAAGTCCGTCATCTCTACCCATCCTTGGTATTCAGGCACATTTCCCCCAGACTTTTGATGGAATCCCTGCAAATGGGGGAACCTGAAGCACATAGAGAACTCCTCATTCCCCATGGCAAGAAACCTGGGTATTGGGGTGGGTGTACAAACCTCAAAGTGGGAGACAACTGCATACTCAATGAGACCAAGCCCACTCCTGATGGCCACCCTGAGCACAAACAGTCATTGTGAACCTCAGCTTGAGTGTGCTTTCAACCAAGCCCTCTCAGTAGCATCATCAGGATCCCACATTGCAGCTCTGGTACGCCCCTAGACGCAAATCCTAACCCTTGGTGGGATTTTCTAGGCCAAGAGACAGAGAGCCCGTCTCAGGAATCCCTGTTTTTGGGCACCCCTAAGATGCAAAACAACACTCTTCCCTTCCCCGAAAAAGCCACCAAATTGTGGGGAGCCACCTGTATCCTTAGAGAGGAAAAATCTCCCATGGACCCATGAGACCCCAACTGCATTCCGAGTTCATCCTGAAGAAACATTCCAGATAGAAAAGCCTGGGCAACCGCCTTCCAGTCACCCTAATCACAGTTCCTGACAAGCTGCCCTCCAGGTCTCCGCATTGGGCCTCTGATCACTTCGCCACTAACCCTAACCGAATTTGTGTTTGCAGACTTCTCTCCCCAAACCATGGCTCACATGCCCTCCAGGATGGGGTCTCTGGAGCAACACCACAAGACTGTGCCTGCCATCCCCAAAGAAACTGTACCCATCACAGTTGGTTAAACCTTCCAGATGAGGAGAAACCTGAAAGGCCCCTGAGCCCACCCTAAGATTGGCATCTGCTCCGGACACAAATTCGCAGTCTGAAACACCCTGATCACCTACATCAGGCAGACAGCCAAGTCAATGGTCCTGAATTAGAAGATTGAAACTGACATGCCCCTACGACCTCATTGGAACTCTAGATTAGGTTTTCAGGTGTCTGTCCTGAGGGACCTGATCTGGAATACCAACTTATGATACAACATGTGGTCCCTGAGCCACACAACAGAACATCTCGTATCCCTAGAAGAAAACCGTTCTCTTTGACCTGTGCCAAACCATCAGTGTAGAAGACTCCCCCACAGGACCTTAGCCACCAGCACATTCAAAGATCTCGCTGGTAACAATCCAGCATTGTGACCCATCTTCATGAAACTCCATGTCAACTCAAGGCTTTGGTACTTCACCCCAGAGCCACCAGAACGAACCTGCCATGCTCCTCAGCTGCAATGGTCAATGGAGGTGTGCTTTCCAGGTATCCATGTGGGAGAGCTCTGCTCCCCAAACTTTAGACATGGGAAACCCTGGAGCAAAAATTCCAGGCTCCACCTGCCCAGTAGAAGAAATTCTTGTTGTTTGGATCATCTCACAAGCCTTGGCGTGGGAAATCCTCCATGGCCTCTTGACGACACTCTTCCATTTGTAGGTCATCATAGACACAAACTCCAGTGTGAGCAAACATCTGACTTCAGTCCTTACTCAAGTGATGGATATCTCTAATCAGCCTCTACACACTGAAACTGATTTCCACTTGGCACTGAATTGAACTGTATGTTGTGTTTACAATTCCAACCTCACCCTGGTGGTCCTGAAGCCCTCTTGATGAGGAATTCTGGAACCACAAGGTAGCATTCTACCTTACACATAGAAAATTGAAGTCCCTTGTGTGTCTGCCCAGAAACCCCACCTGAGGATCAATTTGCTTGGCCCTCGAGGGAACCCCGATTTATAGGCTGCCCTGGCCACTAGTGCTGTGTCTGGCAGAGCCTGAGCCCCGACCGAGTCTCAGGCACCAGAGAGCAGTGCCATATATAGCATTTGGGATGGTCATGGCTCAAGTATGTCATCTATACCCATTCTTGCTATTCAGCACCTGTCCCCAGACCTTGCCTGGAATCCCTGCCAATGCGGGAATCTGAAGCAAATAGAGAACTCCTACCACATGGCAGGAAACCTCGCTATTGGGATGGGTGTCCAACCCTCAACTTGGGAGACAGCTACATGGCCAATGATACCGTGCCCACACTTAAGGGAAGCCCTGGGCACAAACAGGCAATGTAGCGCTCAGTCTGAGCAGGTTTTCAAACAAGCCCTCTCATTTTCACCACCAGGATCCTGCATTGGAGGTCTGATGGGCCCCAGGCCCATATCCTAACCCTTGGTGGGATTTTCCAGGCAAGCACACCCAGAGCCCTCCTCTGGAATCCCTGTTTTATGGCACCCCTAAATTGGAAAACAGCACTCTTCCCTTCCAGAAAAAACCACCAAACTATGGGGAGCTGCCAGGATCCTTAGAGAGGAAATGTCTCCCATGAATCCATGAGACCACACCTGAAATCCGAGGCCATCCTGGACACACATTCCAGATAGAAAAGCCCGTGCTACATTCTTCCAGGCCCCCTAATTACAGTTCCTGATGAGCTGCCCTCCTGGTCTATTCATTGGGCCTGTGATCACCTCGCCACACACCCTAACCCAAATTTATCTTTGCAAACTTCTCTCCCAAAACCATGGGTCATGTGCCCTCCAAAATGGGGTCTGTGGATCCACACCAGAGGACTGTGCCTGCCATCCCCAA
Source organism: Neogale vison (assembly GCF_020171115.1). NCBI lineage: Eukaryota > Metazoa > Chordata > Mammalia > Carnivora > Mustelidae > Neogale > Neogale vison. The sequence continues at coordinate 77,006,422 of NC_058095.1, forward strand.
GGAAACTGTTCCCTTCATGGTTGCCCAAACCTTCCAGATTAGGAAATAGCTGAAAGACCCCGGAGCCCAACCCTGTATTGGCGGCTACTCTCTACGGAAATGTGCAGTCTGGAACTCCCTGATCACCTACATCCAGGCAAACAGCCCAGTCAATGTTCCTGAGTCAGAAGATTGAACCTGACATGCCCCTAGGACCTCAAAGGAACCCTAGTTTAGGTTTTCAGGCATCTGTCCTCAGGGGCCTGTTCTGGAATACCAACTTATGATACAACATGTGGTCCCTGAGACACACAACAGACCATCTGCTGCACGGCTCCAGAATGAAACCGTGTCTTTCGATCTGAGCCAAACCCTCCAGGTAGGAGAATCCTGCATGGCACCTTAACCACCAGCACATTCTAAGATATCCCTGGTAACAAACCAGCATTGTGGCCCATCTGCAAGAGATTCCATGTAAACTCAAGGCCTTTGTACATCGCCCCAGAGCCATGAGAACGAACCTGCCATGTTCCTCGCTGAAATGGTCAATGGAGGTATGCTTTCCAGGCATCCATGTGGCGGATCTCGTTATCCAAATTTTCCATATGGGGGACCCTGGAGCAATAAAACAGACTCCACCTGTCCAGAAGAAGCGAATCTTGCAGTTTGAAGCATCTCACAAGCCTCAGCATGGGAAATCCTCCACGGCCTCTTGATGCCACCCCTCCATTTGTCCGTCATCTTAGACACTAACTCCAGTGTAAGCAAACATCTGACATCTGCCCTTACTGAGGTGCTGGTAATCTCAAATCAGCCGCAGCACATTGGAACTGCCTTCCGCTTGCCACTGAATTGAAACGTAGGTGGTGTTTACAATTCCATCCTCACCCTACTGGTCCCCAAGCTCCCTTTACTGGAAATTCTGTAGCCACATGGAAGCATTCTGCCTTCCCCATAGAAAGAAGAAGTGCCTGGTGAGTGTACCCAGAAACCCCCATGAAAATTAATCTGCTTGGCCCTCGAGGGGACCCCTATTTATATGCTGCCCTGGCCACTATTGCTGTGTCTGATAGAGCCTGAGCCCCTACCTAGTGTCTGCCACCCAGAGACAGGGGCCCATATCTAGCATGTGAGACCAGTCATGGCCCAAGTCCGTCATCTCTACCCATCCTTGGCATTCAGGCACCTGTCCACAGAACTTTGTTGGAATCCCTGACAATGGAGGACCTGAAGCACAATAGTGAACTCCTCTTCCCCATGGCAGGAATGCTGGTAGATGCTATGGGTGTCTGGTCCTCAAATAAGGAGCCAGCTGCATGGCCAATGAGACTATGCCCACTTCTGAGGACCGCCCTAGGCACAAACAGGCATTGTGATCCTCATCCTGAGCATGCTTTCAAACAAGCCCTCTCAGTTGCACTATCAGGATCACACATTGCAGGCCTGGTACGCCCCTAGGCCCAAATCCTAAACCATTGTGGGATTTTCCAGATGCCCTGACCCAGAGCCCGTCTCTGGATTCCCTGTTGTGGGGCACCCCTAAGATAGAAAACAGCACTCTTCCCTTCCCCAAAAAAGCCACAAAACTATGGGAGCCGCCAGGATCCTTAGCGAGGAAAGTCTCCATGGACCCATGAGACCACACCTGCATTTCGAGGTCATCATGGACACACAATCCAGATATAAAAGCCTGTGCTACTGCCTTTCTGTCACCCTAATTACAGTTCCTGAGGAGGTGCCATCCAAGTCTATGCATTGGGCCTGAGATCACCTCGCCACTAACCCTAACCCGAATTTGTGTATGCAGACTTCACTCCCAAAACCATGGGTCACAGGCTCTCCAGGATGGAGTCTGTGGATCCACACTACAGGACTGTGCCTGCCATCGCCAAGGAAACTGTGCCCGTCGCAGTTGCCCAAACCTTCCAGATTAGGAGAAACCTGGAAGACGCCTGAGCCTACCCCAATATTGGCAGCCGCTCTCTACAAAAATGCACAGTCTGAAATACCCTGATCACTTACATCCAGGTATACAGCCAATTCAATGATCTAAGACAGAAGATTGAACCTGACTTGCCCTTGGACCTCATTGGAAACCTTGATTAGGTTTTCAGGCATCTGTCCTCAGGGTTCTGTTCTGGAATACCAAATTATGATACAACATGTGGTCCCTGAGCTACACAGCAGAACATCACTTGTCCCCAGAAGGAAACTGTGCTCTTTGACCTGTGCCAAACCCTCAGGTTAGGAGAATCCTGCACAGCACCATAGCCACCAGCACATTCTAAGATCTCCCTAGTAACAAACCAGCATTGTGGCCCATCTGCAAGAGATTCCATATCAACTCAAGTCCTTGGTACTTCGCCCCAGAGCCACCAGAAAGAATTAGCCATGTTTCTCAGTTGCAATGGTCAATGGAGGTGTGTTTCTAGGCATCCATGCCAGAGAGCTCTGCTACCCAGACTTTCCACATGGGGGACCCTGGAACAAACAAACCAGAATCCACCTGTCCAGTAGAAGGAAACCTTTCTGTTTGGAGCATCTCAAAAGTCTTTGCGTGGGAAATCCTCCATGACATCTTGAGGTCACACCTCCATTATTCCGTCATCATAGACACAAACTCCAGTGTGTGCAAACATTCTGACATCCACCCTTACTCAGATGCTGGATATCTAGAATAAGCCAATGCACATTGGAACTCCCTTCTGCTTGGCACTGATTTGAAACGAAGCTTGTGTTTAGAATCCATCCTCACCCTACCGGTCCCCAAGCCTTCTGGATAGGGAATTCTGGAGCCACAATGCAGCATTCTGCCTTCCCCATAGAAAGAAGAAGTGCCTGGTGAGTCTGTCCAGAGACCCCACATGACGATCCATCTTTTCGGCCTTTGAGGGAATCCCGATATATTGGCTGTCCTGGCCATTAGTGCTGTGTCTGACAAAGCCTGAGCCCTGACCTACTGTCAGCCACCCAGAGAGCCGGCTCCTTATCCAGCATGTGAGATCGGCCATGGCCCAAATCCGTCATCTCTACCCATCCTTGGTGTGCAGACACCTGTCCCCAGACCTTTGCTGGAATCCTTGCCTATGGGGGAACCTGAAGCACAATAGAAATATCTTCCTTCCCCATGGCAGGAAACCTGGCTTTTGGGGTGGAAGTACAACTCTCAAAGTGGGAGGCAGTTGCATGGCCAATGAGACCACGCCCACTCCTGAGGTCCACCCTGGGCAAAAACAGGTATTGTGACACCCAGCCTGAGCATGCTTTAAAACAAGCCCTCCTAATTGCACCACCAGGATCCAGCAATGCAGCCCTGGTATGCCCGTAGGCTGAAATCCTAACCCTTGGTGGGATTTTCCAGGCGCCTAGACCCAGAACCCATCTCTGGAACCCCTGTTGTGGGGCACCCCTAAGATTGAAAACAGCCCTCTTCCCTTCCCCAAAACAGCCACCAATCTATGGGGAACCACCAGGATCCTTAGAGAAGAAAAATCCCCAAGGACACAGGAGACCACACCTGCATTCCGAGGCTATCCAGGACACACAATCCAGATAGAAAAGCCTGTGCTACCACCTTCCAGTCACGCTAATTACAGTTCCTGATGAGCTTCTCTCTAGGTCTACTCCTTGGGCCGGCAATGACCATGCCACTCAGCCTAACCCGAATTTGTGTTTGCAGACTTCTCTCCCAAAACCATGGTTCATATGCCTTCAAGGATGGTGTCTCTGGATCCCACAGGACTGTGCCTGCCATCCCTAAGGAAACTGTTCCCGTCACAGTTGCCCAAATTTTACAGATTAGGAGAAACCTGCAAGACCCCTGAGCCCAACCCAACATTGGTGTCTGCTCTGTATGCAAATACAGTCTGAAACTCCCTGATCATCCACATCCAGGTATACAGCCAATCCAATGGTCTAAGACAGAAGATTGAACCTGACATGCCCTTGGACCTCATTGGATACCTTGATTAGATTTTCAGGCATCTGTCCTCAGGGTTCTGTTCTGGAATACCAATTTATGATACAACATGTGGTCCCTGAGCCACACAACAGAAAATCTCCTGGCCCCAGAAGAAAACCATGCTCTTTGTCCTGTGTCAAACCCTCAGGGTAGGAGAATCCTGCACGGAACCTTACCCACCAGCATATTCTAAGATCTCCCTTGTAACAATGCAGCACTGTGGCCCATCTGCAAGAGACTCCACATCAACTCAAGGCCTTGGTCCTTTGCCCCAGAGCCACCAGAATGAACCTGCCATTTTCCTCAGCTGCAGTGGTCAATGGAGGTGTGCTTTCCAGGCATCCATGCCGAAGAGTTCTGCTATCCAGACTTTCCACATGGGGGACCCTCCAGCAAACAAACCAGACTCCACCTGTCCAGTAGAAGGACACCTTACTGTTTGGAGCATCTCACAAGACTCTTCGGGGAAAATGCTCCATGGCCTCTTGACGCCACCCCTCCATTTGTGGGTCATCAAAATAGTAACTCTAGTGTGAGCAAACATCTGACAACCGCCTTACTCAGGTGATGGATATCTTGGAAAAGACGCTTCACATTGGAACTGCCTTCCACTTGGCACTGAATTGAACCATAGCTTGTGTTTACAATTCCATCCTCACCCCCCTGCTCCCCAAGGCCTCTTTATATTGAATGCTGGAGCCACAATGCAGCATTCTGCCTCGCCCATAGAAAGAAGAAGTGCTTGCTGAGTCTGTCCAGAATCCCCACATGAGGATCAATCTGCTCAGCCCTGGAGGGAATCCCGATTTATAGGCTGCTCTTGCCACTAGCATTGTGTCTGACAGACCTTGAGCCCCGAACCAGTGTCGACCACCCAGAAAGCAGGCCCCGAATCCAGCATGTGAGATCGGCCATGGCCCAAGTCCGTCCTCTCTACCCATCCTTGGTATTCTGGCACGTTTCCCCAGATTTTGCTGGAATCCTTCCAATGGGGGAACCTGAAGCACAATTGAGAACTACTCCTTCCCCATGGAAGGTTGGGATGGGTGTCCAATCCTCAGAGTGGGAGCCAGGTACATGGCCAAAGTGACTACGCCCACTCCTTCAGTCCTCCCTGGGGACAAACAGGCATTGTGACCTTCAGCCTGAGCATGCTTTCAAACAAACACTCTCAGTTGCACCATAACGATCCCGCATTGCAGGCCTGGTACTTCCCTAGGCCAAAATCCTAACCCTTGGTAGGATTTTCCAGGTGCTAAGACCCAGAGCCCGTCTCTGGAATCCCTGTTTGGGGGCACCCCTAAGATGGAAAAGAGTACTTTTCCCTTCCCTGAAAAGACCATCAAACTATGGGGAGTCGCCAGGATCCTTAGAGAAGAAAAATCTTCCATTGACACAGGAGACCACACCTGCATTCCAAGGCCATCCTGTAAATACAATCCAGATAAAAAAGCCTGTGCTACTGCCTTCAAGTCACCTTTACATTTCCTGATGAGCATTTCCAAGTCTACGCATTGGTCCTGTGATCACCTCGCCAATAATAACCCTAACCCGAATTTGTGTTTGCAGACTTCTCTCCCAAAAACATGCATCACATGTCCTCCAGGATGGGGTCTCTCAGGCCAAACCACAGGACTGTGCCTGCCATCCCCAAGAGAACTGTGTCCGTCACAGTTGCCCATACCTTCCAGATTAGGAGAAACCCGCAAGGCCCCTGAGCCCACCCCAAGATAGGGGTCTGCTGTGGACGCAAATGTGCATCTGAAAAACCATGATCACCTACATCTAGGCAAACAGCCAAGTCAACAGTGCTGAGTCAGAAGATTGAGACTGTCATGCCCGTAGGACTTCACTGGAACCCTAGATTAGGTTTTCAGTCATCTGTCCTCCAGGGCTTGTTCTGAATACCAACTTATGATACAACAGGTGGTCCCTGAGCCTCACAAAAGAACATCTCCCATCCCTTGAAGGAAACCGCACTCTTCAACCTGTGCGAAACCCCCAGTGTAGGAGAATCCTGCACGGCACCTTAGCCTCAAGCACATTCTAAGATCTTCTTGGTAAAAAACCAGCATTGTGGCCCATCTGCAAGAAATTCCATGTCAATTCAAAGTCTTGGTCCTTGGCCCCAGAGCCACCGGAATGAACCTACCATGTTCCTCAGCTGCAATGGAGAATGGAGGTGTGCTTTCCAGGCATCCATGCCGAAGAGCTCTGCTACCCAAACTTTCCACATGGGGTACTGTGGAGCAAACAAAACAGACTCCATATGTCCAGTAGAAGGAAACCTTGCTATTTGGATCATCTCACAAAACTCAGCTGAGGAAATCCTCCATGGGATTTTGATGTCAACCCTCCCGTTGTTGGTCACCATAGATAAAAACTCTAGTGTGTTCAAACATCTGACATCCACCCTTACTCAGGTGCTGGATATCTCGAAAAAGACGCTTCACATTGGAACTGTGTTCCACTCGCACTGAATTGTACAGTAGCTTGTGTTTACAATTCCATCCTCACCCTAATGCTCCCCAAGGCCACTTGATATTGAATTCTGGAGCCGCAGTGCATTTTGCCTCCTCCATAGAAAGAAAACGTGCCTGCTGAGTCTGTCCAGAATCCCCACATGAGGATCAATCTGCTCGGCTCTCGAGGGAACCCCAATATATGGACTGCCCTGGCCACTAGTGCTGTGTCTGACAGAGCCAGAGTCCCAACCTAGTGACAGTCACCCAGAGAGCAGGTCCCATATCTAGCATGTGGGACTGGCCATGGCCCAAGTCAATCATCTCTACCCATCCTGGTATTCTGGCATCTTTCCCCAGACTTTGCTGAAATCCTTCCATTGGGTGAACCTGAGGCATAATTGAGTACTACTCCTTTCTCATGGATGGAAAACTGCCTGTTGGGATGAATGTCCAGTCCACAAAGTGGGAGCCAGTTGTATGGCCAATGTGACCACACCACTCCTGAGGACTGCCCAGGGCACAAACAGGCATTGTGACCCTCACCTGAGCATGCTTTCAAACAAACACTCACAGTTCCACCACAAGGTTCCCGTGTTGCAGGCCTGGTACGCCCCTAGGCCCAAATCCTAACCCTTGGTGGGATTTTCCATTTGCCCAGACCCAGAGCCCGTCTCTGTAATCCCTGTTTTGGGGCGCCTCTAAGATGGAAAACAGCACTCTTGTCTTCCCCGAAAAAGCCACCAAACTATGTGGAGCCGCCAGAATCCTTAGACCCAAAAAGTCTCCCATGGACCCATGAAAACTCACCTGCATTCCGAGGCCATTCTGGACACACAATCCAGGTAGAAAAGTCTTTGCTACCATCTTCCAGTCACCCTAATTACAGTTCCTGTAGAGCTGCCCCCAAGGTCTATGCATTGGGTCTGCACACTTGCAGACTTCTCTCCCAAAACCATGGCTCACATACCCTCCAGGATAGGGTCACTTGAGGTGCACAAAAGGACTGTGGCTGCTATCCCCAAGGAAACCGTGCCCATCACAGCTGCCCAAACCTTACAGATTATGAGAAACCTGCAAGGCCCCTGAGCCCACACCAATATTAGCGGCCGCTCTGGACACAAATGCACAGTCTGAAAAAACATGATCCCCTCCATCCAGACAGAGAGCCACATCAATGGTCCTGAGTCAGAAGATTGAACCTGACATGCCCTTGGACCTCATTGGAACCCTTGATTAGGTTGTCAGGCATCTGTCCTCAGGGGACTATACTGGAATACCAATTTATGATACAACATGTGGTCCCTGAGCCACACAACAGAACATCTCCTATCCCCAGAAGGAAACCGTGCTCTTTTACCTGTGTCAAACCCTCAGGGTAAGAGAATCCTACACAGCACCTTAGCCACCAGCACATTCTAAGATCTCCCTGGTAACAAACCAGCATTGTGACCCATCTGAAGGAGATTCCATGTTAACTCGTCACCCTTGGTACTTCACTCCCGAGCCAACAGAACGAACCTGCCATGTTCCTGAGCTGCAATGGTCAATGGAGGTGTGCTCTCCAGGCATCCATGTCAGAGAGCTCTGCTATCCAGAATTTCAACATGGGGGACCCTGGAGTAAACAAACCAGATCCCACCTGTCCAGTAGAATAAAACCTTACTCTTTGGAGCATGTCACATGTCTCAGCATGGAAAATCCTCCATGGCAATTTATGCCACCCCTCCATTTGTCAGTCATCATAGACACAAACTCCAGTGTGAGCAAGCATCTGACATCCGCCCTTACTCAGGTGCTGGATATCTCGATAAGCCCCTATACATTGGAATTGTCTTCCGCTTGGCACTGAATTTAACTGTAAATTTGTTTACAATTCCATCCTCACCCTAATTGTCCCCAAGCCCTCTTGATAGGGCATTCTCGAGTCACAATGCAGCATTTTGCCTGCCCCATAGAAAGAAGAAGTACCTGATGAGTCAGGCCAAATGCCCCATATTAGGATCTACCTGCATGGCCCTCAACAACACCCTAATATCATAGGCCACCATGGGCACTAAAGCTATGTCTGACATAGTCTGATCCACAACCTCCAGTCAGCACCTAGATATTGGGCCCCATATCCTGCAAATGAGACCTGCCGTGGCCCGAAACTGTCATCTCTGCTCAACCTGGTTATTCAGGCATCTGTCCCCAGAACATAGCTCAAATCCCTGCTTATGAGGCAACCTGAAGCACAGCAGTACTCCTCCTTCCCAATGGTAGGAAATCTGGCCTGTGAAATGGGTGTCCAACCCTCAGAGTGGGAACCGGCTACATGGCCCTTGAGACCACGGTTACTCATGGGAGATGCCCTTGGCACAAAAAGTCATTGTGACCTTCAGCATGAGCCTGCTTTCAAAAAATACCCATCATTAGCTGCACCAGGAGTCTGCAGAGTGGGCCTAACAGGTTGCTATGGCCAAAACCTCTCCCGCGTTGGTGTTTTCCAGGCACTGAGACCCAGAAACTGTCTCTGGATTCTCTCTTTTCTGGTTCCCCTGAGACTAAAATCAGCAGTCTTCTCTTCCCCCAGAGACACCAAACTCCTGGGACTGGGCAGAATACCCAGAGACGAAGAATCTCCCATGGCCCCATAAAGCCACCCCTATATTTTGTGACCGTCATGGACACAGAATCCAGACAAAATAGCCTTCACTACCGCCTACATGACACATTAATTTCAGTACAATATGAGCTGCCCTCAGGGCCTGCAGATCAGGCCTGTGATCACCTCGGGCCTCACCCTAACCCTAGGTCCCATTGCAGATTTCTGTCCCTAACGCCCTGGCCCACAGGCCCTCCAGGATTGGGACTCTGGTGCAACACCATATGATTGTCACAACACTCCGAAGGAGTCTCTACACTTCACTGTTGCCCAAACCCAGAAGATGATGAGCAAAGTAAAAGCCTCTGAGCCCATGTCAATTTCAAATGATGATCTGGACTGAAATGCGTATTCTGACGCAAAATGAGCACCTGCCTCCAGACAGACATCCAAGTAAAATGCCCTGAGTCAGAAGATTGAATCTTACATGCCCCTAGGACTTCCTCGATACCCTATCTTAGATTTTCAGATGCCAGTCCCCAGAGGCCTGTTGTCCAATACCAATTTATATTCCAACATGTGGACCCTGGGCCACACTACAGAACCCCTCCTGTCCCCAGAAGGATACCTTGCCCTTGGTAGCTTTGTCCAAGACTCAGTGTAGGAGAATCCTGCATAGAACCTGAGCACCCCAACATTCTAACATCTGCCTGGATAAAAACCAGCTTTGTGATCCAACAGCATGAAACTCCATGTCAATTCAAGGAGGAAGGAACTTTTCCCCAGAGCCAACAGATTGAACCTGCCATGTTCCTCAGCTGCAATGATCAATGGTCGTGTGCTTTCCAGGCATCCATGAGGGACAGCTCTGCTACCCAAACTTTCCAAATGGGGTACGGTGGAGCAAAAAATTCAGATTTACCCTGTCCAGTAGAAGGAATCCTTGCTGTTTGGAGCATCTCACAAGCCCCAGCATGGGAAATCCTCCATGGCCTCGTGACGCCACCATTTGACCATTTGGTGGTCATCGTAAACACAAACTCCAGCATGAGCAAACATCTGACATCTGCCTTTACTCAGGTGCTGGATATCTCGAAGCACCCACTATACACTGGAACTGCCTTCTGCTTGGCACTGAATTTAACTGTCTCTTGTGTTCACAATTCCACCCTCACCCTTCTGGTCCCCAAGCCCTCTTGATAGGAAATTCTGGAGCCACAACTCAGAATTCTGCATGCCCCACAGAAAGAAGTATCGCATGGTAAGACTGCCCAGAAACCCCACATTGGGATCCACCTGCATGGCCCTCATTGGCACCCTAATATCATAGGCCGCCAAGAGCACTCATGCTATGTCTGACAGAGCCTGAGCCATGACGTATAATCTGGCATGTGGTCAGTGGGCCCCATACCTGCTGGTGGGACCTGCCATGGCCCGAAGCCGTCACATCTACTCAACCTGGATATGCAGGCATCTCTCCCCAGACCATAGCTCAAATTCTTGAGTATGGGGAAACCTGATGCATAAGAGTACTCCTCCTTCACGATGGCAGGAAACCTGGCTGTTGAGATGGGTGTCCAACCCTCAGAGTGGGGCCCAGCTGCATGGCCCATGAAACCACGACCACTCTTGGTAGCCGCCCTGGGCACAAACAGGCATTGTGACCCTCAGCGTGAGCCTGCTTTCAAACAAACCCCCTTGGTAGCTAGACCAGGAGCCCGCCAAGCATTCCTGCAAGGTCCCTAGAATCAAATGCTCGCCTTCGTTCATGTTTAATGAATGAAACTGTCTCTGTAATCCCACATTTGTGTATTCCCTGAGACGGATAACAGCAATCTTCCCTTCCCACAGAGAAACCAAGCTCTTAGGAACTGGGCAGAATCCCCATAGATGAAGAATTTCCCATGGCCTCATGAAGCCACCGGTAAAATTTGCGACTGTCCTGGAAATACAATCACGACAGAAAAGCCAGCGCTACCGCCTCCAAGACAATATAATTTCAGTAAACTATGCACTGCCCTCAGGGCCTGCATATTGGGCCTGTGATCACCTCGGCCCTCACCCTAACCCTAGTTCACATTTGCATATTTCTGTAACCAAAGCCCTGGCCCACATGCCCTCCAGAATGGGGACTCTGGAGCCACACCAGACGACTCTGCCTAACGTCCTGAAGGAAACTCTGGCCCTCACTGTTGCCCAAATCCTGAAGATTAGGAGCAATGTACAAAGCCCCTGAGCCCACCACAATTGAAAGGAAAACTCTGGACCAAAATGTGCATTCTGGCACCATGAGCACCTGCCTCCAGGCAGACATCCATGTCAAAGGTCCTGAGTCAGAAGATTGAACCTGACATGCCCCTAGGACTTCATCAATACCATAGATTAGATTTTCAGGCGTCTGTCCCCAGAGGCCTTTTCTCCAATACCAAAATGTGGTCCATGGGTCACAGAACAGAACCCCTCCTGTCCCCACTAGGAGAGCTTGCACTTGGTAGCTTTGTCCAAGACTCAGTGTAGGAGAATCCTGCATGGCCCCTGACCACCCCAACATCTAACATCTCCCTGGATAGAAACCATAATTATGATCCAACACCATGAAACTCCATGGCAACTCAGGCCGCTTGGAACTTCGCCCCAGAGTCACCAGAACGAAACTGCCATGTTCCTCAGCTGCAATGGCCAATGAAGGTGTGCTTTCCAGGCATCCATTTTAGAGAGCTCTGCTACCCAAACTTTCCATATGGGGACACTGGAGCAAACAAACCAGAATCCCCCTGTCCAGTACAAGGAAACCTTGCTGTTTGGAGCATCTCACAAGCCACAGCATGGGAAATCCTCCATGGCATCGTGTGCCACCCCTCCATTTGGCAGTCATCATAGACACAAAGTCCAGTGTGAGCAACATCTGATATCCACACTTACTCCAGTGCTGGATATCTCGAATCAGCCGCCGCACACTGGAATTGCCTTCCGCTTGTCACTGAATTGAATCATAGCTTGTGTTTACAATTCCATCCTCACCCTCCTTTTGCACATGCCCTCTTGATAGGGAATTCTTGAGCAACAAGTCAGCATTCTGCCTGCCCCACAGAAAAAGAAGTGCCTGGTGAGTCTGTACAGAAAAACCACATGAGGATCCACCTGCATGGCCCTCGACAGCACCCTTATATCATAGGCCGCCATGGGCACTGGGGATCTGTCTGACACAGCCTGGGCCACGACCTCCAGACAGCCACTTAGACAGTGGACCCCATATCCTGCAGGAAGGACCTGCCGTGGAACGAAGCCGTCACATCTACTGAACCTGGATATTCAGGCATCTCTCCCCAGACCATAGCTCATTTCTCTGCTCATTACCCTATGCCTCCCTGTATGAGGTGTACTCCTCCTTCCCGATGATAAGAAACCTGGCTGTTGAGATGGGTATCCAACCCTCAGAGTGGAGCCAGCTGCATGGGCCATAAGACCACGGTCACTCATGGGAGTCGCCCTGGCCACAAGAAGCTTTGTGACCTTCAGCATGAGCCTGCTTTCAAACAAACCCCCTCAGTACCTGGGCTAGGAGCCCGAAGAGCAGGCCTACCACGTTCCTAGGGCCAAATCCTCACCATATTTCATTATTTCCAAGCTCCTACACAGAACTCATCTCTGGTATCCCTCTTTTGGGGGTCTCCTGAGACTGAAAACAGCAGTCTTCCCTTCCCCAGAGAAACCAAACTCTTGGGATCCGAGCAGAATCCCCTGAGACGAAAAATCTCCCATGGCCGCATGATCCACCATTACATTTTGCGACCGTCCTGAACACACAATCCAGACAGAAAAGCCTGTGCTACTGCCTCCATGACACCTTAATTTCAGTACAATATGAGCTGCACTCAGGGACTGCAGATCGGGCCTGTGATTACCTCGGCCCTCACCCTAACCCTAGTTCACGTTTGCAGATTTCTGTCCCCAGAGCCCTGACCCACTTGCCCTCAGGAAGGGGACTCTGGAGCCACACCGGGCGACTGTGCCTATCCTCCTGAAGGAAACTCTGCCCTTCACTGTTGCCCAAACCCTGAAGATTAGGAGCAAAGTACAAAGGCCCTGTGCCCACCTCCATTTAGAAGAATGTTCTGGAACCAAATGCGCATTCTGACCCACAATGAGCACCTGCCTCCAAGCAGACATTAAAGTCAAAGGCCCTGAGTCAGAAGATTGAACCTGACATTCCTCTAGGTCTTTATTGATACCCGAGCTTAGGTTTTCAGGTGCCTGTCCACAGGGGCCTGTTCCCCAGTACCAACTTATATTCCAACATGTGGTCCCTGAGCCACACTAAAGAACCCCTCCTGTCCCCAGTAGGATACCTTGCTCTTGGTTGCTGTGTCCCAGATACAGTGTAGGAGGATCCTGCATGACCCTCTGACCAATCAACATTCTAATTTCTCCATGAATACCAACCAGCATTGTGATCCAAGAGCATGAAACTAAATGTCAACTTAGGCTGCTTGGAACTTATCCCCAGAGCCACCAGATCGAACCTGCCATGTTACTCAGCTGAAATGGACCATGGAGGTGTGCTTTCCATGCATCCATCCGGGTGAATTCTACGACCTAAATGGTCAGATGGGGGACCCTGGAGCAAACAAACCAGACTCCACCTGTCCAGTAGAAGGAAACCTTGCTGTTTAGAGCATCTTACAGCCCCAACGTTGGTGATCCTCCATGGGCTCTTGAAGCCACCTCTCCATTTGTCAATCATCATAGACACAGACTCAAGTGTGAGCAAACATCTGACATTCTCCCTTTCTCAGGTGCTGGATATCTCACAGAATCCACTGCAGATGGGCACAGCCTTTCACTTGGCACTGAATTTAACCGTAGCTTGTATTTACAATTCCATTCTCAGCCTATTGGTCCCCAAGCCCTCTGGATACGGAATTGCAGAGTCACAACACGGTATTCTGCCTTCCCCGTAGAAAGAAGTAGTGCCTGGAGAGTCTGCCCAGAAAACCCACATGAGAATAAATCTGCGAGACCCTCGAGGGTACCCTGATTTATAGGCTGCCCTGGCCTCTCACACAGTGTCTGTCAGAGCCTGAGCCCTGACCTAGTGTCAGCAACCCAGAGAGCGGGACTCATATCTAGCATGTGGGAGTGAACATAGCCTTATTACATCATCTCTACTCATCCTTGGTATTCAGGCATCTGTCCTAAGGCCTATGCTGTAATCCCTGCCAATGGGGGGACCTGAAGCACAACAGAGAACTCTACCTTCTCCATGGCAGGAACCTAACTATTGGGGTGTGTGTCCAACTCCCAGAGTTGGAGCCAGCTACATGGCCAATGAGACCACAACCACACATGAGGGCTGCCTAGGGCCCAAACAGGCATTGTGACCCTCAGCCTGAGCATGCTTTCAAACAAGCCCTCTCAGTTGCACCACCAGGATCCCGCTTTGTAGGCCAGGGATGCCCCTAGACCCATATCCTAACCCTTGGTGGTATATTCCAAGCATTCAGACCCAGAGACTGTCTCTGGAATCCCTGTTTTGGGGCAACCCTAAGATGGAAAACAGCCCTCTTCCCTTCCTTGAAAAACCCACCAAATTATTGGGAGGGGCCAGGATCCTTAGAGAGTAAAATCTCCCATGGATTCATGGGACCACACCTGCATTCCGAGGCCTTCCTGGATACAGAATCCGGATATAAAAGCCTGTGATACTGCCTTCGCGTCACCCTAATTACAGTTCCTAATGAACTGCCCTCCAGGTCTACGCATTGGTACTGCGATCACCTCGCCTTTATCCCTAACTGAGTTTGTGTTTGCAGACTTCTCTCCATAACCATGGCTCACATGCCCTCCAGGGTGGGGCTTTGGAATCACACCACAGCACTGTGCGTGCCATCCCCTAGGAAACTGTACACATCACAGTTTCCCAACCCTCCAGATTAGGAGAAACATGCAAATCCCCATAGCACAACACAATGTTGGAGGCCGCTATGGACGAAAATGCACAGTCTGAAACACTCTGATCACCTAAATCTAGGCAGACACCCAAGTCACCTGTCCTGAGTCTGAAGATTCAACCTGACATGCCCCTAGAACTTCATTGGAATCCTAGATTAGGTTTTCAGGCATCTTTCCTCAGAGGCCTGTTCTAGAATATGAACTTATGATACAACATGTGGTCCCTTAGCCACACAACACTACATCTCCTGTCCCCAGAAGGGAATACAGCTCTTCTACCTGTGTTAAATTCTAAGGGTAGGAGAATCCTGTGTGGCGCCTTAGCTACCAGCACATTCTAAGATCTCCCTGGTAACAAACCAGCATTGTGACCCATCTGCAAGAGATACAATGTCAGCTCAAGGCCTTGGTACTTCACCACAGAGCCACCAGAAAAAACCTGCCATGTTCCTCAGCTGCAATGGTCAATCGAGGTGTGCTTTCCAGGCATCCATGCAGAAGAGCTCTGCTATCCATACTTTCCACGTGTGGGACTCTGGAGCAAACAAACCAGACTCCACCTGTCAGAGAAAAAACAACCTTGCTATTTGGAGCATCTCACATGCATCAGCGTGGGGAATCCTCCATGGCCTCTTGATGCCACCTCTCCATTTTTCGGTCATCATAGACACAACCTCCAGTGTGAGCAAACATCATTCATCCACCCTTATTCAGGTGCTGGATATCTCGTTCATTGGCCATCATAGATACAAACTCCAGTGTGAGCAGACATCTGACCTCTCCCAAACTCAGGTGCTGGAGATCTCGAAAAAACCGCTGCACATTGGAACAGCAATAAACTTGGTACTGATCGTAAATGTAGCTTGTCTATCCCGACTTCTGTCCTCACACTCCTCACCTGTAAGCCCTCCATATTGGGAATTTGGGAGCCACAATGCAGCCTTCTGCTTGCCCACAGAAAGAAGACGTGCCCTATGGGTCTGCACAGAAAATCCACATGAGGATCCACCTGCACGGCTCTTTATGGCACCCCAATATGATAGGCCATCCTGTGCACTAATGCTCTGTCCGACCCAGCCTGCGCCCCAACCACCTAGCAGCCACACACATAATGGGCCCCATATCCTACAGGTGTGAGCTGCCTTGAACTGAGTCTTTCATCTCGAACCAACTTGGATATTCAGGTACCTGTTCCAGAACATGGCTCAAATTCCTGCCCATGGGGGACCCTGAAACTCAAAAGAGTACTCCTCCTTCCCCATGGAGGAAAACTAAATGTTGAGATGGTTGTCCAACCCACAGATTGGGATCCAGGTGCATGGAAGAAGAAACAGTGCCCACTCAGGATGGGGAGCTGGGCACAAAAGGGCATTGTGACACTCACCCTGAGACCCATTTCCAACGTGACCCCGTGGGAGCTGGACCAGGACCCCACAGAGCGGGCCTGTCAGGCCCCTAGGCCCAAATCCTAAGCCTTGGTGGGATTACCCAGGCACCAGGACCCAGAACCCATCTCTGGAATCCATGCTGTGAAAGGAACCCTGACACGGTAAAATGCGGCCTCCCCTTCCCTAGTAAGACACCAAACTCTTGGGTGCTGGGCAGAAACCCCAGATAGAAAGAAACTCCCATGGGCACCTGAGGACACCCATCCATTCTGTGGCCATCCTAAACACAATGCAGACAGAAAAGCGTGTGCTCCTGCCTCCCAGCTGACCGAATTTCAAATCGGAGGAGCTGCCCTCAGAGTCTGCAGATCGGGCCTGCCATCACCTCGCCCCTAACTCGTACCCGATTTTGTGTCTGAAGATTTTAGTTCCAGAGCCCTGAACCACATTCCCTCCAGGATGGGGCCTCCAGAACCACAGCACATCACTGGGCCTGCTCTCTGGAGGAAACTCTGCCCATCTCAGTTGCCCAAACGGTCCACATTAGGAGAAACCTGCAAGGCCCCTGAACTCACCCCAATTTCATAGGCCACTCTCGAAAAAAATGCACTGTCTGACACTACCTCAGCACCTACCTCCAGGAAGACATGCAGGTCAATGGCTCTGAGTCCAAAGATAAAATCTGACATGCCCCTAGGACCTCATCAGAACCCTAGCTTAGATTTTCAGGCCTCTGTCCCCAGAGGCCGGTTCTGGAAAACCAACATATGGTCCGACCTGTGGTCCATGAGCCATACAAGAGAACCCCTCCTGTCCCAAGATGGAAACCTTTCTCATGGGAACTGGGTCTAACCCTTAGGATAGGAGAATCCAGCATGGCCCCAGGGCCTCCGCCACATTCTAAAATCTCCCTGGACATGAAGCAGCATTGGGACCCATTAAACTGAGAACTTCTGTCAACTCAGATCACTTGGAACTTGGAACCAGAGACAGTGGATCAAGCCTGCCCTGTTCCTCGGCTATAATGATAATGAGAGGTGGGCTTCCCAGGCCTCCATTCAAAGATCTGTGCTATCGAATCCTCCATATGAGGGAAACTGGAGCCCTCTAAGTGGACTTCCCCTGTCCTGCAATAGAACACCTTGCTGTTTGGAGCAGCTCACAAGCTCCAGTTTGGGAAAACCTCCAAGGCTTCTTGAGAAAACCCCACCATTGATTGGCCATTATGGATACAAACTCCAACGTGTGCAGGCATCTGACCCTCGACCATACTCAGGTGCTGGAGATCTCGAAACCACTGCTGTAAATTGGAACGGCCATGTGCTCTGCATTGAGCTTAACCATATCTTGTGTTTTCAGGCTTCTGTCCTCAGAGTCCTCGCCTGCAAGCCCTCCATATTGGGAAAACTGGAGTCACAATGCAGCCTACTGCCTGCCCATCAGAAAGAAGAAGTGCCCTATGGGTCTGCGCAGAAACCCCACATGAGGATTCAGTTGCACAACTCTCAACGGCACCCCAATATCATAGGGCGCCCTCTGCCTGAATGCTCTGTCTGACACAGCTCAAGCCCTGACCTCTGGTCAGCCACCCAGACAGCGGGCCCCATATCCGGCAGGTGGGTCCTGCCTTGGCCCCAGGCCGTCATCTTGAAGCAACCTGGGTAATCAGGTATCTGTCCCAGAACGTAGCTCAAATTCCTGTCCATAGTGGACCCTGAAGCAGAAATGAGTACTACTCCTTCCCCATGGCAGGAAAACTGAATGTTGAGATGACAGTCCAACCCTCAGAGTGGGAGCCAGGTGCATGGCCCATGAGACCACGCCAAATCAGGATGGGCAGCTGGGCACAAACAGGCATTGTGACCCTCATGCTAAGACCCTTTCCAACAAGCCCCCTCGCGAGCTGGACCAGGAGCACACAGAGCAGGCATGTCAAGCACCTAGGCCCAAATCCTAAGCTTTGGTGGGGTTATCCAGGTGTCCGGACCCAGAACCAATCTCTGGAATGCATGTTTGGACAGGACCCCTGAGATGGAAAACAGCGCTCTCCCCTTCCCCAAGAAAGACACCAAACTCTGGGGTGCTGGGCAGAATCCCCAGAGAGGTAGAATCTTCCATGGACCCATGAGGCCACCCCTCCATTCCATGGCCATCCTAGACACACAATCCAGACAGAAAAGCCTGTGCTCCTGCCTCCCAGCCATCCGAATTTCAAATCCCGAGCAGCTGCTCTCAGGGTCTGCAGATTGGGCCTGCCATCACCTCTCCCCTAACTCTTACCCGAGTTTGTGTCTGAAGACTTTGGTCCCAAAATCCTGACCCACATGCACTCCAGTATGGGGCCTTCAGAACCACATCACATCACTGGGCCTGCTCTTCTGAGGAAACTCTGCCCGTCTCAGTTTCCCAAACTCACCAGATTAGCAGAAACCTGTAAGGCCCCTAAGCCCACCCCAATACCATAGGCCACTCTGGAAAAATGCACAGTCTGACCCAGCCTCAGCACATTCCTCCAAGAAGACATGCAGGTCAATGGGAATGGATGAATGCCCTAAGACCTTGGTGGGTCCAAGATGCTGGGTGTGCAGCCAACTGTCTCGGTTTCTGTCTGAAGGTCTGGGCTCAGGCTATTTAAGACAGAGCATTAATGCTTAGGGTAGCCTATGCAATTGGGATGTTGCCGAGGACCGAAAAGTTTGATCCTCCTTTTAAGTTTCTAGACAACGCTACAGAAAATGTATTTCTTCCAGTGGTCAGTCAGAGTGCTTCGTTTGGGCCCCAGTATTCCCAATCAGGAGGGCTTGTGGGCCCGGAATGTGAGGATAGAAGTCTGAAAACACAAGCTAGGGTGAGGTTTGGGCTCAAGGGCATGGCAGGCACACTCTGCAGAGGCTGAATTGGGATCTTCTGCCTCTGAAGTCAGGGTAAGAATCACACATTGGCTGAGGCTGGAGTTTGTGTCCATGATGGCCCCTTCATGAAGTGGGGACCTCATGAGGCTAAGGAGGTTTTTCCTCACTGAGTTTGTGAGTTGCGCCAAGCCACAGGGTTACCTTCTGCGGGAAAGCCAAGTCCTGTTGGATGGCTCCAGGACGTCCCATATGGAAGGACTGGAGAGCAGGGTTCGAAGGATGGATGCCTGTACAGCATACCTGCCATTCCCATTGGCTATTTGCGACAAGACATGTTTGAACTGCTGGCTCTGGGGCATGCTATCCAGGGGGCTAAATTGAAACGGACTCTCCTGAGGATGGGTCATAATGTGGGTTTGTGTCCATGGAGACCTTGGAATGTGCTGGTGGCTCAGGGACCTTCAGAATTTGCCTACCCAAAGGGTTAGATACCACTCCACTAAGAAAGCTCCCCATGTGGAGACAAGAGAGGTTCTCTTTGGTGCCTCAAAAAAGCCCCAGATGCTGGTCTTTGAAACCAGTCCTCTGAGGAGAAACACCTGGAAAACAAAGCTAGGTTTCAGATTAGGGCCTAGGGGCCTGTCCGTTTCAATCTTCTGTCTCTGGGCTCACTGTATGAGTGTCTAAGTGGACATAGTTGCTCAGTTAGTGTCAGAGTGTCCCTCTTAGTCCAGGGAAGCCTACACTATTGGGATGACCTCGGGGGACTTCAAGATTTCTCCTAATATGTAGGGTTGTGGCCAAACGGATTGGGCACAGTTTCCTTGGAGAGGAGAGGCACAGTCCTTTGTTGTGGCTCCATAGGCCTTTGCCTGGAAGGTGTGTGGGTCCGGGCCATGGGCACAAAAGTCTGAAAACAGAAACTCGGCTTAGGTGTGGTGCAGAGGTTATGGCAGGCCAGATCTACAGACCGAGAGGGGAGCTCCTTGGCTTATGAAAGAAGGGCGAGTGGGAGGCGTTCCCTCAGGTTTTGTCTCTTGATGTTGTGTCCACGATTGCCGTGGATTATAGGGTGGCCTCAGGGGCTATGGACGAGTCTCCCTCTCTGGGGATTTGGCCCAGCTCCCAAGAGTTTTGGGTCTTTTTGTGGGAAGGGTGGAGTCCATTTGTTTGGCTCCAGTGTAGCTCCAAGAGAGGGATACCAGAGTAGTGCCCCAGGTACAGGCAACTGGAAAACTCGAACTCTGGTGAGGATTGGAAACATAGGGGCTTCGTAAGCCCCATATGCGGGCTCTTGGTCCAGGCCCTGAGAGGCCTTACTTCAACATGAGGCTCACGCTGAGGGTCACAATGCGAGTTTGTGCCCAAGTCGGCACTCAAGTTTGGGCATGGCTTCAGAGGCTATGAAGGTTTCTCCTACCCTGAAGGTGTGACTCCATGCCAACAGCAAGATTTCCAGCCATGGGGAAGGAGGAGTTCTGATTCATGCTTCAGGTACCCACCTGTGTGGGGATTTGATATAATGTCTAAGTTCAGATGCCTGAAAACCCAGGTTGGGAAGAGATGACAGCCTAAAGCCTAGGGTCCTTTCTGGTTTAATCTGCTTCTCTGGGGACATCTGCTTATGGTCTAAGTGGAGGTAGGTCCTCAGCTTGTGTCAAATCGCTGAGGGTCACAAAGCGTGTTTGTGTCCAAAGCGGCCCTCAACATGGCCGGGGCCTTATGGGCCACGCAGGTTTCTCCTACACTGAACATTGGAGAACATGTGAACAAAGGTTTCTGGCCATGGGGAAGCAGGAGTTCTGATTTCTGCATCACGTTCCAGCTAGGCAGTGATTGGAGATAAGGTCTAGGTTCTGAAGTCCGAAAACTGAGGCTGGGAAGAGATGATGACTTAAGTCCCTGGTGGGTCCGATGTGCTCATTGTGTGGCCGGCTGCCTGGGTGTCAGTTGGGACATCCAGACTCAGGCTGTGTCAGACAGGGCATTAGTGCCCAAGGTAGACTGTACTATTGGGGAACAGTTGAGTGGCGGGCAGGTTTATCCTCATTTGGAATTTCTGTGTAGCCCCATTGGGTAACGTTTTTCTTCTGGAGGACAGGCACAATGCTGCATTGTGGCTCCGGAATTCCCAAACTGGAGGGCATTTGGCCAGCAGTGTGAGGACGGAAGTCTGAGAACACAAGCTAGGCTTAGGTTTCGGTGCAAGGACATGGCAGGCACACTCTGAAGAGCTGAATGGAGATCTCGTGGTTCTGAAGTCAAGGCGAGGATCAGCCATTGGCTCAGGTTGGGGTTTTTGCCCATGATCAGCCTTCATGAAGATTGGGGGCATCATGTGGCCTGGGAAGTTTTCCCATAATGGGAGTTGTGAGATGCTCCATGCAAAAATATTCCTTCTGCGGGACAGTCGAGACCATTTGGATGGCTCCAGTATGTCCCATAAGGAATGACGCCAGAGCAGGGTTCTAGGGATTGATGCCTGAAGAGCCCGCCTCACATTTCAATTGTCTCCTAGAGACAAGGCCAGTTCGATCTGCTGGCTCTGGGGAAGCAACCGAGGGGGTTGAGTTAAAATGGACTCTCCTGAGGATGGGTCATAATGTGGAATTGTGTCCATGGAGACATTGGAATGGGGTGGTGGCTCTGGTGACCTGAAGTTTTCTCCTAACGGGAGGTTTTGGCACAGATCCATAGAGCAAAATTTCCATGTGGATATGAGATTTGTTTTGATTGGTACCTCCAGAAACCCCGATATGCTGGTATTGGAATCCAGGCCACTGAGGAGAGATGCCTGGAAACAAAAGCAATGGATCCGATTAGGGTCCAGGTGCCTATCCGGTTCAATCTTCTTCTATGGGCATATCTGTCTTTGGGTCTCAGTGGAGGTAGTGGCTCAGCTTGTCATATCGCCCCTGTTTGTCCTAGACGTCCTACACTGTTGGGATGGCCTCAGGAACATTGGAGGTTTCTCCTAATCTGTAGGGTTGTGTCCAAAGGAATGATCAGAATTCCCTTGGAGAGACCAGGCACAGTCCTGAGGTGTGGCTATAGGGGCCCCAGAATTGATGGTGTGTGGGCCAGGATAGTGAAGACAGAAGCCTGAAAACAAAAACTTAGCTTAGGTTTAGGGACATAGGTATGGCAGGCCCAATCTACAGACCGTGAGGAGAAATTTTCTGGCTATGAACAAAGGGCGAGTATGAGGCGCTCTTACAGGATTTGTCTCCGGATTTTGTGTCAACAGTGGCCGTGGAATGTCAGGCTAGCCTCATCGGCCAGGGACAAGTTTTTCTCTCTGGGAATCTGGCCCGATTCCAAGTGTTTGTGGTCATTCGTTGGATGGAGGGAGACCTTTCTCTATTTTTTTTAACCTCATGTGTCCCACCAAAGAGGGAATCTAGAGAAGAGCTCTGAGTAGGGGTGACTAGACATCTCGAGCTCTGGTTAAGATTGGGGGACTAGGGGCATGGCAAGCCCCATATGTGGGCTCTTGGTCCAGTGTGTGAGAGGCTTTACTTGTGGACAGGGTTCACACTGAGGGTCCCAATATGTGTTTGTATCCATCGCGGCCCTCCAGCATGGGCAGGGCCTCATGGGCCAGCTGGTTTCTCCTACACTGAACATTGGACAACATGCCAACCACAAGGTTTCTGGCCATGGGGAAGGAGAAGTTCTGATTTCTCCATCACGTACACCACTTGGCAGTGAGTGGAGGTAAGGTCTAGGTTCTGAAGCCTGAAAACCGAGGTTGAGAAGAGATGACGACCTAAGGCCATGGCGTGCCAATGTGCTCAGTGTGCGATCAGCTGTCTGGGTGTCGGTCACAAGGTCTGGGCTCAGGCTGTGTCAGACTGAGCATTAATGCCCAGGCTGGACTGTATAATTGGGGTAAAGATGAGCGGTGTGCAGGTTGATCCTCATTTGGGTTTCTGGGTAGCCCCATAGGGCAAAGTTTTTCTTCTGGAGGGCAGGCAGAGAGCTGCATTGTGTCTCCAGAATTCTGAAACTGGACAGCTTGTGAGCCAGGAGTGTGAGGACGAAGTCTGAGAACACAAGGCAGGCTTAGGTTTCAGGGCGAGGGAACAGCAGGCACACTCTCTAGTTCCGAATCGAGATCTCGTGCATCTGAAGTCAGACATTGCCTCAGGTTGGAGTTTCTGTCCATGATGCCCCCTAGATGAAGGTGGGGGAATCACGAGGCCATGGAGGTTTGCCCACGGTGTGAGTGTGTGATACTGCAAACCACAAGGATTCCTTCTGCAGTACAGTCGAGACCTGTTGGATGGATTAATGACGCCCCATAAGGAACTTCTCCAGAGCGGGGTTCTAACAATGGATGACTGGGCAGCCCAACTCACATTCCAATCGTCTCCTTGTGACAAGGCAGGTTTGGTCTGATGTCTCTGGGGGAGCAACCGAGGGGGCTGAGTTGAAATGGACTCTCTTGAGGATGGGTCATAATGTGGGATTGTATCCATGGAAATGGTGGAATGAGGCTGTGGCTCCGGGGACCTGAAGGTTTCCCTTAACTGGAGATTTTGACACAGCTCCAAAGAGCAAGTTTCCCATGTGGATATGAGATTTTTTGGAATTAGTACCTCCAGAAACCCCCATATGATGGTATTGGAAACCAGGCCTCTGAGGAGAGATGCCTGGAAGCAAAAGCAATGGATCCAATTAGGGCCTAGGTGCCTGTACGGTTTAATCTTCTTCTCTGGGGATATCTTCTATGGGTCTGAGTGGAGGTCATGCTCAGCTTTTGAGAGATAGCCCCTGTTTTTCCTGGGAGGCCTACACTATTGGGATGGCTTCGAGAACTTTTTAGGTTTATCCTAAACTGTAGGGTTGTGGCTGATGGAATGGGCAGAATTCCCCTGGAGAGGGCAGGCACAGTCTTGAGGTGTGGCTCCAGGGGCCCCAACCTGGAGGGTATGTGGGCCATGACTGGGGACAGAAGTCTGAAAACACAAACTCGGCTAGGTTTGGGAATGTAAGTATGGCAGGACCGATTTACAGACCTCAATGAGAATTTTTGGGGCTATGATTTAGGGGCGAGTGTGAGGCACTTTGTCAAGCCCTTTACTTGAGGATAGGGCTCATGCTGAGGGTCTGAATGTGTGTTTGTGCCCAATGCGGCCTCAAGCATGGGTGGGGCCTCATGGGCCACTCTGGTTTCTCCTATACTGAACGTTGGACAACATGCCAACCACAAAGTTTCTGGCCATGGGAAAGGAGGAATTCTGATTTCTGCTTCACGTACAGTGCTTGGCAGTGGGTGGAGATAATGTCTAGGTTCTAAAGCCTGAAAACAGAAGTTGGGAAGAGATGACAACCTAAGGCCCTGGCTAGTCCAATGTGCTCAGTGTGCGGCCAGCTGTATGGGTGTTGGTCGGAAGGTCTGGGCTCAGGCTGTGTCAGACAGGGCATTAGTGCCCAGGCTAGACTGTATAATTGGGGAACAGTTGAGTGCCATGCATGTTGATCCTCATTTGGGGTTTCTGGGTAGCCCCCTAAGGCAATGTTCCTCTTCTGGAGGGCAGGCAGAGCTATGCATTGTGGCTCCAGAATTCCCAACTTGAGGGCTTGTGAGCCAGGAGTTTGAGGACGGAATTCTGAGAACACAAGTGAGGCTTAGGTTTCCCATTGGTGGCACGGCAGGCACACTCTGCAAAGCTGAATCGACATCTCATGCATCTGAAGTCAGGGCGAGGATCGGACGTTGGCTTAGGTTGGAGTTTCTGTCCATGATTTCCCCGATATGAAGGTGGGGGGGGGCATCAGGAAGCCTTGGAAGTTTTCCCAATGTGCGAGTGTGTGATGTTCCAAACTACAAGGATTCCTTCTGCGGGACAGTTGAGACCTGTTGGATGGATCAAGGACGTCCCATAAGGAACTTCTCTTGAGCAGGATTCTAACGAAGGATGCCAGGGCAGCCCAACTCGCATTCCAGTTGACTCCTAGTGACAAGGCAGTTTCGATCTGCTGGCGCTTGGGGAACCGAGGGGCTGAATTGAAATGGACTCTCCTGAAAATCGGTCATAATGTGGGTTTGTGTCCATGGAGACCTTGGAATGGGGCAGTGGCTCCGGTGCCCTGAAGAATTCTCCTAACCTGAGGTTTTGATACAGCTCCAAAGAGCAAGTTTCCCATGTGGAGACGAGATTTGTTCTGATCGGTGCCTCAGGAACCCCCATGAGCTGGTATTTGAAACCAAGCATCTGAGGAGAGATGCCTGGAATCCAAAGCAATGGATCCTATTAGGGCCTAGGGGCCTTTCCCCTTCAATATTCTCCTCTGAGAGCCTCTGTCTACGATTCAGAATGGAGGTCATCGCCCAGCTTGTGTCAGATCGCACCTGTCTGTCCTGGGAGGCCAATACTATTGGGTTGGTCTCGGGGACTTTAGAGTTTTCTCCTAATCTGTAGGGATGTGGCAAATGAAATGGGCAGAATTCCCTTTTTGAGGGAAGGCACAGTCCTGAGGTGTGGCCCCAGCTGTCTGGGTGTCGGTCGGGTGGTCCAGGCTCAGGCTGTGTCAGAAAGGGCATTAGTGACCAAGGTAGACTGTATAATTGGAGTACAGTTGAGTGGTGTGCAGACTGATCCTCATTTGGCTTTTCTGGATAGCCCCAGGGGCAACGTTTTTCTTCTGGACGGCTGGAAGAGTGCTGCATTATGGCTCTGTTATTCCCAAACTGAAGGGCTTATGGGTCAGAAGTGTGAGGAAGGAAGTCTGAGAACACAAGCTAGGCTTTGGTTTTGGGGCGAGGGCATGGCAGGCACACTCTGCAGAGCTAAATCGAGTTCTTGTGCATCTGAAGTCATGGCGAGGATCAGATGTAGGCTCAGGTTGGAGTTTCTGTTCAGGATGTCCCCTTCATGAAGGTGGGGGGCATCATGGGGCCATGGAGATTTTCCATGATGGGAGTTGTTAGATGCTCCAATCGGCAAGGATTCCTTTTACAGGACAGTTGAGACCGGTCAGATGGCTCCAGGATGTCCCATATGGAACGACACCAGAGCAGAGTTCTAAGGATTGATGCCTGGAGAGCCTGCTGTGCATTCCTATTGTCTCCTAGCGACAAGGCAGGTTTGATCTGCTTCCTCTGGGTGAGCATCTGATGGGGCTGTGTTGAAATGCACTCTTCTGAGAATGGGTCATAATGTGGGTTTGTGTCCATGGAGACCTTGCAATGGGGTGGTGGATGCAGGGACCTCAAGGTTTCCCCTAACTGGAGGTTTTGACACATCTCCATCGAGCACGTTTCCCATGTATAGATGAGATTTGTTCTGATTGGTACCTCTGGAAGAACCCATGTGCTGGTATTGGAAACCAGTCCTCTGAGGAGAGATGCCTGGAAACCAAAACAATGAATCCGATTAGGGCCTAGATGCCTGTCCAGTTCAATCTTCTTCTCTGGGGATATCTGTCTACGAGTCTGAGTTGAGGTAGTTGTTCATCTTGGGATAGATTGCCCCTGTTTGTCCTGAGCGGCCTATACTATGTGGATGACCTCAGGGACTTTGGAGGTTTCTCCTAAGCTATAGGGTTGTGGCCAATGGAGTGGGCAGAATTCCCCTGGAGAGGGCAGGCACAGTCCTGAGGTGTGGCTCCAGGGGTCCCAGTCTGGAGGGTGTGTGGGCTAGTACAGTGGGGACAGAAGTCTGAAAACCCAAACTCAGCTTAGGTTTGGGAACGTATGTATGACAGGCCCAATCTGTGGACTGTGAGGAGAATTTTTGGGGCTATGAACAAAGGGCAAGTGTGAGGCTCTTGCCCAGGTTATTGTCTCTGGATTTTGTGCCAACAGTGGTTGTGGAATGTCGGGATGGCGTCATGGGCCATTGACGAGTCTTTCTCTCTGTGGATTTGGCCAGATCCCAAGTGTTTGGGGTCATTCGGTGGATGGGTGGAGTCCCTTGGGTATTTTTTTTTACCTTAGGTGTCCCACCATAGAAGGATTCCAGAGCAGAGCCCTGAGTAGTGGTGACTAGACATCTCAACCTCTGGTTAAGATTGGGGGACTAGGGGCATGGCAAGCCCCATATGCATGCTCTTGGTCTTGGCCTGAGATGCTTTCCTTGAGGACAGGGCTAATGCTAAGGGTTACAATGTGTGTTTGTGCCCATTGTGGCCCTCAAGCATGGGCGGGGACTCATGTACCACGCTGGATTCTCCTACACTGAATTTTGGACAACATGCTAACCACAAGTTTTCTTGCCTTGGGGAAGGAGGAGTTCTGATTTCTGCATCACATTCCCCCCTCGGTAGTGAGTGGAGATAACTTCTAGGTTCTGAATCCTGAAAACCGAGTTTGGGAAGAGCTGACAACCTAAGGCCATGGCGGGTCCGATATGCTCAGTGTACGACCAGCTCTCTGGGTGTCAGTCGGGAGTTCTGGGCTCAGGCTGTGTCAGACAGGGCTTTAGTGCCCAGGCTAGACTGTATAATTGGGGTACTGTCAAGTGGCATGCAGGTTGATCCTCATTTGGCGTTTCTTGGTAGCCTCATAGGGCAAAGTTTTTCTTCTGGAGGGCAGGCAGAGTGCTGCATTTTGTCTCCAGAATTCCCAACTGGAGGGCTTGTGGGCCAGAAGTGTGAGGACGTTTCTGAGAACACAAGCTAGACTTAGGTTTCGGGACAAGGGCACAGCAGGCAGACTCTGTAGAGCTGAATGTAGATTTTGTGCATCTGAAGACAGGGCGAGGATCAGACGTTGGCTCAGGATGGAGATTCTATCCATGATGGCCCTTTCATGAAGGTGGGGGGGGGCATCACGAGGCCATGGAGGTTTTCCCACATTGGGATTGTGTGATACTCCAAACTGCAAGGATTCCTTATGCTGGACAGTTGAGACCTGTCGGATGGTCCAGGACACCCCATACGGAACTTCTCCAGAGCAGGGTTCTAATGATGGATGCCTGGGCAGCCCAACTCGCATTCCATTTGTCTCCTAGTGCCAAGGCAGGTTCGATCTGCTGGCTCTTGGGGAGCAAACAAGGGGGCTGAGTTGAAATGGACTCTCCTGAGGATTGGTCATAATGTGGGTTTTTTTCATGGAATGGGGTGGTGGCACCGGGGCACTGAAGGATTCTCCTAACTAGAGGTTTTGACACATCTCCATCGAGCAAGTTTCCCATGTGGTGATGAGATTTGTTCTGATGGGTGCCTCAGGAAACCCCCATATGCTTGTATTGGAAAGCAGTACTCTGAGGAGAGATGCCTTGAAACAAAACAATGGATCCAATTAGGGCCTAGGGGCATGCCCGGTTGAATCTTCTTGTCTGGGGACATCTGTCTATGGGTCTGAGTGGAGGTAGTTGCCCAGCTGGTGTCATATCGCCCATGTTTGTCCCGGGTGGCCCACATTATTGGGATGGCCTCAGAGTCTTTGGAGGTTTCTCTGAATCTGTAGTGTTAGGGCCAATGAAATGGGCAGAATTCCCATGGAGAGGGTAGGAACAGTCCTGAAATGTAGCTCCAGGGCCACCATCCTGGAAGGTGTTTGGATTAGGACTGTGGGGACAGAAGTCTGAAAACACAAACTTGTCTTAGTTTGAGGATGTAGGTATGGCAGGCACGATCTACAGACGTTGAGAACTCTTTGTGTGAGGAGAACTCTTCGTGATATGAACAAAGGGCGAATGTGAGGTGCTTCATCAAGCTTTTTCTCTGGATTTTGTTTCAATGATAGTCATTGAATGTCGAGATGGCTTCATTGGGCAGGGACGAGTATCCCTTTCTGGGGATTTAGACCGATCCCAAGAGTTTGTGGTCATTCTTTGGGATGAGAGGTGTCCTTTCTGTTTTTTTACCTCAAGTGTCCCACCAAAAGACTGATTCCAGAGGAGAGTGCTGGGGAGGGGCGACTGCACAACCCGACCTCTGGTTTAGAATGGGGACCTAGGAGCATGGCAAGCCCCATATGCAGGCTCTTGTTCCAGCCACTGAGAGTCCTTACTTGAGGACAGGGCACACGCTGAGGGTCACAATGCCTGTTTGTGCCTAACACGACCCTCAAACATGGGTGGGGCCACCTGGGCTCACTGGTTTCTTCTACAGTGAACATTGGGCAACGTGCCAACCACAAGTATTCTGGGAATGGGGAAGGAGGAGTTCTGATTTCTGCATTACATTCAACCCTGGGCAGTGATTGGAGATAATGTCTAGGTTCTGAAGGCAGAAAACAGAGGTTGGGAAGAGGTGACCCAAGGCCATGGCAGTTCCGAGTGTTCAGTGTGGGACCCACTGTCTGTGTGTCAGTTGGGAGGTCCAGGTTCAGGCTGTGTCAGAGAGTTCATTAGGGCCCAGGGTGGACTGTATAATTGGGGTGCAGTCGAGTTGCGTGTAGGTTGATCTTCTTTTGGGGTCTGGGTAGCCCCATAGGGCAAAGATTTATTTTTGGAGGGCAGGCAGAGTGCTGAATAGTGGCTCCAGAATTCCCAAACTGGGGGCTAGTTGGCTAGGAGTGTGAGGACATAAATCTGAGAGCACAAGCTAGTCTTAGGTTTAGGGGAGAGGGCAGGGCAGGCACACTCTCCAGAGCTGAATCGAGATCTCGTGCATCGGAATTCAGGGTGAGTATCAGACGTTGGCTCTCGTTGGAGTTTCTGTCCATGATGGCCTCTTCATGAAGGGGAAGGGCATTAGGGGCCATTGAAGTTTTCCCATGATGGGAATTTTGAGATGCTCCAAACCGCAAGGTTTCCTTCTACAGTACAATTGAGACCTGTTGGATTGGTGTAGGACATCCCATAGGAAACGACTTCAGAGCAGGGTTCTAAGGATGGATGCCTGGGTAGACTGCATCGCATTCCAAATGTCTCCTAACAAAAAGACAGGTTCGATTCCTGGCTCAGGAGGACCAACTGAGGGGGCTGAGTTGAAATGGACTCTCTTGCAGATGGGTCCTAATGTGGGTTTGTGTCCATGGAGACCTTGGAATGGAGTGGTGGCACCGGAGCCCTGAAGGATTCTCCTAACCTGAGGTTTTGACACAGCTCCAACGAGCAAGTTGCCCATTGGAGATGACATTTGTTCTGATCGGTGCCTTAGGAAACCCCATATGCTGGTATTGGAAACCAGGCCTCTGGGGAGAGATGACTAGAAACCAAAGCAATGGATCTGATTAGGGCCTAGGGGCCTCTCGGGTCAATGTTTTTCTCTGGGGACAACTGCCTACGTGTCTGAGTGGAGGCAGTTATTCAGCAGGTGGCAGATTACCCCTGTTTGTCCCGGGCGACCTACACCATTGGGATAGCTTCGGGGATTTTGGAGGTTCCTCTAATTTGCACAGGTGTGGTCAATGGAATGGGCAGAATTTCCTTGGAGGGGGCAGGCACAGTCCTGGCGTGTGGCTCCAGGGCCCCCAGCCTGGAGGGTGTGTGGGCCAGGGCTATGGTGACAGAAGTCTGAAAACACAAACTCAGATTGGGTTTGGGAATAGAGGTATGGCAGGCCTGATCTACAGACCACGAGAAGAATTTTTTGGGCTATGAACAAAGGGCCAGTGTGAGGTGCTTGCTCAGGGTCTTGTCTCTGGATTTTGTGTCAGCCGTGGCCATGGAATGTCGATGTGACCTCATGGGCCATGGATGAGTCTTTCTTTCTGGGGGTTTGGCCCGATCCCAAGTGTTTGGGTCATTCTGTGGATGAAAGGACTCTTTTCAGTATTTTTTTTTTTACCTCAGGTGACCCACCATAGAGGGATTCCAGAGCAGAGCCTGAAGTAGGGTTGACTAGACATCTTGAACTCTGATTAAGATTGGGGAACTAGGGGCATGGCAAGCCCCATATGCGGGCTCTTGTTCCAGCCACTGAGAGGCCTTACTTGAGGACAGGGCACACGATGAGGGTCACAATGCGTGCTTGTGCCCAACGTGACCGTCAAGCATGGGCGGGGCCACCTGGGCATGCTGGTTTCTCCTACACTGACCATCGGACAACATGCCAACCACAAGGATTCTGGGCATGGGGAAGGAGAAGTTCTCATTTTTGCATCACGTTCACCCTTGGGGAGTGAGTGGAGATAAGGTCTAGGTTCTGAAGCCTGAAAACCGAGGTTGGGAAGAGATGATGACCTAAGGCCATGGCGGGTGCACTGTGCTCAGTGTACGGCCAGCTGCCTGGGTGTCGGTCAGGAGGTCCGGGCTCAGGCTCTGTCAGACAGGTCTTTGTGCCCAGGCTAGACTGTATAATTGGGGTACAGTCAAGTGGCATGCAGGTTGATCTTCATTTGGTGTTTCTGGGTAGCCCCATAAGGCAACATTTTTCTTCTGGAGGGCAGGCAGAGAACTGCATTGTGTCTCTAGAATTCCCAACTGGCGGGCTTGTGGGTCAGGAGTTTGAGGACGTTTCTGAGAACACAAGCTAGGCTTAGGTTTTGGGACGATGGCACGGCAGGCACACTCTGCAGAGCTGAATTGAGATTTCGTGCATCTGAAGTCAGGGCGAGGATTAGACATTGGCTCAGGATAGAATTTATATCCATAATGACCTCTTCATGAAGGTGGGGGTGCATCCCGAGGCCATGGAGGATTTCCCATGGAGGAATTGTGTGATGCTCTAAACCGCAAGTATTCCTTCTGCGGGACAGTCAAGACCTGTTGGATGGATCCAGGATGTCCCATAAAAACATTATCCAGAGCAGAGTTCCAAGGATGGATGCCTGTGCAGCCCAACTCGCATTACAATTGTTCCCTAGCGACACGGCATGTTCAATCTGCTGGCTCTGAGGGAACAACCGAGGGGGTGAGTTTAAATGGGCTCTCCTGAGGATAGGCCGTAATGTGGGTTTGTGTCCATGGAGACCTTGGAATGGGGCAGTGGCTCTGGGGCCCTGAAGGATTCTGCTAACCAGAGGTTTTGAGACAGCTCCAAAGAGCAAGATTCCCATGTGGATATGAGATTTGTACTGATTGGTCCCTCAGGAACCACAATAAGGTGGTATTGGAAACCAGGCATCTGAAGAGAGATACCTGGAAGCCAAAGAAATTGAACCAATTAGGACCTAAAGGTCTGACTATTTCAATCTTCTTATCTTGGAACATCTTCTATGGTTCTGAGTGGAGGTCGTTGCTCAGCTTGTGTCAAATCGCCCCTGTTTGCCCCGGGTGGCCGAAACTATTGAGATGGTCTCAGGGTCTTTGGAGGTTACTCCTAGTCTGCAGGGTTGTGGCCAATGGAATGGGCAGAATTCCTATGGAGAGGGCAGGCACAGTCTTGAAGTTTGGCCCCAGCTGTCTTGGTGTCGGTCGGGAGGTCTGTGCTCAGACTGTGTCAGACAGGGCATTATTACCCAGGCTAGACTGTATAATTGGGACACAGGTGAGTGGCGTGCATTTTGATCCTCATTTCGTTTTCTGGATGGCCCCATAGGGCAACGTTTTTCTTCTGGAGGGCAGGCAGAGTGCTGCATTGTGTCTCCAGAATTCCCAAACTGGAAGTCTTGTGGCCCAGGACTGTGAGGACGGAAGTCTCAGAACACAAGCTAAGCCAGTGTTTTGGGGCGCGGGCTCGGCAATCATGATCTGCAGAGCTGAATCGAGATCTCGTGCAACTGAAGTCGGGTCGAGGATCAGAGGTTGGCTCAGGTTGTTGTTTCATTCCATGATCCCCGTTCATGAAGGGGGTTGGCATCATGAGGCCATGGAGGTTTTCTCACAATGGGAGTTGTGAGATGATCTATTCAGCAAGGATTACTTCTGTGGGCCATTCGAGACCTGTCGGATGACTCCAGGTGTCCCATATGGAAAGACGCCAGAGCAGTGTTCTAAGAAGGATACCTGGAGAGCCCGGCTGGCATTTCAGTTGTCTCCTGCAACAAGGCTCATTCGATCTGCTCGTTATGGGGCAGCAATCGAGTGGGCTGAGTTAAAATGGACTCTCCTGAGGATGGGTCATATTGTGGGTTTGTGTCCATGGAGACCTTGGAATGGGGCGGGGGATCCGGGGACCTGAAGTTTTCTCCTAACTGGAGGTTTCGACACAGCTCCAAAGAGCAAGCTTCCCATGTGGAGACGAGATTTGTTCTGATTGTTACCTCCAGAAACCTCCATATGCTGGTAATGAAAATCAGGCCACTGAGGAGAGATGCCTAGAAACAAAAGCAATGGATCCTACTATGGCCTAGGTGTCTGTCTGGTTCAATCTTCTTCTCTGGGGATATCTGTCTATAGGTCTGAGTGGAAGTAGTCGCTCAGCTTGGGACAGATCACCCCTGTTTGTCCTGGGGGGTCGACACTATTGGGATGGCCTCGGGGACTTTGGTGGTTTCTCCTAATCTGTAGGGTTGTGGCCAATTGAATGGGAAGAATTCCCTTGGAGAGACACAGTCCTAAGCTGTGGCTCCAGGGGCCCAAGCATGGAGGGTGTGTGGGCCAGAGCTGTGGGGACAGAAGTCTGAAAACACAAACTTGGCTTAGGTTCGGGGATGTAGGTATGGCAGGACTGATCTACAGACCATGAGGAGAAATTTTGGGGCTATTAACAAAGGACGAGTATGAGGCACTTGCTCAGGCTTTTGTCTCTGTATTTTGTGTCAACGTGAGCATGGAATTTTGGGGTGGCCTCATGGGCAATGGACGAGTCTTTCTTTCTGGGGATTTGGCCCGATCCCAAGAGTATGAGGTTATTCTGTGGGATGGGAGGAGTCCTTTCTGTTTTTATACCTCAGTTGTCCCACCAAAAGAGGGATTCCAGAGCAGAGCCCTGGGGAGGGAGGATTGGAAAACCCGAATTCTGGTTAAGAATGGGGGCCTATGGGCATGAACGCCCCATATGCGGGCTCTTGTTCCAGCCACTGAGAGGCCTTACTTGAGGAAAAGGCACACGCTGAGTGTCACAATGCGTGTTTGTGCCCCACGCAGCAGTCAAGCATGGGTGGATCCTCATGGACAATGCTTGTTTCTCCTACACTGAACGTTGGACAACATGACAACCACAAGGTTTCTGGCCATGCAGAAGGAGGAGTTCTGATATCTGTATCACGTTCAGCTCTGGGCAGTGAATGGAGATAAGGTTCTGAAGCATGAAAACCGAGATTTGGAAGAGATGACGACCTTAGGCCATGGCGGATCTGATTTTGTGCTCAGTGTGCTGTCAGCTGTCTGGGTGTTGATCAGGAGGTCTGGGCTCAGTTTGTGTCAGAGAGGGCATTAGTGCTCAGGGTAGGCTGTATAATGGGGGTATAGTCAAGTGGCCTGCAATTTGATCCTCATTTGTGGTTTCTGGGTAGCCCTAAAGGGCAACGGTTTTCTTCTGAAGGGCAGGCAGAGTGCTATATTGTGAATCCGAATTTCCCAAACTGGAGGGCTTGTGGGCCAGGAGCATGATAACAGAAGTCTGAGATAACAAGCTAGTCTTAGGTTTCAGGGCAATGGCACAACAGGCACACTCTTTAGAGCTGAATTGAGATCTCATGCTTCTGAAGTCAGCGGGAGGATCAGATGTTGGCTCATGTTGGAGTTTCTGTCCATGATGGCCCCTTCATGAAAAGGAGGGGGTGGGCATCAAGGGTCCATGGGGGTTTTCCCATTATGAGAGTTGTGAGATCTCTAAACAGCAAGGATTCCTTCTGTGGGACAGTCGAGAACTTTGGATGGCTCCAGGACGTCCCATATAAAACGACTGGGGAGCAGGGTTCAAAGGATGGATGCCTGGGCAGCCCACTCGCATTCCAGTTGTCTCCTAGCAAGAAGGCAGGCACCATATGCTGAATCTGGGGGAGCAACCGAGGGGGCTGGGTTAAAATGGACTCTCCTGTGGATAGATAATAATGTGGGTTTGTGTCCATGGCGACCTTGGAATGGGGCGGTGGCACTGGGGCCCTGAAGGATTGCTCTAATTGGAAGTTTTGATACAGTTCCAAAGAGCACGTTTCCCATTTGTGGACGAGATTTGTTCTGATTGGTGCCTCAGGAAATCCCCATATGGTGGTATTGGAAACCAGACCTCTGGGGAGAGATGCCTGGAAAACAAACCAATGGATTCGATTATGGCCTAGGGGCCTGTCCGGTTAATGTTCTTCTCTGGGGACATCTGTCTCCGTGTCTGAGTGAAGGTAGTTGCTCAGCTGGTGGCAGATCTCACCTGTTTGTCTCGGGGTGCCTACACTATTGGGATGGCCACAGGGACTTTAGAGGTTTCTCCTAACCTGTAGGGTTGTGGTCAATTTAATAGGCAGAATTCCCTTGGAGAGGGCAGACACAGTCTTGATGTGTGTCTCCAGTGGCACAAGCAAGGATTGTGTGTGGGCCAGGGATGTGGGGACAGAAGTCTAAAAAAAACTAACTCGGCTTAGGTTTGGGGATGAAGTTATGGATGGCCTGATATACAGACCAAGAGGAGAACTCTTCAGGATATGAAGAAAAGGCGAGTGTGAGGCACTTGCTCAGGCTTTTGTCTCTGGATTTAGTGTCAAAAATAGCCATGGAATGTCGGGGTTGCATAAGGGGCCATGGCCGAGTCTCCCTTTTGGGGGATTTGGCCCAATCACAAGAGACTGGGGTCATTCTGTGGGATGGGGGAATGCTTTCTGTTTTTTTGTTTGATTGTTTGTTTAACCTAAGGTGTCCCATCAAAAGATTGATTCCAGAGCAGAGCCATGGGGAGGGGCGATTGGAAAACTCGACCTCTGGTTAAGATTGGGGGCCTTGGAGCATTGCAAGCCCCATATGTGGGCTCTTGTTCCTGTCACTGAGTGGTCTTACTTGAGGACAGGGCTCACTCTTAGGGTCACAATGCGTGTTTGTGTCGAATGCGGCCCTCAAGCATGGGTGGGTCCTCATGGTCCACAGTGTTTTCTCCTACACTGAACGTTAGACAACATGCCAACCACAAGGTTTCTTGCCATGGGGAAGGAGGAGTTCTGATTTCTGTATCACCTTCACCACTGGGCACTGATCAGAGATAAGGTCTAGGTTCTGAAGCCTTAAAACCGAGGGTGGGAAGAGATGACGACCTAAGGACATGGCGGGTGCCATGTGCTCAGTGTGCAGCCAGATGTCTGGGTGTCGCTTGGGAGGTCCGGGTTCAGGCTGTGTGAGACAGGGCATTAGGGCCCAGGGTAGGCTGTATAATTGGGGTACAGTTGAGTGGCCTGCAGTTTGATCCTCATTTGAGGATTCTGGGTAGCCCCATAGGGCAAATTTTTCATCTGAGGACAGGCAGAATGCTGCATTGTGTCTCCAAAATTCCCAAAGTGGAGGGCTTTTTGGCCAGAAGTGTGAGAATGAAAATCTGAGAGCACAAGCTAGTCTTAGGTTTTGGTGCAAGGGTAGGGCAGGCACACTCTGCAGAGCTGAATTGAAATCTCGTGCATCTGAAGTCAGGACGAGGATCAGACGTTGGCTCACATTGGTGTTTCTGTCCATGATGGCCCCTTCATGAAGGAGGGGGGTGCATCAGGGGGCCATTGAGGTTTTCCCATGATGGGTATTGTGAGATGCTCCAAACTGCAAAGATTCCTTCTGTGGTACAGTAGAGACCTGTTGCATGGCTCCAGGATGTCCCATAGGAAACGACTCCAGAGCAGTGTTCTAAGGATGGATGCCTGGGAAGAACACCTCACATTCCCATTTTTCTCCTAGCAAAAAGATATGTTCGATCTGCTGGGTCTGGGGGAGCAACCAAGGGGGCTGAGTCGAAATGGACTCTCCTACGGATGGGTCATCATGTGGGTTTTTGTCCATGGAGACCTTGGAAGGTGGCGGTGGCACCGGGCCCTGAAAGATTCTCCTAACTGAAGGTTTTGACACAGCTCCTAAGAGCACATTTAACATGTGGAGATGACATTTGTTCTGATCAGTGCCTCAAGAAACCCCACATGCTGGTATTGGAAACCAGGCCTCTGGGGAGAGATGACTGGAAACCAAAGCAATGGATCTGATTGGGGCCTAGGGGCCTGTCGGGTCATTTTTTTTTTTTTCCTCTGGGGACATCTGCCTATGGTTCTGAGTGGAGGTAGTTGTTCAGCTGTTTGCAGACAGTCCCTGTTTTTCCCGGGTGACCTACAACATTGGGATAGTTTTGGGGATTTTGGAGGTTCCTCTAATTTGTAAAGTTGTGGCCAATGGAATGGGCAGAATTCCCTTGGAGTGGGGAGGTACGGTCCTGAGTTTTGGCTCCAGAGACCCCAGCCTGGAGGGCGTGTGGGGCCAGAGCTGTGGTGACAGAAGAAGCCTGAAAACACAAACTCAGATTAGGTTTGGGGACGAAGGTATGGGAGGCTTGATCTACAGAGCATGAGGAGAACTCTTCGGGATATGAACAAAGAGCGAGTGTGAGGTGCTTGCTGAGGCTTTTGTCTGGATTTTGTATCAACGATGGCTGTGGAATGTCAGTGTGACCTCATGGGTCATGGATGTGTCTCCCTCTCTAAAAATTTGCCTGTATCCAAGAACTTGGGTTCATTCTGTGGGATGGGAAAAGTCCTTTCTGTTTTTATACCTCAGGTGTCCCACCAAAAGAGGGATTCCAGAACAGAGCTCTGGGGAGGGGTGACTGGACAAACCGAACTCTGGTTAAGATTGGGGGCCTAGGGGCATGGAAGCGCCATATGCCGGCTCTTGTTTCAGCCACTGAGAGGTCTTACTTGAGGAAAGGGATTATGCTGAGGGTCACAGTTCATGTTTGTGCCAAACGTGGCACTCAAGCATGGGTGGGGCCTCATGGGCCACGATGCTTTATCCCACACTGATCCTTGGACAATATGCCAACCACAACGTTTCTGGCCATGGGGAAGGCAGAGTACTAATATCTGCATCATGTTCACCCCTGGACAGTGATTGGAGATAAGGTCTAGGTTCTGAAGCCAGAAAACCGAGGTTGGGAAGAGATGACAACCTAAGGCCTTGGCGGGTCCGAGGTGCTCAGTGTGCGGCCAGCTGTCTAGGATTCAGTCAGGAGGTCCGGGCTCAGGCTGTGTCAGACTGGGCATTAGTGTCCAGGGTAGACTGTAAAATCGGGGTACAGTCGAGTAGCGTGCAAGTTGATCCATATTTGGGGTTTCTGGGTAGCCCCAGATGGCAACATTTTTCTTCTGGAGGGCAGGCAGAGGGCTGCAGTGTGGCTGCAGAATCCCCAAACTGGACGTCTTGTGGGTCAGGAGTGTGAGGACAGAAGTCTGAGAATACAAGCTAGGCTTAGGTTTTGGGGAGAGGGCATGGCAGGCACACTCTGCAGAGGTGAATCGAGATCTCGTGCATCTGAAGTCAGGGCGAGGATCTGACGTTGACTCAGGTTGGAGTTTCCCTCCATGACGGCCCGTTCATGAAGGGGAAGATCTCACGAGGCCATGGAAGTATTCCCATGATGGGAGTTGTGAGATGCTCCAAACCGCAAGGATTCCTTCTGTGGGACTGTTGAGAACTGTTGGATGGCTCCAAGACGTCCCAAACAGAACGATTCCAGAATAGGGATATAAGGATGGATGTGTGGGCCGCCCATCTCACATTCCAATTATCTCCTAGCAACAAGGTATGTTCGATCTGCTGGCTGTGGGGGAGCAACTGAGTGGGCTGAGTTGAAATGGACTCTCCAGAGGATGGGTCATAATGTGAGTTTGTGTCCTTGGAGACCTTGGAATGGGGCCATGACTATAGGGCCTTGATGGATTCTCCTAAGTGGAGGTTTTGACACAGCTCCGAAGAGCATGTTTCCCATTTGGAGAGGACATTTTTTCTGATTGGTACCTCAGGAAATCCCCATATGCTGGTATGGGAAACCAGGCTTCTGTGGAGAGATGCCTGGAAACCAAAGCAATGAATCCGATTAGGGCCTAAGGGCATGTCCAGTTCAATCTTCTCTGGGGACATCTGTCTACTGGACTGAATGGAGGTAGTTGCTAAGCTTGTGTCAGATCGTCCCTGTTTGTCCCGGGCAGCCCACAGTATTGGGATGGCCTCAGAGTCTTTGGAGGCTTCTCCTAATCTGTAGTGTTGGGGCCAATAAAATGGGCAGAATTTCCTTGGAGAGGGCAGGCACAGACCTGGGGTGTGGCTCCAGGGACTCCATCCTGGAGGGTGTGCGGGCAAGGGCTGTGGGGACAGAAGTCTGAAAACACAAACTCGGCTTAAGTTTGGCAACGTAGGCATGGTGGGCACGATCTACAGACGGTGAGGAGAACTCTTAGTGATATGAACAAAGGGCAAATGTGAGGCGCTTCCCCAGCTTTTGTCTCTGGATTTTGTGTCAATGATAGCCGTTGAATGTTGAGGTGGCTGCATTGGCCATGTACCTGTATCCCTCTCTGGCGATTTGGTCCAATTCCAAGAGTTAGTTGTCATTGTTTAGGATGGGAGGAGTCCTTTCTGTTTTTTTACCTCAAGTGTCCCACCAAAAGACGGATTCCAGAGCACAGCCCTGGGGATGGGTGACTGGAACCTCCTACCACTGCTTTAGAATGGGGGCCTAGGGGCATGGAAAGCCCCATATGCTGGCTCCTGTTCCAGCTACTGAGAGGCCTTAATTGAGGACAGGGCTCATGCTGAGTGTCACAGTGTGAGTTTGTGCCCAACCTGGCCCTCAAGCGTAAGTGGGGCCTCATGGGCCACGCTGGTTTCTCCTAATCTGAACTTTCAACAACATGCTAACCACATGGATTCTTGCCATGAGTAAGGAGGAGTTCTGATTTCTGCATCATGTTCAATCCTGGGCAGTGATTGGAGATAAGGTCTAGGTTCTGAAACCTGAAAACCGAGGTTGGGAAGAGATGAAAATATAAGTCCATGGTTGGGTCCGATGTGCTCAGTGTGTGGTCAGCTGTCTGGGTGTCAGTCGGGAGGTAAAGACACAGGTTTTGTCAGACAGGGCATTATTGCCCAACGTAGACTGTATAATTGGGGTTCAGTCAAGTGGCGTGTAAGTTGATGCTCATTTGGGGTTTCTGGGTAGCCCCATAGGGCAACGTTTTTCTTCTGGGGGACAAGCAGAATACTGCATTGTGGCTCTGGAATTCCCAAACTGGAGGGCTTGAGGGCCAGGATTGTGAGGACGGAAGTTTGAGAACACAAATTAGGCTTAGGTTTAGGGGCAAAGGCACAGCAGGCACACTCTGCAGAGCTGAATCCAGATCTCGTGCATCTGAACTCAGGGCGTGGATCAGTCTTTGGCTCAGGTTGGAGTTTTGTACATGATGGCCTCTTCATGAAGAGGGAGGTTCTCAAGATTCCATGTATGTATTCCCACTATGGGAGTTGTGAGATGCTACAAACATCAAGGATTCCTTCTGTAGGACCCTCAAGAACTGTTGGATGCCTTCCGGAGGTCCCATATGGAACGACTCCAGAGCAGGATTCTAAGGATGGATGTGTGGTATGCCTGCCTCACATTCCAATTATTTCCTAGCAACAAGGCAGGTTTGATCTGCTCGCTCTGGGGGAGCAACCGAGGGGGGTGAGTTGAAATGGACTCTCCTGAGGATGGGTCATATTGTGAGTTTGTGTCCATTGAGACCTTGGAATGGGGCGGTGGATCTGGGGCCCTGAAGGAATTTCCCAACCAGAGGTTTTGACAGAGCTCCAAAGATTATGTTTCCAATGTTGAGACGAGATTTGTTCTGATGGGTGCCTCTGGAAACCCCCATATGCTGGTATTGGAAACCAGGCCTCTGAGGAGAGATGCCTGGAAACCAAAGCAATGGATTGATTAGGGCCTAGGGGCCTGTCCGGTTCAATCTTCTTCTCTCTGGACATCTGTCTCCGGGTTTGTGTGGAGCTAGCTGTTCAGCTGGTGTCAGATCGGACCTGTTTGTCCTGGGCGGCCTAAACTATTGGGATGGCCCTGGGGACTTTGGAGGTTTCTCCAAATTTGTACAGTTGTGGCCAATGGAATGGGCAGAATTCCCTTTGAGAGGGTAGGCACAGTCCTGAGGTGTGGCTCGAGGGGCCCCAGCAAGGAGGGTGTGTGGGCCAGGGCTGTGGGGACAGAAGTCTGAAAACAGCAACTCGGCTTAGGTTTGGGGACTTAGGTACGGCAGGCCCGATCTACAGATCATGAGAACTCTTCGGGATATGAAGAAATGATGAGTGTGAGGCACTTGCTCAGGTATTTTTCTGGATTTTCTGTCAATGATGTCAGTGGAATGTCGGGGTGGCACCAATCAGAACAAATTAGGAGAAACTTCCAGCATCCCCAAGGCTATCCTAAGAGTGTAGGCTGCCCGGGACAAACAGGGGCTATCTGCCACCAACTGAGAAACTACCTCCACTCAAACCCGGAGACAGATGTCCCCAGAGAAGAAGATTGAACTTGACAGGCCCCTAGGACCTCTTCAGATCTATTGCTTTTTTTTCCAGCCATCTCTCCTCAGAGGCCTAGTTTCCAATACCCGCATATGGGGCTTTACTGAGGCACCCATAACAAATCTCGTCACCATATGGGAAACTTGCACGTGGGAGATGTGTCAAAACCTCTGGTTAGTAGAAAACTTCAGGACCCTGGTGCCACGGCCCCATTCCAAAATCCCCATGGACAAAAGCCCACATTATGACCCATGCGAAGGAGAGTCCATTTCAGCTCAGCGCCCTTGGTTGCTCCCCCAGGGCCAGAAGATCGAACTCGTATTATCGCAAGGAGACAATTGGAATTCTAGGCAGGCAGCACAGGCATCCATTCTTAGACCCCTGCTCTGAAGTCATCCCTATGGGATTTCCTGGAGCCATCCAACAGGTCTCAATTGTCCCGCAGAAGGAATCCTTGGAGTTTGGAGAATCTCACAAATCCTATCGTTGGAAAACCTCCATGGCCTCGGGATGCACCACCCCCTTCATGAAGGGGCCATCATGGACAGAAACTCCAACCTGAGCCAACGTCTGATCCTTGCCATGACGTCAGATGCACGAGATCTGGATTCAACTCTGCAGAGTGTGCCTGCCGTGCCCTCGCCATGAAACCTATGCCTAGCTTGTGTTCTCAGACTTCCGTCCTCACACTCTTGGCAAACAAACTCTCAGGATGGCAATTCCAGAGCCACAATGCAGCAGTATGCCTGTGCTCCAGGAGATAAATGTTGCCCTATGGGACTACCAGAAACCCCAAATGAGGATCAACCTGCACGCCACTCGACAGTACCCCAATTATACAGTCCAACTGAGCACTAATGCCCTGTCTGACACAGCCTGAACCCGGGCCTCCCAACCGACACCCAGACATCTGAATGCACACTGAGCACATTGGACCCGCCATGGCCTAATGTCGACATCTCTTCCCAACCTAACTTTTCAGGGTTCAGAACCTAGACCTTAACTCCAATCAAGGCCCAGTGGCGAACGTGATGCAGAAATCAGAACTCCTCCTACCCCATGGCAAGAATCCTAGTGGTTGGCATATTTTCCAACAATCAATGTAGGAGAAACCAGCATGGCCTATGAGGCCCTACCCATGCTTGAGAGCTGCATTGGGCACAAACACACATTGTGACCCTCAGCATGAGTCTTGTCCTCAAGTAAAGCCTGTCAGTGGCTGGACCAAGAGCCCGCATATGGGGCTTGCCATGCCCATAGGCCCCCATTCTTAATCAGAGGTCTGGTTGTCAATTCGCCCCTCGCCAGGGCTATGCTCTGGAATCCCTCTTTTGGTGGGACACCTGAGGTAAGAAAAAAGAATGGGCTCCTCCCATTCCAGAGAATCACCCCAAACTCCTGGTATCAGACCAATGCCCAAGATGGAGATTCATCAAAGGCCCATGAGGACACCTTGATTTTCATAGGCATCAGTTACACAAAATCCAGAGACAAAAGCATGAGCAAGCACCTCACTCTCGCCCTTTGTTCATATCCCAAAGAGTTCTCCTCACGGTCTGTAGATTCAGCCTGCCATACCTACGTCTACAAACTTAAGCCAAGTTTGTGTTTTCAGACAACTGTCCCCACAGCCCTGGCCCACACACCCTAAAGGCTCAGGCCCCTGGAGCCAAACATGAGGACTGTACCTGCCCTCTCCAAGTGAATTCTGCCCATTCCATCGGCCACAACTTAAAATAGGATAAACCTCCAAAGTCCTCAAGACCATCCCAATAGTGGTGGCTACCCAGGACAAACAGGGGCAATCTGAGCCCATCTGAGCACCTGCCTGCACTCAGACCCGTAGACAGATGTCCCCAGAGGTAAATTGGAATGAACAGGCCCCTAGACCCTAATCGGATCCATTGCTTTGGTTTGCAGGCATCTCTCCTCAGAGGCCTGGGTTCCAATACCAGCATATGGCTATTCCTTGAGACACCCATCAGAACAAATCTCGTCTCCACATGGGAAACTTGTGCATTGGAGCTGTGTCAAAGCCTCTGGTTAGGAGAACCCTTCAGTGCCCAGGTTCCACCGCCTCATTCCAAGGTCTCCATGAACACAAAACAACATTAAGACCCATGCAAGGAGAGTCCATTTCAACTCACCCCCTGTGTTGCTCCCCAAGATCCAGGAGATCGAAACTGTCTTGTAGCTAGGAGACCATTGGAATGACAGGCGGGCTGCCCCGCCATCCATCCTTAGAACACTGCTCAGAATCATTCTGCATGGGAATTCCTGGAGCCAAGCAACAGTTCTCAATGGTCCCGCAGAAGAATCTTTGGGGTTTGGAGCATCTCCCAACCCCCATTGTAGGACAACCTCCATGGCCACGTGATTCCTCCTCCCGCCATCATGAAGGGTCCACCAGGGACAGAAACTCCAACCTGAGCGATTGTCTGATCCTTGCCCTGACTTCATATGCACGAGATCTCAATTCTGCTATGAGAGCGTGCCTGCCGTGCCCTCACCCAGAAAAATAAATCTAGCTTGTGTTCTCAGATTTCCGACCTCACACTCCTGGCCCACAAGCCCTCCAGGTTGGCAATTCCAGAACTATAATGCAGCACCCTGCCTGCCCTCCAG
The DNA here is from genome assembly GCF_020171115.1 of Neogale vison. Taxonomy (NCBI): domain Eukaryota; kingdom Metazoa; phylum Chordata; class Mammalia; order Carnivora; family Mustelidae; genus Neogale; species Neogale vison. The sequence goes on from NC_058095.1 coordinate 77,050,472, forward strand.
AAGAAAAACATTGCCATCTGGGGCTACCCAGAAACCCCAAATGAGGATCAACCAGCACGCCACTAGACTGTACCCCAATTATATAAGCTGCCCTGGGCACTAATGCCCTTTCTGACACAGACTGAGCCTAGACCTCCCGACCCACAAGCAGCCAGCTGGTGGCACACTGAGCACACTGGACGCAATATGGCCTCAGGTCATCATTTCTTCCCAACCTCGGTTTCCAGGCTTCAGAACCTAGACCTTATCTCCAGACACTGCACTGGGTTGAACATGATGGAGAAATCAGAACTCCTCCTTACTCATGGCAAGAATCCATGTGGTTGGCATGTTGTCCAACGTTCAGTGTAGGAGAAAGCAGTGTGCACCATAAGTCCCTGCCCATGCTTGCACACCACGAGGGCATAAACACACATTGTGACCCTCAACGTGAATTCTGTCCTCAAGGAAGGCCTCTCAGTGGCTGGACAATTAGCAGGCATATTGGGCATGCCATGCCCCTAGGTTCCAATTTTTAACCAGATTTCTGGTTGTCCAGTGGCCCTTCCCCCGTGCTCTGCTCTGGATTCCCTCTTCTGGTGGACACCTGAGGTAACAAAACTGAATGGACTCCTCCCATCCCACAGATTGACCGAAAACAACTGGGATCAGGCCAAATCCTCAGAGAGGAAGACTCGTCCATGGCCCGTGAGGCCTCCCCAACTTTCCATGGCCATAGTTGACACTAAATCCAGAGACAAAAGCCTGAGCAACTGCGTCACACTCGCCGTTTCTTCATATCCCAAAGAGTTCTCCTCACGGTCTGTAGATCAGGCCTGTCATACCTACGTCCCCAATGCTAAGCTGAGTTTGTGTTTTCGAACATCTGTCCCCACAGTCGGGGCCCACACACCCTCCAGGCTGGGGCCCCGGGAGCCACACATCAGGTCTGTGCCTACCCACTCCACGGGAATTCTGCCCATTCCATTGTCCACAATCGTACAAATTAGGAGAAACCTCCAAAGTCCCTGTGGCCATCTCAATAGTGTAGGCCGCCCGGAAAAAGAACGGAGGTCTGACACCAGCTGAGTAACTACCTCCAGTCATACCATAGACAGATGTGCCAGAGAAGAAGATTGAACAGGACAGGCACCGAGACCCTAATCAGATCCAATGCTCTGGTTTCCAGGTATCTCTCCTCAAAGGCCTGGTTTCCAAGACCAGCATATGGGGGTTTCCTGAGGCACCAGTTAGAACAAATCTTGTCTCCACATGGGAATCTTGCTCTTTGGAGCTGTCTCAAAATCTCCGGTTAGGAGACTCTTTCAGGTCCCCGGTGCCACCGCTCCATTCCAAGTTCTCCATGGACACAATCCCACATTAAGACCCATCTGCGGGAGAGTCCATTTCAACTCAGGCCCCTTGGTTGTTCCCCCAGAGCCAGCAGATCGTACCTGTCTTCTCGATAGGAGACAACTGGAATGCAAGGCAGACTGCCCAGGCCCGCCTTAGAACCCTTGGAATCCGTCCTTAGAAGCCCGCTGTGGTGTCATTCCATATGGGGCATCCTGGAGTCATCCAACAGGTCTCAAATATCCTGCATAAGGAATCCTTGCATTTTGGCGTATCTCACAACTCCCAATGTGGGAAAAGGTCGATGGCTTTGTGACGCCTGCCCACCTTCATGAAGGGTAAATCGTGGACAGGAACTCCAAACTGAGCCAACATCTGATGCTCGCCCTGACTTCAGATGCATAAGATCTCAATTCAGCTCTGCAGAGTGTGCCTGCCTTGCCCTCGCCCTGAAACCTAAGTTTAGCTTGTTTTCTCAGACTTCAATCCTCACACTCCTGGCCCCCAAACCCTCAAGTTTGGCAATTCCAGACCCACAATGAAGCACTCCCCCTGCCCTCCAGAAGAAATATGTTGCCCAGTGGAGCTTCCCAGACACCCCTAATGAGGGTAGACCTACACGGCACTCTACTGTACCCAAATAATATATTCTAACCTGGGAACTAATACACTGTCTGACACAACCTGTGCCCAGACCTCCTGACCAACACCCATCCAGCTGACCGCACACTAGGTACATCGGACCCGCCATGGCCTTTGCTTGTCATCTCTTCCCAACCTAGCTTTTCAGGCTTCAAAACTGAGACCTTACCTCCAAAGCCTGTGAAGGGGTGAAGGTGATGCAGAAATCAGAACTGCTTCTTACTAATGGCAAGAAAACTTGTGGTTGGCATGTTGTCCAGCGTTCAGTGTAGGACAAACCTGCGTCCACCATGAGGCCCCGCCCAAGATGGAGTGCTGCGAGGGCATAAACACGCATTGTGACCCTAGCGTGAGTCCTGTCCTCTAGTAAGTCCTCAGAGTGGCTGGACCTTTAGACGTCATAATGGGTTTGCCATGGATCTAGGCCCCAAATATAACCAGACTTCTGGTTGTCCAGTCGCCCTTCCCCAGGGCTCTGTTCTGCACTCCCTCTTTTGGTGGGACACCTGAGGTAAAAAAACAAAACAGACTCCTCCCATCCTACAGAATGACCCCAGTCTCTTGGGATCGGGTCCAATCCCCAGAGAGGAAGACTCAGCCATTGCCCATGAGGTCCCCCGGACTTTCCACAGCCATCGGTGACACAAAATACAGAGACAAAAGCCTGAACAAGCGCCTCACTCTCGCCCTTTGTTCATATCCAAAAGAGTTCTCACGGTGTGTCGATTGGGCCTGCCATACCTACAACCCGAAACCTAACCCGAGTTTGTGTTCTCAGACAACTGTCCCCACAGCCCTGGCCCACACACCATATAGGCTCAGGCCCCTGGAGCCAAACATGAGGCCTGTACCTGCCCTCTCCTAGGGAATTCTGCTCATTACATCGGCCACAACCCTAAAAGTAGGACAAACTTCCAAATTCCCCAAGGCCATCCCAGTAGTGGTGGCTGCCCAGGACAAAATGGGGAAGTCTGAGCCCATCTGAGCACCTGTCTGCACTCAGACCCGTAGACAGATGTCCCCAGAGGTAAATTGGTACGAAATGGCCCCTAGGCCCTAATCGGATCCATTGCTTTGGTTTGCATGCAACTCTCCTCAGAGGCCTGGGTTCCAATACCAGCATATGGCTATTTCTTGAGGCACCCATCAGAACAAATCTCGTCTCCACATGGGAAACTTGTGCATTGGAGCTGTGTCAAAGCCTCTGGTTAGGAGAACCCTTCAGGGCTTCGGTTCCACCGCTTCATTCCAAGGTGTCCATGGACACAAACACACATTAGGACCCATCCGCACTAGAGTCCATTTCAACTCCTCCCCTCGGTTGCTCCCCCAGATCCAGGAGATCTAAACTGTCTTGTAGCTAGGAGACCCTTGGAATGACAGGTGGGCTGCCCCGCCATCCATCCTTAGAACCCTCCTCAGCATCATTCCGCATGGGAATTCCTGGAGCCAACCCACAGATCTCAATGGTACCGCAGAAGAATTGTTGCGGTTTGGAGCATCTCACAACTCCCATTGTAGGAAAACCTACATGGCCTCGTGATTCCTCCCCCGCCATCATGAAGGGTCCATCAGGGACAGAAACTCCAACCTGAGCGATTGTCTGATCCTTGCCCTGACTTCAGATGCACGAGATTTCGATTCTGCTCTACAGAGTGTGCCTGCCGTGCCCTCACCCAGAAACTTAAGCCTAGCTTGTGTTCTCAGATTTCTGTCCTCACCCTCTGGCCCAAAAGCCCTCCAGTTTGGCAATTCCAGAATTACAATGCAGCACCGTGCCTGCCCTCCAGAAGAAAAACATTGCCCTCTGGGGCTACCCAGAAACCCCAAATGAGGATCTACCAGCACGCCACTTGACTGTACCCCAATTATACAGGCTGCCCTGGGCACTAATGCCCTTTGTGACACAGACTGAGCCTCGACCTCCCGACCCACAGCTAGCCAGCTGGTGGCACACTGAGCACATTGGACGCACCACGGCCTTAGGTCATCATCTCTTCCCAACTTCGATTTTCAGGCTTCAGAACCTAGATCTTATCTCCAGTCACTGCTCAGGGGTGAATGAGATGCAGAAATCAAAAGTACTACTTCCCCATGGCAAGAATGCATGTGGTTGCAATGTGGTCCAAAGTTCAGTGTGGGAGAAAGCAGTGTGCACCATGAGTCCCTGCCCATGCTTGCACACCACGAGGGCATAAACACACATTGTGACCCTCAACATGAAATCTGTCCTCAAGGAAGGCCTCTCAGTGGCTGGACCATTAGCAGGCATATTGGGCATGCCATGTCCCTAGGTTCCAAATTTTTTTTTAAGTTTTTTTTCCAATTTATTTATTTTCAGAAAAACAGTATTCATTATTTTTTCACCACACCCAGTGCTCCATGTAAGCCGTGCCCTCTATAATACCCACCACCTGGTACCGCAACCTCCCACCCCCCTGCCACTTCAAACCCCTCAGACTGTTTTTCAGAGTCCATAGTCTCTCATGGTTCACCTCCCCTTCCAATTTACCCAAATTCCCTACTCCTCTCTAACGCCCCTTGTCCTCCATGCTATTTGTTATGCTCCACAAATAAGTGAAACCATATGATAATTGACTTTCTCTGCTTGACTTATTTCACTCAGCATAATCTCTTCCAGTCCCGTCCGTGTTGCTACAAAAGTTGGGTATTCATCCTTTCTGATGGATGCATAATACTCCATACTGTATATGGACCACATCTTCCTTATCCATTCATCCGTTGAAGGGCATCTTGGTTCTTTCCATAGTTTGGCGACTGTGGCCATTGCTGCTATAAACATTGGGGTACAGATGGCCCTTCTTTTCACGACATCTGTATCTTTGGGGTAAATACCCAGGAGTGCAATTGCAGGGTCGTAGGGAAGCTCTATTTTTAATTTCTTGAGGAATCTCCACACTGTTCTCCAAAGAGGCTGCACCAACTTGCATTCCCACCAACAGTGTAAGAGGGTTCCCCTTTCTCCACATCCTCTCCAACACATGTTGTTTCCTGTTTTGTTAATTTTGGCCATTCTAACTGGTGTAAGGTGATATCTCAATGTGGTTTTAATTTGAATCTCCCGAAGGGCTAATGATGATGAGCATTTTTTCATGTGTCTGATAGCCATTTGTATGTCTTGATTGGAGAAGAGTCTGTTCATATCTTCTCCCCATTTTTTGATGTGTTTGTCTGTTTCATGTGGGTTGAGTTTGAGGAGTTCATTATAGATCCTGGATACCAACCTTTTGTCTGTACTGTCATTTGTAAATATCTTCTCCCATTCCGTGGGTTGCTTCTTTGTTTTTTTGACTGTTTCCTTTGCTGTGCAGAAGCTTTTGATTTTGATGAAGTCCCAGAAGTTTATTTTCGCTTTTGTTTCCTTTGCCTTTGGAGACGTATCTTGAAAGAAGTTGCTGTGGCTGATATCAAAGAGATTACTGCCTATGTTATCCTCTAAGATTCTGATGGATTCCTGTCTCATGTTGAGGTCTTTTATCCATTTTGAGTTGATCTTTGTGTACGGTGTAAGAGAATGGTCGAGTTTCATTCTTCTAAATATAGCTGTCCAGTTTTCCCAGCACCATATTGAAGAGACTGTCTTTTTTCCACTGTATATTTTTGCTGTTTTGTCGAAGATTAATTGACCATAGAGTTGAGGGTCCATATCTGGGTTCTCTACTCTGTTCCACTGGTCTATGTGTCTGTTTATATGCCAGTACCATGCTGTCTTGGTGATCACAGCTTTGTAATAATTTTTTAACCAGATTTCTGGTTGTCCAGTCGCCCTTCCCCAGGGCTCTACTCTGGAATCCCTCTTCTGGTGGACACCTGAGGTAACAAAACTGAAAGGACTCCTCCCATCCCACAGATTGACACAAAACAACTGGGATCGGGCCAAATCCTCAGATAAGAAGACTCGTCCATGGCACGTGAGGCCTCCCCAACATTCCATGGCCATCGTTGACACTAAATCCAGAGACAAAAGCCTGAGCAAATGTGTCACACTCGCCGTTTCTTCATATCCCAAAGAGTTCTCCTCACGGTCTGTAGATCGGGCCTGTCATACCTACGTCCCCAATGCTAAGCTGAGTTTGTGTTTTCGAACATCTGTCCCCACAGTCGGGGCCCACACACCCTCCAGGCTGGGGCCCCGGGAGCCACACATCAGGTCTGTGCCTACCCACTCCACGGGAATTCTGCCCATTCCATTGTCCACAATCGTACAAATTAGGAGAAACCTCCAAAGTCCGTGGCCATCTCAATAGTGTAGGCCGCCCGGACAAAGAGGGGAGGTCTGACACCAGCTGAGTAACTACCTCCAGTCATACCATAGACAGTTGTCGTCAGAGAAGATTTTGAACAGGACAGGCACCAAAGCCCTAATCGGATCCATTGCTCTGGTTTCCAGGTATCGCTCCTCAAAGGCCTGGTTTCCAAGACCAGCATATGGGTGTTTCCTGAGGCACCACTTAGAACAAATCTTGTCTCCACATGGGAATCTTGCTCTTTGGAGCTGTCTCAAAATCTCCGGTTAGGAGACTCTTTCAGGTCCCCAGTGCCACCGCTCCATTCCAAGTTCTCCATGGACACAAGCCCACATTAAGACCCATCTGCGGGAGAGTCCATTTCAACTCAGGCCCCTTGGTTGTTCCCCCAGAGCCAGCAGATCGTACCTCTCTTGTCGCTAGGAGACAAATGGAATGCAAGGCGGACTGCCCAGGCCCGCCTTAGAACCCTTGGAATCCATCCTTAGAACCCCGCTGTGGCGTCAATCCATATGGGGCCTCCTGGAGTCATTAAACAGGTCTCAAATATCCTGCATAAGGAATCCTTGCATTTTGCCGTATCTCACAATGCCCAGCATGGGAAAACGTCGATGGCTTTGTGACGCCCGCCCCCCTTCATGAAGGGGACATCATGGACAGGAACTTCAAACTGAGCCAACATCTGATGCTCGCCCTGACTTCAGATGCACAAGATCTCAATTCAGCTCTGCAGAGTGTGCCTGCCTTGCCCTCGCCCTGAAACCAGAGTTTAGCTTCTGTTCTCAGACTTCCATCCTCACACTCCTGGCCCCCAAACCATCAAGTTTGGCAATTCCAGACCCACAATGAAGCACTCCCCCTGCCCTCCAGAAGAAATATGTTGCCCAGTGGAGCTTCCCAGACACCCCTAATGAGGATAGACCTACACGGCACTCTACTGTACCCAAATAATATATTCTAACCTGGGAACTAATACACTGTCTGACACAGCCTGTGCCCAGACCTCCTGACCAACACCCATCCAGCTGACCGCACACTAGGTACATCGGACCCGCCATGGCCTTTGCTTGTCATCTCTTCCCAACTTAGCTTTTCAGGCTTCAAAACTGAGACCTAACCTCCAAAGCCTGTGAAGGGGTGAAGGTGATGCAGAAATCAGAACTGCTTCTTACTAATGGCAAGAAAACTTGTGGTTGGCATGTTGTCCAGCGTTCAGTGTAGGACAAACCTGCGTCCACCATGAGGCCCCGCCCAAGATGGAGTGCTGCGAGGGCATAAACACGCATTGTGACCCTAGCGTGAGTCCTGTCCTCTAGTAAGTCCTCAGAGTGGCTGGACCTTTAGACGTCATAATGGGTTTGCCATGGACCTAGGTCCCAAATTTAACCAGATTTCTGGTTGTCCAGTCGTCCTTCCCCAGGGCTCTGTTCTGCACTCCCTCTTTTGGTGGGACACCTGAGGTAAAAAAACAAAACAGACTCTTCCCATCCTACAGAATGACGCCAGTCTTTTGGGATACGGTCCAATCCCCAGAAAGGAAGACTCAGCCATCGCCCATGAGGTCCCCTGGACATTCCACCGCCATCGGTGACACAAAATCCAGAGACAAAAGCCTGAGCAAGCGCCTCACTCTCGCCCTTTGTTCATATCCCAAAGAGTTCTCACGGTCTGTCGATTCAGCCTGCCATACCTACAACCCGAAACATAACCCGAGTTTGTGTTCACAGACAACTGTCCCCACAGCCCTTGCCCACACACCCTACAGGCTCAGGCCCCTGGAGCCAAACACGAGGCCTGAACCTGCCCTCCAAGGGAATTCTGCCCATTCCATCGGCCACAACCCTAAAAGTAGGACAAACCTCCAAATTACCCAAGGCCATCCCAGTAGTGGTGCCTGCCCAGGACAAACAGGGACAGTCTGAGCCCATATGAGCACCTGCCTGCACTCAAAGCTGTAGACAGATGTCCCCAGATGTAAATTGCAACTAACGGGCCCCTAGGCCCTAATCGGATCCATTGCTTTGGTTTGCATGCAACTCTCCTCAGAGGCCTGGGTTCCAATACCAGCATATGGCTATTTCTTGAGGCACCCATCTGAACAAATCTCGTCTCCACATGGGAAACTTGTGCATTGGAGCTGTGTCAAAGTCTCTGGTTAGGAGAACCCTTCAGGGCTTCGGTTCCACCTCCTCATTCCAAGATTTCCATGGACACAAATAAACATTAGGACTCATCCGCAGGAGAGTCCATTTCAACTCACCCCCTCGGTTGCTCCCTCAGATCCAGGAGATCTAAACTGTCTTGTAGCTAGGAGACCCTTGGAATGACAGGCGGGCTGCCCCGCCATCCATCCTTAGAACCCTCCTCAGAATCATTCCGCATGGGAATTCCTGGAGCCAAACCACAGGTCTCAATTGTCCCGCAGAAGAATTGTTGAGGTTTGGAGCATCTCACAACTCCCATTGTAGGAAAACCTCCATGGTCTCGTGATTCCTCCCCCGCCATCATGAAGGGTCCATCAGGGACAGAAACTCCAACCTGAGCGATTGTCTGATCCTTGCCCTGACTTCAAATGCACGATATCTCGATTCTGCTTTACAGAGTGTGCCTGCCGTGTCCTCACCCAGAAACTTAATCCTAGCTTGTGTTTCAGATTTCCGTCCTCACCGTCCTGGCAATTCCTAACCCTCCAGTTTGGCAATTCCAGAAATACAATGCAGCACCCTGCCTGCCCTCCATAAGAAAAACATTGCCCACTGGGGCTACCCAGAAACCCCAAATGAGGATCTACCAGCATGCCACTTGACTGTACCCCAATTATACAGGCTGCCCTGGGCACTAATGCCATTTCTGACACAGACTGAGCCGAGACCTCCCAACCCACAGCCAGCCAGCTGGTGGCACACTGAGCACATTGGACGCACCATGGCCTTATGTCATCATCTCTTCCCAACATCGATTTTCAAGCTTCAGAACCTAGATCTTATCTCCAGTCACTGCTCAGGGGTGAATGAGATGCAGAAATCAGAACTACTACTTCCCCATGGCAAGAATACATGTGGTTGCACTGTGGTCCAACGTTAAGTGTGGGAGAAAGCAGTGTGCACCATGAGTCTCTGCCCATGCTTGCACACCACGAGGGCATAAACACACATTGTGACCCTCAACATGAATTCTGTCCACAAGGAAGGCCTCTCAGTGGCTGGACCATTAGCAGGCATATTGGGCTTGCAATGTCCATAGGTTCCAATTTTTAACCAGATTTCTGGTTGTCCAGTCGCCCTTCCCCAGTGCTCTGCTCTGGAATCCCACTTCTGGTGGACACCTGAAGTAACAAAACTGAAAGGACTCCTCCCATCCCACTGATTTACCCAAAACAACTGGGATCGGGCCAAATCCTCAGAGAGGAAGACTCGTCCATGGCCCGTGAGGCCTCCCCAACATTCCATGGCCATCGTTGATACGAAATACAGAGACAAAAGCCTGACCAAGTCCCACACACTCACCCTTTCTTTATATCCCAAAGAGTTCTCCACACGGTCTGTAGATCGGGCCTGCCATACCTACGTCCCCAATCATATGCTAAGTTTGTTTTTTTGGACATCTGTCCCCACAGTCCTGGCCCACACACCCTCCAGGCTGGGGCCCCGGGAGCCACACATCAGGTCTGTGCCTACCCACTCCACGGGAATTCTGCCCATTCCATTGTCCACAATCATACTAATTAGGAGAAACCTCCAAAGTCCCCGCGGCCATCTCAATAGTGTAGGCCGCCCGGAAAAAGAACGGAGGTCTGACACCAGCTGAGTAACTACCTCCAGTCATACCATAGACAGATGTTGCCAGAGAAGAAGATTGAACAGGACAGGCACCGAGGCCACAAACAGATCCATTGCTCTGGTTTCCAGGTATCGCTCCTCAAAGGCCTGGTTTCCAAGACCAGCATATGGGGGTTTCCTGAGGCACCACTTAGAACAAATCTTGTCTCCACATGGGAATCTTGCTCTTTGGAGCTGTCTCAAAATCTCCGGTTAGGAGACTCTTTCAGGTCCCCCGGCCACCGCTCCATTCCAAGTTCTCCATGGACACAAAACCACATTAAGACGCATCTGCGGGAGAGTCCATTTCAACTCATCCCCCTTGGTTTTTCCCCCAGAGCCAGCATATCGAACCTGTTTTGTCACTAGGAGACAACTGGAATGCAAGGCGGACTGCCCAGGCCCGCGTTAGAAACTTTAGAATCTATCCCTTGAACCCCGCTGTGGCGTCATTCCATATGGGGCATCCTGGAGCCATCCAACAGGTCTCAAATGTCCTGCATAAGGAATCTTTGCATTTTGGCTTATCTTACAAATCCCAGCGTGGGAAAACGTCGATGGCTTTGTGACGCCCGCCCACCTTCATGAAGGGTAAATCATGGACAGGAACTCCAAACTGAGCCAACATCTGATACTCGCCCTGACTTCAGATGCACAAGATCTCAATTCAGCTCTGCAGAGTGTGCCTGCCTTGCCCTCGCCCTGAAACCAGAGTTTAGCTTCTGTTCTCAGACTTCCATCCTCACACTCCTGGCCCCCAAACCCTCAAGTTTGGCAATTCCAGACCCACAATGAAGCACTCCCCCTGCCCTCCAGAAGAAATATGTTGCCCAGTGGAGCTTCCCAGACACCCCTAATGAGGATAGACCTACACGGCACTCTACTTTACCCAAATTATATATTCTAAACTGGGCACTAATACACTGTCTGACACAGCCTGTGCCCAGACCTCCTGACCAACACCCATCCAGCTGACGGCACACTGGATACATTGGACCCGCCAATGCCTTTGCTTGTCATCTCTTCCCAACCTAGCTTTTCAGGCTTCAAAACTTAGACTTTACCTCCAAAGCCTGTGAAGGGGTGAAGGTGATGCAGAAATCAGAACTGCTTCTTACTTATGGCAAGAAACTTGTGGTTGGCATGTTGTCCAGCGTTCAGTGTAGGACAAACCTGCGTCCACCATGAGGCCCGGCCCATGCTTGACTGCTGCGAGGGCATAAACATGCATTGTGACCCTAGCGTGAGTCCTGTCCTCTAGTAAGTCCTCTCAGTGGCTGGACCATTAGACGTCATAAAGGGTTTGCCATAGACCCAGGTCCCAAATTTAACCAGATTTCTGGTTGTCCAGTCGCCCTTCCCCAGTGCTCTGTTCTGCACTCCCTCTTTTGGTGGGACACTGAGGTAAAAAAACAAAAGAGACTCCTCCCATCCCACAGAATGTCCCCAGTCTCTTGGGATCGGGTCCAATCCCCAGATAGGAAGACTCAGCCATTGCCCATGAGGTCCCCTGGACATTCCACTGCCATCGGTGACACAAAATCCAGAGACAAAAGCCTGAGCAATCGCCTCACTCTCGCCCTTTGTTCATATCCCAAAGAGTTCTCACGGTCTGTCGATTCGGCCTGCCATACCTACAAACCGAAAACTAACCCGAGTTTGTGTTCTCAGACAACTGTCCCCAAAGCCCTGGCCCACACACCCTACAGGCTCAGGCCCCTGGAGCCAAACATGAGGCCTGTACCTGCCCTCTCCTAGGGAATTCTGCCCATTACATCGGCCACAACCCTAAAAGTAGGATAAACCTCCTAATTCCCCAAGACCATCCCAGTAGTGGTGGCTGCCCAGGACAAAATGGGGAAGTCTGAGCCCATCTGAGCACCTGTCTGCACTCAGACCCATAGACAGATGTCCCCAGAGGTAAATTGGAACGAACTGGCCCCTAGGCCCTAATCGGATCCATTGCTTTGGTTTGCATGCAACTCTCCTCAGAGGCCTGGATTCCAATACCAGCATATGGCTATTTCTTGAGGCACCCATCAGAACAAATCTCGTCTCCACATGGGAAACTTGTGCATTGGAGCTGTGTCAAAGCCTCTGGTTAGTAGAACCCTTCAGGGCTTCGGTTCCACCGCCTCATTCCAAGGTGTCCATGGACACAAACACACATTAGGACCCATCCGCAGGAGAGTCCATTTCAACTCACACACTCGGTTGCTTCCCCAGATCCAGGAGATATAAACTGTCTTGTAGCTAGGAGACCCTTGGAATGACAGGTGGGCTGCCCCGCCATCCATCCTTAGAACCCTCCTCAGAATCATTCCTCATGGGAATTCCTGGAGCCAACCCACAGGTCTCAATGGTCCCACAGAAGAATCGTTGGGGTTTGGAGCATCTCACAACTCCAATTGTAGGAAAACCTACATGGCCTCGTGATTCCTCCCCACGCCATCATGAAGGGTCCATCAGGGACAGAAACTCCAACCTGAGCGATTGTCTGATCCTTGCCCTGACTTCAGATGCACGAGATCTCGATTCTGCTCTACAGAGTGTGCCTGCCGTGCCCTCACCCAGAAACCTAAGCCTAGCTTGTGTTCTCAGATTTCCATCCTCACACTCCTGGCCCACAAGCCCTCCAGTTTGGCAATTCCAGAACTATAATGCAGCACCCTGCCTGCCCTCCAGAAGAAAAACATTGCCCTCTGGGGCTACCCAGAAACCCCAAATTAGGATCTACCAGCATGCCACGTGACTGTACCCCAATTATACAGGCTGCCCTGGGCACTGATGCCCTTTCTAACACAGACTGAGCCTAGACCTCCCGACCCACAGCCAGCCAGCTGGTGGCACACTGAGCACATTGGACGCACCATGGCCTTAGGTCATCATCTCTTCCCAACCTCGATTTTCAGGCTTCAGAACCTAGATCTTATCTCCAGTCACTGCTCAGAGGTGAATGAGATGCAGAAATCAGAACTACTACTTCCCCATGGCAAGAATACATGTGGTTGCAATGTGGTCCAAAGTTCAGTGTAAGAGAAAACAGTGTGCACCATGAGTCCCTGCCCATGCTTGCACACCACGAGGGCATAAACACACTTTGTGACCCTCAACGTGAATTCTGTCCTCAAGGAAGGCCTCTCAGTGGCTGGATCATTAGCAGGCATATTGGGCATGCCATGCCCCTAGGTTCCAATTTTTAACCAGATTTCTGGTTGTCCAGTCGCCCTTCCCCAGTGCTCTGCTCTGGAATCCCTCTTCTGGTGGACACCAGAGGTAACAAAACTGAAAGGACTCCTCCCATCCCACAGATTGACTGAAAACAACTGGGATCGGGCCAAGTCCTCAGAGAGGAAGACTCGTCCATGGCCTGTGAGGCCTCCCCAACATTCCATGGCCATCGTTGACATTAAATCCAGAGACAAAAGCCTGAGCAAGTGCCTCACACTCGCCGTTTCTTCATATCCCAAAGAGTTCTCCTCAGTTCTCCTGTAGATCGGGCCTGTCATACCTACGTCCCCAATGCTAAGCTGAGTTTGTTTTTTCGGACATCTGTCTCCACAGTCCTGGCCCACACACCCTCCAGGCTGGGGCCCCGGGAGCCACACATCAGGTCTGTGCCTACCCACTCCACGGGAATTCTGCCCATTCCATTGTCCACAATCGTACAAATTAGGAGAAACCTCCAAAGTCTCCGTGGCCATCTCAATAGTGTAGGCCGCCCGGACAAAGAGGGGAGGTCTGACACCAGCTGAGTAACTACCTCCAGTCATACCATAGACAGATGTTGCCAGAGAAGAAGATTGAACAGGACAGGCACCGAGGCCCTAATCGGATCCATTGCCCTGGTTTCCAGGTATCGCTCCTCAAAGGCCTGGTTTCCAAGACCAGCATATGGGGGTTTCCTGAGGCACCACTTAGAACAAATCTTGTCTCCACATGGGAATCTTGCTCTTTGGAGCTGTCTCAAAATCTCCGGTTAGGAGACTCTTTCAGGTCCCCGGTGCCACCTCTCCATTCTAAGTTCTCCATGGACACAAACCATATTAAGACCCATCTGCAGGAGAGTCCATTTCAACTCATCCCCCTTGGTTTTTCCCCCAGAGCCAGCATATCGAAACTGTTTTGTTATTAGGAGACAACTGGAATGCAAGGCGGACTGCCCAGGCCCGCGTTAGAAACTTTAGAATCTATCCCTTGAACCCCGCTGTGGCGTCATTCCATATGGGGCATCCTGGAGCCATCCAACAGGTCTCAAATGTCCTGCATAAGGAATCTTTGCATTTTGGCGTATCTCACAACTCCCAGCGTGGGAAAACATCGATGGCTTTGTGACGCCCGCCCCCCTTCATGAAGGGGACATCATGGACAGGAACTCCAAACTGAGCCAACATCTGATACTCGCCCTGACTTCAGATGCACAAGATCTCAATTCAGCTCTGCAGAGTGTGCCTGCCTTGCCCTCGCCCTGAAACCAGAGTTTAGCTTCTGTTCTCAGACTTCCATCCTCACACTCCTGGCCCCCAAACCCTCACGTTTGGCTATTCCAGACCGACAATGAAGCACTCTGCCTGCCCTCCAGAGGAAAAATGTTGCCCAGTGGAGCTTCCCAGACACCCATAATGAGGATAGACCTACACAGCAATCTACTGTACCCAAATTATATATTCTAACCTGGGCACTAATACAGTGTCTGACACAGCCTGTGCCCAGACCTCCTGACCAACACCCATCCAGTAGACCGCACACTGGATACATCGGACCCGCCATGGCCTTTGCTTGTCATCTCTTCCCAAACCAGCTTTTCAGGCTTCAAAACTTAGACCTTACCTCCAAAGCCTGTCAAGGGGTGAAGGTGATGCAGAAATCAGAACTTCTTCTTCCTTATGGCAAGAAACCTTGTTGTTGGCTTGTTGTCCAGGGTTCAGTGTAGGAGGAACCTGCGTCCACCAATGGGCCCCGCCCATGCTTGAGTGCTGCGAGGGCATAAACACGCATTTTGACCCTAGCGTGAGTCCTGTCCTCTAGTAAATCCTCTCAGTGGCTGGACCATTAGACGTCATACTGGGTTTGCCATGGACCCAGGTCCCAAATTTAACCAGATTTCTGGTTTTCCTGTCGCCCTTCCCCAGGGCTCTGTTCTGCACTCCCTCTTTTAGTGGGACACCTGAGATAAAAAAAAAACAAAACAGACTCCTCCCATCCCACAGAATGACCCCAGTCTCTCGGGATCGGGTCCAATCCCCAGAGAGGAAGACTCAGCCATTGCCCATGAGGTCCCCTGGACATTCCACCGCCATCGGTGACACAAAATCCAGAGACAAAAGCCTGAGCAATCGCCTCACTCTCGCCCTTTGTTCATATCCCAAAGAGTTCTCACGGTCTGTAAATTCCGCCTGCCATACCTACAACCCGAAACCTAACCCGAGTTTGTGTTCTCAGACAACTGTCCCCACAGCCCTGGCCCACACATCCTACAGGCTCAGGCCCCTGGAGTCAATCATGATGCCTGTACCTGCCCTCTCCTAGGGAATTCTGCCCTTTCCATCGCCACAACCCTAAAAGTAGGACAAACCTCCAAATTCCCCAAGACCATCCCAGTAGTGGTGGCTGCCCAGGACAAACAGGGGCATTCTGAGCGATCTGAGCACCTGCCTGCACTCAGACCTGTAGACAAATGTCCCCAGAGGTAAATTGGAACGAACTGGCTCCTAGGCCCTAATTGGATCCATTGCTTTGGTTTGCAGGCATCTCTCCTCAGAAGACTGGTTTCCATTACAAGCATATGGCTATTTCTTGAGGCACCCATCAGAACAAATCTCGTCTCCACATGGGAAACTTGTGCATTGGAGCTGTGTCAAAGCCTCTGGTTAGGAGAACCCTTCAGGGCCTCGGTTCCACCGCCTCATTCCAAGGTGTCCATGGACACAAACACACATTAGGACCCATCCACAGGAGAGTCCATTTCAACTCACCCCCTCGGTTGCTCCCCCAGATCCAGGAGATCTAAACTGTCTTGTAGCTAGGAGACCCTTGGAATGACAGGCGGGCTGCCCTGCCATCCATCCTTAGAACCCTCCTCAGAATCATTCCTCATGGGAATTCCTGGAGCCAACCCACAGGTCTCAATGGTCCCGCAGAAGAATCGTTGCGATTTGGAGCATCTCACAACTCCCATTGTAGGAAAACCTCCATGGTCTCGTGATTCTTCCCCCCGCCATCATGAAGGGTCCATCAGGGACAGAAATTCCAACCTGTGCGAATGTCTGATCCTTGCCCTGACTTCAGATGCACGAGATCTCGATTCTGCTCTACAGAGTGTGCCTGCCGTGCCCTCACCCAGAAACCTAAGCCTAGCTTGTGTTCTCAGATTTCTGTCCTCACCCTCCTGGCCCACAAGCCCTCCAGGTTGGCAATTCCAGAACTATAATGCAGCACCCTACCTGCCCTCCAGAAGAAAAACATTGCCCTCTGGGGCTACCCAGAAACCCCAAATGAGAATCTACCAGCACGCCACTTGACTGTACCCCAATTATACAGGTTGCCCTGGGCATTAATGCCCTTTGTGACACAGACTGAGCCTAGACCTCCCAACTCACAGCCAGCCAGCTGGTGGCACACTGAGCACATTGGACGCACCATGGCCTTAGGTCCTCATCTCTTCCCACCCTCGATTTTCAGGCTTCAGAACCTAGATCTTATCTCCAGTCACTGCTCAGGGGTGAATGAGATGCAGAAATCAGAACTACTACTTCCCCATGGCAAGAATACATGTGGTTGCAATGTGGTCCAACGTTCAGTGTAAGAGAAAGCAGTGTGCACCATGAGTCCCTGCCCATGCTTGCACACCACGAGGGCATAAACACACACTGTGACCCTCAACGTGAATTCTGTCCTCAAGGAAGGCCTCTCAGTGGCTGGACCTTTAGCAGGCATATTGGGCTTGCCATGACCCTAGGTTCCAATTTTTAACCAGATTTCTGGTTGTCCAGTCGCCCTTCCCTAGGGCTCTGCTCTGGAATCCCTCTTCTGGTGGACACCTGAAGTAACAAAACTGAAAGGACTCCTCCCATCACACTGATTTATCCAAAACAACTGGGATGGGGCCAAATCCTCAGAGAGGAAGACTTGTCCATGGCCCGTGAGTCCTCCCCAACATTCCATGGCCATCGTTGATACGAAATACAGAGACAAAAGCCTGAGCAAGTGCCTCACACTCGCCCTTTCTTCATATCCCAAAGAGATCTCCTCATGGTCTGTAGATCGGGCCTGCCACACACCCACACGCCATGGCCTTTGCTTGTAATCTCTTCCCAACTTAACTTTTCAGGCTTCAAAACATAGACCTTACCTCCAAAGCCAGTCAAGGGCTGAAGGTGATGCAGAAATCAGAACTGCTTCTTCCTTATGGCAAGAAACCTTGTGGTTGGCATGTTGTCCAGCGTTCAGTGTAGGACAAACCTGCATCCACCATGAGGCCCTGCCCATGCTTGAGTGTTGCGAGGGCATAAACACGCATTTTGACCCTAGCATGAGTCCTGTCCTCCAGTAAGTCGTCTCAGTGGCTGGACCATTAGTCGTCATAATGGGTTTGCCATGGACCTAGGCCCCAAATTTAACCAGATTTCTGGTTTTCTAGTCGCCCTTCCCCAGGGCTCTGTTCTGCACTCCCTCTTTTGTTGGGACACCTGAGGTAAAAAAAAACAAAACAGACTCCTCCCATCCCACAGAATGACCCCAGTCTCTTGGGATCGTGTCCAATCCCCAGAGAGGAAGACTCAGCCATTGCCCATGAGGTCCCCTGGACATTCCACCGCCATCGGTGACACAAAATCCAGAGACAAAAGCCTGAGCAATCGCCTAACTCTCGCCCTTTGTTCATATCCCAAAGAGTTCTCACGGTCTGTCGATTCGGCCTGTCATACCTACAACCCGAAAACTAACCCGAGTTTGTGTTCTCAGACAACTGTCCCCACAGCCCTGGCCCACACACCCTACAGGCTCAGGCCCCTGGAGCCAAACATGAGGCCTGTACCTGCCCTCTCCAAGGGAATTCTGCCCATTCCATTGGCCACAACCCTAAAAGTAGGATAAACCTCCAAATTCCCCAAGGCCATCCCTTTAGTGGTGGCTGCCCAGGACAAAAATGGGCAGTCTGAGCCCATCTGAGCACCTGTCTGCACTCAGACCCATAGAGAGATGTCCGCAGAGGTAAATTGAAACAAACAGGCTCCTAGGCCCTAATTGGATCCATTGCTTTGGTTTCCAGGCATCTCTCTTCAGAAGCCTGGATTCCAATACCAGCATATGGCTGTTTCTTGAGGCACCCATCAGAATAAATCTCGTCTCCACAAGGGAAACTTGTCCTTTGGAGATGTCTCAAAGCCTTTGGTTAGAAGTACTCATCAGGGACCCAGTGCCAATGCTTCATTCCAAGGTCTCCATAGACACAAACCCATATTAGGACCCATCCACAGAAGAGTCCATTTCAACTCAGCCCCTTCGGTTGCTCCTGCAGAGCCAGCATATCAAACCTTTCTCTTCGGTAGGACACAATTGGAATGCAAGGTGGGCTGCCAAGGCATCCATCCTTAGATCCCTGCCCTGGTGTCTTTCCGTTTGGGATGTACTGGAGCGATCCAACAGGTCTCAATTGTTGATCAGAAGGAATCCTTGTGGTTTGGAGCATCTCACAACTCCCATCGTGGGTAAACCTCCATGGCCTCGAGATGCTGTCCCCTTCATGAAGGGGCCAGAATGAACAGAAAATCGACCCTGATCCTAGGTCTGAACTTCGCCCTGATTTCAGATGCACAAAATCCCAATTCAGATCTGCAGAGGGTGCCTGCCGTGCCCTCGCCCAGAAACCTATGCCTAACATGTGTTCTCAGACTTCTGTCCTCACACTCCTTGCCCACAGGGTATCCAGTTTGGGAATTGCAGAGCCACAAGGCAGCATTTCTTCCATTCGGAAGAAAAACTTTGCCCTTGGGGATATCCAGAAATGCCAAATGAGGATCAACCTGCATGACACTCGACTGTACCCAATTATACAATCTACCCTGGGCACTAATGCCCCGTCTGACACAGCCCAAGCCTGAACCTCCCGACCAACACCCAGACAGCTGGCTCCACACTGAGCACATCGGACCCCCCCATGGCCTTAGTTCGTCATCTCTTCCCAGCCTTGGTTTTCAGACTTCACAACCTAGACCTTATCTCCAATCACTGCCCAGGGGTGAATGAGATGCAGAAATCAGAAATACTACTTCCCCATGGCAAGAATACATGTGGTCGGCATGTTGTCCAATGTTAAGTGTAGGAGAAACCAGCATGCACCATGAGTCCCCACCCATGCTAGAGCACCATGAAGGGGCATAAACACATATTGTGACCCTCAGCGTGAGTTCTGTCCTCAAAGAAGGCCTCTCAGTTGCTGGTTCATTAGAAGGAATACTGGGCTTGCCATGACCCTAGGCCTCAATTTTAACCATAGTTTGGGTTGTCCAGTCACCCCTCCCCAGGGCTTTGCTCTGGAATCCCTATTTTGATGGGACACCTGAGGTAACAAAACTGAAAGGACTCCTCCCATCCCACAGATAGACCCAAGACAATTGGGATCAGGACAAATCCAAAGAGAGGAAGATTCGTCCATGGCCCATGAGGCCTCCTCGACATTCCACGGCCATCATTGAAACAAAATCCTGAGACAAAAGCCTTAGCAAGCACCTCAAACTCGCTCTTTCTTCATATCCCAAAGAGTTATCCTCACAGTCTGTAGATCAGTCCTGCCATACCTACGTCCCCAAACCTAAGCTGAGTTTGTGTTTTCAGACTTCTGTGCCCACAGTCCTCGACCACACCCCCTCCAGGCTGAGGCCCCTGGAGCCAAACATCAGGTCTGTGCCTGCCCACTCCACGGGGATTCTGCCTTTTCCACTGTCCATAATAATACAAATTAGGAGAAACTTCCAAAGTCCCCAAGGCCATCCCAATGGTGTAGGCCTCCCAGGCAAACATGGGAGGTCTGACACCATCTGAGCAACTACCTCCACTCATAGCATAGACAGATGTCGCCAGAGAAGAAGATTGAACTGGAGACCCTAACCGGGGTCTCCGATTAGGGCCTAGATTGAACCCTAGGCCCTAATCGGATCCACTGCTGTGGTTTCCAGGTATCTCTCCTCAGAGGCCTGGTTTCCATTACCAAAATATGCAGTTTTCCTGAGGCACCAATTAGAACAAATCTTGTCTCCACATGGGAAACTTGCTCTTTGGAGTTGTCTCAAAATCTCTGGTTAGGAGACTCCTTCAGGGCCCCGGTGCCACAGCCCCATTCCAAGGTCTCCATGGACACAAACCCACATTTGGACCCACCCGCAGGAGAGTCCATTTCAACTCAGCCCCCTTGGATGCTTCCCCCAGAGCCAGCAGATCAAACCTGTCTTGTTGATAGGAGACAATTGGAATGCGAGGTGGGCTGCTTAGGCATCCATCCTTAGAATCCTGCTCTGGCGTCATTCCGTATGGGACGTGCTGGAGCCATCCAACAGGTCTCAAATGTCCTGCAGAAGGAATCCTTGCATTTTGGAGCATCTCACAACTCCCAACGTGGAAAAACATCGATGGCATTGTGATTCCCACCCCCCTTTATGAAGGGGAAATCATGGACAGGAACTCCAAACTGAGCCAACGTCTGATCCTCACCCTGACTTCAGATGCACAAGATCTCGATTCAGCTCTGCAGAGTGTGCAGGCCTTGTCCTTGCCCTGAAACCTATGTCTAGCTTGTGTTCTCAGACTTCCGTCCTCACACTCCTGGCCCCCAAGCTCTCAAGTTTGGCAATTCCGGACCCACAAGCAGCACTCTTCCGGTACTCCAGAACAAAATTGTTTCCCTATGGAGCTTCCCAGACACCCCAAGTGAGGATAGACCTACACGGCACTCTACTGTACCCAAATTATATAGTCTAACCTGGGCACTAATACAATGTATGACACAGCCTGAGCCCGGACCTCCTGACCAACACCAGAAAGCTGACCACACACTGAGCACATCGGACACATCCTGGCCTTATCTCGTCATCTCTTCCCAACCAAGCTTTTCAGACTTCAGAACTTAGACCTTAACTCGATACCCTGCCAAGTGGCGAATGTGATGAAGAAATCAGAATTCCTCTTTACCCATGGCAAGAAACCTTGTGGTTGGCATGTTGTCCAACGTTCAGTGTAGGAGAATCCAGTGTTCACCCTGAGGCCCCGCTGATGCTTGAGTGCTGTGAGGGCATAAACATGCATTGTGACCCTCAGCGTGAGTCCTGTCCTCTAGTAAGTCCTCTCAGTGGCTGGACCATTAGACGTCATAATGGGCTTGCCATGCCCCTAGGCCCCAATTTATAACCAGATTTATGGTTGTCCAGTCACCCCTCCCAGGGCTCTGCTCTGGAATCCTTCTTTTGGTGGGATCCCTAAGGTTAAAAAAACAAAACGGACTCCTCCCTTTCCACAAAATGACCCCAAACTCTTGGGATCGGGACAAATTCCCAGAGAGGAAGACTCGTCCATTGCCCATGAGGTCACCCGGACATCCCACAGCCATAGGTGACACAATATCCAGAGACAAAATCCTGAGCAAGTGCCTCACACTCGCCCTTTGCTCATATCCCGAAGAGTTCTCCTCACAGTCTATAGATCAGTCCTGCCATACCTACGACCCAAAACCTAAGCCGAGTTTGTTTTCAGACAACTGTCCCCACAGCCCTGGCCCACACACCCTACAGGCTCAGGCCCCTAGTGCAAAATCTGAGGACTGTACCTGCCCTCTCCAAGGGAATTCTGCCCATTCCATTGGCCACAAACCTACAAATAGGATAAAGCTCCAAAGTCCCCAAGGCCATCCCAGTAGTGGTGGCTGCCCAGGACAAACAGGGGTTGTCTGAGCCCATCTAATCACCCACCTGCACTCAGACCTGTAGACAGATGTCCCCAGAGGTAAATTGGAACGAACAGGCCCCTAGGCCCTAATCAGATCCATTGCTTTGGTTTCCAGGCATCTCTCCTCAGAGGCCTAGAATCCAATAACAGCATATGGCTGTTTCATGAGGCATGCATCAGAAGAAATCTCGACTCTACATGGAAACTTGCACTTTGGAGCTGTGTCAAACCCTATGGTTAGGAGAACCCTTCAGGGCTCCGGTGCCACCGCCTCATTCCAAGGACTCCATGGACACAAACCCACATTAGGACCCATCCGCTGGAGAGTCCATTTCAACTCAGCCCCTTCGGATGCTCCCCCATAGCCAGCAGATCTAATCTGTCTTGTCTCTAGGAGACAACTGGAATGAAAGGCGGGCTGCCGAGCCATCCATCCTTAGAACTCTGCTCAGAACAGTTCCGTATGGGAAGTCCTGGAGCCATCCAACAGGTCTCAATAGTCCCGCAGAAGAATCTCTGCAGTTTGGAGCATCACACAACTCCCATCGTGGGAAAACCTCCATGGCCTTGTGATCCCACCCCCCCCCTTCATGAAGGGTCCATCAGGGACAAAAACTCCAACCTGAGTGATCGTCTGATCCTCGCCCTGACTTCAGATGCACGAGATCTCGATGCAACTCTGCAGAGTGTGCCTGTCGTGCCCTCGCCCAGAAACGTAAGCATAGTTTGTGTTCTCAGACTTCCGTCCTCACACTCCTGGCCCACAAGTGCTCCAGTTTGCAATTCCAGAACTATAATGCAGCACTCTGCCTGCCCTCCAGAAGAAAAACATTGTCCTCTGGGGCTACCCAGAAACCACAAATGAGGATCAACCTGCATGCCACTTGACTGTACCCCAATTATACAGGCTTCCCTGGGCCCTAATGCCCATTCTGACACAGCCTGAGCCTGGACCTCCTGGCCCTCACCCAGCCAGCTGGCCGCACACTGAGCATATTAGACCCGCCATGGCCTTAGGTCATCATTTCTTCCCAACCTGGGTTTTCAGGGTTCAGAATCTAGACTTTATCTCCAATCACTGCCCAGGGCTGAACATGATGCAGAAATCAGAACTCCTTCCCCATGGCAAGAAACCTTGTGGTTGGCATGTTGTCCAATGTTCAGTGTAGTTGATACCAGTGTGGCCCATGAGGCACCACAAATGCTTGACGACCGTGTTGGTCACAAACACGCATTGTGACCCTCAGCATGAGCCCAGCCCTCAAGTAAGGCCTCTCAGTGGCTGGAACAAGACAGCATATTGGGCTTGCCATGCCCCAAGGCCCCAAATTTTAACCATATTTCAGGTTGTCTATTCGCCCCTCTCCAGGGCTCTGCTTTGGAATCCTTCTTGTGGTGGGACACCTGAGGTAACTAAACTGAAAGGACTCCTCCCATCCCACAGATTGACCCAAAACAATAGGGATCAAGCCAAATCCACAGAGAGGAAGACTCATCCATGGCCCATGAGGCCTCCCCAACATTCCACGGCCATCGTTGACACAAATCCAGAGACAAAAGCATGAGCAAGTGCCTCACACTCGCTCTTTCTTCATATCCGGAAGAGTTATCCTCACGGTCTGTAGATCAGGCCTGCCATACCTACGTCCCCAAACCTAAGCTGAGTTTGTGTTTTCAAACTTCTGTCCCCACAATCCTGGCCCTCACACACTCCAGGCTGGGGCCCCTGGAGCCACATATCAGGACTGTGCCTGCCCAGTCCATCAGAATTCTGCCCATTCCATTGTCCATAATCGTACAAATTAGGAGAAACCTCCAAAGTCCCCGAGGCCATCACAATAGTGTAGGCCAACCTGGCACTAACAAGGGCCATCTGACACCAGCTGAGCATCTACCTCCACTCATAACGTAAATGTTTGTCCCCAGAGAAGAAGATTGAACTGGACAGGCCCCTGGGCTCTAAATGGACCCATTGCTTTGGTTTCCAGGTGTATCTCCTCAGAGGCCTGGTTTCCAAGACCAGCATATGTGGGTTTCCTGAGGCACCCATTAGAACAAATCTTGTCTCCACATGGGAAACTTGTCCTTTGGAGATGTCCCAAAACCTCCGGTTAGGAGAATCCTTCAGGGCCCCATTCCAAGGTCTCCATGGACACAAACCCACATTAGGACCCATCCGCAGGAGAGTCCATTTCAAATAAGCCCCCTCAGTTGCTCCCGCAGATCCAGCAGATCTAACCTGTCTTGTCACTAGGAGATACTTGGAATGAGAGGCGGGCTGCCCAGACATCCATGCTTAGAACCCTGCTCGGAATCATTCCTTATGGGAACTCCTGGAGCCAACCAACAGGTCACAATAGTCCCATAGAAGAATCTTTGCGGTTTGGAGCATCTCACAACTTCCATCGTGGGAAAACCTCCATGGCCATGAGATGCTGCCCCCTTCATGAAGTGGCCAGAATGGACAGAAATTCAAACCTGAGCCTAGGTCTGAACCTCGACCTGACTTCAGATGCACGATATCCCGATTCAGATCTGCAGAGAGTGCCTGCCGTGCCCTCGCCCAGAAACCTATGCCTAACATGTGTCCTCAGACTTCCATCCTCAAACTCCTCACCCACAAGGCATCCAGTTTGGGAATTCCAGAGCCACAATGCAGCACTCTGCCTGCCCTCCAGAAAAAAAATGTTGCCCTTGGGGCTACCCAGAAACACCCAGAAATGACGATCTAGCTGCACAGCACTTAACTGTACCCCAATTATAAAATCTACCCTGGGCACTAATGCCCTGTCTGACACAGCCCAAGCCTGAACCTCCTGACCAACACCCAGACAGCTGGCTCCACACTGAGCACATCGGACCCCCCCATGGCCTTAGTTCGTCATCTCTTCCCAGCCTCGGTTTTCAGACTTCACAACCTAGACATTATCTCCAATCACTCCCCAGGGGTGAATGAGATGCAGAAATCAGAAATACTACTTCCCCATGGCAAGAATACATGTGGTGGGCATGTTGTCCAATGTTAAGTGTAGGAGAAACCAGCATGCACCATGAGTCCCCACCCATGCTTGAGCGCCATGAGGGAATAAGCACACATTGTGACCCTCAGCGTGAGTTCTGTCCTCAAAGAAGGCCTCTCAGTTGCTGGACCATTAGAAGGAATATTGGGCTTGCCATGACCCTAGGCCTCAATTTTAACCATAGTTTGGGTTGTCCAGTCACCCCTCCCCAGGACTCTACTCTGGAATCCCTCTTTTGGTGGGACACCTGAGGTAACAAAACTGAAAGGACTCCTCCCATCCCACAGAAAGACCCAAAACAGGATCGGGCCAAATCCACAGAGAGGAAGACTCGTCCATGACCCATGAGGCCTCCCCGACATTCCATGGTCATCGCTGACACAAAATCCAGGGACAAAAGCCAGAGCAAATGCCACACTCACCCTGTTATCATATCCCAAAGATTTCTCCTAATGGTTTGTAGATCAGTACTGCCATACCTACGTCACCAAACCTAGGCTGAGTTCGTATTTTCAGACATCTGTCCCCACAGTCCTGGCCCACACACCCTCCAGGCTGGGGCCCCTGGAGCCACATATCAGGTCTGTGCCTGCCCACTACACTGGAATTCTGCCCATTCCATTGTCCATAATTGTACAATTTAGGAGAAACCTCCAAAGTCCCCGAGGCCATCCCAATAGCATAGGCCGCCTGGACAAACAGGGCCGGTCTGACACAAGCTGAGGAACTACCTCCACTCATACCATAGACAGATGTCGCCAGAGAAAAGATTGAACCGGAGAGGACCCTAGGATCTAATCAGATCCATTGCTGTGGTTTCCAAGTATCTCTCCTCAGAGGCCTGGTTTCCAATACCAGCATATAGGGGTTTCCTGAGGCACCAATTAGAACAAATCTTGTCTCCACATGGAAAAGGTGCTCTTGGGAGTTGTCTCAAAACCTCCGGTTAGGAGAATCCTTCAGGGCCCCGGGGCCACCACTCCTTCAAATGTCCTCATGGACACAAAAACACATTAGGACCCATCCTCAGGAGAGTCCATTTCAACTCAGCCCCCACGGTTGCTCCCGCAGAGCCATCAGATCGAGCCTGTCTTGTTGCTAGGAGACAATTGGAATGCGAGGCGGGCTGCCCAGGCATCCATCCTTAAAACGCTGCTCTGGAGTCATTCCATATGGGACGTCCTGGAGCTGTCCAACTGGTCTCAATTTTCCCTCATAAGGAATCCTTGCAGTTTAGAGCATCCCACAACTCCCAATGTGGGAAAACCTCCATGGCCTCGAGTTTCCACCCCCTTCATGAAGCGGCCATCATGGACAGAAACTCCATCCTGAGCCAAAGTCTAATCCTCATCCTGACTTCAGATGCACGAGATTTCGATTCAGATCTTCAGAAGGTGCCTGCCGTACCCTCGCCCAGAAACCTAAGTCTAGCTTATGTTCTCAGACTTCCATCCTCACACTCCTGGCCCCGATGCCCTCAAGTTTGGCAATTCCGACAGACCATGCAGCACTCTGCCTGCCCTCCAGGAGAAAAATGTGGCCCTAATGAGCTTCCCTGACATGTTAAATGAGGATGAACCTACACGGCACTCGACTGTACCCAAATTATATTGCTAACCTCGGCACTAATGTGCTGTCTGACACAGCCTGAGCCTGGACCTCCTGACCAACACCGAGACAGCTGACCGTACACTGAGCACATCGGACCAGCCATGGTCTTAGGTTATAATCTGTTCCCAACCTTGGTTTTCAGGCTTCAGAACTTAGACCTTATCTCCAATCACTGCCCAGTGGTGAACGTGATGCAGAAATCAGAATTCTTCCTTCCCCATGGCAAGAAACCTTGTGGTTGGCGTGTACTCCAAAGTTCAGTGTAGGAGAAACCAGCATGGCCCATGAGTTCCCGCCCATGCTTGAGGGCTGCGTTGGGCACAAACATGCATTGTGACCCTCCGTGTGAGCCCTGTCATCAAGTAAGACCTCTCAGTGGCTGGACCAAGGTCCCTCATATGGGGATTGCCATGCCCTAGGCCTCCAATCTTAACCAGAGTTCGGGTTGTCCAGCCGCTCCTCCCCAGGGCTTTGCTCTGGAATACCTCTTTTAGTGGCACACCTGAGGTAAAAAATCAGAATGGACTCCTCCCATCCCACAGAATGACACCAAAATCTTGGGATTGGGCCAAATCCCCAGAGAGGGAGACTCGTCCATGTCCCATGAGGCCACCCTGACATTCTACAGCCTTCAGTGACTCAAAAGTCTAGAGACAAAAGCCTGAGCAAGTGCCTCACACTCACCGTTTGTTCATATCCTGAAGAGTTCTCCTCAAGGTCTGTAGATCGGGCCTCCCATACCTACGTCCCCAAACCTAAGCCGAGTTTCTGTTTTCAGACTTCTGTCAGACAGCTCTGACCCACATACCCTCCATGCTTGGGCCCCTGGAGCCACACCACAGGACTATGCCTTCCCTCCCCAAAGGGATTCTTCTCATTTCATTGGCCACAAACTTGCAAATTAGGAGAAACCTCCAAAGTCACAGAGGCTATCCCAATAGTGTAGACTGCCCAGGACGAACAGGGGCGATCTGACACCAGCTGAGGAACTACCTCCACTCAGACCCGTAGACAGATGACCTAAGAGAAGAAGATTAAACTGGCCAGGACCCTTGGCCCTAATCAGATCCATTGCTTTGGTTTCCAAGCATATCTCCTCAGAGTTCTGGTTTCCAATACCAGCATATGGGGAGTTATTGAAGCACCAATGAGAACAAATCTTGTCTCCCAATGGGAACCTTGCTCATTGGAGCTGTGTCCAATCCCCCAGTTAGAAGAATCCTTCAGGGCCCTGGTGGCACGGCCCCATTTCAAGGTCTCCATGGACACAATCCCACATTATGACCCTTCCTCAGGAGAATCCATTTCAACTAAGCCCCCTCAGTTGCTACGCCATAGCCAGTAATCAAACGTGTCCTGTCGCTAGGAGACAATTGGAATGTGAGGCGGGCTGCCCAGGCATCCAACCTTAGAACCCTGCTCTGGAATCGTTCCATATGGGTTGTCCTGTAGCCATCCAACAGGTTTCAACTGACCCACAGAAAATCTTTGTGGTTTGGAGCATCTCACTACTACCACCATGGGAAAACCCCCATGGCGTCGTGATGACCCCCCGTCATGAAGGGGCCATCATGGACAGAATCTCCTATCTGAGCCAAAGTCTGAAACTCGCCCTGACTTCAGATGCACGAAATTTCGATTCAGATCTGCAGAGTGTGCCTGCCGTGTCCTCACCCCGAAACCAAAGCCAAGCTTGTGTTCTCAGACTTATGTCTTCACACTCCTGGCCCCGAAGCCCTCCAGTTTGTCAATTCCGGAGCCAGAATGCAGCACTCTGCCTGCCCTCCAGAAGAAAAACTTTGCCCTATGGGTCTACTGAGAAACCCCAAATGATTATCTTCTGCATGTCACTCGACTGTACCCTAATTATACATCCTATCTGGGCATGAATGCCCTGTCTGGCACAGCCTGAGTGCAGACCTCCTGAACGACACCTAGAAAGCTGGCCCCAAACTAAACACATTGGACCCTCCATGGACTTAGGGCATCATCTCTTCCCAACCTTGGTTTTCTGGCTTCAGAACCTAGACCTTATCTCCAGTTAGTGCCCAGAGGTGAACTTGATGCAGAAATCAGAACTCCTCCTTCCCCATGCTAAGAAATCTTGAGGTTGGCATGTCTAATGTTCAGTGTAGGAGAAACCTGCATTCTCAATGAGGCCCCTCCCAATATTGAGGACCACCTTGGGCACAAACACACATTGTGACCCTCAGCGTGAGTCCACTATTCAAGTAACACTTCTCAGTGGCTGGACCAAGAGCCTGCATATGGGGCTTGCCATGCCCATAGACACCCAGGCCTAACCAGAGGGCAGGTATTCCAGTTGTCTGTACCCAGTGTTCTGATCCAGAATCCCTCTATTGGGGGGACACATGAGGCAGAAAACAGGACTCCTCCCTTCCCACAGAATGACCCCAAGCTCTTGGGAGCTGGGCAAATCACCAGAGAGTGAGACTCTTCCATGGCCCATGAGGCCACACCTACATTAAACGATCATCATGAATACTACATCCTAAGACATAAACCTGAACTACCACCTCTCATTCACCCTACTTTATAATCATGATGAACTCCCCTCACGGACTGTAGATCACTCCTGCCATAGCCGTGGCCCCAAACCTCAGCCAAGTTTGTGTTTTTGGATGTCTGCCCCCACAGCCCTGGCCCACACAGCCTCCAGGCTGGGGCTTCTGGAGCCACATCACAGGACTGTCCTGCTATTTCCTAGGATACTGTGCCCATTCCATTGTCCACAACCCCACAGAATAGGAGAAAGCTCAATGCCCCCGAGGACATCCCAATACTGTAAGCTGCCCTGGACAAACAGGGGCAACCTGACACAAGCTGAGCAACTACCTCCACGCAGACACACAGACAGATGTCTGCAGAGACAGAAGATTGAACCGGACAGGCCCCTAGGCCCTAATCTGAACTCTTGCTTTGGTTTCCAGGTGTCACTCCTCAGACGCCTAGGTTTGACGACCAGCATACGGGGCTTTCCTGAGGCACCAAACAGAACACCTCTCGTCTCCACATGGGAAGCTTCCTGGTTGGAGTTGTGTCAAACCCTTTGGTTTGGAGAATCCTGCAGAGTCCCTGAGCCACCGCCACATTCCAAGGTCTCCATGGCCACCAACCCACATGATGACTCATCCTCAGGAGAGTCCATTTCAGCTCAGTCCTCTGGGTAGCTCGCCCAAGAGCCCGTAGATTGAGGCTTCCTTGCCCAGAGAAGCCAGTGGGAATGTGAGGTGGCATTTCCAGGCATCCATGCTTAGACCCCTTCTCTCGAGTCTTTCTGTAGGGATCATCCAGAGCCATCCAATAGGACTCAACTGTCCTGCAGAAGTAAACCTTGAGGTTTAGAGCAGCTCACAACTCCCAGCGTGGGGAAACCTCCCTGGCCTCATGACACTTCCACCCCATTCAGGAAGGGGCCATTATGGACACAAACTCCAGCTTGAGGCAATGTCTGATACTTGCCCTGACTTCAGATGCAGGAGATCTCGATTCAGCCTCTACAGAGTGGGCCTTCTGTGCCCTCGGCCCCAAACCTAACGCTAGCTTGTGTTTTCAGACTTCCTTCCTCACACACCTGGCAAACAAGCCCTCCAGACTGGGAATTCCGGAACCACAACCCAGCCCTCTGCCTGCCCACCAGAAGAAAAACGTTGCCCTATGGGTCTCTCTAGAAACCTCATTTGAGGATCAACCTGCTCAGGCCTCATCCCCAATTGGATAGGCTGCCTGGACACTAATCCTCTGGCTGACACAGCCTGAGGCCAGACATCCCGACAGACAAGGAGACAGCTGGCCACACACCCAGCACATTGGACACGTCATGGCCTTATACCGTCATCTCTTCCCAACCTGGGTTTTCAGGCATCTGAACCTAGACATTTTATCAAATCCTGGCACACGTGGGTACCTGAAGCACAAATCAGAACTTCTCCTTCCCCATGTCTATAAAGCTTGCTGTTGGCATGGAGTCACACCTTCAGGGGAGGAAAAACCTTCATGACCTCTGAGGCCAAGCCCAAACTCGAGTGCCTTCTTGGTTACAAACTCGCATTGTGACCGCCAGCATGAGCCCCATGTCAAAGTAAGGCCTCTCAGGGCCTGGACCAAGAGCTCGCATATGGGGCTTGCCAAGCCCCTATGATCCCAATCCTCCACAGAGTTCGAGTTTTCCATTCACTCATACCCAGGACTGTGATCTGGAGTCCCTCTCCTGGAAGAACACCTGAGCCAGACAACAGAACTCCACCCTTCCCACAAAATGACCCCAAAATCTTTGGAGCTGCCCCAAGTCCTCAGAGAGGGAGACTCTTCCATAGCCCCTGAGGCCACCCCTACATTCCACGGCTATGGGGGACAAAATATCCAGACACAAAAGCTTGTACGACTGCCCCCCATTCGTCCTTCTTTCATAAGCCGAGGATCTCCCCTCACGGTCTGTGGATCCGGCCTGCCATAACCTCAGCGCCGCACCTAAGCTGAGTTTGTGTTTTCAGTCTTCTGTGCCCACAGGCCAGACTCACACACCCTCCAGGCTAGGGCATATGGAGGTACACCAAAGGACTGTGCCTGTCCTCTCCAAGAAAACTGTGCCCAATCCATTGGCCACAGCCCTACAGATTAGGAGAAACCTCTAAAGCCTCCGAGGCAATGCGAACAGTTTAGGCTGCCCTGGACTTAGAGGGGCACTCTGACACAAGCTGAGCAACTATCTCCACTTAGGCACTCAGACAGTGTCCCCAGAGACAGAAGATTGAAACAGACAGGCACCTAGGCCCTAATCTGAACCCTATCTTTGGTTTCCAGGTGTCTCTCCTCAGAGAACTGGTTTGAAGACCAGCACCTGGGGCTTTTCTGAGGAAACATACAGAATCTCTCTCATCTCCAAATGGGGAGCTTTTTTATTGGAGCTGTATCAAACCCTTCAGTTAGGCGAATTTTTCAAGGTCCCTGAGCCACCAGCACATTCCAAGGTTTCCATGGACACAAACACACATTATGACCCATCCTCAGGAGTGTCCATTTCAACTCAGCTCCCGGTTAGCTTGCCCCAGAGCCAAAGTTCAAACATATCTTATCGCAAAGAGCCAATGGGAATGCGAGGTATGCTGTACAGGCATCCATCCTTCAAACCCTGCTCTTCAGCCCTTCCATATAGAACATCCTGGAGCCATTCAACAGGACTCGACTGTCCAGCAGATGGAAACCTCGTGGTTTGGAGCAATGCACAAAATAGCGTATGTGCTGGTGTCTCAGGTACTGTGCAGAATTCTCCAATCCTGAGGGCTTGGCACAGGTCGAAGGGCAAGGTTTCATTCTGGGGACAGGAGATGTTCTGTTGTGTGGCTCAGGGACCACATGTTGTATCCTAAGTTGGTATTCCAGAGCAGGACCCTGAGGACAGATACCTGAAAACCTAATCTAGGGTTCCAGTGAGGTCCTAGGGGCATGTAGGTTCAATCTTCTAACCCAGAAACATTGAATTGGCTGTCTGCTTGGATGTAGGAAATTGGGGTGTTTCAGACTGGCATTTGTGTCCAGCGCTGCCGACAATATTGGGGTAGGCTCAGGGGCTTGCGTGTTTCTCCTAAACTGGAAGGTTTGGACAGCTTTGACAGGCACAGTTTCCTTGGGGATGGCAGGCACAGTCCTGTGGTGTGGATCCAGAGACCTTACCCTGGAGGGCATATGAGCCATGGTTTTGGGAGAGAAGTCTACAAACACAAATGCAGGTTAGGGTTAGTGGAAAGGTGATCACAGACCCAATGTGTAGACCTGGAGTGCAGCTCATCAGGAACTGTAATTAGGGTGACTGGAAAGCAGTTGTACAGGTTTTTCTCTCTAGATTGTGTGTCCAGGATGGCCTCGGAATGCAGGTGTGTTCTCATGGGTCCATGGGAGACTTTTCCTCTCTATGGATCTGGGCGGCTCTCCATAGCTTGGTGGCTTTTTCAGGGAAGGGAAGAGTGCTGTTTTCCATCTTATGGGTGCCCCAAAACAGGGATTCCAGATATGGGCTCTGGTTCTGGGTGTCTGGGACTTCCCACCAAGGGTTAGAATTTGGGCATAGGGGAGTATGAGGCCTGCAATGCGGGATCATGATGGTACAACTGAGAGGGATTGTTTGAAAGCATGCTCAGGCTGATGGTCACAATGCCTGTTTGTGCCCATGGCAGCCCTCAGGAGTGGGCGTGTTCTCACTGGTATGGTATCTAGCTTCCCCTCTGAGGGTTGGACATCCATCCCAACAGCCAAATGTCCTGCCATGAAGAAGGAGGAGTTCTCTATTGTGCTTCAGGTTGCCCCATTGGCAGGGATTCCAGCAAAGGTCTGGAGACAGGTGCTTGAATACCAAGGATGGGTAGAGATGACGTACTTGGGCCATGGCAATCCCAAATGCTAGATATGAGGCCCGCTCTCTGGTGGTTGAAACTCAGTCGGGGCTCAGGCTCTGTCAGAAACAGAACTAGTGGCCATGTCAGCCTATAAATCTAGGTTGACTCAAGGGCCGAGCAGATTGCTCCTAATGTGGAGTTTCTGGGCAGACTTCTAGGCCTTTTTTCATTCGATGGCGAAGGCAGAATGCTGCGTTGTGGCTCCAGATTTCCCTGTCAAGAGGGCTTGGGGACCAGTCAGTTGAGGGTGGAATTGTAAGCTCAAGCTACAGTTCAATTCAGTGCCAAGTGGAAGGCAGTTCCAATGTGCAGTGGTTTACTCGAGACATCCAGCACCAGAGTAAGGGTGGATGTCAGATGTTTGCTCACACTAGCGTTTGTGTCTATGATAACCGACAAATGGAGGGGTGGCATAAAGAGGCCATGGAGGAGTTCACATGCTGAGGCCCGTGAACTGCTGCAAAAAGTAATGTTTCCTTGTACTAGGCAGGTGAAGTCTGGTTTGTTTACTCTAGGTTCCCCCATGTGAAAAGTTTGTGAACCAGATTTCTCTGGCATGGATGCCTGGAAAGCACATCTCCATTGATCATTGCAGCTGAGGAGCAAGGAAGGTTCGTTCTGGTGGCTCTGGGGCAAAGTACCAAGGCCTTGAGTTGACATGGGATCTCTTGCAGATGGGTCAAAATTCTGGTTTGTTACCAGGGAGAACTTAGAATGTGCTGGTTGATAAGGTGCCATGAAGGATTCTCCTACCCTGAGGGTTTTGCACAGGTTAAAGAGCACGGTACCCTTCTGGGGACAGGAGATGTCCTTTCATGTTGCTCAGAGACCACATGATGTCTCATAAATTAGTATATCAGAATAGGCCCCTGAGGGGCGCCTGGGTGGCTCAGTGGGTTAAGCCGCTGCCTTCAGCTCGGGTCGTGATCTCAGGGTCCTGGGATCGAGCCCCGCATTGGGCTCTCTGCTCAGCAGGGAGCCTGCTACCCTCTCTCTCTCTCTCTCTCTGCCTGCCTCTCCATCGACTTGTGATTTCTCTCTGTCAAATAAATAAATAAAATCTTAAAAAAAAAAAAAAGAATAGGCCCCTGAGGACAGATTCCTGAAAACCTAATGGGGTTCCATTGAGAGCCTAGGGGAATTTTAAGTTCAATCTTCTAACTTACGATCATTGACATGGCTGTCTCCCTGGATGTAGGTGATCATATAGATGTTTCAGACTTCACATTTCTGTCAAGAGTGGCCTGCAATATTGGGGTGGGCTTAGGGGCCTTACAGGTTTTTCCTAATCTGGAAGGTTTGGGCAACTCTGATATGCACAGTGTCCTTGGCGATGGCAGCCAGAGTTCTGTGGTGTGGCTACAGAGATCCCATTCTGGTGGGCATGTGAGCCATGGATTTGGGAGAGAAGTCTGGAAACACAAATTCGGGTTAGTGACTTTGTGGCAATGTGATTGCAGGCCCTATGCATAGACCTGGAGGACAGCTTGTCATGAACAATAATCAGGAAGACTGGAAGGCAGTAGCACAGGCTTTTCTCTCCGGATTGTGTGTCCAGGATGGCCTTGGAATGCAGGTGTGGTGTCATGGGTCCATGGTAGTCTTTTCCTCTCCATGGTTCCTGGCGTCTTTCCATAGTTTGGTGGCTTTTTCGGGGAAGGGAAGAGTGCTGTTTTCCATCTTATGTGTGCCACAAAACAGGGTTTCAAGAGACGGGCTCTGGTTCATGGCATTTGGGACATCACAACAAGGGTTAGGATTTGGGCCTAGGGGCGTACAAGGCCTACAATGCAGGTTCATGGTGGTGCAACAGAGAGGGATTTTTTGAAAGCATGCTCAGGCTGAGGGTCACATTGTCTGTTTGCATCCAGGAGGACCCTGAGGAGTGGGTGTGGTCTCATTGGACTTGTAACTGACTCCACCTTTGAGATTTGAACACCCATGCCAACAGCCAAGTTTCCTGCCATGAGGAAGAAGGAGCTCTCTATTGTGCTTCAGGTTGACCCATTGGCAAGAATTCCAGCAAAGTTCTGGGGACAGGTGCCTGAATACCAAGGATGGATAGAGATGACATACTTGGGCCCTGGCAATCCCAAATGCTACATGTGGGGCCCACTCTATGGTGACTGACACTAGGTCGGAGCTCAGGCTCTGTCAGACACAGCAGTAGTGGCCAGGGAAACCTATAAATCGGGTTCCCTCCAATATAGGTCCAAGCAGATTGATCCTCAGTGGGGTTTCTGGCCAGACTCACCAGGCACTTGTTTCTATTGGGAAGGCAGAATGCTTCCTTGTGTCTCCAGAATTCCCTATGAAGAGGGCTTGGGGACCAGTCGGGTGAGAATGGAATTATAAAGCCAAGCTTCGGTTCACTTCAGTGCCGAGGGGAAGGCAGTTCCTATGTGCAGTGGCTTTTTCGAGATATTCAGCACCTGAGTAAGGGCGGATTTCAGATATTTGCTCACACTGGAGTTTGTGTCTATGATGACTGACAAATGGAGGGATGGCGTCAAGAAGCCATGAAGGGGTTTTCACATTGAGGCTTATGAGCTGCTTCAAATAGCAAGGTTTCGTTCTACTGGACAGGTGGAGTCTGGTTTATTTGCTCCAGCTTCCCCCATAGGAAAAATGAAGTAGCAGAGCTCTACCGCATGAATGCCTGGAAAGTTCAACTTCATTGACCATTGCAACTGAAGAACATGGCAGCTTCATTCTGGTGTCTCTGGAGCGAAGTACCAAGTTCTTGATTTGACATAGAATCTCTTGCAGATGGGCCACAAAGCTGGTTTGTTACCAGGGAGATCTTAGAATGTGCTGGTGGCTAAGGTGATTTGCAGGATTCTACTACCCTGGGCTTTTGCACAGATGGAAGGGCAGGGTTTCCTTCTGGGGACAGGATATGTTCTGTTGTGTTGCCAAGGGACCGCATGTTGCATCATAAGTTCATATTCCAGTACAGGCCTCTGAGGAGAGATGACTGAAAACTGAATCTAGGGCACCAATGACGTCTTAGGGGCATGTTAGTTTCACTATTCTGACTCAGGACCATTGAATTGGCTATCTGCCTAGATGTAGGTGATCAGGGTGTTTCAGACTGCGCATTTGCATTCAGAGCATCTGCCAATATTGGGGTAGGCTCAGGGGACTTGCAGGTTTCTCCTAATCTAGAAGGTTTGGGCTACCGTGACGGGCACAGTTCCCTTGGAGATGGCAGGGAAAGTCCTGTGGTGTGGATCCAGAGACCCTATCCTGGAGGGTATGTGTGCCATGGTTTGGTAGAGAAGTCTGCAAACACAAATTCGAGTTAGGGTGAGTGGAGAGGTGATCACAGGCTCAGTGCTTAGACCTGGAGGGCAGCTTATCTGAAACTGTAATTAGGGTGATTGGATGGTGGTAGCACAGGCTTTTCTCTCTCAATTGTGTGTCCAGGATGGCCTCGGAATGCAGGTGGGTTCTCATGGGTCCATGGGAAAATTTTTCTCTTTATGGATCCTGGTGGCTCCCCATAATTTGGTGGCTTTTTCGGGGAAGGGAAGAGTGCTGTTTTCCATCTGAGGGGTGCCCCAAAACAGGGATTCCAGAGGTGGGCTCTGGGTCTGGGCACCTGGAAAATCTCACAAAGTTTTAATATTTGTGCCTAGAGGCATACCAGGCCTGCAATGCGGGATCATGGTGGTGAAACTGAGAGGGATTCTTTGCAAGCATGCTCAGGCTGAGGGTCACAATGCCTATTTGTGCCCAGAGTGGCCCTCAGGAGTGAGAATGGTCTCATTGGTCTTGTAACTGGCTCCCCTTTTGAGGGATGGACACCCATCCCAACAGCCAAGTTTCCTGCCGTGAGGAAGGAGGAATTTTCTATTGTGCTTCAGGTTCCCCTGCAGGGATTCCAGCCAAGGTCTAGGGACAGGTGCCTGAATACCAAGGATGCGTAGAGATGACATACTTCAGCCTTGGCAATCCCAAATGCTAGATCTGGGGCCCAGTCTCTGGTGACTGACACTAGGTCGGGGCTCAGGCTCTGTCAGACAGAGCAGTCGTGGCCAGGGCAACCTATAAATAGGGGTTCCCTCCGATATGGGGCCAAGAATATTGATCCCCATGTGGGGTTTCTGGCCAGACTCACCAGGCACTTGTTTCTATAGGGAAGGCAGAATGCTGTATTATGGCTCCAGAGTTCCCTATCAAGAGGGCTTGAGGAGCAGTTGGGTGAAGATGGAATTGGAAACACAAGCTACGGTTTATTTCAATGCCATATGGAAGGCAGTTCCTATGTGCAGCGGCTTATTTGAGATATCCCGCACCTGAGGAAGGGCGGATGTCATATATTTGCTCACACTGACAAATAGAGGGCTGGCGTCAAGAGGCCATGGAGGGGTTTTCAAGTTGAGGCTTATGAGCTGCTCCAAACAGCAAGGTTTCGTTCTACTGGACAGGTGGAGTGTGGTTTATTTGCTCCAGGGTCCCCCATGTGGAAAATATGGGTAGCAGAGCTTTACCGCATGGATGCCTAGAAAGCTCAAATTGATTGACCATTGCAGTTGAGGAACATGGCAGATTCTTTCTGGTGTCTCTGGAGCGAAGTACCAAGTCCTTGATTTGAAATGGAATCTCTTGCAGATGGTCCACAGTGCTGGTTTGTTACCAGGGAGATCTTAGAATTTGCTGGTGGCTAAGGAACTGTACAAAATTCTACTATCCTGGGCTTTGGCACATATGGAAGAGCACGGTTTTTTTTTCCTGGGGACAGGATGATCTGTTGTGTGGCCCAGTGCCCACATGTTACAACATAAATTCACATTCTGGGAACATGCCTTTGAAGACAGATGTCTGAAAACCGAATCTAGGGTTCCAGGGACATGTTAGGTTCACTAATCTGACTCAGTACCTTTGATTTGGCTGTCTTCCTGGATGTAGGGCATCAGGGTGTTTCAGAATGGGCATTTGCATCCACAGTGGCCTCCAATATTGGGGTGGGCTCAGGGGATTTGCAGGTTTCTCCTATTCTGGAGGGTGTGGGTAACTGTGATGGGCACATTTTCCTTGGGGATGGCATGCACAGTCCTGTGGTGTGGCTTCTAAGACCCCATCCTGGAGAACATATGAGCCATGGTTTTGGGAGAGAAGTCTGCAAACACAAACTCGGGTTAAGGTTAGCGGCGAGGTGATCACAGGCCCAATGCGTAGACCTGGAGGGCAGCTTGTCAGGAACTGTAAATAAGGTGCCCCGAAGGTGGTAGCACAGGCTTTTGTATCTGGCTTGTGTGTCCAGGATGGCCTCGGAATGCAGGTGTTGTCTTATGGGTCCATGGGAGTTTTTTCCTCTCAAGGATCCTGGTGGCTCCCTATACTATTGTGCCTTTCTCGGCGAAGGGAAGAGTGCTGTATTCCATTTTTGGGGTGCCCCAATACAGGGATTTCAGAGACGGGCTCTGGGGCTGGGCACCTGGAAAATCCCACCAAATGTTAGGATTTGGGCCTAGGGGCTTACCAGGACTGCATGCGGGATCCTGGAGGTGAAAATGAGAGGGCTTGATTGAAAGCATGCTCAGGCTGAGTGTCACAATGCCTGCTTGTGCCCAGGGTGGTCCTCATGAGTGGGCGTGGTCTCATTGGCCTTACAGTTGGATCCTTGGCCATACAGTTGGCTCCCACTTTGAGTGTTGAACACCCATCCCAACAGACAGGATTCCTGCCATGGGGAAAGAGGAGTTCTCTATTGTGCTTCAGGTTCCCCCATTAACAAGGATTCCAGCAAAGGTCTGGGGACAGATGCCTGAATACCAAGGATGGGCAGAGATGACGGACATGGGTCATGGCCGATCTCACATGGTGGATATGGGCCCCGATCTCTGGGTTGCTGACACTAGGACTTGGCTCAGGCTCTGCCAGTCACAGCACTAGTGTCCATGGCAGCCTATAAATCAGGGTTCCCGCGAGCACCGAGCAGATTAATCCTCATATGAGCTTTCTGGGGAGACTCACCAGACCCTTCTTGTTTCTATGGGAAAGGCAGAATGCTGCCTTTGGCTCCAGAATACCCTATCAAGAGGGCTTGTGGGCCAGGAAGCTGAGGATGGAATTATAAACTCAAGCTATGGTTAAATTTAGAGTTAAGCAAAAGGCACTTACAGTGTGCAGCGGTTGAATCGAATATCCAGCACCTGAGTATGGGTGGATGTCAGATATTTGCTCATGCTGGAGTTTGTGTCTATGATGACTGAGAAATGGAGGGGTGGCGTCAAGGCCATTGAGGATTTCCCACCCTGGGGCTTGTGAGATGCTCCAAACAGGTTTCCATCTTCTGGACAGGGGGAGTCTGGTTTGTTTGCTCCAGGGTCCCACATGTGGTACTATTGGATAGCATAGCTCTCCCACATAGATGCCTAGAAAGCACACCTCCATTGACCATTGCAGCTGAGGAACATGGCAGGTTCATTCTGGTGGTTCTGGGGTGAAGTATCAAGGCCTTGAGTTGACATGGAGTCTCATGAAGATGGGTCACAATGCTAGTTTGTTACCAGGGAGATCATAGAATGTGCTGGTTGCTAAGGGGCCATTCAGGATTCATCTACCCTGAGGGTTTGACACAGGTCCATGAGCACGGCTTCCTTCTTGGGACAGGAGATGTTCTATTCTGTGGCTCAGGGACCACATGTTGTATCATAAGTTGGTATTCAAGAACAGGCCTCTGAGGATGGATACCTGAAAACCTAATCCAGTGTTCCAATGAAGTCCTCTGGGCATGTCAAGTACAATCTTCTGACTCAGGACCATTGACTTGGGTGTCAGTCTGGATGGAGGTGATCAGGTTGTTTCAAACTGCGCATTGGAGTCCAGAGCAGCCTCCAATATTGGGCTGGGCTCAGGCGCCTTGTAGGTTTCTCCTAATCTAAGGATATGGGCAACAGTGACGGGCACAGTTTCCTTGAGTATGGCAGGCACAGTCCTTTGTTGTGGCTCTAGATACCACAACCTTGAGGTCATGTGAAGCATGGTTTTGGGAGGGACGTCTGCAAACACAAACTCGGGTCAGGGTTAGTGGCGAGGTGATTGCAGGCACAATGCATAGACCTGGAAGGCAGCTCCTCAGGAACTGTAAATCGGATGACTCGAAGGTGGTAGCACAGGCTGTTGTATCTGGATTGTGTGTCCAGGATGGCCTCGGAATTCAGATGTGGTCTCATGGGTCCATGGCAGATTTTTCCTCTCTAAGTTTCCTGGGGCTCCCAATAGTTTGGTGGCTTTCTCGGGGAAAAGAATAGTGCTGTTTTCCAAATTACGGGTGCCCCAAAATAGGGATTCCAGAGACGGCCTCTGGGTCTGGGCCACTGGAAAATCCCACCAAGTGTTGGGATTTGGGCCTAACGGCATACCAGGCCTGTAATGCGGGGTCCTGAAGGTGCTAATGAGAGCGTTTGTTTGAGAGCATGCTCAGGCTGAGGGTCACCATGCCTGCTTGTGTCCCGGTGATACCCATGAGTAGGCGTGGTCTCCTTGTCCATGGAGCTGGCTCCCACTTTGAAGGTTGGAAATGCATCCCAACAGCTAGGATCCCTGCCATGGGAAATGAAAAGTTCTCTATGCTGCTTCAGGTTCCCTCATTGGCAAGGATTCCAGCAAATGTCTGGGGACAGATGCCTGAATACCAAAGATGGGTAGAGATGACGGACTTGGACCATGGCCAGTCTCAAATGCTGGATATGGGCCCCTATCACTTGATGGCTGACACTAGGTCTTGGCTAGGCTCTGGCAGACACATCACTAGTACCCAGGGCAGCCTATAAACTGTGGTTCCCTCGAGTGCCGAGCAGATTGATCCTCATGTGGAGTTTCTGGGCAGACTCACCAGGCCCTTTTTCTCTCTATTGGGAAAGCAGAATGTTGCGTTGTGGCTCTAGAGTTCCATCTCAAGAGGGCTTGCAGACCAGGAGGGTGAGGATGGAATTGTAAACACAAGCTATGGTTCAATACAGGGTCAAGCGGAAGGCAGTTCCAATGTGTAGCACCTTATTCGTGATATCCAGCACCTGAGTAAGGGCGGATGTCAGATGTTTGCTCATGCTAGGGTTTGTGTCTATGTTGACTGACAAATGGAGGGGTGGCGTCAAGAGGCCATGGAGTATTTCCCAAGTTGGGGCTTGTGATG
Source organism: Neogale vison (assembly GCF_020171115.1). Taxonomy (NCBI): domain Eukaryota; kingdom Metazoa; phylum Chordata; class Mammalia; order Carnivora; family Mustelidae; genus Neogale; species Neogale vison. The sequence goes on from NC_058095.1 coordinate 77,091,656, forward strand.
TGTTCCAAACAGCAAGATTTCCTTCTTTTGGACAGGGGCAGTTGGTTCCAGGTTCCCCCATGTGGAAAGTTTGGGTAGCAGAGAACTACTTCATGGAATCCTGGAAAGGACACCTCCATTGACCATTGAAGCTGAGGAATATGGCAGGTTCGTTCTGCTGGCTCAGGGCGAAGTACCAAGGCCATGAGTTGACATGAAGTCTCATGAAGATGGGTCACAATGCTGGTTTGTTACCAGGGAGCTCTTAGAATGTTCTGGTGGCTAAGGGGTTGTGGCTAAGGTGGCTAAGGAGTTGGTGTCTAAGGTGGCTAAGGGGCTAAGGGGTTAAGGGGCAGGATTCATATACCCTGAGGGTTGGCCACAGGTCCAAGAGCATGGTTTCCAGCTGGGGACAGGAGATTTTCTGTTGTGGGGCTCAGGGACCATAAGATGTATCATAAGTTGGCATTCCAGAAGAGGCCTCTGAGGACAGAAGCCTGAAAAGCTTATCTAGGCTTCCAGTGAGGTCCTAGGGCCATGTCAGGTTCAATCATCTAACTCAAGACCATTGACTTGGGTGTCTGCCTAAATGGAGGTGAACAGGGTGTTTCAGACTGTGCATTTGCATCCAGAGCGGCCTCCATAATTGGGTTGGGCTCAATAGCCTTGCAGGTTTCTCCTAATCAGGAAGGTTTGGGCAACATGATGGGCTGAGTTTCCTTGGGGATGGCAGGCACAGTCCTGTGGTGTGACTCCAGGGGCCCCATCCTGGAGGGCATGTGAGCCATGCTTTTGAGAGAGAAATCTGAAAACACAAACTCGGGATAGGGTTATTGGCGAGGTATTCGCAGGCCCAATGCACGGACCTCGAGGGCAGCATATCAGGAAAGGTAAATCAGGTGACTAGAAGGCAGTAGCACAGGCTCTTGTATCTGGATTGTGTATCCACTATGGCCTTGGAATGCAGGTGTGGACTCATGGGACCATGGGAGATTTTTCCTCTCAAGGATCCTGAGGCTCCCGATAGTTTGTGGTTTTCTCAGGGAAGAGAAGAGTGCTGTTTTCAATCTTAGGGGTGCCCTAAAACAGGGATTCCAGTGACGGGCTATGGGTATAGGCACGTGGAAAATCCCACCAAGGGTTAGGATTTGGGCCTAGGGGCATACCAGGCCTGCAATGTGGAATCCTGGAGGTGCAACTGAGAGTGTTTATTTGAAAGCATGCTATTGCGGAGGGTCATAATGCCTGCTTGTGCGAAGGGCGGCCCTCATGAGTGGGCGTGGTCTCCTTGGCCATGCAGCTGGCTCCCACCCTGAGGTTTGGACACCCACCCTAACATCCAGGATTCCTGCCATGGGAAGGAGGTGTTCTCTACTGGGCTTCAGGTTCCCCCATTAGCTGGGATTTGAGCAAAGGTCTGGAGACAGATGCCTGAATACCAAAGATGGATAGAGATGATGGCCCTGGGACATGGCCAATCTCACATGCTGGATATGCGACCCTCCCACTGGGTGGCTGACACGAGGTCGGGGCTCAGGCTCATTCAGACACGGCACTAGGTGCTAGGGGAGCCTATAAATTGGGGTTCCCTCAAGGGTCGAGTAGACTGATCCTATGTGGAGTTTCTGGGCAGACTCACAAGGCCCTTTTTCTTTCTATGGGGAGGTAGAATGCTGTGTTGTGACTCCAGAATGCACTATTAAGAGGACTTGCAGACCAGGAGGGTGAGGATGGAATTGTAAATGCAAGCTACGGTTAAATCCAGTGCCAAGTGAAAGGCATTTCCAGTGTGCAGGGGCTGATAGGAATAGCCAGCACCTGAGTAAGGGTGGAGGTCAGATGTTTGCTCACACTGGACTTTATGCCTATGATGACCAACAAATGGAGGGGTGGTGTCAAGAGGCCATGGAGGATTTCCCACGGTGGAGCTTGTGAGATACTCCACACAGCAAAGTTACCTTCTACCAGACAGGGGGAGTCTGTTTGTTTGCTACAGGGTTCCCCATGTGGATAGTTTGGGTATCAGAGCACTCCCTCATGGATGCCTGGAAAGCACACATCTATTTACCAGCTGAGGAACATGGCAGGTTTGTCTTGTTACTCTGAGTAAAAGTACCAGTTCTTTGAGTTGACATAAGTCTCATGAAGATGGGTCACAATGCTGGTTTGTTACCAGGATGATCTTAGAATATGCTGATGGCTAAGGGCCTGTGCAGGATTCATATACCCTGAGGGTTTGACTCAGGTCCAAGAGCACGGCTTCTGTCTGGGCAGGAGATGTTCAGTTGTGGGGCTCAGGGACCACATGTTTTATCATAAGTTGGTATTCAAGAACAGGCCTCTGATGACAGAAGCCTGAAAACCTAATCTACCGTTCCAAATAGGTCTTAGGGGCATGTCAGTTTCAATCATCTGACTCAGGATCATTGACTTGGATGTCTGCCTGGATGAAGTTGATCAGGGTGTTTTGACTGCACATTTGCATCCAGAGCAGCCTCCATATGCTCCATATGGAGCAGCCTCCATATGGGTGGGCTCAGGGGCCTTACAGGTTTCTCCTAATCTGGAGGTTTTGGGCAACTGTGACAGGCACTGTTTCCTTGAGGATAGCAGGCACGTCCTGTGGTGTGGCTCCAGATGCCCCATCCTGGAGGGCATGTGAACCATGGTTTTGGGAGAGAAGTCTGCAAACACAAACTCGGGTTAGGGTTAGTGGCGAGGTGATCGCAGGCCCAATGCATAGACCTGAGGGAAGCTCATCAGGAACTGTAAATCAGGTGACTCGAAGGCAGTAGCACAGACTATTGTATCTGGATTTTGTTTCCGTGATGGGCTCAGAATGCAGGTGTGGTCTCATGGGTTAATGGGAGATTTTTCCTCTCAAAGTTGCTGACTGCTCCCAGTAGTTTGGTTGCTTTCTCGGGGAAGGGAAGAGTGCTGTTTTCCAACTTAGGGGTGCCCCAAATAAGGATTCCAGAGACCGGCTTTGGGTCTGGGCGCCTGGAAAATTCCACCAAGTGTTAGGATTTGGGACTAGGGGCGTACCAGGGCTGCAATGTAGGATCCTGGAGGTGCAACTGAGAGCGTTTATTTGAAAGCATGCTCAGGCTGAGCGTCAAAATGCCTGCTTGTGCCCAGGGTGGCCCTCATAAGTGGGCGTAGTCTCATTGACCTTGCAACTGACTTCCACTCTGAGGTTTGGATTACCATCCCAACAGCCAGAATTCCTGCCATGGGGAAGGAGGAGTTCGCTATTGTGCTTCAGGTTTCCCCATTGTTAGTGATTCCAGCAAAGGTGTAGGGAACAGATACCTGAATACCAAGGATGGGTAGAGATGATGGCCCTGGGCCATGGCCAGTCTCACATGTTGGATATGGACCCTGCCCACTGGGTGGCTGCCATGAGGTCGGGGCTCAGGCTCTGTCAGACACAGCACTAGTGGCCATGGCAGCCTATAAATCGAGGTTCCCTCATGATCTGAGCAGATTGATCCCCATGTGGTGTTTCTGGGAGTACTAAACCAGACCATTCTTCTTTCTATGGGGGAAGGCAGAATGCTGCGTTGTGGCTCCAGAATTCACTGTCAAGAGGACTTGCAGACCTGGAGGGTGAGGATGAAATTGTAAACCCAAACTCCTTTTCAATTCAGTGCCAAACAAAAGGCAGTTTCAGTGTACAGCAGCTTATTTGAATATCCAGCACCTGAGTAAGGGTATATGTCAGATGTTTGCTCACGCTGGAGTTTGTTTCTATGATGACTGACAAATAAAGTGGTGTCATCAAGAGGCCATGGAGGCTTTTTCGCAATGGGTTTGCCACCAGAACACAGGTGTCCTGAAAACCACAGCTTCATCCTAAACCAGAATGGGGAAGGAAAAGACTCATATCAACATTGTTGTCATCGGACACGTAGATTCGGGCAAGTCTACCACTACTGGTCATCTGATCTACAAATGTGGTTGGATAGATAAAAGAACTATCGAAAATTTATAGAAGGAGTCTGCTGAGATGGGAAAAGACTCCTTCAAGTATGCCTGGGTCTTGGATAAACTGAAAGCTGAATGTGAACGTATCACCATTGATATCTCCCTGTGGAAATTTGAGACCAGCAAGTATTATGTGACTATCATTGATGCTCCAGGATGCAGAGACTTTATCAAAAACATGATTACAGGCACATCCCAGGCTGACTGTGCTGTCCTGACTGTTGCTGCTGGTGTTGGTGAATTTGAAGCAGGTATCTCCAAGAACGGGCAGACCCGTGAGCATGCCCTTCTGGCATACACACTGGGTGTAGAAGAACTAACTGTTGGTGTTAACAAAATGGATTCCACCCTACAGCCAGAAGAGATACGAGGAAATCGTTAAGGAAGTCAGCACCTACATTAAGAAAATTGGCTACAACCCCGACACAGTAGCATTTGTGCCAATTTCTGGTTGGAATGGTGACAACATGCTGGAGCCAAGTGCTAATATGCCTTGGTTCAAGGGATGGAAAGTCACCCGTAAAGATGGGAATGCCAGTGGAACCACACTGCTTGAAGCTCTGGATTGCATTCTGACACCAACTCGTCCAACTGACAAGCCCTTGCGTCTGCCTCTCCAGGACGTCTACAAAATTGGTGGTATTGGTACTGTCCCTGTGGGCCGAGTGGAGACTGGTGTCCTTAAGCCTGGCATGGTGGTCACTTTTGCTCCAGTCAATGTTACAACTGAAGTCAAGTCTGTTGAAATGCACCATGAAGCTTTGAGTGAGGCTCTTCCTGGGGACAATGTGGGCTTCAATGTCAAGAATGTATCTGTCAAAGATGTTCATCGTGGCAATGTGGCTGGTGACAGCAAAAATGACCCACCAATGGAAGCAGCTGGCTTCACAGCTCAGGTGATTATCCTGAACCATCCAGGCCAAATTAGTGCTGGATATGCACCTGTGCTGGTTTGTCACACAGCTCACATTGCTTGCAAGTTTGCTGAGCTGAAGGAGAAGATAGATCATCCTTCTGGAAAAAAGCTGGAAGATGGTCCCAAGTTCTTGAAATCTGGTGATGCTGCCATTGTTGATATGGTTCCTGGCAAGCCTATGTGTGTTGAGAGCTTCTCTGACTATCCTCCTCTGGGCCATTTCGCTGTTCGTGACATGAGACAGACGGTTGCTGTGGGTGTCATCAAAGCAGTGGACAAGAAGGCAGCTGGAGCTGGCAAGGTCACCAAGTCTTCCCAGAAAGCTCAGAAGGCTAAATGAATATTATACCCAATACGTACCACCCCAGTCTTAATCAGTGGTGGAAAAACGGTCTCAGAACTGTTTGTGTCAATTGGCCATTTAAGTTTAATAGTAAAAGACTGGTTAATGATAACAATGCATCATAAAACCTTCAGAAGGAAAGGAGAATGTTTTTTGGACCATTTGTTTATTTGTGTGTGTGTGTGTGTGTGTGTGTGTGTGTGGCAGTTTTAAGTTATTAGTTTTTAAAATCAGTACTTTTTAATGGAAACAACTTGACCAAAAATCTGTCACAGAATTTTGAGACCCATTAAAACAAAAGTTTAATGAGAGAAAAAAAAAAAAAAAAAAAAAAGAGGCCATGGAGGATTTCCCACGCTGGGACTTGTTAGATGCTCTAAACAACAAGGTTTCCTTCTAACGGACAGGGGGAGTCTGGTTTGTTTACTCTAGGGCTCCCCATATTAAAAGTTTGGGTAGCAGAGCTCTCCCACATGGATGCCTGGAAAGCACACCTCCATTGACCATTGCAGCTGAGGAAAATGGCAGATTCGTTCTGGTGGCTCTTGGGCAAAGTACCAATGCCTTGAGTTGACATGAAGGTTCATGGAGATGGAGCACAATGCAGGTTTGTTACCAGTGAGATCTTAGAATGTGCTGGTGGCTATGTGGCCCTGTAGGATTCATGTACCCTGAGCGTTTGACACAGGTCCAAGAGCACGAGTTCCATCTGAAGACAGGATATGTTCTGTTGTGGGGTTCAGGGACCACATGGTGTATCATAAGTTCGTATTCTAGAACAGGTCTCTGACGACAGATGCCTGAAAACCTAATCTAGGGGTCCAGTGAAGTCCTAGGGGCATGTCAGTTTCAATCTTCTGACTCAGGACCATTGACTTGGGTGCCTGCGTGGATTCAGGTAATCAGGGTGTTTCAGACTGTGCATTTTCATCCATAGCGGCCTCCAGTATTGGGGTGATCTCAGGGGCCTTGCATTTTTCTCCTAATCTGGATGGTTTGGGCAACTGTGATGGGCACAGTTTCCTTGGGGATGGCAGGCACAGATCTGTGGTGAGGCTCCAGTGACCCCATCCTGGAGGGCATGTTTGCAATGGTTTTGGGAGAGAAGTCTGCAAACACAAACTCGGGTTAGGGTTAGTTTGCCAGGTGATCTCAGACCCAATGCATAGACCTGGAGGGCAGCTCGTAAGGAATTGTAAATCAGTTGACTTGAAGGTGGTAGCACAGGCTTTTGTATCTGGATTGTGTGTCCAGGATCGCCTCAGAATGCATGTGTGATCTCATGAGTCCATGGGAGATTTTTCCTATCTAGGGATCCTGGTGGCTCCCCAGAGTTTGGTGGCTTTCTCAGGGAAGGGAAGATTGCTGTTTTCTATCTTAGGGGTGCCCCAAAACAGGGATTCCAGAGAGGGGCTGTAGGTCTGGGTGCCTGGAAAATCCCACGAAGGGTTAAGATTTGGGCCTAGGGGCGTACCAGGTATGAAATTGGGCCTTAGATCACCTCGCCACTAACCCTAACCCGATTTGTGTTTGCAGACTTGTCTCCCAAAACCATGGCTCACATGCCCTGAAGGATGTGGTCTATGGAGCCAAATCACAGGACTGTGGCTGCCATCCCCAAGGAAACTGTGCCCATCACAGTTGCGCAAACTGTGCAACTGAGAGGTGCAACTGAGAAAGTTTGGTTGAAAGCATCCTCAGGGTGAGTGTCACAATGCCTGCTTGTGCCCAGGGCGGCCATCATGAGTGGGCGTGGTCTCATTGGCCATGCAGCTGGCTCCTACTCTGAAAGTTGGACACCCATCCTAACAGAGTGGATTCCTGCCATGGGGAAGGAGGAGTTCTCTATTTTGCTTCAGGCTCCCCCATTGGCAGGGATTCCAGCATAGGTCTGGAGACAGATGCTGAATAACAAGGATGGGTAGAGATGACAGTCCTGGATCATGGCCGGTCTCACATGGTGGATATGGGACCCGCCCTCTGGATAGCTGACATGAGGTCCGGGCTCAGGCTGTGTCAGACACAGCACTAGTGGCCAGGGAAGCATATAAATCGGGGTTCCCGGAGGACTGAGTAGAATGATTTTCATGAGGAGTTTCTGGGCAGACTCAACACACTCTTCTTTCTATGGGGAAGTCAGAATGCTGCATTGTGGCGCCAGTGTTCCCTATCAAGACGGCTTGCGGACTAGTAGAGTGAGGATGGAATTGTAAACCCAAGCTAAGGTTAAATTCAGTGCCAAGCGAAAGGCAATTCCAGTGTGCAGCGGCTGATTCGAATATCCACCACCTGAGTAAAGACAGATGTCAGATGTTTGCTCACGCTGGAGTTTGTGTCTATGATGACCAACAAATGGAGGGGTGGCGTCAAGAGGCCATGGAGCATTTCCCACTCTGAGGCTTGTGAGATGCTCCAAACAGCAAGGTTTCCTAATATTGGACAGGTGGAGCCTGGTTTGTTTGTTCCAGAGTCCCCCATTTGGAAAGTTTGTGCAGCAGAGCACTCTCGCGTGGATGCCTAGAGGCACACCTCCATTGACCATTGCAGCTGAGGAACATGGCAGGTTCGTTCTGGTGGCTCTGGTGTGAAGTACCAAGGCCTTGAGTTGACATGGAATCTTTTGAAGTTGGGTCACATGCTGGATTGTTACCAGGGATATCTTATCATGTGCTGATGGCTAAGGTGCCCAGCAGGATTCTCCTAACCTGAGGGTTTGCCATAGGAAGAAGAGCATGGTGTCTTTCTGGGGACAGGAGATGTTCTGTTGTGTGGCTCAGGGACCACATACTGTATCATAAATTGGTATTCCATAACAGGTCCCTAAGGACAGATGCCTGAAAACCTAATCTAGAGTTCCAATGAGTTCCTAGGGGCATGTCAGATTTAATCTTCTGACTCAGGACAATTGACTTGGCTGTCTCCTGGTTGTATGTGATCAGAGCGTTTCAGACTGTGCATTTGCGTGCAGAGGGGCCATCAATATTGGGGAGGGCTCAGGGGCCTTGCAGGTTTCTCCTGATTTGAAAGGTTTGGGCAACTGTGACAGGCACAGTTTCCTTGGGGATGGCAGCCACAGTCCTGTGGTTTGGCTCCACAGACCATCCTTCAGGGCATGTGAGCCATGGTTTTGGGAGACAAGTATGCAAAAATAAATCGGGTTAGGGTTAGTGGCGAGGTGATCTAAGGCCCAATGTGTAGACATGGACGGCAGCTCGTCAGGAACTGTAATTAGGGTGACCGGAGGGCGGTAGCACAGGCTTTTCTATCTGGAATGTGTGTCCAGGATGGCCTCGGAATGCAGATGTTGTCTCATGGGTCCATGAGAGATTTTTCCTCTCTGACGTCTTGGCGGCTCCCCATAGTTTTGTGTATTTGTCGGGGAAAGGATGAATGCTCTTTTCCATCTTAGGAGTTCCCCAAAACAGGGATTCCAGAGACGGGCTCTGGGTCTGGGAGCCTGAAAAAAATCCCACCAAGTTTTGGATTTGGGTCTAGTAGCATACCAGGCCTGCAATGTGGGATCCTGTTGTTACATCTGAGAGTGCTTATTTGAAAGCATGCTCAAGCTGAGGGTCACCGTGCCTGTTTCTGTCCAGGGTAGTCTTCAAGAGTGTGCGTGGTCTCAATGGCCTTGTAGCTGTCTCCCACTCTGAGGGTTGGACACCCATCCCAACAACCAGGTTTCCTGCCATGTGAAAGGAGAAATTCTCTATTATGCATCAAGGTCCCCTTTTGGCAGGGATTCCAGCAAACGTCTGGGGACATGTGCCTGAATACCAAGGATGGGTAGAGTTAACAGACTTGGGCCATGACCGGTCTCACAAACTGTATATGGGGCCTGCTCTTTGGGTGGCTTACACGAGGTCAGGCCCCAGGCTCTGTCAGACAGCACACTAATAGTCAGGGAAGCCTACTAACCGGGGTTCCCTGAGGGCCGTGCAGATTGATATTTTGTGGTGTTTCTGGGCAGACTCACCAGGCCCTTCTTCTTTCTATGGGGAAGTCAGAATGCTATGTTGTGGCTCTAGAATTCCCTATCAAGAGGTCTTGGGGATAAGTAGAGTGAGGATGGAATTGTAAACACAAGCTACGGTTCAATTCAGTGCAAGCAGAAGGCAGTTCCAATGTGCATCGGTGTATTCGAGATATACAGCACCTGATTAAGGGTGGATGTCACAGGTTTGCTCACACTGGACTTTGTGTCTATGATGACTGACAAATGGAGGGAAGTGACGTCAAAAGGCCACAGAGGATTTCCCATGCTGAGGCTTGTGAGATACTCCAAACAGCAAGGCTTCCTTCTACTGGAAAGGTGGAGTGTGGTTTGTTTGCTCCAGGGTCCCCCATGTGGAATGTTTGGGTAGCAGAGCTCTCCGACATGGATGCCTGGAAAGCACACCTCCATTGACCATTTCAGCTAAGGAACATGGCAGGTTCGTTCTGGTGGTACCAAGAAGTACCAAGGCCTTGAATTGACATGGCATCTCTTTCAGATGGGCCACAATGCCGGTTTGTTACCAGGAAGATCATAAAATGTGCTGGTGTCTAATGTGCCATGCAGGATTCTCCTATCCTGCAGGATTTGGCACAGGTCGAATTCACGGTTAGTTTCTGGGGAAAGGACAAGTACTGTTGTGTGGCTCAGGGACCAAAAGTTGTATTTTAAGGTGGTATTCCAGAACAGGCCTCTGAGGACAGATGCCTGAAAACTTATTCTAGGGTTCCAATGAGGTGCTAGAGGAATGTCAGGTTCAATCTTCTGACTCAGAACCATTGACGTGGGTGTCTGCCTGGATGAAGGTGATCGGGGTGTTTCCGACTCCACATTTGTGTCCAGAGCAGCCTCCAATATTGGGATGGGCTCAGGGGCCCTCCAATTTTATCCTAATCTAGAGGGTTTGGGCAACTATGATGGGTCCACTTTCCTTGGGGATGGCAGGAACAGTCCTGTGTTGTGGCTCTAGAGTTCCCATCATGGAGGATATGTGAGCTATGGTTTTGGGAGAGAAGTCTGCAAACCCTAATCAGGTTAGGGTTAGCAGAGAGGTGATTGCAGGCCCAATGCATAAACCTGGAGGGCAGCTCTTCAGGAACTGTAACTTTGGTGACTGGAAGGCGGTAGCATAGGCTTTTCTTCCTGGATTTTGTGTCTAGAATGGCCTGGGAATGCATGTGTGGTCTCATGGGGCCGTGGGAGACTTTTTCCTCTCTAAGGATCCTGGTGGCTCACAATCGTTTGGTTGCTTTCTCGGGGAAGGGAAGAGTGCTGTTTTCCATCTTCAGGGTGCCCAAAAACAGGGATTCCAGAGGCAGGCTCTGGGTCTGGGCACCTGGAAAATCCCACCAATGTTTAGGATTTGGGCCTAGGGGTGTACCAGGCCTGCAATGCGGGATCCTGCTGGTGCATCTGAGAGTGCTTGTTTGAAAGCATGCTCAGGCTGAGGCTCACAATGCCTCTTTGTGCCCAGGGCTGCCCTCAGGAGTTGTTGTGGTCTCATTGGCCATGCAGCTGGCTCCCACTCTGAGTGTTGGACACCCATCTCAACAGCCAGGTTTCTGCCATCTGGAAGAAGGAGTTCTCTATTGTGCTTAAGGTTCCCCTGTGAGGGTTTGATTAGCCAGACAGAGTCATTCTATATTGACCCGATGCAGTAAACTTAGATTGATCCCGCCCTTCCCAGAGGACCTTACTTGCAAAGCACAGACACAAGGTCGGGTCAGGCCATGTGAAGACATCCAATCAGTGAGGCAAGCATACATCTACTAGGGTAAATTGAAATTCAATTGGGCACCCGTGTGTTACCTAGCATTTTTTTTTCTGTGTGTGGCAGGCTTAGAATGAATGTGCAGTGTTCTCTGTGTATTGCAAACTCATTGGCCACCTGCGTATAGCCCGACTAAACTACCTCTATAAAAGTTAGTCTGTGATGCTGCAAGGGGTCGCCTCTTTGCATGAGACAGCCCTGACCGGTCAGTTTGATTCTCGATGCTTGGTGCGAAATAAAGTTTTGCTTGACCTTCACTTTGTATCAGTCCTGCTCCTTTCATTACAGACCCTAACATTGGAGGGGGCACCCGGATTCCAATGACGCTAACTGAGCCATCATTGGAATTTTTGGGAAAAGCCTCTGGCGGTAAGATCACAGTCTGTCTGTCTGGTTGGAGCTTCAGGGTATTGCCCAGCAGGGAGAAGATGGATGCAGCCTTGCTCCCCAGGGCTGGAGTGGATGCAGGGATGCCCCATCCCTCTGCTGGTAGATCGACGGGGGGTTCAAGTCCCCCTTGGCGGTCGGGGGTTTTGAATCCCCTTAGGCGGTCACTGGGGTGTTCGAGTCCCCCTGGTCTGTCAGGGGCCTGATGGGGTGTTTGAGTCCCCATAGGCAGTCTGGGGGTTCAAGTACCCCTAGACGGTCAGGGGGGTCGAGTGCCCCTAGACGGTCAAGGGGTTTGAGTCCCCCTGGGCGGTTGGGGGGTTCGAGTCCCTTTGGGCGGTTAGGGGTTTCGAGTCCCCCTAAAAGGACAAGGGGTTCGAGTCCCCCTGGGTGGTCAGGGGGTTCAAGTCTTCTTAGACGGTCAAGTTGCTTCAAGTCCCCCTGGGTGGTTAGGGTTAGGGTTAGGGTTAGGGTTAGGGTTAGGGTTAGTGTTAGGGTTAGGCCTGCCATCCCGAAGGAAACTGTGCCCATCATAGTTGACCAAACCCTCCAGATTAGGAGAAACTGGCAAGGCCCCTGAGCCCACCCCAATATTTGAGGCTGCTCTGGACACAAATGTGCTGTTTGAAACACCCTGATGACCTACATCCAGGCAGACACCCAAGTCAATGGCCCTGAGTCAGAAGATTGAAACTGACATGCCCCTAGGACTTCATCAATACCCTAGTTTAGATTTTCAGGTGCCTTTCCCCTGAGGACTGTTCTCCAATACCAAGTTATATTCCAATATGTGGTCCCTGAACCACAAAACAGAACCCCTCCTGTCCCCAGAAGGATACCTTGCTTTTGGTAGCTGTGTCTATAACTCAGTATAGGAGAACACTGCATGACCCCTGACCACCCCACCATTCTAACATCTCCCTGGATATAAACCAGCTTTGTGATCCAACAGCCTGAAACTCCATGTCAAATCAGCTCCCTTGGAGCTTCTCTCCACAGCCACCAGATCAAAACAGTCATGTTCCTCAGCTGCAGTGGTCAATGGAGTTGTGCTTCCCAAACATCCATGTGGGAGAGCTCTGCTACCCAAACTTCCTATATGGGGGACCGTGGAGCAAACAAACCAGACTGCCCCTGTCCAGTAGAAGGGAACCTTGTTGTTTGGAGCATCTCACAAGCCCCACCGTGGGAAATCATCCATGGTCTCGTGATGCTACCCCCAATTTGGCGGTCATCATACACACAAACTACAGTGTGAACAAACATCTGACATCCGCCCTAACACAGGTGCTGGGTATCTCGAATCAGCCACTACACACTGGATCTTCCTTCCACTTGGCACTGAATTTAACCATAGCTTGTGTTTACCATTCCAACCTCACCCTCCTGGTCCACAAGCCCTCTTGTTAGGGAATTCTGGGGCCACAACGCAGTTTTCTGCCTACCCCATAGAAAGAAGATGTGCCCGCTGAGTCTTCCCAGAAACTCCACATGAGAATCCACCTGCATGGCCCTTGATGGTACTCTAATAACATAGGCTGCCACAGCACTCAGGCTCTGTCTGGCACAGCCTGAGTCACGACCTCCAGTTAGGCAAGGGGACATTGGGCCCCATAACATGCTGGTGGGACCTGCCTTGGCCCGAAGCCGTCACATCTACTCAACCTGGATAATCAGGCATCTCTCCCAGACCATAGCTCAAATCCCTGAATATGGGTGAACCTGATGCACAAGGGTACACCACCTTCCTGATGGCAGGAAACATGGCTGTTGAGATGGGTGTCCAGCCCTCAAAGTGGGAACCAGATGTATGGCCCATGAGAGCACAGCCACTGATGGGAGCCACGCTGGGCACAAACAGGCATTGTGACCCTCAGCATGATCCTGCTTTCAAACAACCCCCCTCCGTAGCTGGACCGGGAGCCCATAGAGCGGACCTGCTAGGTCCCTAGGGCCAGATATTCACACTCGTTCGTGTTTGCCAGGCACCCAGACCTAGAACCTATCTCTGGAATCCTTCTTTTGGGAGCCCTCTGAGACGGAAAACCACAGACTTCCCTTCCCCCAGAGACACCAAACTCTTGGGAGCTGGGCAGAATCCCTAGAGACGAAGAATCTCCCATGGCCCCATGAAGGCAACCCTGCATTTTGCGACCATCCTGGACAGTCCAGACAGAAAAGCCTGCACTATTGCTTCCATGAAACCTTAATTTTAGTACACTATGAGATGCCCTCAGGGCCTGCAGATCGGGACTGTGATCACCTTGGCCCTAACCCTAACCCTAGTTCGCGTTGGCAGATTTCTGTTCCCAAAGCCCTGGCACACATGCCCTCCAGGATGGGGCCTCTGGTACAACACCAGATGATTGTGCCAACCCTCCTGAAGGAGTCTCTACACTTCACTGTTGCCCAAACCCTGAAGATTAAGAGCAATGTAAAAGCCCCAGAGCCCACCTCAATTTCGAAGAATGTTCTGGACCGAAATGCATATTCTGACACACAATGAGCACCTGCCTCCAGGCAGAAATCCAAGTCAAAGGCTCTGAGTCAGAATATTGAACCTGGGAGATGCCTGCGCATGTCCATCGAGCTCACCTGGGTTACTAAGGCCCAGGGGCGCTTCTTGACCTGCGCCATTGTTTCAAAGTCTAAGACGCGCACGCGAAATTCTTCCCTGGACAGAGGCGCGCAAAAGCCCAGCCTGCGGCTTACGGACCAGCGCCCCGTTCTCAGTGCCCCAGACGCGCGCCCAACCCACAGCCGCCTCTGAAAAGAGGTGCGTGCAAGCCGGGCACTCCCAGCCCAGGCCGGCGGCAAAATGTCAGTGTGCGATCGCTGCTTGGAACCTCTCTGGCCGTCAGGAGCTCCCAGACAGCCGCCACTGCCTTGGCTTTCGGGACGAGCAAAAGATCCTGCGCCCCCAGGGTCTTTAACCTGGAACCTGCACTGCCAGCGTCCAAGGGGAAATTTATTCAGCTTCTGCACCCAGACTGAGGCTTCTCTCTGAGACGGAGATCAGGAAGTGTTCCAGGGTGCACCTTGACTGCACCAGAGTTGATACATCCAGCTACATCTGCTCAGTCTTCTCCCACCAAAATGACGAGGAGGAGGAATGCCCAACAGAAGAAAAATACAGAGGATGGACCTTCTGCAACAGACTAACGGCTATCAACATAGACAATATGTTGGAAAGAGAATTCAGGCTAACAATTATCCAGGCAATAGCTAGGTTGGAGAAAGCCATGGATGACCAAACAGAATTGATTAGGGCCAAACTGAAAGCGACCAGACAGGATGTTCACAATGTTAGGGCGGAGCTTAAAGCTACCAGGGAGGAGGTCCAAAATGCTCTCAATGAGTTCCAATCTCATCTAAACTCTCTCAAAGCTAGGGTAACTGAGACAGAAGATAGAATTAGTGATCTGGAAGACAAACAGATAGAGAGAAAGGATCAGGAGGAAGCCTGGAACAAACAGCTTAGATCCCATGAAAGCAGAATCAGGGAAATAAATGATGCCATGAAGCGTTCCAATGTCAGAATTATTGGAATTCCTGAAGGGGAGGAGAAAGAAAGAAATCTAGAAGATATCGTGGAACAAGTCCTTCATGAAAATTTTACCGAATCTCGCGAATGAAACCAGCGCTCATGTACTAGAGGCTGAACGGTCTCCACCCAAATTATACACTCCAAAAAAAACATCACGACACCTGATAGTCAAATTGAGAAATTATAATTGTAGGTATAATCTCTTGAAAGCCGCCAGGGCAAAGAGGCTCCTTACTTACAGAGGGAAGCCCATCAGAATAACGTCAGACCTGTCCACAGAGACCTGGCAAGCCAGAAGAGGCTGGCAAGATATATTCAGGGCACTAAATGAGAAGAACATGCAGCCAAGAATACTTTATCCAGCAAGATTGACATTCAAAATGGATGGAGAGATAAAGAGTTTCCAAGACCGGCAAGGCTTAAAAGACTATGCAACCACCAAGCCGATACTGCAGGAAATATTAAGGAGGGTTCTATAAAAGAGGAAAAATCCCAAGAATAGCATTGAACAGAAATATAGAGACCGTCTACAGAAAGAAAGACTTCAAAGGTAACTCGATGTCAATAAAAACGTATCTATCAATAATCACTCTCAATGTGAATGGCCTAAATGCACCCATAAAATGGCACAGGGTTACAGATTGGATAAAACGACAGGACCCATCCATATGCTGTCTACAAGAGACCCATTTTGAACCTAAAGATACACGCAGATTGAAAGTGAAGGGGTGGAGAAGCATCTTTCATGCCAATGGGACTCAAAAGAAGGCTGGGGTAGCGATTCTCATATCAGATAAATTAGACTTCAAACTAAAGACTGTAGTCAGAGATACAGAAGGACACTACATAATCCTTAAAGGGACGATCCACCAAGATGATCTAACAATTGTAAATATCTATGCTCCCAATATGGGAGCAGCCAATTACTTAAGAAAACTGTTAATCAAGATAAAGAGTCATATTGATATGAGTACACTAATCGTAGGAGATCTTAACACGCCTCTTTCAGAATTAGACAGATCATCGAAGCAGAAAATCAATAAAGAAACAAGAGCATTGAATGACACTTTGGAGCAGATGGACCTCATAGATATATACAGAACATTCCACCCTAAAACTGCAGAATACTCATTCTTCTCAAGTGCACACGGAACCTTCTCCAGAATAGACCACATACTGGGTCACAAATCAGGACTCAACCGATACCAAAAGACTGAGATTATTCCCTGCATATTCTCAGATCACAATGCTTTGAAACTGGAGCTCAATCACAAGGAAAGGTTCAGAAGGAACTCAAACACCTGGAAGCTAAAGACCACCTTGCTTAAGAATGCTTGGATCAACCAGGAGATCAAAGAAGAACTGAAACAATTCATGGAAACCAATGAGAATGAAGACACTTTGGTCCAAAACCTATGGGATACAGCAAAGGCGGTCCTAAGGGGAAAATATATAGCCATCCAAGCCTCGCTCAAAAAAATTGAAAAATCCAGAACACACCAGCTGTCTCTACACCTTAAAGAACTGGAGGATCAACAACAAATCAAACCAACTCCACACATAAGAAGGGAAATCATCAAGATTAGAGCTGAGATCAATGAGGGAGAAACCAGAGATACAGTAGAACATATCAATGAAACTAGAAGCTGGTTTATTGAAAGAATCAATAAGATCGATAAGCCACTGGCTACACTAATCCGAAAGAAAAGAGAGAAAGCCCAAATTCATAAAATTATGAATGAAAAGGGAGATATCACAAATAACACCAAGGAAGTAGAAAGAATCATCAGAAGTTATTACGAACAGTTATATGCCAATAAGCTTAGCAACCTAGATGAAATGGATGCATTCCTGGAAAAATATAAACTACCCACATTGAGCCAGGAAGAAATCGACAACCTGAATAGACCGATATCTAATAACGAGATTGAATCAGTGATCAAAAACCTCCCAAAAAACAAGAGCCCAGGACCTGACGGATTCCCTGGGGAATTCTACCAAACCTTCAAAGAAGAAATAACACCTATTTTCCTGAAGATGTTTCAAAAAATTGAAGCAGAAGGAAAACTTCCAGACTCTTTCTATGAAGCCAGCATTACCCTGATCCCAAACCAGGCAAGGACCCTACCAAAAAGGAGAATTTCAGACCAATATCACTGATGAATATGGATGCTAAGATTCTCAACAAGATCCTAGCCAACAGGATCCAACAGCACATTAAAAAGATTATCCACCATGATCAGGTGGGATTCATCCCTGGGCTACAAGGATGGTTCAACATTCGCAAATCAATCAATGTGATACAACAAATTAATATCAGAAGAGAGAAGAACCACATGGTCCTCTCAATTGATGCAGAAAAAGCATTTGACAAAATCCAACATCCGTTCCTGATTAAAATGCTTCAAAGTATAGGGATAGACGGAACATTCCTGAACCTCATCAAATCTATCTATGAAAGACCCACAGCAAATATCATCCTCAATGGGAAAAAGCTTGCAGCCTTCCGATTGAGATCAGGAACAGGACAAGGATGCCCACTTTCACCACTCTTGTTCAACATAGTATTAGAAGTCCTAGCAACAGCAATCCGACAACAGAGAGAAATAAAAGGTATCCAAATTGGTAATGAAGAAGTCAAACTCTCTCTCTTCGCAGATGACATGATTCTTTATATGGAAAACCCAAAAGACTCCACCCCCAAACTACTAGAACTCATACAGCAATTCAGCAACGTGGCAGGATACAAAGTCAATGTGCAGAATTCAGTGGCTTTCTTATACACTAACAATGAAAATACAGAAAGGGAAATTAGAGAATCGATTCCATTTACTATAGCATTAAGAACCATAAGATACCTGGGAATAAAGCTAACTAAAGAGGTAAAGGATATGTACTTGAGGAACTATAGAACACTCATGAAAGAAATTGAAGAAGACACAAAAAGATGGAAGACCATTCCATGCTCTTGGATCGGAAGAATAAACATTGTTAAAATGTTTATACTGCCTAGAGCAATCTATACTTTCAATGCCATTCCGATCAAAATTCCACCGGCATTCTTCAAAGAGCTGGAGCAAATAATCCTAAAATTTGTATGGAATCAGAAGAGACCCCGAATCGCTAAGGAAATGTTGAAAAACAAAAATAAAGCTGGCGGCATCACCTTACCTGATTTCAAGCTTTATTACAAAGCTGTGATCACCAAGACAGCATGGTACTGGCATAAAAACAGACACATAGACCAGTAGAACAGAGTAGAGAGCCCTGATATGGACCCTCAACTCTATGGTCAATTAATCTTTGACAAAACAGGAAAAAATATACAGTGGAATAAAGACAGTCTCTTCAATAAATGGTGCTGGGAAAACTGGACAGCTATATATATGTAGAAGAATGAAACTCGACAATTCTCTTACACCGTACACAAAGATCAACTCAAAATGGATAAAAGACCTCAACATGAGACAGGAATCCATCAGAATCTTAGAGGATAACATAGGCAGTAATCTCTTTGATATCAGCCACAGCAACTTCTTTCAAGATACGTCTCCAAAGGCAAAGGAAACAAAAGCGAAAATAAACTTCTGGGACTTCATCAAAATCAAAAGCTTCTGCACAGCAAAGGAAACAGTCAAAAAAACAAAGAAGCAACCCACGGAATGGGAGAAGATATTTACAAATGACAGTACAGACAAAAGGTTGGTATCCAGGATCTATAATGAACTCCTCAAACTCAACCCACATGAAACAGACAAACACATCAAAAAATGGGGAGAAGATATGAACAGACTCTTCTCCAATCAAGACATACAAATGGCTATCAGACACATGAAAAAATGCTCATCATCATTAGCCCTCAGGGAGATTCAAATTAAAACCACATTGAGATATCACCTTACACCAGTTAGAATGGCCAAAATTAACAAAACAGGAAACAACATGTGTTGGAGAGGATGTGGATAAAGGGGAACCCTCTTACACTGTTGGTGGGAATGCAAGTTGGTGCAGCCTCTTTGGAGAACAGTGTGGAGATTCCTCAAGAAATTAAAAATAGAGCTTCCCTACGACCCTGCAATTGCACTCCTGGGTTTTTACCCCAAAGATAGAGATGTCGTGAAAAGAAGGGCCATCTGTACCCCAATGTTTATAGCAGCAATGACCACAGTCGCCAAACTATGGAAAGAACCAAGATGCCCTTCAACGGATGAATGGATAAGGAAGATGTGGTCCATATACACTATGGAGTATTATGCCTCCATCAGAAAGGATGAATACCCAACTTTTGTAGCAACATGGACGGGACTGGAA
Source organism: Neogale vison (assembly GCF_020171115.1). Taxonomy (NCBI): domain Eukaryota; kingdom Metazoa; phylum Chordata; class Mammalia; order Carnivora; family Mustelidae; genus Neogale; species Neogale vison. The sequence goes on from NC_058095.1 coordinate 77,110,891, forward strand.
GAGATTATGCTGAGTGAAATAAGTCAAGCAGAGAGAGTCAATTATCATATGGTTTCACTTATTTGTGTAGCATAACAAACAGCATGGAGGAGAAGGGGCGTTAGAGAGGAGAAGGGAATTTGGGTAAATTGGAAGGGGAGGTGAACCATGAGAGACTATGGACTCTGAAAAACTGTTTGAGGGGTTTGAAGTGGCGGGGGGTGTGGGAGGTTGGGGTACCAGGTGGTGGGTATTATAGAGGGCACGGCTTGCATGGAGCACTGGGTGTGGTGAAAAAATAATGAATACTGTTTTTCTGAAAATAAATAAATTGGAAAAAAAAAAAGAATATTGAACCTGACATGCCCTGTCAGGACTTCATCGATACCCTAAATTGGATTTTCAGATGCCTGTCTCCAGAGGCCTTTTCTCCAATACCAACTTATATTCCAGCTGTGGTCCCTGAGCCACACAACAGTACCCCTCCTGTCCCCAGAAGGATACCTTGCTCTTGGTAACTGTGTCCAAGACTCAGTGTATGTAAGAGAATTCTCCATGGCCCCTGACCACCCCAACATTCTAAACTCTCCCTGGATACAAACAAGCATTGTGATCCAAAAGCATGAAACACCATGTCGTCTCTGGCGGCAAGGAACTTCGTCCCAGAACCACCAGATAGAAGCTGTCATGTTCTTCAGCTGCAATGATCAGTGGAGGTGTGCTTTCCAGGCTTCCATGCGGGAGTGCTCTGCTACCCAAACTTTCCATATGGGGGATGGTGGAGCAAACAAACCAGACTCGCCCTGCCCAGTAGAAGGAAACCTTGCTGTTTGGAGCACATCAAAAAGCCCAGGGTGGCACATGCTCCATAGCCTCCAGACGACACCCCTCCATTTGGTGGTCATCTTAAACACAAACTCCAGTGTGAGAAAATATCTGACATCTCGCCTTACTCAGGTGCTGGATATCTCGAATCAGCCACTACACACTGGGACTGCCTTCTGCTTTGCACTGAATTTAACCATACATTTTGTTGACAATTCCATCCTCACCCTCCTGATTCGCAAGCCCTCATGATAGGGAATTCTGGAGCCACAACACAGCATATTGCATGAGAAACAAAAAGAAGAAATGTCTCGTGGGTCTGCCCAGAAACCCCACATGAGGATCCACCTGAATGGCCCTCTGCAGCACCCTAATATCATAGGCCACCAAGGGCACTGAGGCTCTTTCTGACACAGCCTGAGCCACGACCTCCAGTCAGGCACATGGACAGTGGGCCTCATAACCTGCTGGTGGGACCTGACTTGGCCCGATGCCATCACATCTACTCAACCTGGATATTCAGGTATCTCTCCCCAGACTGTAGCTTAAATCCCTGACTATTGGGGAAGCTGATGCACAAAAGTACTTCTCATTCCCAATGGCAGGAAACCTGGTTTTTGAGATGGGTGTCCAACCCTCAGAGTGGGAACCAGCTGCATGGCCCATCTGACCACGGCCACTCATGGTAACCGTCCTGGGCACAAACAGGCATTGTGACCCTCAGCGTGAGCCTGCTTTCAAATGAAACCCCTCGGTAGCTAGACCAGGAGCCTGCCAAGCATGCCTGCCAGGTTCCTAGTGCCAAATGCTCATCCTCGTTCATGTTTCATGGTGCCCAGACCCAGAACCTGTCTCTGGAATCCCACATCTGGGGGTTCCCTGAGACAGAAAACAGCAGTCTTCCCTTTCCTCAGAGACACCAAATTCTTGGCATCTAATCAGAATCCCCAGGGACAAAGAATCTCCCATGCCTTTATGAAGACACCCCTACCATTGGCGACCGTCCTGGAAACACAATCCCGACAGAAAAGCCTGCACTACCACCTTCAAGACACCTTAATTTCAGTACACTATGAGCTTCCCTCAGGGCCTGCAGATCAAGCCTGTGATCACCTCGGCCATCACCCTAACCCTAGTTCCCATTTGCAGATTTCAGTCCCCAAAGCCATGGCCCACATGCCCTCCAGGATGGGGCCTTTAGAGGCACACCAGATGACTATGCCTACCCTCCCGAAGGAAACTATGCCCCTCAATGTTGTCCAAACCCTGAGGATTAGGAGCAATGTACAAAGCCCCTGAGCCAACCTCAATTGTGAGGAAAACTCTGTACCGAAATGTGCATTCTGGCACACCATGAGCACCTGCCTCCAAGCAGATATCCAAGTCAAAGGCCCTGAGTCAGAAGATTGAACATGACATACCCCTCGGAATTCATCGATATCCTAGCTTAGATTTTCAGGTGCCTTTCCTCAGAGGACTGTTCTCCAATACCAAGTTATATTCCAACATGGGGTCCCTGAGCCACACAACAGAACCTCTCCTGTCCCCAGAAGGATACCTTGCTCTTGGTAGCTGTGTCCAAGACTCAGTGTAGGAGTATCCTGCATGACCCCTGACCACCCCAACATTCTAACATCTCCCTGGATACAAACCAGCATTATGATCCAACAGCATGAAACTCCATGTCAACTTAGGCCGCTTGGAAACTCGCCCCAGAGCCACCAGATGGAACCTGCCATGTTCCTCAGCTGCAATGGTCAATGGAGGTGTGCTTTCCAGGCATCCATATGGGAGAGCTCTGCTACCCAAACTTTCCATATGGGGACCCTGGAGCCAACAAACCAGACTCCCCCCTGTCTAGTACAAGGAAACTTTGCTGTTTGTAGCATCTCACAAGCACCAGCATGGGAAATCCTCCATTTGGTGGTCCTCATAGACACAAAGTCCAGTGAGAGCAAGCATCTGACATCCGCCCTTACTCAGGTGCTTGTATCTCGAGTCAGCCGCTGCACACTGGCTACCTTCCACTTGGCACTGAATTTTACCATATCTTGTGTTTACAATGTTATCCTATCCAGGAAACCAGGTTGTTTGGATGGGTGTCCAACCCTCAGATTGGGATCCATCTCCATGGCCAATGAGTCCACACCCACTCCTGAGGGCCGCCCTGGGCACAAACAGGCATGGTGACCCTCAGACTGAGCATTCTTTCAAACAATCCCTCTCCATTGCTCCACAGGGATAACACATTACAGGCCTGGTATGCCTCTAGGCACAAATCCTAACCCTTGGTAGGATATTCCAGGCGTCCAGACCCATGGCCCGTCTCTGGAATCCCTGTTTTGGGGCACCCCTAAGATGGAAAACAGCACTTTTCCTTTCCCCGCAAAAGCCACAAACTATTGGGAGCCGCCAGGATCCTTGGAGATGAAAAATCTCCCCTAAACGCATGAGACCACACCTGCTTTCCAAGGCCATCCTGGATACACAATCCAGTCAAAAAAGCCTATGCTACCGCCTTCAAATCACCCTAATTCCAATTCCTGATGAGCTGTCATCCAGTTCTATGCATTGGGCCTGCAATCATATCACCACTAAGTCTAACATGTGCTTGTGTTTGCAGACTTCTGTCCAAAAACCATGGCTCCTATGCCCTCAAGGATAGGGTCTCTGGAGCCTGACTGCAGTACTGGGCCTGCCATCACCAAGGGAAATTTGTCCGTCACAGCTGCCCAAACCTTTCAAATTAGGAGAAACCTGCATGGTCCCTGAGCCCACCCCCATATTGGAGGCTTCTCTGGAAGCAAATGTGCAGTCGGTAACACCCTGATCACCTACATTGAAACAGACAGCCAAGTCAATGGTCCTGAGTCCAATGATTGAACCAGACATGCCTCTAGGACCTCATAGGAACCCTAGATTATGTTTCCAGGCATCTGTCATCAGAGTTCTGTTCAGAATACCAATTTGTGATATAACATGTGGTCCCTGAGCCACACAACATTATATCTCCTGTCCTAAAGAAAACCGTGCTATTGGACCTGTGTCAAACCCTCAGGGTAGGAGAATCCTCCATGGCACCTTAGCCACAAGCACATTCTAACATCTCCATGGTAACAAACCAGCATTGTTACCCATGTGCAAGATATTCCATGTCAAGTCAAGACCTTGGTACTTCGCCCCAGCGTCACCAGATGAACCTGCTCATTTCCTAAGCTGTAATGGACAATGGAGATGTGCTTTCCAGACTTCCATGCGGGAGAGCTCTGCTTCCCCATCTTTCCACATGGAGGACACTGGAGTAAACAAACCAGACTCCCCATGTCCAGTAGAAGGAAGCCTTACTGTTTGGAGCATCTCACAAGACCCAGCGTGGGTCATCCTCCATGGCCTTTTGATGCCACCCCTCCATTAGTCGTTCATCACAGATACAAACACCAGTGTGAGCAAACATCTGACATATGAACAAATGTTCCTCAGTTCACTCAGGTGATAGCTATCTCGAATCAGAGCCAGCACACTGGAACTGCCTTCCGCTTGGCACTGAATTTAACCATAGCTGGTGTTTACAATTCCATCCTCACCCTCCTGGTCCACATGGCCACTTGATAGGTAATTCTCAAACCATGTCGCAGCATTATGCCTTCCCCATAGAAATAAGAAGTGCCTGGTGAGTCTTTCCAGAAAGCACACATGAGGATCTATCTACTCGGCCCTTGAGGGAACCCCGATTTATAGGCTGCCCTGGACACTAGTGCTGTGTGTGACAGAGCCTGAGCCCTGACCTCGTGTCAGCCACCCGGAGAGTGGGGCCCATATCCAGCATGTGAGACTGGCGATTGCCCACGTCTGTCATCTCTACACATTCTTGGTATTCAGGCATCTGTCCCCAGACCTTGCTGGAATCCTTGCCAATGGGGGAACCTGATGCACAGTAGTGAACTCCTATTTCCCCTTGGCAGGAAACCTGTCTAACGGTTTGGGTGTCCAACCTTCAGAATTGGAGCCAGCCTCATTCCCAATGATTCCACTCCCTTTCCTGACGGCTTCTCTGGGCACAAACAGGTATTGTGTCCCTCAGCCTGTGCATGCTCTCAAACAAGCCCTCTCATTTTCACCACCAGGGTCTCTCATTGAAGGCCTAGTACTCCCTTCGGCCCAAATCCTAACCATTGGTATGATTTTCCATAAGCCCAGACACAGAGCCGATCTCTGGAATCCCTGTTTTGGGGCACCCCTAAGATCGAAGAAAGCACTCTTCCCTGCACCAAAAAAGCCAGCCAACTATTAGGAGCTTCCAGGATTCTTAGACAGGAAAAGTCTCCCATGGACCCATGAGACCACACCTGCATTCTGAGGCAATCCTGGATACACAATACAGATATAAGAGCATGAGCCACCGCGTACCTGTCACCCTAATTACAGTTCCTGACAAGCGGTTCTCCAGGTCTATGCCTTGGGCCTGCGATCACCTCACCACTAAACATCACCCCAGTTTCTGTTTGCAGACTTCTCTCCCAAAACCATGGCTCACATGCTCTCTAGGATGGGGTCTCTGGAGCCACAGCACAAGACTGTGCCTGCCATCCCCAAGGAAATTGTGCCCAACACAATTGCCCAAACCCTCCAGATTAGGAGAAAACTGCAAGGCCCCTGAGACCACCCCAATTCTGGATGCCGCTCTGGGCACAAATGCACAGTCTGAAATACCCTGATCACCGACCTCCTGGCAGACCCCCACGTCAATGGTCCTGAGTCAGAAGATTGTACCTGACAGGGCCCTAGGACCTCATTGGAATCCTAGATTAGATTTTCAGGCATCTGTCCTAAGAGGCCTATTCTGGAATACCAACTTATGATGCACCATGTGGTCCCTGAGACACACAACATAACATCTCCTGTCCCCAGAAGGAAACCGTGCTTTTCGACCTGTGTCAAACCCAACACGTGGGAGAATCCTGCATGGCCACGTAACCACTAGCACATTCTAAGATCTCCATGGGAACTATCCAGCATTGTGACCCATGTGCAAGAGATTCCATGTCAACTCAAGGCCTTCGTATTTCTAGGCAGAGCCACCAGAAGGGACCAGAAATGTTCCTCAGCTTCAATGGTCAATGGAGGTGTGCTTTCAAGGTATCCATGCAGGAGAGCTCTGCTACCCAAACTTTCAACATGGGGGATCCTGGAGCAAACAAACCAGATACCACATGTCCAGTAGAAGGAAACTTTGCTGTTTGGAGCATCTCACAAGCCTCCATGTGGGAAATCCTCCATGGCCTCTTGACGGAACTCTTCCATTTGTTAGTCATCATAGACAAAAACTCCAGTGTGAGCAAATATGTGAATCCACCCTCATTCAGGTGCTGGATATCTCGAATCAGCTGCTGCCCATTGGAAATTCCTTCCTCTTGGCACTGAATTTAACCTTAGCATGTGTTGACAATTCCATCCTCTCCCTATTTGTCCCTAAGCCCTCTTGATAGGGAAAACTGGGCCACAATGCAGCATTCTGCCTATTCCATAGAAAGAAATGCCTGGTGAGTCTGCCTAGAAACCCACATTAGGATCAATCTGTTCGGCCCTTGATGGAACCCCAAATTATAGGCTTCCGTGACCACTAGTTCTGTCTGAGAGAGCCTGAGCCCCGACCTCATGTCAGCCACCAAGAGGGAGAGAGCCCCATATCCAACATGTGAAACTGGCCATGGCCCAACTCCGTCATCTCTACCCATCCTTGGTATTCAGACACCTGTCCCCAGACCTTGCTGGAATACCTCTCAATGGGGGAACCTGAAGCACAATAGAGAACGCCTCTATCCCATGGCAGGAAGACTGGCTGCAAGGATGGGTGTCCAGCTTTCAAAGTGGGAGCCATATGCATGGCCAATGAGGCCACGGCCACCCATGAGGTCCTCCCTGGGGAGAAAGAGGCATTGTGACCCTCAGCCTGAGCATGCTTTCAAACAAGCCCTCTATGTTGTACTACCAGGATCCCTCCGTGCAGGCCTGGTATGCCCCTAGTCCCAAATCCTAACCCTTGGTGGGATTTTCCAGGAGCCCAGACCCAGAGCCCATCTCTGGAATCGCTGTTTTGGGGCACCCCTATGATGGAAAACATCACTCTTCCTTTCCCTGAAAAAGCCACCAATCTATTGGGAGTCACCAGGATCCTTAGAGAGGAAAAATCTCCCATGAACCCATGAGACCACACCTGCGTATTGAGGCCATCCAGGACACACTTCCAGATATAAAAGCTTGTGCTACTGCCTTTGAGTCAACCTAATTATATTTCCTGATGAGGTGATCTCCATGTCTATGCATTAGGCCTGTGATCAGCTCGCCACTAACCCTAACCCAAATTTGTGTTTGCAGACTTCTCTTCCAAAACTTTGGCTCACATATCCTCCAGGTTTGCGTCTCTGGAGCTACAGAACAGACTGTGCCTGCAATCCCCAAGGAAACTCTGCCTGTCACAGTTGCCCAATTAGGAGACACCTCCAGGTCCCTGCTCCAACCCCAATATTGGAGGCCTCTCTGGACGCCAATGTGCAGTCTGAATCATCTTGATCACCTGCATTCAGGCAGAAACCCAACTCAGTGGTCCTGAGTCATAAGATTGAACCTGACATGCCCCTAGGACCTAATTGGAATCCTAGATTAGGTTTTCAGGCATCTGACCTCAGAGGTCAGTTCTGGAATACCAACATCTGATGCAACATGTGGTCCCTGAGCCACACAACAGAACATCTCCTGTCCCCAGAAGTAAACCGTGCTCTTCTTCCTGTGTCAAAACTTCAGCGTAGTTGAATTCTACATGGCACCTTAGCAACTAGCACATTCTAAGATCTCCCAGGTAACAAACTAGCATTGAGACCCATCAGCAAGAGATTCCATGTGAACTCAAGGCCTTGATACTTCACCTCATAGCCACCAGAACGAACCTGCCATGTTCCTCTGCTGCAATAGTCATTGGAGGTGTGCTTTCCATGCATCTTTGCAGGAGTGCTCTGCTACTGAAATTTCCACATGGGGGACACTGGAGCAAACAAACCAGACTCCACCTGTCTGGTGGAGGAAACTTTGCTTTTTGGAGCATCTCACAAGACCGTGCGATGGAAATACTCCATGGCCTATTGCTGCCACACCTCCATTTGTTAGTCATCATAGGCATAAACTCCAGTGTGAGCAAAAGTTTGACATCGCCCTTTACTCAGGTGCTTGATATCTCAAATCAGCCACTGCACACTGGAACTGCCTTCTGCTTGGCACTGAATTTAACCGTAGCTTGTGTTTACAATTCCATCCTAACCCTCTTGGTCCCCAACCCTCTTGACAGAGAATTCTCCAGCCACATCGCAGCATTTAGCCTTCCCCATAGAATGAAGAAGCGCCTGGTGAGTCTGCCCCGAAACCCTACTTGAGGATCAATCTGCTCGGCCCTCGAGAGAACCCCGATTTATAGGCTGCTTTTGCCACTAGTGCTTTCTCTGACAGAGCCAGAGCCCTGACCTAGTAAACTCCACCCAGAGAGCGGGGCCAAATCCAACATGTGAGACCAGTCATTGCTCACATCAGTCATCTCTACCCATCCTTCAGGCATGTGACCCTATTCCTTTCCTGGAAACCCTGCCAATGGGGGTGTTAGAGTCTGAAATAAAAAAAGCGGGAATGGTACAAAGTGAAGGTCAAGCAAAGGTTTATTTTGCATCAATCATTGAGAATCAAACTGACCGGTCAGGGATGTCACTTGCAAAGAGGCGAGCCCTCCCAGCCTCAATGATTAACTTTTATACAGGTAGTTTAGCCCGGCTATGCACAGGTGGCCAATGAGATTACAGTCTCAGAGAACACTGCATAGTCATGCTAAGTGTGCTACACACAGAAAAAAAAAAATGCTAGGTAACACACGGGTGCCCAGTTGAATTTCAATTTACCCTGGTAGATATATGTGTGCCCGACTGATTGGATGTCTTCACCTGGCCTGACCCACCCTTGCATCTAGGCTTTGCAAGTAAGTTCCTCTGGGAGGGGAGGGGTGGAGTCAATCTAAGTTTACTGCATAGGGTCAATCTAAGTTCACTACATAAACACAAAATGACTTACTCTGTCCAATCAGGCCCTTACATCCCCCCCTTTTCTTTGAAGATTAATCAAATCCTTGACTTTTCAGCCAGTTCAACATTCTCTGGTTGTAAGGGGTTATATTGAGCATGTAAGTCTAACATTTTATCGCTCTAGTTTTCTTTTGTACAAATGGCACTAGTGCACAGACGGCTGATGAGTTAGCCATTTACAACTTCATCTAAATTCCTACCTATACTTAACATAAACAGGTAACAATAAGAGCAACAATAAAATCATAGTCTTTTGAGTTTTAGCTTTAGTCCATGGTCAGCGGGGTCCATTGGCTGAGGCTTCCACTTCTGGGGGGGCGTCTTCATCCTTGGCTCATTTGACGTAACCCTCGTGAATCCAGGTCCTGATGCCTTCTATTTTTATTGCTGTGGGGGTAGTCAGGATGACAGTAAACAGTCCCAGTGAAACTCCAAGCTCCCCACTTGATAGTGACGTATCCAATCCAAGTCCTTGGGTTGGTAAGGATGTGGTTACACCTCCATCTCCATCCCAGTGTGGGCAGTCCATATCTCTGCATGAGCTTTTCTAAAGACAGACTGTAATGCCTGAAGTGACTGGAGTGCAGACTGATCAGTAATTTCTGCTAAGGCAACCTCTTGTAGCCAAGGACTGAGCGGGTGGGGGGTGTCTCCCAAACATTATTTCAAATGGGGTCACCTTGTTTAAACAGAGTGTACATCATGCCCTGAGGAGGGCGAAGGAAGGAAATCCACCCATCCACTGCCAGTCTCCAGAATTAGTTTTGTCAAGGTCTCTTTAAGAGTCCGGTTCATTCTCACTACTTACCCTGAACTCTGGGGCTGATAGGCACAATGCAGTTTTCAATTTGTGCCCATGGTCTTGACCAATATCTGTGAGACTGAGCTCACAAATGCAGGGCCATTGTCTGACCCAATCAAGAGAAGCAGCCCAAACCTAGGAATTATTTCTTCTAGTAGCCTTTTTGCCTACTGATCCTGCTGTCTCATGTTTTCCAGAAAAATCTTCTACCCAGCCTGAAAAGGTATCTACAAAAACTAACATGTACTTGTGCCCATATTTTCCAGGGTTCATTTCTATAAAATCTATTTCCCAATAAATTCCTGGTTCCTTACCTCTTTCTCATTTCCCTCTTCCCATTCTAGTTCCTCCCACATTAACTGCCTGGCATTGAGCACATCTATCAATTACATCCTGAACTATATGCCCTAATTTAGAAACCTGGAATTGCTAGCCTATAAGGTCCTTGAGTTTGTGTATCTCCAAATAAGTACCCTGATGTATCTTGTCTACTAACTTCTTACCTAGTCTTCTAGGAAGAATTAACTTTCCTCTTTTAGTCTTACCAAGTCCCCTTCATAGTCTAATATAGCCCATTTTTGTAAATACTTTAAATCTTCCTCTGAATAGTCCGTTTTTTATGGTAGGGCTAGAGTCGGGTGTGTAACCAACTCTTGCACTGTTTCTTGGGCTGCTTGCTTTGCGGCTCGATCTGCTAATTGGTTTCCTTTTGAAATCAGATCAGTACCTTTTTGGTGTCCCTTGTAAAGCATAACAGCCATCTCTTTTGGGTCTCAAATAGCCTGGAGGATAACCAAAGTTTTAATTACTTTTCCTTCTGCTGTTAATAGGCCCCTTTCTTTATAAATAGTCCCATGTATATGGAGAATTGGAAAGTCATACTTGCTGTCCATATAGAGGTTGGAGGTTTTACCTTTGGCCATCTGCAGTGCCTTAGTGTGTGCAATTAGTTCCACTTTTTGTGCTGAAGTTCCATGTGGTAGGGCTGCTGACCAGAGTTCCTGCTCAGGAGAAACCACCGCAGCACCCCATACCTCTTTCCATTGACAATGTAGCTACTCCCATCTGTGAACAGAGTCATCTTGGCATCCGGGAGGGGAATGTTTCTGAGATCCAGCTTTATTCCTGTGAATTGGATTAGGACATACCCACAGTAGTGTGGATGGTCAACCAGGTCCTCTGGCAGCAGTGTGGCTGGATTTAGCACCACAAGGGGCTGGAAGGTCACTCTTGGTTCGTTGAGGAGGAGGGCCTGATACCCTGTCTCTCGGATGTTCATCATCCATCAGTCAGGTGGAGTGCGGAGAGGGCCCTCAATAGCGTGGCTGGTGTTCAAGATGATATTTTTACCCAAAGTAAGTTTACTTGCATACTTTACCAGGAGGACCATGGCAGCAATTATGCGGAGGCAACGGGGGAACCCGGCTGCTACTGAATCTAGTTTCTTGCTAAGATAGGCTACTGGCTTTCGCCAAGGCCCCAGAGTCTGATTTAAAACTCCATTGGCCACCCCAGCTTTTTCATCCATATACAAGTGGAAAAGGTTGGTAACATCTGGGATGGCCGATGCTGGGGCACTAAGTAAGGCTGTTTGTAACTCCTAAAATGCTCCTTCTGCCTCTGCTGCCCACTCTACCATAGTGAGCCCTCCTTTTGCCAGTTCATAGAGAGTTCGGGTAATTCCTTTTCCTTCTGCTGTTAATAGGCCCCTTTCTTTATAAATATCTCCATGTATATGGAGAATAGGAAAGACATACTTGCTGTTGACGTTTTTACCTTTGGCCCTCTGCAGTGCCTTAGTGAGTGCAATCAGTTCTGCTTTTTGTTCCGAATTTCCATGTGGCAAGGCTGCTGTCCAGAGTTCCTGCTCAGGAGAAACCACCACGGCCCCCACATACCTCTTTACATTGACCATGTAGCTACTCCCATCTGTGAACAGAGTCATCTTGGCATCCGGGAGGGGAGTGTTTCTGAGATACGGCCTTATTTTTGTGACTTGGGTTAGACCTCCCCACAGTCGTGTAGATGGTCAGCCAGCTCCTCTGGCAGCAGTGTGGCTGGATTTAGCACCACAAGGGGCTGGAAGGTTTCTCTTGGTTCGTTGAGGAGGAGGGCCTGATACCCTGTCTCTCAGATGTTCATCATCCATCAGCTGGGTGGAGTCTGGAGAGGGCCCTCAATAGCGTGGGTGGTGGTCAAGATGAGATTTTGACCCAAAGTAAGTTTACTTGCATACTTTACCAGGAGGGCCATGGCAGCAATTATGCAGAGGCAACGGGGGAACCCGGCTGCTACTGAATCTAGTTTCTTGCTAAGATATGCTACTGGCTTTCGCCAAGGCCCCAGAGTCCGATTTAAAACTCCTTTGGCCACCCCAGCTTTTTCATCCACATACAAGTGGAAAAGGTTGGTAACATCTGGGATGGCCGATGCTGGAGCAATCAGTAAGGCTGTTTGTAACTCCTGAAGTGCTCCTTCTGCCTCTGCTGTCCACTCTACCATAGTGAGCCCTCATTTTGTCAGTTCATAGAGAGTTCGGGCAATCTCCACAAACCGCGGTATCCACAGCCTACAGTAGCCCACCGTCCCAAGAAACTCCCTCACTTGCAGGACGTGGTGGTGCGGTGGTATCGGGTGATCACCTGTTTCCTGTACTCAGACAGTAAACACACTCCCTTGTGGAGATCAAAGCCTAGAAAAATGGCATGGCTCTGACAGACCTGTGCTTTCTTCACTGACACCTGAAACCCTTTTTCCTGAAGAGTGTGTAAGAAAGCTCTCATCCCCTGCAAACATGACTCAGAGTCCTCAGCAGCCACTAGCAAGTCATCAACATACTGTAACAGAGTGACTCCTGGGTTGGAGGTTCTGTACTTATGCAAATCCTCATGTAGGGCCTTGTCGAAGGTAGTGGGCGAATTCTTGAACTCTTGGGGAAGTCTTATCCAGGTGAGCTAGCCTTGGAATCCTTCCTGTGGGTTGGATACTCAAAAGCAAAAAAGGTGCTAAGAATTCCTTTGCTAAATACATGCAGAAAAAAATACATCCTTGAGATCTAAGACAGTATACACAGTTCTTCTGGGCCCAGGAGGGAGAGTAGGGTATAAAGGTTAGGCACCACCCGGTTGTTAACTTCCCACAAGTCCTGGATGGGTCGGTACTCCCCAGTCTCCGCCTTTTTGATGGGCAGCAAAGGTGTGTTCCATGGAGATTTGCAAGGAACTAGGATCCCGTCTCCTCGGAGTGGTTAATGTCTTTTCTGATCCTTCCTTTGCTTCCCGGGGTAGGAGGGTATACTGCTGAACATGAACAGCCATAGCTGTCACCTTTAATTTTACCACCATTGGAGGTTGTTCCTTGGCCAAGCCAGGAGGCTTCCGTTCTGCCCAGACCTCGGAAAAATCGTCCTGTAGGATTTGGAGAAGGCTCCCCCACACTTTGTCTCCTATGGTTTTGAGACTGACTCATAAAGGAGGTATTCATCTTCTGCTGCCATAAGCACTTGTACCATGGGTTGTCTCAAGGTTACAATCATGCCTCCTTCCGAGAAATGAATCCGGGACTTAACTTGTGGAGGAGATGTCTTCCCATCAAGTTATATGGGACATTAGGGAGGACCAAAAATTGATGTTTAACTATTCCCAAGGCCAAATTCAAAGTCCTTTCTGTTGCCCATTTATGTCTCTCTGTGTCATTTGCTCCTTGTACCCAGACTTCCTCTCCAAGTATTTTTCCCATAGGTTTAAGTAATGATGAAAATTGGGCTCTTGTATCCACCAAAAAATTAACTGATTTCCCCTCCACTTCAATTTTTACCCAAGGTTCGGGGAGGGGCTCCGAACCATGACCCCTTCAGTCTCTGGTGGCAAGCATTGCTGTCTTCCTTTCGGGGCACTCCCAGGCCCAATGTCCTTTTTCCTTAGAGTAAGCGCACTGATCTGAATCTAAGTCTTCCCGCCTCCCTTCTCTGTGCTTAGGCTTTTCCTTCCATTTACTATCCCCTACCCATCTCCTCTCCAACTCATGTAATGCCAAAACCTTAACCAGTTTTATTTTTTTGTCTGTTTTTCATCCTCTTGTGCATCCATGCTCTTAAACAACTTTTCTGCTATTCCCACTAACTCAGGCAGATTCTTCCCTTCAAATCCTTCAATTTTCTGAAGTTTCCTATATCTGGGGCTGACTGACTGACAAAGCAAGATCATCTAAGTGAGGTATCGTGCAACTTCCCTGAAGTTTACTTCATGTTGTCTAGCTTAAGTTAGAAAACATTTAAAGACAATCAAATATAGAATTTAACATCCATAAAGGTGTGTTATTAAAACATTATTTTTCTCTCTAAAATAACGCTCGTTTTCAGAGATAGCCAAATCAGGACTAATTTATTTGAAAAACAAGTCCAGTTTTAGCAAGCTTGGCCTAATTATTTACATAAGCTCAGCAAGAACAGTGAGGGATCATTTAAATCTTTTAGAATCTGCTCTGCTGGAACTTCTCGTAAGGGATTTCTAGGTTGAACTTATGATAGCCTCTCCAGGCTAGAAGCCCAGCTACATACTTGCCGTCAGACATTCCTGCAATACCTGTCGATTTGGGTGAATTCCTCTTCCTGAGGGCCCCAAAGAATCCTGAGGTTCCTGCACCTTCCAGGAAGTAACATCCTTTATACACCTGATGAGGCTGCTGGGAACTCTGTAAGCAAGGTATCAGGCCACCAGTTCCAAAGGGCTTTACGGTTCCAGGTTTTATAAAGTCAATCTTAGTTCCTTTAAGCTGTCTAGTCATATCTGGGTCTTTTCAAATATTACATTCCAGTCAAAGCCATGGTAAAATAACCAGTGTTTCCAATGGTGTCCTGTTACAAGGAGAACGGATTATTATTGAACTTATGCAAATGACTGATTGCCATGGAAGAAAGAATACTTGTTGAGACCTTTTGGTTTCAGAGGGTGCAGATAGAGAGAAAGAGTTGAATACCTTTATTTGTTTACACATGACTACATTTTATCTCTGTAAGTTACAGATAACTTAAGAAAAAATTTCTCTAGTCTGGAAGAGCAAACATAAGACAAAACATCAAGAGGTACAACATTACAGTCTTTCAGTTCACCTAGTCCCATGTTAATAATTCTGGTTTAGTCCGAATGCAGCTTTTACTTCTGTAAATTCTTACCCATTTCTGTTCCAGGATTTTAACATATCAAAGACCTGTATTTGTCCTGAACATCTCCCATATGAATTTTCTTTAAGACGGAATTTGTCTTACAAGAGAAATGAAACGATTACAAATGACAAAAACTCAGAATAGATATTGTAATGAGTTGGAGAGATGAGAATTTACAATGTAACTGGCAAGAAAATCAGGTTACTTCTGTGACACATAACATTTCCATAATCACAATATCAAATGATGATCTATCAACATATTAAAACTTTAGGAAATGCATGTCATTTTCCGAAATGTAACCCAAGGTTTATCATTTGTTTAAATCCTGTCAACAATTGCTAAAACCTTAGAAAGTTTTAAAACATATGCCAAAATATAATTAGGGATGTTAAACACCTGATAAAACAAAACATATAAACTGAATTTTCTGGTCAGGCAAAGAGAAAACCATAACAGATCAATTAACTTAAGAAAACTTTGTCTTTTTAAACAGAGAGAAAACCAGATTTTCTATACCAGTGTTTCTTTTTTTACAGTATGCAGATAATGAGTTTACTAGGTTTCCCTCCCATTGTGAATGATGTCACAGACAAAAGGAGGGGGGTCTTTCAGATGCTGTCCTACTCGCATCCCTCGTGGGAACTTAGGAGCGTCTTAGCTATGGTCTGTCCGTATAAAGCCCGGAACAGGCTACTCTGTGGAGTAGATGACCATTATGTCATATGAGACCCCGCGAGACTCAGGTGCAGCCCACTGAGAATCCGTAGTGGAAGTGGAGCCATACAGACACATTCACACAGTCAGGCACTTTTCAGATTCAAACTTTCACATATCTCCTACTTTTTACATACAGAGTTGCTTTTCTCATTTCCTTCAGTCTTAATTACACTTAACAGAATTTTGTACTCTTAGAAATACCTGAATCTCTACTGAAGACTAAATATAAACCATTTGTGAGTTGTTACAACAGAATTCTTTAGTTGGCAAATTTATCAATTAGTTAAGCACAGAACGTGTTCACCAGCAGATTTCGAAAGCACAAACCAAGTTCCATCAGCCAACGCTCTAGCATTTTATCCCATTTGGTTAAGACCTACATGTCCAACAAATTTAATTCCATTTGTCGTTCAAGCAACCCTTCACAGTTTCAGGTTACCAAAAACTTCAGAATCCACTTTAAAAATTACCCATTAAAACCTTGAGACAGACAAATAACCATCTCCACTTCAGATGCCATGCTCTCCCACCAGTAAGGGGGATGGAGGGGATAGGCAGTCCATGTCGGGCCAGAGAAGGCAAGGAATTCCCTGAAACAAAGGTAGTTTCAGCAGCTGCTTGGGAATATTCCTTAAAGTCTCTGTCTCGAGTTCAGTTCATCCCACAGTGCCAGTTCTTGTTACCAAAAGTGGCACACTAGGCACTCATATTCTATGCCTGGCTCCAATGAGCCTCAGCATTGGGCACCTTAACCGGCATTAGACTAACCATAGTTGGCTCCAGTCATCGCCGTTAACACATGATATGAGTGAGCAAGAAGCTTCAAATCTATTATGAAGAATGGAGAGATGAATGTCAGAGTCCTCCTACACTCTGCTTGCCCGATTCCTTCAATCATAACAAACAACACAACAGACAACAAAAGGACCAAACAAAGAAAAATTGCTGGCTCAACGATTCTTATCCAGACCTTCCACTGGTGGGGGTTTTCTTTATCCCCCAACCTCCTAGGGGGACTCAAAACCCTCAACTGTCCAGGGGGACTCAAACCCACCCAGCAAATGCCTAGGGGGACTCGAACCCCCTGACCATATAGGGGGACTCAAACCCCCCAACCGCCCAGGGGGACTAGAAGCCCCTGACCATCTAGGGTGACTCGAAACTACTGACCACCCTGGGGGACGCAACACCCCTGATGATCTAACAGCAGAGAGATGAGGTGTCCCCGCATCAACTCCACCCTGGGGAGCATGGCTGCATTCAGTTTCTCCCTGGTGGGCCATACCCTCTAACTCCAACCAGACATACAGATAGGATCCCGTGATCTTACCTCCAGAGACTTTTCCCAGAAATTCGGATCTGGCTCAGTTCTCATTGTTTGAATCCAGGCGCCTCCTTAAATTTTAGCGTCCATAATCAAAGGAGCAAGACTGATACATAGCCAAAGTCAAGCAAAGCTTTATTTCACGTCTAGCATCGAGAATCAAACTGATCGGTCAGGGCTGTCACTTGCAAAGAGGCGACCCCTCCAAAACTCACAGACTAACTTTTATAGAGGTAGTTTAACCGGGCTATACACAGGTGGCCATTGAGATTGCAATACACAGAGAACACTGCACAGTCATGCTAAGCCTGCCACACACAGAAAAAAAAAATGATAGGTAACACACGGTTGTCCAATTGAATTTCAATTTACCCTAGTAGATCTATGTGTGCCCCACTGATTGGATGTCTTCACCTGGCCTGACCTGCCCTTGTAACTAGGCTTTGCAAGTAAGTTCCTCTGGGAAGGGCGGGGTCAATCTTAGATTACTGCATACGGTCAATGTAAGTTCACTAAATAAACACAAAATGATTCACTCTGGCCAATTAGGCCCTTACAACCCGAGTTTCTCAGTGAAGACTTTGGTCCCAGAGCCATGACCCACATGACCTGAAGGATGGGGCATCCAGAATTACACCACATCACTGAGCCTGCACTCCAGAAGAAACTCTACCCATCTCAGTTGCCCAAACCCTCCAGATTAGGAGAAAGCTGCAAGGCCCCTGAGCCAACCCTAATTTAATAGGACACTCTGGAAAAAGTTGCACAGTCTGACACACTCTCAGCACCTACCTCCAGGAAGACTGACAGGTCAATGGCCCTGAGTCCGAAGATTGAACCTGCCATGACCCAAGGACCTCATTGGAACCCTAGCCTAGGTATTCAGGCCTCTGTGCCCAGAGGCCTGTTCTGGAAATTCAACATATGATTCAACATGTGGTCTCTGAGCCATACAATAGAACCTATCGTGTCCCAAGAAGGAAACCTGGCTCTTGGGAACTGGGTCAACCATAAGTGTAGGAGAATCCTGCATGGCCCCAGAGCCACCACAACATTCTAGGGTCTCCGTGGACACCGAGCAGCATTGTGACCGAGACCCATTCTGTCTCCAGAATTTCCAATATGGAGAGCTTGCTGAGGAAGAGTTAGAGGATGGAATTCTGAAAGCACAAAGTGACCCTTGAGATTGAGAACATTCATCAACTCAGATCACTTGGAACATTAAACCAGGGCCAGCAGATCAAGTCTGCCCAGTTCCTCGGCTGCAATGGTTATGCGATGTTGGCTTTCAAGGCATCCATGCAGAGAGCCCTACTCTCAAATCTTTCCATATGGGGGACCCTGGAGCTCTCTAACCGGACTTGCCCTGTCCTGAAGAAGGACACCTTTCTGTTTGGAGCAGCTCACCAGCTCCAGCTTGGGACAGCCTTCAAGGTTTTTTGAGGCTACCACACCATTCCTAAGACAGCATGGATATAAACTCCAGTGTGAGCTGACAGCTGATACTCGCTCTTACTCAGGTGCTGGAGATGTCAAAACAGCCGCTGCACATTGAAACTGCCATGCACTCAGCACTGACCTTAACTGTAGCTTGTGTTTTCTGTCTTCCGTCCTCACACTCCTCGCCTGCAAGCCCTCCCTATTGGGAATTCCGGAGCCACAACCCAGCCTTCTGCCTGCCCACCACAAAGAAGAAGTGCCCTATGGGTCTGTGAAGAAACTCCACATGAGGATCCACCTGCTCGGCCCTCGGCAACCCACTATCATTGTCCGCCCTGTGAACTAATGCTTTGTCTGACACAGCTGAGCTCCGACTTTCTGTCAGTCACCCAGATAGGGGGCCCCATATCCTGCAGGTGGGACCTGCCTTGGCCTGAGACCATCATATCGAACAAACCTATGTATCCAGGTAACTGTCCCTAGAACTTAGCTAAAATCCCTGCCCATGGGGAAAACTGAAGCACAAAAGAGTACTCCTCCTTCCTGATGGCAGGACAACTGGATGTTGAGATGGTTGTCCAACCCCTGGAGTAGAAGCCAGCTACACGGCCCAAAAGACCACGACCACTCAGGAGAGGCAGCGGGGCACAAAAAGGCATTGTGATCCTCACCCAGAGGTCCCTCTCAAACAAGCCCCTTTGGGAGCTGGACAAGGTGCGCACCGAGTGGGCTTGTCATGCCCCTAGGCCCAAATCCTAAGCCTTGGTGCCTAGGGGCATGACAGGCTCACTCTGTGGGCTCCTGGGCCAGATACCGACAGGGCTTGTTTGAAAGAGGTCTCAGGCTGAGGGTCACAATGCCTGTTTGTGCCCAGATGCCCCTTCCTGAATGGGCGTGGTCTCATGGACCATGCAGCTGGCTCCAACTCTGAGGGTTGAACCACCATCTCAACATACAGTTTTCCTGCCAGGGAGAAGTAGGAGTACTCTATTGTGCTTCAGGTTCCCCCAGGGGCAGGAATTGGAGCTAAGTTCTGGACATAGACCCCTGAATACCCAGCTTGATTCAATATGGTGGCCTAGGGTGAAGGCAGGGGCCAACAGCAATACATGGGGCATGCTACCTGGGTGGCTGACAGGAGGTCGGCCTCTGATTGTGTCAGACAGAGCATTAGTGCAAAGGGGGTTGCTTAAGATCCTGGGGTACCATTGAGGACCATACGCGTGGATTCTAATGGGGATTTCTGGGCAGACCCATAGGGTACTTCTTCTTTCTGGTAGGCAGACAGTAGTATGAGTTCTGTCTCCAGAATTTCCAATATGGAGAGGTTGCTGAGGAAGAGTTAGAGGATGGAATTCTGAAAGCACAAGCTACTGTTAAGTTCAGTGCCGAGCACAGGGCAGTTCCAATGTGCATCGGCTGCTTCAATATCTCCAGCACCTAAATAAGGGCGAGGGTTAGATTTCTGCTCACGGTGGTGTTTGTATCCATGATGGCCAACGAGTGGTGGGGGGGTCTCAAGAAGCCTTGGTGGCTTTCCCAAGCTGGAGCTTGTGAGCTGCTCCAAATAGCAAGGAGTTCTTATACTGGACAGGGGAAGTCCCGTCACAGGGCTCCAGGGTCCCCCATATGGAAAGATTCAACAGCAGAGCTCTCTGAATGGATGCTAGAAAGCCCACCTCACATTACCATTGCAGCCGAGGAACAGGGCATGCTTGATCCACTGGCTCTGGTTTAACATTCCAAGTGATCTGAGTTGAAGGAGGTTATCAGTCTGACAGTTCACAATGCTGCTCTGTGTCCAGGGAGACCCAGAATGTGGCGGTGGCTCTGGGGCCATGCAGAACTCTCCTACGCTGAGGGTTGGACCCAGTTTGCAAGAGCCAGGTTTCCTTCTTAGGACAGGAGGGGTTCTGTTGTATGGCTCAGGGACCAGAGGTTGCACCATAGGTTGATTTTACAGAACAGACCATTGGGGACAGAGGCCTAAGAACCAAGGCTAGATTTCCAATGAGGTCCTAGGTGCATGTCAGGTTCAATCCTCAGACTAAGGGCCATTGACCTGCATGTCTTCCTGGAGGTAGGTGCTGAGGGTATGTCATACTAGGCACTTTATCCAGAGCGGCCTATGAAATTAGGGTGGGCTCAGGGACCTTGCAGTTTCTCCTAATGTGGAGGGTTTGGGCAACTGAGACAGGCAAAGTTTCCTTGGGAGAGCAGGCCCAGTGAGGCAGTGTGGTTCTGAAGTCCCCATCCTGGAGGACATGAGGGTCGGGGCATTGGGAATGACGTCCTCAGACGCAAACTCAGCTATGGGTTAGGGCCTAGGTGATGGCAGGCCCGATCTGCAGTCCCTGAGGTCAGCTCCTCGTGATTTGAATTTCGGGTGGCTGGCAGGCAGTAGCAAAGGCTTTTCTGTCTGCACTGAGTATCTCCGATGTCCATGGAATAGAGGGGTGGCCTCATGGTTCCATGGGAAATGCTTCCTATCGGGGGATTCTGACTGGCTCCCAAGAGTTCGGTGTCTTCCTGGGGTAAGGGAAGAATACTGTTTTCCGACTCAGGGGTCCCGTCCAATCAAGGATTGCAGAGATGGGTTCTGGGTCCTGGCACCTTGATTACCCCAACAAGGGTTAGGACTTGGGCCTAGGGGCAACATAGGTTTACTCTGTGGGCTCCTGGTGCTGCTCCCGAGGGGGCTTGTTTGAAGGGCCCTCAGGCTGAGGGTTACAATGCCTGTTTGTGCCAAGATGTCCCTCCTGAGTGGGTGTGGTCTCATGCGCCATGCAGCTGTCTCCCACCCTGAGGGTTGGACAACCATCTCAACATCTAGCTTTTTTGCCAGGGGGATTAGGAGTACTCTTTTGTGCTTCAGGTTCCACCATGGGCAGCAATTGGAGCTACGTTCTGAGGACAGATGCTTGAATACCCTGGTGGTTAGAGATGACGGCCTTGGTCCATGGCACGTCCAACCTGCAGGGCATGGGGCCCACTATCTGGGTGGCTGACAGGCGGTCGGGGCTCGGGCTGTTTCAGACAGAGCATTGGTGTACAGGGCAGCCTATGATAGTGGGGTGGCGTTGAGGGCCGTACATGTGGAACCTCATGTGTGATTTCTGGGCAGACCCATAGGGTACTTCTTTTTTCTGGTGGACAGGCAGAAGAATGCGTTGTGACTCCAGAATTCCCAATATGGAGGGCTTGCAGAGGAGTAGTTACAGGATGGAATTCTGAAAGCACCAGCTTCAGTTGTTAAGTTCAGTGCCAAGCCCATGACAGTTCCAATGTGCATCGGCTGCTTCGAGATCTCCAGCACCTGAATAAGGGTGAGGGTCAGATTTCTGCTCACACTGAAGTTTGTATCCATGATCTCCAACGACTGGTGGGGGTGCGTCAAGAAGCCTTGGTGGTTTTCCCAAGCTAGAGCTTGTGAGCTTCTCCAAACAGCAAGGTATCCTACCGCTGGACAGGGGAAGCCCAATTTCAGAGCTCCAGGGTCCCCCATATGGAAAGATTCAACAGCAGAGATCTCTGAATGGATGCCTGGAAAGCCCAACTCGAGTTACATTTGCAGCCGAGGAACATGGCAGGCTTGATCTGCTGGCTCTGCTTCAAAGTTCCAAGTGTTCTGAGTTGAGGGAGCTTCTGAGTCTGACAGGTCACAATGCTGCTTGGTGTCCAGGAAGAACGTAGAATGTTTCAATGACTCTGAGTATATGCAGGATTCTCCTACACTAAGGGTTGGACCCAATTCCCAAGATCCAGGTTTCCTTCTCCGGACAGGTGGGGTTCTGTTGTATGGCTCAGGGACCACATGATGGACCATATGTTGGTATGCGAGTCAGGTCTCTGTGGAGATACCTCAAAACCTACACTGGAATATAGATTCAGTCCTAGGGGCATGTCAGGTTCAATCTTCTGTCTCTACCGTCATTTACTTCGGTGTCTGCCAGAAGGTAGGTGCTAAGGTATGTCAAAATGCACTTATTTGTCCAGAGAGGCCTACAGTATTGGAGTAGCTCCTCGGCCTTCCAGTTTTCTCCTAATAAGGAGGGTTTGGACAACTTTGAAGGGCAGAGATTTCTTTGGAAGGGCAGGCA
This sequence comes from Neogale vison, assembly GCF_020171115.1. Classification (NCBI taxonomy): domain Eukaryota; kingdom Metazoa; phylum Chordata; class Mammalia; order Carnivora; family Mustelidae; genus Neogale; species Neogale vison. The sequence continues at coordinate 77,133,362 of NC_058095.1, forward strand.
CAGTCCTGCAGTGTGGTTCTGGAGCCCCATCGTGGAGGGCCTGTCGGCCAGGGCATGGGGGACAGAAGTCTGAAAACACAAAGTCAGTGTAGGGTTAGTGTCGAGGTTATGGCAGGCCCAAACTGCAGACCCTGAGGGGAGCTCCGCAGAACCTGAAATTTGGGCAAGTGTGAGGCATTAGCTCTGGCCTTTGCTTCTGCATTTTGTATCTAGGTTGGGCACAGAATATAGGGGTGGTCTCATGGGGCCATGGAATATTCTCTCTCTCTCGGAGGATTTTGCCCGACTCCCAATGTTTTGTTGTCATCCTGGGGAAAGGGAGGAGTTCTTTCTTCTCTATAAAAGGTCCCCCTATAATAGGGGTTCTGGAGCAGGTGTCTGGATATAGGTGACTGGAGAAGCACTCCGTGGGTCAGGATTTTGGAGTAGGGGGCATGACAAGCCCGATATGCAGGCTCATGGTCCAGCTACGGAGGGGTCTTATATGAGAATGGGGCTCAGGCTGAGGGAAATGGTGCATGTTTGTGCCCTTGGTGGCCCTACAGAGTGGGCGTGGCCACATGGGCCCATCAGGTTTTTCCTATTCTGAGGGTTTGACACCATCCCAACATCAAGGCTTCCTGCCACGAGGAAAAGGAGTTCTGTTTTGTTCATGATGTTCCCACATGTGCAGGGATTTGAGATAAGGTCTGGGGACCAATACCTGAACACCAAGGGAGAGTACAAATGATGGCCAAGGGACATGGAAGGTCTGATCTGCTGGATATGCGCCCAGAGTGTGGGTAGCTGATGGGAGTTCTGGGCTCAGTTCTGCCTATGAAATGGCAGTGCAGCCTAAGGCTGTGCGGGTTGATCCTCATTTGGGGTACTTGTGCTTCCCCATAGAGCGTTTTTTTTTTTTTTTTTTCCTGGTGGCAGGCAGAGTGCTGAATTGTGGCATCAGAATTCCCAGTCCGGAGGGCTTATGGGCCAGGAGTGACAGGTTGGTATTCTGAAAACACTAGCTAGAGTTAGGATCAGGGCCAAGGGAATGGCAGGCCAAATTGGCAGTCTGAGTCGAGATCTCCAGCATCTGAGGTGTGAGTGTCAGACTTTCGCTCAGGGTTGAGTTTGTGCCCATGAGGTTCACTTTATGGAGAAATGACCTCATGAGGCAGTGGAGGATTTCCCTCCATGGGGTCGCAAGCTGCACCATACCACAACGTTTCCTTTTTCAGGACAGGAGGTGTCCTGTTTCCTGGCCCAACCATCCCCCATATGAAAACACTTGAAGGCAGGCCCTCTGGTTAGATGCCTGCAAACCCCACCTCGTTGTCCCATTAGCACCTAGGAACAAGGCAAAGTCGATCGCTACCTTTGGGTCGAGGTACCCTGGGGGCTGAGTTGGAATGGACTCTCATGATGATGGGTCATAATGCAGATTAGCCTCCATGGAGACCTTGGAATGTGACAGTGGCTCATGGGACATGTAGGATTCCCCTACCTTGAGGTCTGGGCACAGCTCTGAATAGTAACATTTCCTTCTGGAGCCAGGAGGTGTTCTGTTTTGGGCTGCTGGGACCCTCCATATATTGGTATTGGAGACCAGTCCTCGGGGCACAGATGCCTGAAATCCTAAGCAAGGGTGCAGATTACTGCCTAGGGGTATGTCATGTTCAATCTTCTTTCTCTACGGTTACCTACCTAGTTGTCTGACTGGAGGTTTGTACACAGGGTGTGGCAGACTACGCAGTTTTTTCAAGAGAGGCCTACGAAATTGGAGTGGCCTCGGGAGCCTTGCAGTGTCCTAATTTTTATTGTTTTGGCAACTGTAAAAGGCATGGTTTCCTTCAAAAGGTAGGCACAGTCCTGATATGTGGCTCAGGAGGCCCCAGCCTGGAGGGTGTATTGGCAAGGGCTCTGGAGACAGAACTGTGAAAACAGAAATTCAGATTCGAATTAGGTCCGAGAGATGGCCATCCCAATCCGTAGGCCCTGAGGGAGATTCCCAGGATCTAAACTTAGGGCGAGTGTGAGGCGATATCTTAGGCTTTTGTGTCTGGATTTTGTTTCTATCATGGCCACAGAATGTAGGTGTGGCCTCATGGGGCCATGGGAGTTTGTCCTTCTCTGGGGATTTTGCTCAGCTCCCAAAAATTTGGTGTCACACTGGGAATAGGATGGCATCCTGTTTCTTGTCTCAGAGGTCCCCCAAACAGAGGGCTTCCAGAGCAGGGCTCTGGGAATAGGAGCCTGAAAAACCCGAACATGGGTTAGGATTTGGCCCTAGGGGTTTGGAAATCCCTGTAGGTGAGCTCTCGGTCCAGCTACTGAGGGGCCTTGCTTGACAATGGGGATCATTTTGAAGGTGACAGTGTGAGTTTGCGCACACTTCGGCCCCCAAAATGGCGTGGCCTCATGGGCCATGCAGATTTCAGCCACACTGAATGTTTGAAACCCATCCCAAAAGCAAGGATTCACTACTATTGGGGAAGAGGAGTTCTGTTTTATGCATCAGGTTCAACCACATGAACGGATTTGACATAAGGTCTGGGCACAGATGCCTGAAAACCCATGTTGGAGAGAGATGATGGCCCTGGGCACGGGCAGTTATCTGCTCGATATGCGACCTGCTGTCTCAGAGGATGACGGGATGTCTGGGCTCAGGCTATGTCAGACAGAGCATTAGTGCACAGGCTGGAGTTGGGGCCATGTTGGCTGCCTCATGGAGGGGTGGCCTCATGCAGCCATGGAGGTTCTCCCCCTCTGGCTGTTGTGAGCTGCTCCAAAGAACAAGGTTTGCTTCTGAGGGACAGGGGGAATCCAGTTTGAGGGTTCCAGGATCTATTACATGGAAGATTGGATAGCAGGACTCTATGCATGGATACCCGGAAAGCCTACTTGCATTTCCATTGAAGCCTAGGAAAAATGCAGGTTCAATCTGGTGGCTCTGAAACCAACTACGCAGGTTTCTGAGTTGAAATGGAGTCTCCTGCTCCTGGGTCACAATGTGTGTTTGTATCCAGGGACACTGTGAAATGTGGCAGTGACTCAGGGGCCATGCAGGCTTCTCCTACCCTGGGGATTTGACACAGCTCACAAGAGCAAGGTTTCCTTCTGGGGCAGGAGGTGTTCTGTTTTGTGGCCCAGGGACCACATGGTGGACCATATGTTGGTATATGAGACCAGGCCTCTGGGAAGATGCCTCAAAACCTACGCTAGGACATAGATTTAGTCCTAAGGGTATGTCAGGTTCAATCTTCTATCTCTAGGGCCATTTAAATCGGTGTCTACCAGAAGGTAGGTGCTAAGATATGTCAGAATGCGTATTTTCCAGAGAGGCCTACGGTATTGGGGGGGCTCCCTGGCCTTAGAGTATTCTCCTAACAAGTAGGGTTTGGGCAACTTTGAAGAGCAGAGTTTCCTTCGGAAGGGCAGGCACAGTCCAGCAGTGTGGTTCTAGAGCCCCATCGTGGAGGGCCTGTCGACCAGGGCATGGGGGACATAAGTCTGAGAACAAGAAGTTGGTGTAGGGTTAGTGTCGAGGTTATGGCAGGCCCAAACTGCAGACCCTGAGGGGAGCTCTGCAGAACCTGAAATTCGGGCAAGTATAAGGTGGGAGCTCAGACCTTTGCATCTGATTTTTGTGTCTAGGTTGGACACAGAATATAGGGGTGGTCTCATGGGGACATGGAATATTCTCTCTCTCTGAGGATTTTGCCTGTATCCCAATGGTTTGGTGTCATTGTGAAAGGGAGGAGTCCTGCCTTCTCTGTAAAAGTTCCCCCCAAAAAATGGGGTTCCAGAGCAGGTGTCTGGGTATAGGTGACTGGAGAAGCGCTCTGTGGGTCAGGATTTTGAAGTAGGGAGTATGGCAAGCCCAATATGCAGGCTCATGGTCCAGCTGTGGAGGGGTCTTATTTGAGAACGGGGCTCAGGCTGAGGGAAATGGTGCATGTTTGTGCCCATGGCGGCCCTACAGAGTGGGCGTGGCCACAGGGGCCCATCAAGTTTTTCCTATTTTGAGGGTTTGACGCTATCCCAACATCAAGGCTTCCTGCCATGAGGAAAAGGAGTTCTGTTTTGTTCATGATGTTTCCACATGTGCAGGGATTTGAGATAAGGTCTGGGGACAGATGCCTGAACACCGAGGAAGAGTACAAATGATGGCCAAGGGACATGGCAGGTCTGATCTGCTGGATATGCGCCCAGAGTGTGGGTAGCTGATGGGAGTTCTGGGCTCAGTTCCGCCTATGAAATTGTGGTGCCACCGATGGCCGTGTGGGTTGATCCTCATTTGGGGTTCTCGTGAAGCCTCATAGGGCATTTCTTCTTTCTGGTAGGCAGGCAGAGTGCTGAGTTGTGGCTCCAGATATCCCAGTCTGGAAGGCTTGCCAGCCAGGAGTGTCAGGTTGGAATTCTGAAAACACAAGCAAAGGTTAGGTTCCGGGCGAAGGACATTCAGGACAAATCTGCAGAGTCTGAATCTAGATCTCCAGCAAGTGAGGTAAGGGTGAGTGTCAGTCATTCGCTCAGGCTAGAGTTTGTGCCCATGATGGTCGCCTTATGGAGAGGTGACCTCATGAGGCCATGGAGGTTTTCCCTCTGTGGCGTTGCAAGCTGCACCAAACAACGTTTCCTTTTGCAGGACAGGAGGTGTCCGGTTTCCTGGCCCCAGGTTCCCCCATATGAAAACACTCGAAAGCATACCCTCTGTATAGATACCTGCAAACCCCACCTCGTGTTCCCATTGGCACCTAGGAAGAAGACAGGGTCGATTGCTGTCTCTGGGTTGAGGTAGCCAGGGAGTTGAGTGGGAATGGACTCTCATGATTATGGTGATGATACGGGTTTGCTTCCATGGAGAACTTGGAATGTGGCGGTGGCTCATGGGACATGCAGGATTGCCCTACCCTGAGGGCTGGACACAGCACTGAATGGCAACGTTTCCTTCTGGAGCCAGGAGGTGTTCTGTTTTGGGCTGCTGGGACCCCCCATTTATTGGTATTGGAGACCAGTCCTTGGCGCACAGATGCCTGAAATCCTAAGCAAGGGTGCAGATTACTGCCTAGGGGTATGTCATGTTCAATCTTCTTTTTCTAGGGTCACCTACCTGGTTGTCTGACTAGAGGTTTGTACACACAGTGCGTCAGACTATGCAGTTTTTTCAAGAGAGGGTTACGAAATTGGGGTGGCCTCGATGGCCTTGCAGTGTCCTCCTAATTTGAAATGTTTTGGCAACTGTAAAGGGCACGGTTTCCTTCAGAAGGTAGGCACCTCCTGATATGTGGCCCAGGAGGGCCCCCCCGGAGGGTGTATTGGCAAGGGCTCTGGAGACAGAAGTGTGATAAAGAAATTCGGGTTAGGATCAGGTCCGCAGGATGGCTGTCCCGATCCATGGACCGTGAGCGGAGATTCCCAGGATCTAAACTTAGGGCAAGTGTGAGGCGGTATCTTAGGCTTCTGTGTCTGGATTTTGTTTCTACCATTGCCACAGAATGTAGGGGTGGCCTCATGGGGCCATGGGAGTTTGTCCTTCTCTGGGGATTTTGCTCAGCTCCCAACAATTTGGTGTCACACTGGGGTTAGGATGGCATCCTGTATTTTGTCTTTGGGGTCACCCAAATAGAGGGCTTCCAGAGCAGGGCTCTGGGAATGGGAGCCTGGAAAACTCCAACATGGGTAGGATTTGGGCCTCCAGGTTTGGCAAACCCAGTAAGTGAGCTCTCGGTCCAGCTACTGAGCGGCCTTACTTGACAATGGGGATCAGGTTGAGGGTGACAATGTGAGTTTGTGCACACTTCAGCCCCCAAATGACCTCATCGGCCATACAGGTTTCAGCCACACTGAGTGTTTGAAACCCATCCCAACAGCAGGGATTCACTGCTATTGGGGAAGAGGAGTTCTGTTTTATGCATCAGGTTCAAGCACATGAACAGATTTGACATAAGGTCTGGGCACAGATGCCTGAAAACCCATGTTGGAGAGAGATGATGGCCCTGGGCACGGGCAGTTCTCATCTGCTGGATAGCGGCCTGCTGTATCAGTGGATGACGGGATGTCTGGGCTCAGGCTACGTAAGACAGAGCATTAGTGCACAGGCTGGAGTTGGGGCCATGTTGGCTGCCTCATGGAGGGGTGGCCTCATGCGGCAATGGAGGTTCTCCCCCTCTGGCTGTTGTGAGCTGTTCCAAAAAACAAGGTTTGCTTCTGAGGGACAGGGGGAATCCAGTTTGAGGGCTCCAGGGTCCCTTCATGAAAAGATTGGAAAGCAGGACACTACGCATGGATACCCGAAAGCCTACTTGCATTTCCATTGAAGCCTAGGAAAAATGCAGGTTCAATCTGGTGGCTCTGAAACCGATTACACTGGGTGTTGTGTTGAAATGGAGTCTCTTGGTCCTGGGGCACAATGCGTGTTTGTATCCAGGGACACTGTGAAATGTGGCAGTGACTCAGGGGCCATGCAGGCTTCTCCTACCCTGAGGGTTTGACACAGCTCGCAAGAGCAAAATTTCCTTCTGGGGCAGGAGGTGTTCTGTTTTGTGGCCCAGGGACCACACCACATGATGGACCATATGGTGGTTTCGGAGACCAGGCTTCTCGGGCGATGCCTCAAAACCTACACTAGGATATAGATTCATTCCCAGGGGCATGTCAGACTCAATCTCCTGTGTCTAGGGCCATTTACATCAGTGACTACCAAATGGTAGGTGCTAAGATATATCAGACTGCGCGTATTTGTCCAGAGAGGCCTATGGTATTGGGGGGGGGGCTCCCTGGCCTTACAAGTTTCTCTTAATAAGTAGGTTTTGGGCAACTTTGAAGGTCAGAGTTTCCTTTGGAAGGGCAGGCACAGTCCGGCAGTGTGGTTCTGGAGCCCCATCGTGGAGGGCCTGTCGGCCATGGCCTGGGGGACAGAAGTCTGAAAAGACAAAGTTGGTGTAGGGTTAGTGTCGAGGTTATGGCAGGCCCAAACTGCAGACCCTGAGGGGAGCTCCGCGGGTCCTGAAATTCGCTCATGTGTGAGGCGGTAGCTTGGGCCTTAGCGTCTAGGCTGGGAACAGAATATAGGGTGTTCTCATGGGGCTATGGAATATTCTCTCTCTCTGGGTATTTTGCTCGACTCCCAGTGGTTTGGTGTCATTCTGGGGAAAGGGAGGAGTTCTGTCTTCTCTGTAAAAGCTCCCCCAAAAAAGGGGTTCCAGAGCAGGTGTCTTTGTATAGGTGACAGGAAAAGCACTCCATGGGTCAGGATTTAGGAGTAGGGGCATGGCAAGCCCTATATGCAGGCTCATGGTCCAGGTACAGAGGGGTCTGATTTGAGAACGGGGCTCAGGCTGAGGGAAATGGTGCATGTTTGTGCCCATGGCGGCCCTACAGAGTGGGCGTGGCCACAGGGGCCCATCAGGTTTTTCCTATTCTGAGGGTTTGACACCATCCCAACCTCAAGGCTTCCTGCCATGAGGAAAAGGTGTTCTGTTTTGTGCATCATGTTCCCCCATATACAGGAATTTGAGATAAGGTATGGGGACCTTACTTGGTGCCTGAACACCAAGGCGGGGTACAAATGATGGCCAAGGGACATGGCAGGTCTGATCTGCTGGATATGTGCCCAGAGTGTGGGTATCCGATGGGAGTTCTGGGCTCAGTTCCGCCTATGAAATGGCGGTGCCACCGAGAGCCGTGCAATTCTTCTTTCTGGTGGGCAGGCAGTGTGCTGAGTTGTGGCTCCAGAATTCCCAGTCTCGAGGGCTTGCCAGCCAGGAGTGTCAGGTTGGTATTCTGAAAACACTAGCTAGAGTTATGGTCAGGGCCGAGCGCATAGCAGGCCAAATCTGCACAGTCTGAATCGAGATCTCCAGCATGTGAGGTAAGGGTGAGTGTCAGACATTCGCTCAGGTTAGAGTTTGTGCCCATGATGGTCGCCTCATGGAGAGGTGACCTTATGAGGCCATGGAAGTTTTCCATCCATGGGGTAGCAAGCTGCCCTAAATGACAACGTTTCCTTTTGCAAGACAGGAGGTGTCCTGTTTCCTGGCCCAAGGTTCCCCCATATGAAAACTCGAGAGCATACCCTCTGGGTAGATGCCTGGAATCCTCACCTTGTGTTCCCATTGGCGGGTAGAAACAAGGCAGGGTTGATCACTGCTTCTGGGTCGAGGTACCCATGGGGCTGAGTTGGAACGGATTCTCATGATGATGGGTCATAATTCGGGTTTGCGCCCATGGAGACCTTGGAATGTGGCAGTGGCTCAGGCGACATGCACGATTCCCCTACCATGAGGGCTGGAAACAGTTCTGAATAGAAATGTTCCTTCTGGGGACAGTATGTGTTCTGTTTTGTAGCCCAGGGACCAAATGATGGACCATATCTGGGTATACGAGACAAGGCCTCTGGGAAGATGCCTCAAAACTACACTAGGATGCAAAATCGGTCCTAGGGACATGTCAGGATCAATCTTCTGTCTCTAGGGCCTTTTACATCGGTGACTACCAGAGGATAGGTGCTAAGATATGTCAGACTATGCGTATTTGTCCAGAGAGGCCTACGATATTGGAGTGGCTCTCTGGCCTTGCAGGTTTCTTCTAACATGTAGGTTTTGGGCAACGTAGAAGGGCAGAGTTTCCTTTGGAAGTGCAAGCACAGTTCAGCAGTGTGCTTCTGGAGCTCCACTGTGGAGGGCCTGTCGGCCAGGGCATGGGGGACAGAAGTCTGAAAAGACAAAGTTGGTGTAGGGTTAGTGCCGAAGTTATGGCAGGCCCAATCTGCAGACCCTGAGCAGAGCTGCGTGGGACCTGAAATTCGGGCAAGTGTGAGGCGGTAGCTCTTGTCTTTGCTTCTGTTTCTTGTGTCTAGGTTGGCACAGAATGTAGGGGTGGACTCATGGGGCCATGGAACATTCTCCCTCTCTGAGGATTTTGCCCATCTCCCAATGGTTTGGTGTCATTCTGGGGAAAGGTAGGAGTCCTGTCTTCTCTGTAAAAGCTCCCCATAAAAAAGGGGTTCCCGAGCAGGTGTCTGGTTATAGGTGACTGGAGAAGTGCTCTGTGGGTCAGGATTTTGAAGTAGGGGGAATGGCAAGCCCGATATGCAGGCTCATGGTCCAGCTACGGGGTGGTCTTATTTGAAAACAGGGCTCAGGCTGAGGGAAATGGTGCGTGTTTGTGCCAATGGCGGCCCTCCAGAGTGGGCATGGCCACATGGGCCCAGCAAGTTTTTCCTATTCTGAGAGTTTGACACCATCCCAACAGCAAGGCTTCCTGCCATGAGGAAAGGAGTTCTGTTTTGGGCATCATGTTCCCACATGTGCAGGGATTTGATATAAGGTCTGGGGACCGAAACCTGAACACCGAGGGAGAGTACAATGACAGCCAAGTGACATAGCAGGTCTGATCTGCTAGATATGCGCCCAGAGTGTGGGTAGCTGATGGGAGTTCTGGGCTCAGTTCCGCCTATGAAATGGGGTTGCCACCGATGGCCATGAGTGTTGATCCTAATTTGAGGCTCCTGTGCAGCCCCATAGGGAATTTCTTCTTTCTGTTGGGCAGTCAGAGTGCTGAGTTGTGGCTCCAGAATTCCCAGTCTGGAGGGCTTGTGGGCCAGGAGTGTCAGGTTGGAATCCTGAAGACACAAGCTTGGGTTAGGTTGAGGGCCGAAGGCATGGCAGGCCAAATCTGCAGAGTCTGAATCGAGATCTCCAGCATGTGAGGTAAGGGTGAGTGTCAGACGTTCACTCAGGCTAGAGTTTGTGTCCATGATGGTCACCTCTAGCCATGGAGGTTTTCCCACTCTTGGGGTTGTAAGCTGCACCAAACAATAACGTTTCCTTTTGCAGGACAGGAGGTGTCCTGTTTCCTGTACCAAGGATCCCCCATATGGAAACACTCGAGAAAAGGCCCTCTGGATAGATGCCTCGAAACCCCAGCTCCTGTTCCTGTTAGCACCTAGGAACAAGGCAGGGTTGATTGCTGCCTCTGGGTCGAGGTACCCATGGGGCTGAATTGAAATGGACTCTCATTATAATGGGTGATAATGCGGATTTGCCTCCATGGTGAGGAATGTGGAATGTGGAATGTGGAATGTGGCAGTGGCTCATGGGACATGCAGGATTCCCCTAACCTGAGGCTGGACACAGCTCTGAATAGCAATGTTTCCTTCTGCTGAAAGGAGGTGTTCTGATTTGTGCTGCTGGGAAACCACATATATTGGTATTAGAGACCAGTCCTCGGGGCACAGATGCCTGAAATTTTAAGCAAGTGTGCAGATGAGAGCCTAGGGGTATGTCATGTTCAATCTTCATTCTCTAGGGTCATGTGCCTGGTTGTCTGACTGGAGGTTGTTACACAGGGTGTGTCAGAATACACGGTGGTTTTCTTTTGCTTTTCTATTTTTAATTTTCTTTATAATTTTTTTAGTTTAGTTTAGTTTATTCTTTTTTTTAATTTTTATTCTTTAAGATATATATATATATATATATATATATATATATATAGAGAGAGAGAGAGAGAGAGAGAGAGAGAGAAAGAGAGAGAAAGAGTTAAACTTCAAGGTAATCTTCCTTCTCCAGTCAATGCTACCCCTATAGGTAAACCAATATTTATCTCCCTTAGGAAAATTGCGTCCTTTAACAAAGATATCAAGATACATCCAGGAAGAATCAAAATAACCTTACTCACCCACACTGATAATTTATAACTACTCTCCTATCTTTTTCTTCCACCAGTGTTTCTGTGTATTTGTATTTGTCCTGATAGTATATAAATTTCATACTTGGGGGTCTTTTTGACGAGATTCCTTTTTTTCTGTATATATATATATATATATATATATATATATACACTTTTTATTTATATATACTTTTTATACTTTTTGTTTATATATACTTTTTATATATTATCATATATATATATATATATATACTTTTTTCTCTTGCCATATACTTTTATCAGTCTTTTTGTTAGTCTGTTTTTGTTTGTATACTTCATTAATCTTATCTTGGGGTCCATTTGGCTGAACCTTCTCTTTTACCTTTCTGTTTTCCTCTCTCTCTCTCTCTCTCTCTCTCTCTCTCTCTTTTTCTTTTTTCTCTCTTTCTTTTTTCTTTCCTTTGGTCGGGGAATCCTAATTGCTCAGAAGTGTTCCAAGGGGAACCTTGACTGTACCACAGTCGATAGATACATCCAGCTATGTCCGTTCAGCCATCTCTCACCAGATTGGCTAGGAGGAGGAATGCCCAACAGAAGAAAAATTCAGAGGATGGGCTTTCTGCAACAGAGCTAACGGTTATCAACAGAGAAAATATGTCGGGAAGTGAATTCAAGCTAACAATTTTCCGGGCAATAGCTAGGTTGGAGAAAATCATGGAAGACCAACCAGAATTGATTAGGCAAAACTGAAATCCAAAAGGAATAATGTTCACAATGTAAGGCAGAACTGAAAGCCACCAGGGATGATGCTCACAATGATCTCAATGAGTTCCAATCTTATCTAAATTCTCTAAAAGCTAGGGTAACTGAGACAGAAGATAGAATTCGTGATCTGGAGGACAAACAGATAGAGAGAAAGGATCAGGAGGAAGCCTGGAACAAACAGCTTAGAAACTACTAAAACTGAATATGGAAAATAAATGATGCCATGAAACGTTCCAACGTCAGAATTATTGGAATCCCTAAAGGGGAGGAGTAAGAAAGAAGTCTAGAAGATATTGAGGAAAAAGTTTTCCATAAAAATTTTCCCAATCTCGGGCGCCTGGGTGGCTCAGTGGGTTAAGCCGCTGCCTTCGGCTCAGGTCATGATCTCGGCTCCCGGGATCGAGTCCCACATCAGGCTCTCTGCTCAGCAGGGAGCCTGCTTCCTCCTCTCTCTCTCTCTATGCCTGCCTCTCTGCCTACTTGTGATCTCTGTCTGTCAAATAAATAAATAAAATCTTTAGAAAAAAAATTTTTCCCAATCTCATGAATGGAACAAGTGGTCATGTACTAGAGGCAGAACGGTCTCCCACAAAATTATAGATTCTCGAACGTCCTCAAGACTCCTAATAGAATGAGGAATTATAATTGTAGGCAGGCCATCGTGAAAGAAGATAAGACAAAGAAGCTCCTTATGTAGAGGAAAGTCCATCAGAATAATGTCAAACCTGTCCACAGAATCCTGGAAAGCCACAAAGGGCTGACAAGATATATTCAGGGCACTAAATGAGAAGAACATGCAGCCAAGAATACTTTATCCAACAACACTGGTGTTCAAAATGGATGGAGAGATAAAGAGTTTCCAAGACTGGCAAGGCTTAAAAGACTATGCAGCCACCAAGCCGACACTGCAGGAAATATGAAGGGTGGCTCTATAAAAGAGGAAAAATCATAAGAGTATCATTGAACAGAAATATAGAGACAATCTACAGAAAGAAAGACTTCAAAGGTAACACAATGTCAATAAAATATATCTACAACTAATCACTCTCAATGTGAATGTCCTAAATGCACCCATAAAATGACACAGGGTTGCAGATTGGATAAAACGACAGGACCCATCCATATGTTGTCCACAAGAGACTCATTTTGAACCTAAGGTTACACCCGGACTGAAAGTGAAGGGATGGGGAAGCATCTTTAATCCCATTGGGTCTCAAAAGAAGCCTGGGGTAGTGATTCCCAAATCAGATAAATTAGATTTTAAACTAAATACTGCACTCTGAGATACAGAAGAATACTACATAATTCTTAAAGGGACTATCCACCAAGATGATCTAACAATTTTAAATATTTATAAATAAAGAAACAAGAGCATTGAATGACACATTGGACCAGATGGAACTTATAGATATATACAGAACATTCCACCCTAAATCAACAGAATATTTTTTCTTCTCCAGTGCCCATGAAACCTTCTCCAGAATAGACCAAATATTGGGACACAAATCAGGACTCAACCGATGCCAAAAGACTGAGATTATTCCCTACATATTCTCAGATCACAATATTTGAAACTGGAGGTCAATCACAAGAAAAAGTTCGGAAGGAACTCAAATACATGGAAGCTAAAGACCACCTTACTTAAGAATGTTTGGATCAACAAAGAGATCAAAGAAGAACTTAAACAATTCATGGAAACCAATGAGAATTAAGACACTTTGGTCCAAAACCTATGGGATACAGCAAAGGCGGTCCTAAGGGGAAAATACATAGCCAACCAAGCCTCCTTCAAAAAAATAGAAAAATTCAGAATACACCAGTTGTCTCTACACCTTAAAGAGCTGGAGAATCAACAACAAATTAATCCAATTTCACACATAAGAAGGGAAATCATCAAGATTAGAGCTGAGATCAATGAGGTAGAAACAAGAGATACAGTATAACATACCAATAAAATTAGAAGCTGTATTTTTTCAATCAATAAGATAGATAAACCGTTGACCACACTAGTACAAAAGAAAAGAGAGAAAGCTCAAATTAATAAAATTATAAATGAAAAGGGAGAGATCACAACTAACACCAAGGAAATGAAAACAATCATCAGAATTTATTATTAAATTATATGCCAATAAGTTAAGCAACCTAGATGAAATTGATGCATTCCTGGAAAACTATAAACAGCCAAAATTGATCCAGGAAGAAATTGACAATCTGAATAGACTGATATCTATTAACAAGATTGAAGCAGTGATCAAAAAACAAGAGCCCAGTACTTGACGGATTCCCTGGGGAATTATACCAAACGTTCAAAGTAGAAATAACACCTATTCTCCTGAAGCTGTTTCAAAAAATTGATGCAGGGGGCACCTGGGTGGCTCAGTGGGTTAAGCCGCTGCCTTCGGCTCAGGTCATGATCTCAGGGTCCTGGGATCAAGTCCTGCATCGGGCTCTCTGCTCAGCAGGGAGCCTGCTTCCTCCTCTCTCTCTGCCTGCCTCTCTTCCTATTTGTGATCTTTCTCTGTCAAATAAATAAATAAAATCTTAAAAAAAAATGATGCAGAAGGAAAACTCCCATAATCTTTTTATGAAGCGAGCATGACCCTGATCCCCAAACCAGGCAAAGAACTCACCAAAAAGGAGAATTTCAGACTAATATCTCTGATGAATATGGATGCTAAGATACTCAACAGGATCCTAGCAAACAGGATCCAACAGCACATTAAAAATATTTTCCACCATGACCAGGTGGTATTCATGCCTGGTTTTCAAGGATGGTTCACCATTTGCAAATCAATCAATGTCATAGTACAAATTAATAAGAGAAGACAGAAGAAGCACATGGTCCTCTCACTTGATGCAGATAAAGCATTTGATAAAATCCCAGCATCTCTTCCTGATAAAAGTGCTTTGAACTTCAGGGATAGAGGGAAAGTTCCTCAACTTCATAACATCTATGAAAAACCCATAGCAAATATCATCCTCCATGGTAAAAAGCTCACAGCCTTGCATTGAGATCAGGAACACGACAAGGATGCCCTGTCTCATCACTCTTGTTCAACATAGTATTAGAAAACCTAGCAACAACATTCAGATAATTAAGAGAAATAAAATGTATCAAAATTGGCAATGAAAAAATTCTTACTCTTCGCAGAAGACATGATACTTTATATGGAAAACCCAAAAGACTCCAACACCAAACTGCTAGAACTCATACAGAAATTCAGTAACGTGGCTGGATACCAAGTCAATGTACAGAAATCAGTGGCTTTCTTATACACTAACAATGAAAATACAGAAAGGGAAATTAGAGAATCGATTCAATTTACTATAGCACCAAGAACCATAAAATTCCTGGGAATAAACCTAACCAAAGAGGTAAAGGATCTGAACTCAAGGAACTAAGGAACACTCATGAAAGAAATTGAAGAAGACACAAATAGATGGAAGACCATTCCATGCTCTTGGATCAGAAGAATAAACATTGTTCAAATGTCTATACTGCCTAGAGCAATCTATACTTTCAATGCCATTCCGATCAAAATTCCACCAGTATTTTTCAAAGAGCTGGAGCAAATAATCCTAAAATTCGTATGGAACCAGAAGAGAACCCGAATTACTAAGGAAATGTTGAAAAACAAAAATAAAACTGGAGTCATCACATTACCTGATTTCAAGCTTTACTAAAAGCTGTGTTCACCAAGACAGCACGGTACTGGCATAAAAACAGGCACATAGACCAGTGGAACAGATTAGAGACCCCAGATAGAGACCCTCAACTCTATGGTCAACTAATCCTCAACAAAGCAGGAACAAATATACAGTGGAAAAATAGACAGTCTCTTCAATAAATGGTGCTGGGAAAACTGGACAGCTATATGTAGAAGAATGAAACACAATCATTCTCTTACACCATACACACACACACACACAAAGTTATTCAGTGAGGCTGGGAGGTGTCGCCTCTTTATAAGAGACAACTCTGACAGGGCAGTTTGATTCTTGATGCTAGGCGCAAAATAAAGCTTTGCTTGACCTTCACTTTGTATCAGTCTCGCTCCTTTGATTATGAACCCTAACAGGGGCTCAGGTTGAGGGACAGAATGAGTATTAGTATCCAGGGACAAGTTCCTTAATAGGGGGTGGCCTCGTTTGTCATGCAGGTTTCTCCTAATCTGGCGACTTTGTGCAGCTCCATAGAGCATGGTTTCCTTCTGGAGGGCAGGCAGAGTCCTATTGTGGTTCCGGAGTTCTCTATCTGGAGGGCTTGTGGGCCAGCACTTTTGGGATGGAATTCTGAAAACCCAAGCTAGGGTTAGGTATGGGCCTAGGTGCATGGCATACCTGATCACCTGTCCCTGGGGGATCTACGTGGGGGACTCAGTTGTAAATGGAGCACAGGCTGAGAGTCACAAAGCAAGTTTGTGTACAGTGAGTCCTCAGAAAGAGGGCATGGCCTCAGCCATGCTGATGTCTCTCACTCTCTGGAATTTACATATCTCCAAACAGCTATAAATCCTTTCCAGAGGACAGGAGGAGTTCTGTTTTCTGTCTCAGGGATATCCCATATGGAGGGATTTGAGACCAAGCCACTGGGGACAGATATCTGTAAACACAAAGTAGGGTGAAAATTAGGGCCTAGGCACAAGGCAGTTCTGATCTGCTGGCTCTTGGGCTAGCTACATGGGTGGCAGAGTAGAGGTCAGGGCTCAGGATGAATGACAGAATGTGTATTACTGTCCAAGACTGGCTTTTGTAAATGGGAGTGGCCTCAGGCCTGTGCATGTTTCTCCTAATCAGGGGCTTTTGTTCAACTTCATAGGTAAGGTTTCCTTCTGAAGGGCAGGGTGAGTCCTGTGGTATAGCTCCCGAGTCCCCAGTCTGGAAAGCTTGTGGGCCAGGACTCTGGAGAAAGAAGTCTGAAAACACAAGCTAGGGTTTGGGAAAGTTCCTAGGGAATGGCAGGTCGGATCTGCAGATGCTATGTTGAGATCCTCAGGATCTGAGCTTAGGGCAAATGTCATGTATTTGCTCAGACTACAATTTGTGACCACTAGGGCTACCATAAGTTGAGTTGTACATGGAGGTTTCTCCTTCATTGGGGGTTCTGCACAATGCCGAATAGCAAGGCTTCATTCTGGGAGACAGGTGGAGTCTTCTTGCATGGCTCTATGGTACCCCATTTGGAGGGATTCACAAGCAGGGTTCTGCAGATGGATGCCTAAAAACACAAAATAGCGTTAGATATAGGACCTAGGAGCATATCTGGTCCAATCTGCCAACTCTGGCTTGTGGACAAGGACATTGAGGACAGAAGTCTGAAAACCCAAGCTAGGTCTAGGGCTTGGGCCTACTAAATGGCAGGCCCAATGTACAGACCCTGAGGTGAGCTCCCCAAGAATCGAAGTTAAGGCGAGGGTCAGGATGTCACTCAGACTGACGTTTGTGTCCATGCCATCTTCCAAATATGAAGTGGCCTCATGCGGCCTTGGAGGTTTCTCCTACTCTGGGGTTTGTGCACAGTTCCAAACATATTGGTCTATTCTGGGGATAGGTGGTGTCCAGTTTTATTGCTCAGGGGTCCTCCATATGGAGGGATTTGGGAGCAGGGTTCCACGTATGGATGCCTGAAAACCCAAGCTCCAATAAGGGTTAGGTCCTAGTGGCATGTCAGTCCTTATATCCTGATTCTAGGGTGAGCTAACCACTGGAATTTTGTTTTGTTTTGTTTTTAAATGAGGCTCAGGCTAAGGGTCACAATGGGTGTTTGTGCCCAGGGCAGCCTGCAAAAGTGAGCGTGGCCTCATGGTCAATGAAGTTTTCTTCCAAATCTGAGGGTTTTACATAGCTCTAAAAAGCACGGTTTCCTTCTGGGGGACAGGAGTAGCTCTCTTTTGTCGCTCAGGGGTCCCCCTTATGGAGAGATTCAAGACGAGGGCGCTGGTTATGGATGCCTGAGGTTAGGAATAGCCAGGGGTTAGGAATAGGGTCTAACAGCATGACAGGTCCAATGTGCTGGCTCTGGGGCCAGCTGTCCCGGTGACTGATTAGAGTATGGGACACTGATTGTGTCAAACTTCATATTGGAGCCCATGGTAGTGAACGAAATGGGTGACATTGTGGGCCGTGCATGTTTCCCCCGATCTAGGGGTTTTGTGAAGCTCCATAGGGCATGTTTTCCTCCTGGAGAGCATAGAGAGTCCTATGGTGTGGCCCTGCAGTCTCCAATCTGGAGTCCTTTCACTCCAGGACTCAATGAATGGAATTCCAAAAATCAATGCTTGGTGTATGGTTAGGGTCTAGGCATGAATCCACAATCTGAAGATTCTGAGGCAAGCTTACCAGACTCTGAAGTTAGGGCAAGTTTCAGGCATTCACTCAGACCAGACTAGAATTTGGGTCCACTAGGGCTGTCAAATGTGTGGATGGCCTCCTGGGACCATAGAGGTTTCTCCTGTTCTGGGAGTTCTGTGCAACTTCAAATAGCATGGTTTCATTTTTGGGGAGATGTGGAGTCTTGTTGTATGGTTCAGGGATCCCTATATGGAAGGATTTGAGAGCAGGGCTCTGGGTATGGATGCCTGAAAACCCAACCTAGAGTTAGCATTGGACACTAGGGGCATGGCAGGCGGATCTTCAGATTCTGGGGCCAGCTGTGTGAGTGCCTGAGTGGAGTTAAGAGCTCAGGCTGAGGGACAGAATTTGTTTTAGGATCCAGGGTCCGGTTGCATCAAAGGTTGTGGCCCTTTGGCCATGGAGGTTTCTCCAAGTCTGGGGGTTTTGTGCAGCTCCATTGAGCATGACATCCTTCTGGAAGTAGTAAAAGTACCATGGTATGGATCTGAAATTCTCTGTCTGGAAGGCTTCTGAGCCAGGACTCTAGGGATGGAAGTCTGAAGAGCCATACTATGTTTAGGGCTAGGGCCTAGGGCATGGCAGGACACTGAGGCGAGCCTCCATGGATTTCAGCTTAAGGCAAATGTCAGGATGTTGCTCAGCCTGGAGTTTGTGTCCATGAGATCTGAGAAATGTGGGTTTGGCCTCATAGAGCCATGAAGTTTTGCCCCCCTCCTCTGGGGTTTTTGCACAGTTACAAATAGTTTGGTCTATTCTGGGGGTTGTGTGGTGTCCTGTTTTATATCACAGGATTCCCTCATATGGAGGGATTTGAGAGCACAGTTGTGGGTATGGATGCCTGAAAACCTAACCTATGATAAGGGTTAGGTCCTAGTAGCATGGCCATCCTTATATCCTGATTCTGTGATGAGCTACCCAAAGGGCCGTGTTGAAAACTGGGTTCTGGCAAAGGATCACCATGGGTGTTTGCATCCAGGGTGGGCTGCAAAGTGGGCATTGCCTCAGGGCCTACACAGTTTTCTTCTAACTCTGAGGCATTTACATAACTCAAAAAGGCAAGGTTTACTTTTGGGGGTCAGTAGGAATTCTGTTTTGTGGCTCAGGGGTCCCCTATATGGAGGGATTCATGTGGAACTCTCTGGGTATGGATGCCTGAAATGCCAACCTAGGGTTAGGATTAGGGCCTATGGGCATGGCAGGTCTGAACTGCTGACTCTGGGGCAGCTGTCCTGGTGGCTTACTGGAGAACGGGACTCAGGTTGTGTCAGACTGCATAATATTGTCCAGATTGTAGTACAAAAGTGGGGTGACATTGGGACGTGTTTATGTTTCTCCTGATCTAGGAGTTTTGTGCAGCTCCATAGGGCATGGTTTCCTTCTGGAGGGCAGGGAGAGTCCTGTGGGGTGGATCTGAAGTCCCCAGACTGGAATGATTGCCTTCTAGGACTCAAGAAATAGAATTCTGAAAACCAACTCTCAGAGTGTGTATGGCATGGATAAACGATCTGCAGATTCTGAAGCAAGATCTCCAGATTCTGACGTTTGGGTAAATCCCAGGCATTTACTCAAACCTTGTAAGAATTTGCGTCCATCTGGACTGCCAAATGTGTGGGTGGCCTCCTGGGTTAGGAAGTTTCTTCTGCTGGGGTTGTTGCACAACTGCGAAAAGTATGGTTTCACTCTGGGGGAAACATGGAGTCCTGTTGCATGGCTCAGGGGTCCCCATATGGGAGTATTTGAGAGCAGGGCTCTGGGTATGGATGCCTGAAAACCCAACATAGGGTTAGCATTATGCACTAGGGGCATGGAAAGTCTGATCTTCTGACTCTGGGGCCAGCTATGTGGGAGTCTGATTGGACAGCTCAGGCTGAGGAACAAAATATGCATTAGTGTCCTGGGTCGGGTTCTGTAAATCAGGGAGGCCTTGTTGTCCATGCAGGTTTCTCCTAAACTGGGGATTTTGTGTAGCTCCAAATAGTGTGGTTTCATTCTGGGGGAGAAGGGGACACCTGCTGTTTGCATCAGAGGTCTCCATATGGAGGGATCTGAGAGCAGCGTTTTGGGAGTGGATTCCTGAAAACCCAGCCTAGGTTTAGCATTAGGCACTAGGGGAAATGGAAGTCTGATCTGCCGACACAGTGGCCAGCTACTTGGGTGGCTGACTGGAGGTCGGTCTTAAGTTGAGGGACAGAATGTTTATTAGTGTCCTGGGTGGTGTTCTGATAATCATAGAGGCCTCATTTGCCATGCAGGTTTCTCCTAATCTGGGGGTTTTGTGCAGCTCCAGTGAACACAGTTTCCTTCTGCAGGGTAGGCAGAGGCCCAGGGTGTGGCTCTGGATTACTCTATCTGGAGGGCTTGTGGGCCAGAACTCTTGGGACGGAAGTCTGGAACCGAAGCTAGGGTAAGGATTTGGTCATAGGGCATGGCAGGCCCAATCTACAGACGCTGATGTGAGCTCCTGGGGATCTGAGGTGATGGCGAGTGTCAGGAGGTCACTCAGCCTGGAGTTTGTGTCCATGAGGTCCGCCTAATGTGCGGGTGGCCTCATGGGGCTATGGATTTTTGTCCCACTCTGGGCTTTTTGCACAGTTCCAAATACTTTGGTCTATTCTGAGGGATAGGTGTTGTCCAGTTTTATGGCTCAGGGTTCCCCCATATGGAGACCCTTGAAAGCAGTGTTGCAGGTATGGATGCTTAAAAACCGAAAATACTATAAGGGTTAGGTAGTAGTGGCATGACAATCCTTATATCCTGGCTCTGGGGTGAGCTTCTCATAGTGCTGTGCTGAAAATTGGGCTCAGGCTAAGGATCACAATGGGATTTTGTGTCCAGGGTGGCCTGCAAAAGTGGGCGTGGCCTCAGGGACTACTCAGGTTTCTTCCAACTCTGGGGGTTTTACATAGTTCAAAAAGGCAAGGTTTTCTTCTGGGGGGCAGGAGCTGTTTTGTTTTGTTTTGTGGATCAGGAATCCCCTGTGTAGAGTGATTCAAGTGGAGGGCTCTGGGAACGGATGCCTGAAACCCAAACCAAAGTTTTGGATTAGGGCCTAGGGGCATGACAGATAAGATTTTCTGGCTTTATGCCAGCTGTCCCCGTACCTGATTGGAATATGGGCTCAGGTTGTGTCAGACTGTCTATTAGTGTCCAGGGTGGAGAACGAAAGTGGGATGGTATTGGGGGCCGTGCAGGTTTCCCCTGATCTAGGGGTTATGTGCAGCTCCATAGGGCAGGGTTTCCTTTTGGAGGGCAGGGAGAGTCCTGTGGTGTGGTTCCAGATTCCCTAATCTATAGTCGTTGCTTTCCAGGTCTCAAGGGATGGAATTCTGACATTCCAAGTTCCCTTCATGGTTAGGGTGTAGGGCATAGATCCCTGATCTGCAGAAGCTGAGGTGACCACCCCCGATTCTGAAATTATGCTGAGTGTAAGCCATTCTCTCAGACCAGATAAGAATTTGTGTCACTAGGCTGCCTAAAGAGTTGGTGGCCTCCTGGGTCCATGGAAATTTCTCCTCCTCTGGGGGATATTTGCAGCCCCACAAAGTATAACTTCATTCTGGGAGAGATGTGGAGTCCTGTTATATGGCACAGATGCCCCCATATGGAAAGGTTTGAGAGCAGGACTCTGGGTATGGATGCCTGAAAACCTAACCTAAGGTTAGCATTAGGGACAAGGGGCATGTCAAGTCCAATTTGCTACCTCTGGGGCCAGCTACATGGATGACTGGTGTTCACAGTTCAGGCTGGGGACAAAATGTGTATTAAGATCCAGGGTTGCGTTCCGTAAATGGGAGTGGCCTTGTTAGTCGTGCTGGCTTCTCCAAATCTGGGGCTTTGGTACACCTCCACTGAGCATGGTTTCCTTCTGTAGTTTATGCAGAGTCGATGGTGTGGTTTAGAGTTCTCTATCTGGAATGCTTGTGGGCCATGGCTCTCGGGACAGAAGACTGAAAACTGAAGCTATGTTTAGGGTTAGAGCGTAGGTCATGACAGGCCCAATCTACAGGCACTGCATGAGCTCCTGAGGATCTGAGGTAAAGGCGAGTGTCAGGAGGTCAATCAGGCTAGAGATTGTGTTCATGTGATCCGCTGAATGTGGGGGTGGCCTCAAGGGGCCATGGAGTTTGCTCCCACTCTGGGGATTTTGCACAGTTCCAAATAGTTTGGCCTATTCTGGGGGATAGGTGGTATCCTGTTTTATGGCTCATGGGTCCCCCATATGGAGGGATTTGAGAGGAGATTTCTTCATATGGATGCCAGAAGACCCAACTTATGTTTAGGGTTAGGTCCTAGTGTTATGGCAGACCTTATATCCTGGCTCTGCAAAGAGCTACCCTTGGGCCTGTGTTGAAAATGGGGCTCAGGCCAAGGGTCACAATGGGTGTTTATGTCCTGGGTTGCCTGTAAATTTCCGTGTGGCTTCAGTGACAACACAGTGTTCTTCCACCTCTGAGGGTTATACATAGCTGCAAAAAGCAAGGATCCCTGCTAGGGGGCAGGAGAAGTTCTGTTTTGTTTCTCTTGGGTCCCCCGTGTGGTGTGATTTGAGAGGAGGGCTCTGGGTATGGATGCCAGAAACCCCAACCCAGGGTTAGGATTAGGCCCTGGGGCATGGCAGGTCTGATCTGCTGGCTCTGTTGCCAGCTAACCATGTGACTGATTGGAGGTCGGGACTCAAGTTGTGTCAGACTGCATATTAATGTCCAGAGTGGAGAATGAAAGTGAGGTGGCATCAGAGGCCGTGCCAATTTGCCCTAATCAAGGAGTTTTGTGCAGCTCCATAGGGACAGGTTTCCCTCTAAAAGGGACGGAGAGTCCTATGGGTTGGTTCCAGAGTCCCTAGCTTGCAGGGTTTGCATTCCAGGATTCAAGGATGGCATCCTGAAAGCCCAAGCTCTGTTTATGTTTAGGGTATAGGGCATGGATCCCCTATCTGCAGATGCTAAGATGAGCTCTCAAGATCCTGAAGTTAGGATGAGTGTCAGGCATTCGATCAGACAAGACTAGGATTTGTGTCCACTAAGGTTGCAGGTTGGAACTCACTGAGAGCATTTTGTACATCATCCCTGCTGGCTTT
Source organism: Neogale vison (assembly GCF_020171115.1). Classification (NCBI taxonomy): domain Eukaryota; kingdom Metazoa; phylum Chordata; class Mammalia; order Carnivora; family Mustelidae; genus Neogale; species Neogale vison. Next base: position 77,156,187 of record NC_058095.1, read on the forward strand.
CAGTTCTGCCCTAACATTGTGAACATCATCCCTGGTCCCTTTCAGTTCTGCGCTAATCAATACCATTTGGTGATCCATGGCTTTCTCAAACCTAGCTATTGCCTGGATAATTGTTAGCTTGAATTCCTTTTCTGACATATTGTCTATGTCAATAGCTGTTAGCTCTGCTGCATAAGGCCCATCCTCTATATGTTTCTTTTGTTGTGCATTTTTCCTCCTAGTCATTTTGGTGAGAGATGGCTGAATGTATGTAGATGGATGTATTGACCGTGGTGCAGTCAAGGTTCCCCTTGGAACCCTTCTGAGCAATCAGGATTCCCCACCCAAACAAGAGAAAAAAGAAAAGAAAAAATATATATAGAGAGAGAGAGGGAAAAAAAGGGAAGATAAAAGAGAAGACTCAGCCCAATTGGCCCCAAGGTAAAACTCATGAAGTATAAAAACAAAAGCAGACAAAGAAAAAGACTGATAAAACTATATGACAAGAGAAAAAAAATATATATATGCAAAAAAAGGAAGAACCTTGCCAAAAAGAGCCCCAAGTATAAGATTTATATACTGTCAGGACAAACACAAATACACAGAAACAGTGGCGGTAGAAAAGGTTGGGAGAGTGGTTATAAATTCTCAGTGTGTGAGAGGAAGCTTATTTTGATTCTTCCTGGATGTATCTTGATATCTTTGTTAAAGGACTCAACTTTCCTAAGGTAAAGGGCGATTAAAACTTGGTTTACCGATAGGGTTAGAATTGATTGGGGGAAGGGGATTGCCTTGAAGTTTAACTCTATATGAATATTAGAAAATAAAAATTAAAAAAAAGAAGAAACTAGACTAAACTAAAATTTAAAAAAGAATTAATAAATAGAAAAGCAAAAGAAAAACACCTGTATATGTGTCCAAAGCTTCAGGTTGAAAGGCTATTATGTAATTTAATGTACTGAACACCTCACTGTGATGGTAAATAGGTTAAAAAAACTACATAAAAAAAAAGAACCAGAATAGTGGGAACGAGTTAAAAATAAAATTTGTATCTATGAAGTAGTGGTGGTTGTTCTCTTGTCTTTTTTTTTTTTCCTGGTTGATTTTCTGGGGGAGGGCCTGCATGGTGGGTTTTCAGTCAATGATGTTCCCTGAGTTAAGTCCTTCAGCCCCCTTAAGGGGGTGGGCTCTGAGGAAACTGTTTTTTCAGGCTTTTTTCCTCTGGGGGTTTTTATGTTTGTTCATTTGTTTTCTCTCGCCTTGACAGTTTTTGATGGTTTTTGGAGGTTTAAAGAAAGAAAACTGCACCCCAACCTCCCTCTCAGAGAGAAGCCTCAGTCTGCACCCCTGTGGCTGCTGCAGAGGACGTAAGTTTCCCCTCGGCTGCTGGCAGAACAGGTTCCGAGTTGCAGTCCCTGGGGACAGAGGATCTGCTTGTACGCAAAACCACTGCAGCGGTGGCTGTCTGTGCAGCTCCAGACTGCCAGCGAGGTTCTAAGCAGTGATTGTACACTGAGATTTTCCCGCTGGCGCGGGCTGGGAGTGCCTGGTCTTTCCAGGTTGGAGAGCACTGGGCTGGCGCCTGCGCACACTTCTCCCAGGGGAGGGTGTGGGGCGCGCACCTCTCAGGTTCTGATGGAATGGCGCAGGTCTAAGAGCGCCAGGCTGGTGCCTGCACACACCTCTCTGAGGGGAGGGTGTGGGATGCACACGTCTCAGACACTGATAGCATGGTGCGGCATTTTGCCATCTGGCAAGGCTCCCAGCCCCTCACGGGAGTCAGACTCCAGGCATTCTCAGGTGTGCAGGCAGCTCAGGGACCAAGACCTGGTTTCTCCACTGCACTCTCTCTGCAGCACCCTCTCTCTAGTTCAGCACCAGGGGTGGCTGTCCTGGGTCCGGGGACTTAAGTCCCTGTCCCTACCGCCTTGATTCCCACAATTTCCTCCCACGCCTTTGCTCTATTTGAGTGCTTTCAACCAGACTCCAAGTTAATGCTGGTCCCCAGACGCAGAGCACTCTCATATTGGAGTATTAGTTTCCAATCGGCTGCCTCTGGTGGCTCCCCCCTCTTTTGTTTATCTTCCAATATCTGTCCGACGTTCCCACTCTGTTTTACCTGGCCACTGGAATCTTCTGCCCCTGTAGAGATCCAGACGTGTATAATTCTGAACTCAGGCTGATTTCATGGGTGATTGGAGTTCTTTGGTAGGTAATCAGATCACTGACTGAAATGGTTGAAATGGCGCCTCCTCCTACTTCCCTGTCATCTTGTGTCCCGCCCCCACTAAGGTTGCAGAATGTGTGGGTGTCCTCCTGGGGTCATGGGGATATCACCTGCCGGGGATTTTACACAGCTCCAAATAATATGATTTCATTTTCCATGAGAGGTGGAGTCCTATTGTATGACTCACGGGTTCCCATATGGAGGGATCAAGAACAGGGTTCTCGGTATTGATGCCTAAAAACCCAACTTAGGGTTAGCTATTGGGACAAGGGGCATGGCAGAATTATCTGCTGAGTCTGAGGCAAGCTATGTAGGTGGCTGATTGGAGGACATGGCTCACACTGTGGGAAAAAATGTGCATTAGGGTCTGGTGTCTGGTTCACAAATGGGTGTGACCTTGGTAGTCGTGCCGGTTCCTCCAAATCTGGGGGTTTTGTGCAGCTCCAATGAGCATGGTTTCCTTCTGGAGGGTAGGCATACCCCCATGGTGTGGTTCTGGATTTCTCTCTCTGTAGTGCTTGTGGGCTAGGGCTCTTGAAACAGAATTCAGAAAATCAAAGCTAGGGTTAGGGTTAGCATTTAGGGCATGGCAGGCCTAATCTTCAGATGCTGGGCGAGCTTCCGGGGATCTCAGGTTAAGGCAAGTGTCAAGAGGTAACTCAGGCAGGATTTTATGTCCACGCCATGTACCAAATTCTGGGTGGCCTCAGGGGTTCATGGAGTTTGCTCCCGCTCTGGGGTTTTTGTGCAGTTCCAAATAGTTTGGTCTATTCTGGGGGAAAGGTGGCTCCTGTTTATGGCTCATGGATCCCCCGTACAGAGGGATTTGAGAGCAGATTTCTGGGAATGCATGCCAGTATGTATGTTTGGGGTTAGAACCTAATGATACGGCAGGCCTTATATACTGGCTCTGCGAAGTGCTACACATGGGGCTGTGTTGAAAATGGGGTTCAGGCGAAGGGTCACAATGGGTGTTTGTTTCCTGGCTGGATGTAAATTTGGGCATCGCCTCAGGGGCACCACAGTGTTCTTCCACTTCTGAGAGCTATACATAGCTGCAAAAAGCAACTATTCCTTCTGGGGGGCAGAAGAAGTTATGTTCTGTATCTCAGGGTTCCCCCATGTGGTGGGATACAAGAAGAGGACTCTGGGTATGGATGCCAGAAAACCCAACCTAGGGTTATGCCATTAGGGAATGGCAGTTCTGATCTGCTCTTTCTGGGGCCAACGGTCTCAGTGGCTGATTGCAGGACAGGACTTCCAGGTTCTGTCAGACTGCATATTAATGTCCAGGGTGGAGAAAGTAGGGTGGCATCCAGGGCTGGAACATTTGCCCTGACCTGTTTTGTGCAGTTCCATAGGGAACCTCTTATGGGGTGGCTCCAGAGTCCCCAGTCTGGAGCACTTGCATTTCAGTATTTAAGGGAGGGAATTCAAATAACCCAAGCTCATTTTCTGCTTAGATTGTAGGGCATGGATCCCCTATCTGCTGATGCTGAGGCGAGGTCTCCAGACCCTGAAGTTAGGGCGAGTGTCAGGCGTTCACTCAGAACAGAATAGAATTTGTGGGGACGCCTGGGTGGCTCAGTTGGTTGAGCAGCTGCCTTCGGCTCAGGTCATGATCCCAGCATCCTGGGATCGAGTCCCACATCGGGCTCCTTGCTTAGCAAGGAGCCTGCTTCTCCCTCTGCCTCTGCCTGCCATTCTGTCTGCCTGTGCTCGCTCTCTCTCTGATAAATAAAATCTTAAAAAAAATAGAATTTGTGTCCACTAGGGCTGCAGAATGTGTGCATTTTCTCCTGGGACCTTAGAGGTATCTCCTGCTGGGGGATTTGAACAGCTCCACATAGTATGATTTCATTCTCTGTGAGAGGTGGAGTCCTGTAGTATGGCTCAGGGTTTCCCCGTTTGGAGCGTTTCAAGAGCAGAAACACAAGTGTAGGGTTAGGATTAGGGCCTACCAGAATGGCAGTTCTGATCTGCTGGCTCTGGGACCAGCTATCCTGGTGGCTGATTGGAGGACAGGGCTTAGGTTGTGTCATACTGTGTATTAGTGTCCAGGATGGAGAACGAACATGGGGCAGCATCAGGGGCCATGCACCTTTGCCATAATCAAGGGGTTTTGTGCAGCTCCATAGGGCACGATTTCTTTCTGGAGGGCACAGAGAGTCCTGTGGGCTGGCTCCGGAGTCCACAATCTGGATTCCTTGCATTCCTTAATTCAAGGGATAGAATTCTGTAATCCCGAACACAAGGGAGGAGTCAAGATGGCGGAGAAGTAGGAGACTGAGACTACCTCAGCTAGCAGGAGATCAGCTAGAGAGCTTATCTAAAGATTGCAAACACCTGCAAATCCATCGGCAGATCGAAGAGAAGAACAGCAATTCTAGAAACAGAAAATCAACCACTTTCTGAAAGGTAGGACTGGCGTAGAAGTGAATCCAAAGCGACGGGAAGATAGACCCCGGGGGGAGGGGCCGGCTCCTGGCAAGCGGCGGAGCAACGGAGCACAAAATCGGGACTTTTAAAAGTCTGTTCCGCTGAGGGACATCGCTCCAGAGGCTAAACCGGGGCGAAGCCCACACGGGGTCGGCGTGACCTCAGGTCCCGCGGGGTCACAGAAGGATCGGGGGTGTCTGAGTGTCGCGGAGCTTGCGGATATTGGAACAGGGAAGCTGGCTGCAGAGACAGAGCCGACAGTAAGCTCGCAGCTCGGAGTTGCCTTGAACCGGTCGCAAGCTCGGTGAGCTTGGAGCGCGGCCGGAGGTTAGGCAGACGCGAGTTACTAGGAGCTGTTCGCTGAGGGCACACAGAGGAGCGGGGCGCCGGGATCTCGGCTCGTCCGGGCTGGGGACCAGGAGGCCGCCATTTGTATTCCCGTCCTCCGGAACTCTACGGAAAGCGCTCAGGGAACAAAAGCTCCTGAAAGCAAAGCCGAGCAGATCACTCAGCCTGGCCCCTGGTAAGGGCGGTGTAATTCCGCCTGAGGCAAAGACACTTGAGAATCACTACACCAGGCCCCTCCCCCAGAAGATCAACAAGAAATCCAGGCAAGACCAAGTTCACCTACCAAGGAGTGCAGTTTCAATACCAAGGAGAGAGCAGCAGAATTCCAGAGGAGGAGAAAACAGACCACGGAACTCATGGCTTTCTGCCTGTGATTTTTTAGTCCTGCAGTTAATTTAATTTTTTTCTTTTTCATTTTTTTCTCTTCTTCTGCTAAATTTTTGTATAACTTTTACCCTTTTCTTTTTTAACGTTTTTTACTAAATTATCTAATATATATATTTTTTCTTTTTTATACTTTTCTTTATTCATTTTCTTTTTTTAATTCTTTTTTTTTCTTTTTTTTCTTTCTTTCATTTTGAACTTCTTTTTATCCCCAAATCAGAAGAGATCCTAATCTCTTCAATCATTTTTTTTCTTAATTCTTTTTTAAATTCTTGATTGAATTTTTAATTCAATCTTTTTTTTTAATTCTTTTTTTCTTTTTTTTTCTTTCTTTCCTTTTGAACCTCTTTTTATCCCCAAATCAGAAGAGATCCTAATCTCTTCAATCTTTATTTTTCTTAATTCTTTTTTAAATTCTTGATTGAATTTTTAATTCAATCTTTTTTTTAATTCTTTTTTTCTTTTTTTTCTTTCTTTCTTTTTGAACCTCTTTTTATCCCCAAATCAGAAGAGATCCCAATCAGAAGAGATTGGGAGATCCCAATCAGAAGAGATTGGAGATCCCAATCAAAGAAGATCCCAATCAGAGGAGATCCCTCACCCAATCGTGAGGGGGGAGAAATCCCCCCTCATGATTTGGGATCTCTTCTGACTTGGTTAAAGCATATTTTCCTGGGATTGTTGCCACACTTTTAGTATTTTACTTTCTCCTTCATATACTCTTAGCTGGACAAAATGACAAGGCAGAAAAATTCACAACAAAAAAAAAAAGAACAAGAGGCAGTACCGAAGGCTAGGGACCTAATCAATACAGACATTGGTAATATGTCAGATCTAGAGTTCAAAATGACAATTCTCAAGGTTATAGCCAGGCTTGAAAAAGGCATGGAAGATATTAGAGAAACCCTCTCCAGAGATATAAAAGCCCTTTCTGGAGAAATGAAAGAACTAAAATCTAACCAAGTTGAAATCAAAAAAGCTATTAATGAAGTTCAATCAAAAATGGAGGCTCTCACTGCTAGGATAAATGAGGCAGAAGAAAGAATTATCGATATAGAAGACCAAATGACAGAGAATAAAGAAGCTGAGCAAAAGAGGGACAAACAGCTAATGGACCATGAGGGGAGAATTCGAGACATAAGTGACACCATAAGACGAAACAACATTAGAATAATTGGGATTCCAGAAGAAGAAGAAAGAGAGAGGGGAGCAGAAGGTATACTGGAGAGAATTATTGGGGATAATTTCCCCAATATGGCAAAGGGAATGAGCATCAAATTCAAGAGGTTCAGAGAACGCCCCTCAAAATCAATAAGAATAGGCCGACACCCTGTCACCTAATAGTAAAATTTACAAGCCTTAGTGACAAAGAGAAAATCCTGAAAGCAGCCCGGGAAAAGAAGTCTGTAACATACATTGGTAAAAGTATTCGATTGGCAGCTGACTTATCCACAGAGACCTGGCAGGCCAGAAAGAGCTGGCATGACATTTTCAGAGCACTAAACGAGAAAAACATGCAGCCAAGAATACTATATCCAGCTAGGCTATCATTGAAAATAGAAGGAGAGATTAAAAGCTTCCAGGACAAACAAAAACTGAAAGAATTTGCAAACACAAAACCAGCTCTACAGGAAATACTGAAAGGGGTCCTCTAAGCAAAGAGAGAGCCTACAAGTGGTAGATCAGAAAGGAACAGAGACAATATACAGTAACAGTCACCTTACAGGCAATACAATGGCACTAAAATCATATCTCTCAATAGTTACCCTGAATGTTAATGGGCTAAATGCCCCAATCAAAAGACACAGGGTATCAGAATGGATAAAAAAAAAACAAAACCCATCTATATGTTGCCTCCAAGAAACTCATTTTAAACCCGAAGACACCTCCAGACTTAAAGTGAGGGGGTGGAAAAGAATTTACCACGCTAATGAACATCAGAAAAAAGCAGGAGTGGCAATCCTTATATCAGATCAATTAGATTTTAAGCCAAAGACTATAATAAGAGATGAGGAAGGACACTATATCATACTCAAAGGGTCTGTCCAACAAGAAGATCTAACAATTTTAAATATCTATACCCCCAACGTGGGAGCAGCCAACTATATAAACCAATTAATAACAAAATCAAAGAAACACATCAACAATAATACAATAATAGTAGGGGACTTTAACACTCCCCTCACTGAAATGGACAGATCATCCAAGCAAAAGATCAACAGGGAAATAAAGGCCTTAAATGATACACTGGATGAGATGGACATCACAGATATATTCAGAACATTTCATCCCAAAGCAACAGAATACACATTCTTCTCTAGTGCACATGGAACATTCTCCAGAATAGATCACATCCTCGGTCCTAAATCAGGACTCAACCGGTATCAAAAGATTGGGATCATTCCCTGCATATTTTCAGACCACAATGCTCTGAAGCTAGAACTCATCCACAAGAGGAAGTTTGGAAAGAACACAAATACAGGGAGACTAAACAGCATCCTTCTAAAGAATGAATGGGTCAACCGGGAAATTAAAGAAGAATTGAAAAAAAATCATGGAAACAAATGATAATGAAAACACAACGGTTCAAAATCTGTGGGACACAACAAAGGCAGTCCTGAGAGGAAAATATATAGCGGTACAAGCTTTTCTCAAGAAACAAGAAAGGTCTCAGGTACACAACCTAACCCTACACCTAAAGGAGCTGGAAAAAGAACAAGAAAGAAACCCTAAGCCCAGCAGGAGAAGAGAAATCATAAAGATCAGAGCAGAAATCAATGAAATAGAAACCAAAAAAAAAAAAATAGAACAAATCAAGAAAACTAGGAGCTGGTTCTTTGAAAGAATTAATAAAATTGATAAACCCTTGGCCAGACTTATCAAAAAGAAAAGAGAAATGACCCAAATAAATAAAATCATGAATGATAGCGGAGAGATCACAACTAACACCAAAGAAATACAAACTATTATAAGAACATACTATGAGCAACTCTTCGCCAACAAATTTGACAATCTGGAAGAAATGGATGCATTCCTAGAAACTACCAAAATTGAACCAGGAAGAAATAGAAAGCCTGAACAGACCCATAACCAGTAAGGAGATTGAAACAGTCATTAAAAATCTCCAAACAAACAAAAGCCCAGGGCCAGATGGCTTCCCGGGGGAATTCTACCAAACATTTAAAGAAGAACTAATTCCTATTCTTCTGAAACTGTTCCAAAAAATAGAAACGGAAGGAAAACTGCCAAACTCATTTTATGAGGTCAGCATCACCTTGATCCCAAAACCAGACAAGGATCCCATCAAAAAAGAGAGCGATAGACCAATATCCTTGATGAACACAGATGCAAAAATTCTCACCAAAATACTAGCCAATAGGATTCAACAGTACATTAAAAGGATTATTCACCACAACCAAGTGGGATTTATCCCAGGGCTGCAAGGTTGGTTCAACATCCGCAAATCAGTCAATGTGATACAACACATCAATAAAAGAAAGAACAAGAACCATATGATACTCTCAATAGATGCTGAAAAAGCATTTGACAAAGTACAGCATCCCTTCCTGATCAAAACCCTTCAAAGTGTAGGGATAGAGGGCACATACCTCAATATCATCAAAGCCATTCTATAAAAAACGCACTGCAAATATCATTCTGAATGGAGAAAAACTGAAAGCTTTTCCACTAAGGTCAGGAACACGGCAGGGATGTCCATTATCACCACTGCTCTTCAACATAGTACTAGAAGTCCTAGCCTCAGCAATCAGACAACAAAAGGAAATTAAAGGCATCCAAATCGGCAAAGAAGAAGTCAAATTATCACTCTTCGCAGATGATATGATACTTTATGTGGAAAACCCAAAAGACTCCACTCCAAAACTGCTAGAACTTATACAGGAATTCAGTAAAGTGTCAGGATATAAGATCAATGCAGAGAAATCAGTTGCAATTCTCTACACCAACAACAAGACAGAAGAAAGAGAAATTAAGGAGTCAATCCCATTTACAATTGCACTCCAAACCATAAGATACCTAGGAATAAACCTAACCAAAGAGGTTAAGAATCTATACTCAGAAAACTATAAAGTACTCATGAAAGAAATTGAGGAAGACACAAAGAAATGGAAAAATGTTCCATGCTCCTGGATTGGAAGAATAAATATTGTGAAAATGTCTATGCTACCTAAAGCAATCTACACATTTAATGCAATTCCTATCAAAGTACCATCCATCTTTTTCAAAGAAATGGAAAAAAGAATTTTAAAATTTATATGGAACCAGAAAAGACCTCGAATAGCCAAAGTGATATTGAAAAACAAAGCCAAAGTTGGTGGCATCACAATTCCGGACTTCAAGCTTTATTACAAAGCTGTCATCATCAAGACAGCATGGTACTGGCACAAAAACAGACACATAGACCAATGGAACAGAATAGAGAGCCCAGAAATAGACCCTCAACTCTATGGTCAACTAATCTTTGACAAAGCAGGAAAGAATGTCCAATGGAAAAATGACAGCCTCTTCAATAAATGGTGTTGGGAAAATTGGACAGCCACGTGCAGAAAAATGAAATTGGAACATTTCCTTACACCACACACAAAAATAGATTCAAAATGGATTAAGGACCTCAATGTGAGAAAGGAATCCATCAAAATCCTTGAGGAGAACACAGGCAGCAACCTCCTCGACCTCATCCGCAGCAACATCTTCCTAGGAACATCGCCAAAGGCAAGGGAAGCAAAGACAAAAATGAACTTTTGGGATTTCATCAAGATCAAAAGCTTTTGCACAGCAAAGGAAACAGTTAACAAAACCAAAAGACAACTGACAGAATGGGAGAAGATATTTGCAAACAACATATCAGATAAAGGACTAGTGTCCAAAATCTATAAAGAACTTAACAAATTCAACACCCAAAGAACAAATAATCCAATCAAGAAATGGGCAGAGGACATGAACAGACGTTTCTGCAAAAAAGACATCCAGATGGCCAACAGACACATGAAAAAGTGCTCCATATCACTCGGCATCAGGGAAATACAAATCAAAACCACAATGAGATATCACCTCACACCAGTCAGAATGGCTAAAATCAACAAGTCAGGAAATGACAGATGCTGGCGAGGATGCGGAGAAAGGGGAACCCTCCTACACTGTTGGTGGGAATGCAAGCTGGTGCAACCACTCTCGAAAACGGCATGGAGGTTCCTCAAAATGTTGAAAATAGAACTGCCCTATGACCCAGCAATTGCACTACTGGGTATTTACCCTAAAGATACAAAGGTAGTGATCCAAAGGGGCACGTGCACCCGAATGTTTATAGCAGCAATGTCCACAATAGCCAAACTATGGAAAGAACCTAGATGTCCATCAACCGATGAATGGATCAAGAAGATGTGGTATATATACACAATGGAATACTATGCAGCCATCAAAAGAAACGAAATCTTGCCATTTGCGACAACATGGATGGAACTAGAGCGTATCATGCTTAGCGAAATAAGTCAAGCGGAGAAGGACAACTGTCATATGATCTCCCTGATATGAGGGAGTGGTGATGCAACATGTGGGCTTAAGTGGGTAGGAGAAGAATCCATGAAACAAGGTGGGATAGGGAGGGAGACAAACCATAAGTGACTCTTAATCTCACGAAACAAACTGTGGGTTGCTGGGGGGAGGGGTTTGGGAGAAGAGGGGTAGGCTTATGGACATTGGGGAGGGTATGTGCTTTTGGGTAAATTGGAAGGGGAGATGAACTATGAGAGACTATGGACTCTGAAAAACAATCTGAGGGGTTTGAAGTGGCGGGGGTGTGGGAGGTTGGGGTACCAGGTGGTGGGTATTATAGAGGGCACAGCTTGCATGGAGCACTGGGTGTGGTGAAAAAATAATGAATACTGTTTTTCTGAAAATAAATAAATTGGAAAAAAAAAGAATTCTGTAATCCCAAGCTCAGCTTATGTTTAAGGTATAGGGAATGGATATCCTATCTGCAGATGCTGAGAGGAGTTCTCCAGTTTCTGAAGTTAGGGCGAGTGTCAGCATTCACGCAGAACAGACTAGAATTTGTGTCCATTAAGGCTGCAGAATTTGTGCGTGTCCTCCTGGGGCCATGGAGGAATCTCCTGCTCGGGGATTTGTGCAGCTCCAAATAGTATGATTTCATTCTCGGTGAGAGGTGGGGTCCTGTTTTATGGCTCAGACATCCCCCTTGTGGAGGGATTCAAGTGGAGGGCTCTGTGTTTGGATGCCTGAAATCCCAACCTAGGGTTAGGATTCGGGCCAAGGGGCATAGCAGTTCCCATCTGATGCCTCTGGCGCCAGCTTTCCAGGGTCAGGTTGGAGGACAGCACTCAGGTTGTGTCAGACAGGGTGGAGAACGAAAGTGGGTGGCTTTGGGGGCCTTGCACCTTTGCCCTGACTTAGGCAGCTCCGTAGGGCATGGTTTACTTTGGAGGGCTCCAAATGGCAAGGTTTCCTTCTGTAGGACAGGGGGTGACAGATTTGATGCCCCAAGGGTCCCCCATACAAAAAGATCCCAGAGCAGGGCTCTACATATGGAAGCCTGGACACCTAACCTCGTGTTCCCATTGGTGCCTGGGAACAAGGCAGATTCTATCTGCTAGTTCTGGTGCGAGCTAACCAGGATGCTGAATGGAGATGGAGTATCATGCTGATGGGTCATAATGCGGGTTTGTGTCCAGGGAGACCTTGACATGTGGTCGTGGCTCAGGGACCATGCAGGATTCTCCAGCCCTGAGGATTGGACACAGTTCCAAAGAGCAAGATTCTCTTCTGGGACCATTACGTGTTCTGTTCTGGGCCTCCAGGAACCCCATATGTTGGTTTTCGAGACCAGGCCCGAGGACAGATGCCTGCAAACCTAAGCCAGGCTTCAGATTAGGGCATAGGGGCATGCCAGGTTCAATCTTCTGTCTCTGGGTCCACGGATCTGGGTGTCTACTTGGATGTCGATGCCTAGGGTGTGTAAGACTGTGCATTTGTGTTCAGGGCTCCCTATGACATTGGGGTGGCCTCGGGACCCTTGCAGGTGTCTACTAATCCATAGGGTTTAGGCAACTGTAAAGGGCACAGTTTCCTTTGGGTGGGCAGGCACAGTCCTGCATTGTGGCTCCAGAGGCCCCATCCTCGAGGGTGTGGGTCAGGGCTCTGGGGACAGAAGTCTGAAAACGCAATCTTGGGTTAGCGTTAGGGTAAAGGTCGAGGGTATGGCAGGGCAGAACTGCAGGACCCGAGGGAAGCTCCTCAAAATCTGTAGTTAGGGCGAGTGTGAGGTGGTAGCTCAGGCTTTTGCTCTGGATTTTGTCTAGGCTGGTCCAGGAATATATGAGTGGCCTCATGGGGCCAGGGAAGATTCTGCCTCTCTGGGGATTTTCCAGGCTCCCAATATTTTGGCGTCATTCAGGGGAAGGGAGGAGTTGTGTTTTCTGTCTCAGGAGTCCCCCCAAAAGAGGGATTCCAGAGCAGGGCTTTGGGTCCTGGCACCTGGAAAACCTCAACTTGTGTCAGGATTTGGGCCTACGACCATGGAAAGCCCTATATGTGGGCTTTTGGTCCAACTCCTGAGAGGCTTTATTTGGAAACAGTGCTCAGGCTGAGGGTCATAATGCGTGTTTGTTCCGTAGGCTGCCCTCAGGAGTGGCCATGGCCTCCTGGTCCACGAAGGTCTCTCCTCCTCTAAGGGTTTGACACCTGTCCCATCAGCAAGGTTTCCTTCCATGGGCAAGGAGGAGCTCTGTTTTGTGCATCAGTTTCCCCCATATGCAGGGATTTCAGCTAAGGTCTTGGGACAGATGCCTGACAATGCAGGTTGGCTAGAGATGACGGCCCAGGGCCAGGGCAGGTCTGATCTGCTGGATATGGAGCCAGCTGTCTGGTGACTTTTGGGAGGTCTGGGCTTAGGCTGTGTCGGACAGAGCATTGGATGCAATTGGAATGTGGTCGAGGGCGGTGCAGGTGGATCCTCATTTAGGGTTTTCAGTAGCACCAAAGGGCACTTTTTCTTTCTGGTTAGCAGGCAGAGTGCTGTGTGGTGGCTTCAGAATTCCCAGTCTGGGTGGCTTGTGGGCCAGAAGTGTTAGGAGGGAAGTCTGAAAACACAAGCTAGGGTTAAGTTTAAGGCCTAGAGCAGGGCAGATCCAATATTCAGAGACTGACTGAGATCTCCAGTACTCCAGACACTCGAAAGTAAGGGCGAGTGTCAGACTGGTGCTCAGGCTGCATTTTGTGTCTGTAATGGCCGCCTAGTGAAGGGGTGGCCTCATGAGAACATGGGGTTTTTCTTACTCTGGAGTGGTGAGGTGGTCCAAATGGTAAGGTTTCCTTCTGTAGGACGGGGGGGTGACAGCTTTGATGCCCCAAGGGTCCTCCATACAGAAAGATCTCAGAACTCAGGGTCCACGCAGGATTCTCCATCCCTAAGTATTGGACACAACTCCAAAGACCAATGTTCCTTTCTGGGGACAGGAGTCATTCGGTTCTGGATCTCCTGGTACCCCATACATTGGTTTTCAAGACCAGGCCTCTGGGGAGAGATGCCGGCAAATGTAAGTTAGGGTTCAGATTAGGGCTGAGGAGCACGTCAGGGTCAATCTTCTTCAATCTTCTTTTTCAAGGACATGGTCCTTGGGGTCTGCCTGGAGGTGGATGCCCAGGTTGTGTCAGAATGTGCACTTTTGCTTAGGGCAGACTACGAAATTGGGGTAGCCTCAGATGCCTTGAAGGTGTCTCCTTATCTGGAGGATTTGGCAACTGTAAAGGGCACACTTTCCTTTGGGTGAGAAGGCAAAGTCCTTCAGTGTGGCTCTGGAGACCCCAGCCTTGAGTTCATGTAAGACAGGGCTCTGGAGACAATATTCTGAAAACACAAACTCGGGTTAGGGTTAGGGCCGAGGGGATGGCAGGCCTGAACTGCAGACAATGAGGAAAGCTCCTCAGGATCTGAAATTAGGGCAAGTGTGAGGCTGTAGCTCACACTTTTGCCTCTGAATTTTGTTTATAGGATGGCTCCGGAACATAGGGGTGGCCTCATCGGGCCATGGGAGATTCTACATCTCTGAGGATTTTGCCTGGATCCCAATAGTTTGGTGTCATTCCAGGAAAAGGGAGGATTTGTGTTTTTTGTCTTAGGGGTGTCCCAAAAAAGAGGAATTCCGGAACAGAGCTCTGGGTATGGGAACCTGGAAAAACCCACCTTGGGTCAGGATTTGGACCCAGGGGCATGGCAAGCCTGATGTGGGGCCTTTTGGTCCAACTCCCAAGTGGCTTTATTTCGATATGTGTCTCAGGCTGAGGGTCACGATGCATGTTTGTTCCCTAGGCTGTCCTCAGGAGTGGGTGTAGCCTACAGGACTAGGCAGATCTCTCCTCCTCTAAGGGTTTGAACACCCTCCCCAGCAACAAGGTTTCCTACCATCAGTAAGGAAGAGTTCCGTTTTGTGCATCAGGTTTCCCAATAGGCAGGAATTTGAGTTAAGGTCTAGGGACAGATGCCTGAATACCCAGGTTGGTTAGAGATGATAGCTTCGGGCCATGGCAGTTCCCATCTGCATGATATGTGGTTGGGTATCTGGGTTGCTGACAGGAAGTTGGGGCTCGGGCTCTGTTAGAGCATTAGTACACAGGGCTGCCTATGCAATTGGAGTGCCATCGAGGGTGGTGCAGGTTGTTCCTCATCTGGGGTTTCTGGGCCGACCCATAGGGCACTACTTCTTTCTGGTGGGCAGTAAAAATGCTGCCTTGCGGCTCCAGGACTCGCAATCTAGAGGGCTTATGGGCCAGGAGTGTGAGGATGGAAGCCTGAAAACACAAGCTAGGGTTAGGTTCCGGTCCAAGGGCATAGCAGTTCCTGTGTACAGTGGCTGATTCTTGATCTCCCACACCTGAGTATGCGTGAGTGTCAGATGTTCACTCATGCTGGAATTTTCGTCCATGATGGCTAACTAATGGAGTGGTGGCCGCATGAAGCAATGGAGGTTTATCCATGCTGTGGCTCATGAGATGCTCTAAACAGCAATGTTTCCTTCTCCAGGACAGGGGAGTCAGGTGTGATGGCTCTAGCAGTAGCAGTAGCAGAGATCTACACATGGATGTCTGGAAAGCCCACCTCAAGTTATCATTGCAATCTAGGGACATTGCAGGTTCTATCTGGTGGCTCTGCGGCGAAGTGCCAAGGGGGCTGAATTGATGTGGAGTCTCATGCTGATGGGTCACAATGTTCGTTTGTGTCCAGGGAGACCTTGGAATGTGGGGTTGTTCAGGAGCAATGAAGGATTCTCCTACCCTGAGGGTTGGAAACAGCTCTCAAGAGCAAGGTTTCCTTCTGGGGACAGGAGGTGCTCTGTTTGTGGCTCAGGGACCACATATTGCACCATATGTTGGTATTCCAGAACAGACCTCTGCGGACAGATGTCTGAAAACCTAAGCTAGGATTCTGATTAGGTTTTGAGGGCATGTCAATTTCAATCTTCTGTCTTTAGGGCCATTTACCTGGCTGTCTGACTGGAGGTAGGTGCTCAGGGTGTGTCAGACTGCACATTTTTATCGTGAGTGGCTTATGAATTTGGAGTTGACTCAGGGGCCTTGCAGATTTCTCCTAATCTGAAGGGTTTTTGCAACTGGGACATGCAGAGTTTCCTTCAGGAGGGCAGGCACATTCCTGTGGTGTGTCTCCAGTGGCCCCATCCTGGAGGTCATGTGCCTAGCCCTTTGGGGACAGAAGTCTGCAAACACCTCACGGAGCAATGTAATGGCAGACACGATCTGCAGATGATGAAGGCAGCTCCTCAGGATCTGAAATTAAGGTAAATGGAAGGCAGTAGCTCAGGCTTTATTTTTCTCTGAATGGTGTGTCTAGCATGGCTGTGCACTGTAGGGGTGGCCTCATGGGACCATGATAGTTTCTGTGGATTCTGCCCAGATCCCAATATTTTCGTGTCATTCTGGGGGAATGGCAGAGTCCTGTTTCCTTCGCAGAGGTCCCCTAACAACAGGGATTTCAGAGATGAACTCTGGGTCCGGGAACTGGGAAAACACCACTGAGGGTTTAGATTTGGACGTGGGGAATGACAGGCCCAAAATGTGGAACCCTGGTCCAGCTACAGAGGGGGATTGTTTGAAAATGGGCTCAGGCTGAGGGTTACAATACATGTTTGTGCCCAGGGTTCCCTCTTGAGTGACCGTGTCCTCATGGGCCATGCAGTTGGAGACAACTCTGAGGGCATGACACCCCTCCCAACAGCAAGGTTTCCTGCCATGGGGAAGGAGGAGTACTCTTTTGTGCATCCGTTTCCCACACAGGTGGGGATTTGAGATAAGGTCTGGGGACAGATGCATGAATACCCAGGTTGGGTAGAGATGCCAGACTCAGGCCATGGCACTTCTGATGTGCTGGATATGCGAACTGCTCTCTAGGTGGCTGAACAGATGTCTGGGTCAGGCTGTGTCAGACAGAGCACTAGTGCACAGGGCAGCCTAGGAAATTGGGTTGCAGTCGAGGGCTGTGCACATTGATCCTAGTGGGGTTTCTGGGCAGACCCATGGGGCAGTTCTTTCCAGTGGGCAGGCAGAGTGCTTTGTGGTGGCTCCAGAATTAACAATCTGGAGTGCTTGTGAGACAGGAGTGTGAGGACAGAAGTTTGAAAAGACAAGGTAGGGTTAGGTTTAAGGCCGAGGGCATGGCAGGTCCACTCTGCAGAGGCTGAATCAAGATCTCCAGCATCTGAAGTAAGGGCGAGCATCAGACATTGGCTCAGGTGGAGTTTGTATAGATCACCGCCCCTTAATGGAGGAGTGGCCTCATGATGCCATGGAGGTTTTCCCACTCTGGGGTTCTGTGCTGCTCCAACGAGCACATTTTCCTTCTTTGGAACAGGGGGATTTCTGTTTGATGGCTCAAGGCTGCCCTATACCGAAAAATTCTGGAGCATGGCTCTACAGGAGAATACCTGGAAAACCCCCTGTCTTGTAAGAATTGCAGTGTAAGAACATGAGAGTTTCGATCTGCTGGCTCTAGGGGGAGGTACCCAGGAGACTCAGTTGAAATTGAGTCTCATGTGATGGGTCACAATGTAGCTTTGAATATGGGGATTCCTTGGAATGCAGTGTTGGCTCAGTAGCAATGCAGGATAATCCTACACTGAGGCTTTGACACAGCTTCAAAAAAGCAGGTTCCCTTCGTGGGACAGTAGGTGTTCTGTTTTGGGCCCTGGAACCCCCACATATTGGTATCCGAGACCAGGATTCTGGGGACAGATTCCTGAAAGCCTAATCTAGGGCTCAGATTAGGGACTAGGGGCATGTCAGGTTCAATGTTTTGTTTCTGGGGCCATCTACATTTGTGTATGACAGGAGGTATTTGCTAACAGTGTCAGACTGCACATTTTTGTCCAGGGAAACCTGAGAAATGGGGTGTCATTGGGAGGCTTTTTTGGTTTCCTCTAAACTGGAGGTTTTGGGCAACTGTAAAGGGCACAGTTTCCTTTGTGAGGGCAGGCACAATCCTGAGGTTTGGCCCCTGCGCCCCATGCTGAGGGGGTGTGGGCAAGGACTCTGGGAATAGAAGTCTGAAAAAACGCTGTCCAGTGGCGCCTGGGTGCCTCCGTGGGTGAAAGCCTCTGGCTTCGGCTCAGGTCATGATCCCGGGGTCCTGGGATCAAGCCTCACAAAAGGCTCTCTGCTCAGTGGGTAGCCTGCTTCCCTCTCCCTCTCTGCCTGCCCCTCTTCCTACTTGTGATCTCTGCATGTCATATAAATAAATAAAATCTTTAAAAAATATCGCTATCGGTTTACGGTTAGAGTCGAGGGTATGGGTGGCTGGATCTGCAGTCCCTGACCAGCTCCTCAGGATCTGAACTTAGCGTGAGTGTGAGGCAGGAGCTCAGGCTTATGTCTCTGGATTGTGTTGTAAGGGCCTGGTTGGCCAGAGGGAACCATTTTGTTGCAATGATCTTAGATTGACCCTATGCCGTGAACTTAGATTGACCCTGCCCCTCCCAGAGGAACTTACTTGCAAAGCATAGATACAAGGGCAGGTCAGGCCAGGTGAAGACATCCAATCAGTGGGGTGTGCATATATTTATTGAGGTGAGTTTAAATCCCATTGGCCACCTGTGTGTGTGTGTGTGGCTCAACCACCCCTATAAAGGTTAGTCTGCGAGGCTGAGGTTGGGGAGGAGTTGGAGAGCCGTCGGGGGAGCAGGAGATCCGTCGGAGGAGTAGGAGAGCTGTTGGAGGAGTAGTAGAGCTGTCAGAGAAGAAGGAGAGCCAGAGAAGAAGAAGGAGAGCCATGGTTGGAGGAGAAGGAGAGCCGTCAGAGGAGTAGGAGAGCCATCAGAGCCAGGAGAGCTGTAAGAGCCATCAGAGCCGTCAGAGCTCTTGTCAGAGATGTAAGACCCATGAGAGCCGCCAGCGGCCCTGCGGCCCTGAGTCGTGGCCTTGTCAAGCGGCATTGTGAAAGCAGTGTCATTCCGGGGAGAAGCTTCATTATGGGAGCAGCTTCCTCGTCATGAGGCCTCCTTGGTGAGCGACCTAGTCAGGAGCAGCATCTTCTGGGGAGAGGCCTCGTCCACAGTGGCAACGTTTGGAGCGGCCTTGCCGCGGTCGTTGTCGTCACCTTTTCATAAGAGACGGCCCTTACTGGTCAGTTTCATTCTTGATGCTTGGCGTGAAATAAAGCTTTGCTTGACCTTCGCTTTGTATCGGTCTCGTTCCTTTGATCACGGACCCTAACATTGGAGTCTCGTCCAGGATCAAATGGTGAGAACTGAGCCAGCATCAAAATTTTTGGGAAAAGCCTCCAGAGGTATTGGGATCTTGGGTATTGGGATATTGGGTATTGGGATCCTATCTGTCACTCTGGTTGGAGCTCCAGGGTGTAGCCCACTGGGAAGAAGGTGGATGCAGCAATGCTCCACAGGGCTGGAGTGGATGCGGGGATTTCCCATCCCTCTGCTGGTAGATCGACAGTGGGTTCGATTCCTCCTGGGCGGTTGGGGGGTTCAAGTCCCCCTGGGTAGAAGGGGGATTTGAGTCCCCCTAGACAGTTGGGGGGTTCGAGTCCCCCTGGGCAGTCAGGGGGTTTGAGTTCCCCTAGGCAGTCAGGAGATTCGTGTCCCCCTAGACTGTTGAGGGGTTTGAGTCCCCCCTAGGCGGGTGGGCAATAAAGAAAGCACCCACCAGTGTCAGATTCTGGGTAGGAATCGTTTGGTCTACAGTTCTCTTTGTCTGGTTCTTTTGTTGTCTGTTGTGTGGTTTGTTGTGTTTGCAGGGGACCAAGAAAGTCCCCACCAGCAGCAGGATCTGGATGAGGATCGCTGGATCTGCAGTGGTCTTTGCCTTGTTTTTTTTTTTGTTTTTTTTTTTTTTTTTTTTTTTTTCCTCTGTTGTGCTATTTCTTGTATTTGGAGAAATGGGACCAACAGGGAGTAAGGCGCCTGTGACATCCCTAGGTCTTGTTCTTGAACATTTCAAGGATTTTCAAGGTGAAGCCACTCAGTCAAGTGACAAAGTTTACCCGGGAAAACTGAAAACACTCTGCCAATTAGAGTGGCCCACTTTCTCCACAGGGTGGCCACGGGAAGGAATGTTTGCCTTGACTCAGATCTATTCTACCCTGAGTGAGGTCTCTGATCTACATCGAGACCAAATATCATGCATTGTGGCCTGGCGGTATCTGATAGAAGAGCCACCATAATGGCTCAAGTCCCACCTTCCCCCTGCTAATGAAACCATTTCTCTCCCTCTAAGGCAGGTCAGAGCACCAAAACCAGAACAGATAGATGACGGGGAACCAGGGAAGAAGACCGTACTACCTCCATTGGATATGGAGGATGTGGAATCCCCCTCCCATTTCTCCTCTAAATCTCTCAGTCCTGAAATGCCTTTACCAGTCCACCTCATGCACGGTTGGGGTCCACTTATGGGACCACCAAGCAGAGAGACCGCCCTGATCCTTCCCCTCTCCTCTATCCCCCTCTACCTCCCTTTACCTCACCTCTACTGTCTGCGCCAATGCTGCCTTTTCGTGAGTTTGCTCTCTCAGACGGGAGAGGGTGGCCCTACCTAAGCTATATCCCTTTCTCCTCTTCTGAAATCTATAACTGGAAGACCCAACATGAATCCTTTTCTGACCACCCTCAGGATTTAATTAGCCTCTTGGAGACTGTCTTTCTTACTCATCAACCTACCTGGGTGGATATTCAATGGCTCCTTATGGCTCTCTTTAACAGGGGAGAGCGGGATCGCATCATGCGAGAAACCCATAAGGTGATAAGCGAGAGACTTGACAGGGACCTCGATCCTGGCCAAATGGAGGACTACTGCCAGAGGGAACCCCAAGACTGGGATCCAAACTCCAATGAAGGTAAGGAGAGCTTACGTCTCTACCACCAGGATCTACTGGGATGCCTCTGTGCAGCTTCAAGGTGACCCATAAATTTATCTAAAATTAGTACGGTGACTCAAGGTAAGAATGAGTCTCCAGGAGGTTTACTGGAAAGGATAATTGAAGCCTATAAAATGTATAGCCCAATCGATCCTGAGGCTCCCGAAAATCAGAGGCGAATGAATCTTCCTTTTGCCAGTCAGTCAGCCTCGGATATAAGGAGGAAATTTCAGAAAATTGAAACTTACAACCTGAATAGACCAATTTCTATTAACAAGATTGAAGCAGTGATCAAAAACCTCCCAAAAAACAAAGCCCAGGACCTGACATATTCCCTGGGGAATTGTACCAACTTTCAGAGAAGAAATAATACCTATTCTCCTGAAGCTGTTTCAAAAAATTGAAGCAGAAGGAAAAGTTCCAGACTCTTTCTTTGAAGACAGCATTACCTTAATTCCCAAACCAGGCAAAGACCCTACCAAAAAGGAGAATTTCAGACCAATATCACTGATGAATATGGATACTAAGATTCTCGACAATATCCTAGAAAACAGGATCCAACAACACATTAAAAATTTTATCCACCATGACCAGGTGGGATTCATCCCTGGGCTACAAGGATGGTTCAACATTCACAAATCAATCAATGTGATAGAACAAATTAATAAGAGAAGAGAGAAGAACCACATGGTCCTCTCAATTGATGCAGAAATAGCATTTGACAAAATCCAGCATCTGTTCCTGATTAAAACATTTCAAAGTATAGGGATAGAAGGAATATTCCTGAATTTCATCAAATATATCTATGAAAGACCCACAGCAAATATCATCCTCAATGGGAAATGCTTGCAGCCATCCCATTGAAATCAGAAACATCACAAGGATGCCCACTCTCAACATTCTTGTTCAACATAGTATTAGAAGTCCTAGCAACAGCAATCAGAAAACAAAGATAAATTAAAGGCATCTAAATTGGCAATGAAGAAGTCAAACTCTCTCTTTCCAGATGACATGATTCGTTATATGGAAAACCCAAAAGACTCCACTCCCAAACTACTAGAACTCATACAACAATCCAACAACGTGGCAGGATACCAAGTCAATGTTCAGAAATCAGAGGTTTTCTTATACACTAGCCATGAAAATACAGAAAGGGAAATTAGAGAATCGATTCCATTTACTCTAACACCAAGAACCATAAGATACCTGGGAATAAACCTAACCAAAGAGGTGAAGGATCTGTATTCGAGGAACTAAAGAACACTCATGAAAGAAATTGAAGAAGACACCAAAAGATGGAAGACTAATTCATGCTCTTGGATCACAAGAATAAACATTGTTAAAATGTCTATACTGCCTAGAGCAATCTATACTTTTAATGCCATTCCGATCAAAATTCCACCAGTATTCTTCAAAGAGCTGCAGAACATAATCCAAAAATTTGTATGGAATCAGAAGAGACCACGAATCACTAAGGAAATGTTGAAAAACAAAAATAAAACTGTGGCATCACGTTACCTGATTTCAAGCTTTACTACAAAGTAGTAGCAGTCTTGGTGTGATCACCAAGACTGCATGGTACTTGCATAAAAGCAGACACATAGACCAGTGGAACAGAGTAGAGAGCCCAGATATGGACCCTCACCTCTATGATCAAATAATTTTTGACAAAGCAGGAGAACATATACAGTGGAAAAAAGACAGTCTCTTCAATAAATGGTGCTGGGAAAACATGGCAGCTATATGTAGAAGAATGAAACTCGACCATTCTCTTACACCGTCCACAAAGATAAACTCAAAATGAATAAAAGACCTCAACATGAAATAGGAATCCATCAGAGTCCTAGAGGAGAACATAGGCAGTAACCTCTTCGATATCAGCCACAGCAACTTCTTTCAAGATATGTCTCCAAAGGCAAAGGAAAAAAAAAGTGAAAATGAACTTTTGGGACTTACTCAAGATCAAATACTTCTGCTCAACAAAGGAAACAGTTAACAAATCAAAGAGGCAAGCCACGGAATGGGAGAAGATATTTGCAAATGACAGTACATACAAAAGGTTGATATACAGGATCTATAATGAACTCCTCAAACTCAACAGACACAAAACAGGCAATCATATCAAAAAATGGGCAGAAGATGTGAACAGACACTCCTCCAATGAAAACATACAAATGGCTATCAGACATATGAAAAAATGTTCATCATCACTAACCTTCAGGGAGATTCATATTAAAACCACATTGAGATATCACCTTACACCACTTAAAATGGCGAAGATTAGCAGGATAGGAAACAACGTGTGTTGGAGAGGATGTGGAGAAAGGGGACCCTCTTACACTGTTGGTGGGAATGCAAGTTGGTGCAGCCACTTTGGAAAACAGTGTAGAGATTCCTCAAGAAATTAAAAGTAGAGCTTCCCAATGACTCTGGAATAGCACTCCTGGGTATTTACCCCAAAGATATAGATGTAGTGAACAGAAGGTCCATCTGTACCCCAATGTTTATAGCAGCAATGGCCATGGTCGCCAAACTGTGGGAATAACCTAGATGCCCTTAAACAGACGAATGGATAATGAAGATGAGGTCCATATACACTATGGGGTATTATGTCTCCATCAGAATGGATGAATACCCAACATTTGTAGCAACATGGACGGGACTGGAAGAGATTATGCTGAATGAAATAAGTCAAGCAGAGAGTCAATTATTATATATATGGTTTCACTTATTTGTGGAGTATGATAAATAACACGGAGGACATGAGGAGATGGGGAGGAGAAGAGAGCTGAGGGAAATTGGAAGGAGAAGTGAACCGTGAGAATCTCTGGACTCTGAAAAAATATATGAGGGTTTTGAAGGGGCGGGGGATGGGAGGTTGGGGGAACCAGGGGGTGGGTATTAGAGAAGGCACAGTTTGCATGTAACACTGGGTGTGGAACAAAAACAATGAATATTGTTACGCTGAAAAGAAAAAAGAAATAAATATACCAAGGAGCGGGGAGCGGGGTATTCCTACTTTCAGATGGTTCAGTAATATGCCATCTTATATATGGACCATATTTTCTTTATCCATTCATCTGTTGAAGAGGACCTTGACCCTTTCCATAGTTTGGCTATTGTGGCCATTAATTCTATGAACACTGGGGTAGTTATGACCCTTCTTTTCAATACATCTACATCTTTAGGGTAAATACCCAATAGTGCAATTGCTGTGTCATAGGGTTGCTCTATTTTTAACTTTTTGAGAACTCTTCTGAAATACCTGTGGCTTCTGCGAATCTATAAATCTACGTCTCCACCTCCCTTCTTATCTGTAGTAGTGCTCTACCTGTCAGCACACCCCTAAGTAAAGCAATCCCACCCCAGGTTATGGGGGTTCCAAATATCTCCTAAAGAACTGTATGTTGTGGGTGTCAAGCAACAGTGAAGGAGGCAGGATGGGTCTGTAACTGGTCTGTGAATTGGAAGTTGCTGTCCTGTGATGACCTATAGCCTGAAGGGGCAGCAACGGCTGGATATGGGGGAGTCATCTCACACACTACCTTCCCAAATCTGATATTTTGCTTTGGGGAGAAAAGCCTGCGACTAGGACCTTTGTCTACTCTCACTACTTCCCTTCTGCCTCTAGACTGCATCTTTCGCTGCCCTTGTAGATCCCCTCCACTAAACTTACTTCTCCTGTCTCCTGCTCACACAATCACCTCCTACAAAAGTTGCCCCCATTTTCGGTATGAAGGAATGGGGAAAGAAGGGATGAGCAACTCTGGGTTGCCAGTCAATGCAGGGCCTTGATGTTTGTAGAACCATTGGTAGAGTGAGCATGGTCTGAGCAGCTAATCATAGGAGTTCCTGAGTGGTAGGAACACATAAGCAACCCATGTCTCCCTTACACTTAGGTGACCTGGACTCCACTAGCCTTCACATTTGCAATGGGAAGCATCACCCTGAAATAAGCTCAGATATCATCCATCTCATGGTTGCATGTCTCCCACTTTGCAGGTCCCTTAAAGTTCATTTCAACCCCAAGAAAAAACTTCCTCATGGTTCCCTTATGTGTATGCCCATGTGCTATGAGCACACTGTCATTACTGACCTCAGTCCAGGAGTCACAGCTCTCGGCACTTCCCCTACAGTCTCAGTTGGTGTCAAATGTAGACACCAGATCACTGGCATTTGCACCACACGTACACTCCCACTCCACATCCCTGCAGCTAAGATGGACCATAGCCCAGGAGGGGCAATCCAGGAATCTCACCTTCCAACTCCATTCTGACCCCAGTGTCCAATTTATCAGAAGGTCAATATTGAGTCCTGGAAGTGGCCCCATTTTTGATACCCAAGCAGACACTACAGTCTCCAAGGTGCACTCTTCCCACCTCTCTCCCACTGAGCCTTATTCAGTGCAGACAACCATGCACCTAAAGCACCCGTTGTTAATCCCACATTTCTCCCCAATTCCTGCAGTCTTTCTTTGGTAAGAATGGATCCCACAGCCTGGCCACTCATACCACTCTGCCTCCTGCTCTGACCCCAAACCTACTCATCCAGACACAGGTAATCATACCCTGCCTCTGGAATCACTCTACCCTTCTTGCATGGTTTTGTTACATTTTTTCTTCCAAAGATTGTGCCACAGACAAATCTGTCCTGGATCAACAGTTGTATTTATGGCCACAGTCTGAAGTCATAACATCAGGGGCCAACCTCAAATTTAGCAAAAATCTGAAAAATTGGTCTCTGCCAAAGCTTTATATAGAAATACCTGTGAACAGACACACAGATTGCCTATTCCTTCCAATCAAAATGTTCCTAAACGTTAGTATGTATGAACAAGTTGATGAGGACAGGCAGGTTATGCTCAATTTCAAGTTTGCATGTTTAACTAACATATTCTTAGAGCCATGGAGACCCCAACCTCTGGAGAATGTGATAGATAGTAAGGGATAGTGGTAACTCTAAGACAGGCTGCCCTTTACAATCACCCAGAGGTTGTCTTTTGCAAATCAGTTATTTAGAAATAATAAGTTTTGTTTATTTTTATTTTTTCTAATTTTACATGCTCTATTTGACTATTTTTCAAATTCATACCATACCATTAATTGGGGAGATAAACACATATTTCCCATCTCCCTTTCTATGCCATAGTGGGTGGGTGAACAAACATTAACACTTGGGCACTGCATGTAAGGCATAAATGTCCACAAAGACCTTCATTTGAATGAAAAACTCTCCAACTCAAGGAGCTGTGCCTGCCTCTCAGTGCAATGCATGGCTTCTTACTTTAAGGTCTCCACCTCTCCTTTGAAGATGTAACACTTCTCCTTCAGGTGGAGGAACTCAGCCAATGACTCCACAGTTTTCATGGCCTAGGTCTCCTCCACAATTTCCTCCAATTGTCCCTCTTCATTTAATTAAATAAATTTGAATAAAAGTATTCAAACCACTGGACTATTTCATCTTCTAGGTTATGGTGTAGTTTTCTTCTCAGGGGGAGAACTCCCCCCAAAATGAATATTATACAGATAGCAGGCCAAAAGGATCTCAGGCTAAAGGAGATCAAAAGTAAGAAGAAACTTGAATACTCACTTTTCTGCAAAGGTGAAAAACATACTACTATAGATTTTTGAGGCAAGGTTGCATCTTAGTCCCGTGCTGTCCTGGGATGGAGGGCTCATAGTTTGGAGGTTCCCAGATCTCCATGGCTGCATTGGACAAATAAGTTCAATGCTGAGTGGGTTTGGAGGTCGCATAATCTCATGCCAGCTGGAAAGCTGAGTGTTAGAGTGTTCTGCACTTTGAGGAGAGGGAATAATCTGTTTCCAAGGAAACATGCTGAACTTGTTGTCTAATTGCTTTCTTGGCCTAGTGCAGAACTTTATTATTAGTCTTCAGGTCCTTGGGAACACAGTGAAATTGCTGTCCAGGTGCCTGATAGGCCTATTAGACAGCTCAATTATTGGTCTCCCGTTCCAAGGGCATATGGTAAATCCACATTCATCATGCCACTTGGCCTAGCACACAGCTGATTTTTTGGTCTACTGGGCCAAGTGCCCATGATAAGTCTGCTATCAACATTCCTAATTGCTTGAGCTCAGAGCTGAGTTGTTGGTTTTGAGATCCAAGAGCCCATGGTGCACCTGCTTACCAGGTGCCTATGTGGCATATAAGACAGCTGAGTTTGTCTCCAGGTCCAAGGGCATATGGAGATCCTGCTGTCGGGTGTCCACTTGGCCTATCAGCTCATTTTTTGGTCTCCTGGCCAAAGGGCACAAGGTGAGCCAACTATTTGTCTGGTCAGCCTGGGGCAGAACTGTGTGTTTCTTATTGCCATTAAAGAACACATGGTGAGGGGGGAGGAGTCAAGATGGCGGAGAAGTAGCAGGCTGAGACTACTTCAGCTAGCAGGAGATCAGCTAGAGAGCCTATCTAAAGATTGCAAACACCTGCAAAGCCATCGGCAGGTCGAAGAGAAGAAGAACAGCAATTCTAGAAACAGAAAAACAACCACTTTCCGAAAGGTAGGACTGGTGGAGAAATGAGTCCAAAGCGACGGGAAGATAGACCCCTGGGGGCGGTGCCGGCTCCTGGCAAGCGGCAGAGAAACAGAGCACAAAATCAGGACTTTTAAAAGTCTGTTCTGCTGAGGGACATCGCTCCAGAGGCTAAACAGGGGTGAAGCCCACGCGGGGTCGGCAAGTCCTCAGGTCTCGCAGGGTCACAGAAGGATCGGGAGTGTCAGAGTGTTGCAGAGCTTGCGGATATTGGAACGGAAAAGCCAGCTACAGAGACAGAGCCAACAGTAATCTCACAGCTCGGTGTTGCCTTGAACCGGTCACAGGCTCGGTGAGCTCGGAGCGCAGCCAGAGGTTAGGCAGAAGGGAGTTACTGGGAGCTGTTCGCTGAGGGCACACTGGGGAGTGGGGCCCCGGGCTCTCGGCTCCTGCGGGCCAGAGACCAGGAAGCTGCCATTTGTATTCCCGTCCTCCGGAACTCTACGGAAAACGCTCAGGGAACAAAAGCTCCTGAAAGCAAAGCCGAGTGGATCACTCAGCCCGGCCCCTGATAAGGGCAGTGCAATTCCGCCTGGGGCAAAGACTCTTGAGAATCACTACAACAGGCCCCTCCCCCAGAAGATCAACAAGACATCCAGGCAAGATCAAGTTCACCTACCAAGGACTACAGTTTCAATACCAAGGAGAGCAGCAGAATTCCAGAGGAGGAGAAAACAAACCATGGAACTCATGGATTTCTCCCTGTGATTTTTGTAGTCTTGCAGTTAATTTAATTTTTTCCTTTTCATTTTCTTTCTCTTCTTCTGCTAATTTTTTTAAACTTTTACCCTTTACTTTTTTAACATTTTTAACTAGTTTATCTAATATATATATATATATATATATATATATATATATATATTCTTTTTTATACTTTTCTTTATTCGTTTTCTTTTCTTTAATTGTTTTTTTCTTTTTTTCTTTCTTTAGTTTTGAACCTCTTTTTATCCCCAAATCAGAAGAAATCCCAATCTCTTCAATCTCTTCTTTTAATTCTTTTTTTAATTCTTGATTGAATTTTTAATTCAATCTCTTTTTTTAATTCTTTTTTCCTTTTTTTTTCTTTCGTTCTTTTTGAACCTCTTTTTATCCTCAAATCAGAAGAGATCCCAATCTGAAGAGATTGGGAGATCCCAATCAGAAGAGATCCCAATCAGAGGAGATCCCTCACCCAATCGTGAGGGGGGAGATATCCCCCCTCACGATTTGGAATCTCTTCTGATTTGGTTAAAGCATATTTTCCTGGGATTGTTGCCACCCTTTTAGTATTTTACTTGCTCCTTCATATACTCTTAGCTGGACAAAATGACAAGGCGGAAAATTTCACAACAAAAAAATGAACAAGAGGCAGTACCAAAGGTTAGGGACCTAATCAATACAGACATTGGTATTATGTCAGATCTAGAGTTCAAAATGACAATTCTCAAGGTTCTAGCTGGGCTTGAAAAAGGCAGAGAAGATATTAGAGAAACCCTCTCCAGAGATATAAAAGCCCTTTCTGGAGAAATAAAAGAAGTAAAATCTAACCAAGTTGAAATCAAAAAAGCTATTAATGAGGTTCAATAAAAAATGGAGGCTCTCGGGCACGTGGGTGGCTCAGTGGGTTAAGCCGCTGCCTTCGGCTCAGGTCATGGTCTCAGGGTCCTGGGATCGAGTCCCACATCAGGCTCTCTGCTCGGCAGGGAGCCTGCTTCCTCCTCTCTCTCTCTCTGCCTGCCTCTCTGCCTGCTTGTGATCTCTCTCTGTCAAATAAATAAAAAAAAATAAAATTAAATAAAATTTTTAAAAAAGGAGGCTCTAACTGCTAGGATAAATGAGGCAGAAGAAAGAATTAGCGATATAGAAGACCAAATGACAGAGAATAAAGAAGCTGAGCAAAAGAGGGACAAACAGCTACTGGACCATGAGGGAAGAATTCGGGAGATAAGTGACACCATAAGACGAAACAACATTAGAATAATTGGGATTCCAGAAGAAGAAGAAAGAGAGAGGGGAACAGAACGTATACTGGAGAGAATTATTGGGGAGAATTTCCCCAATATGGCAAAGGGAACGAACATCAAAATTCAGGAGGTTCAGAGAACGCCCCTCAAAATCAATAAGAATAGGCCCACACCCCGTCACCTAATAGTAAAATTTACAAGCCTTAGTGACAAAGAGAAAATCCTGAAAGCAGCCCGGGAAAAGAAGTCTGTAACATACAATGGTAAAAGTATTAGATTGGCAGCTGACTTATCCACAGAGACCTGGCAGGCCAGAAAGAGCTGGCATGACATTTTCAGAGCACTAAACGAGAAAAACATGCAGCCAAGAATACTATATCCAGCTAGGCTATCACTGAAAATAGAAGGAGAGATTAAAAGCTTCCAGGACAAACAAAAACTGAAAGAATTTGCAAACACCAAACCAGCTCTACAGGAAATACTGAAAGGGGTCCTCTAAGCAAAGAGAGAGCCTACAAGTGGTAGATCAGAAAGGAACAGAGACAATATACAGTAACAGTCACCTTACAGGCAATACAATGGCACTAAAATCATATCTCTCAATAGTTACCGTGAATGTTAATGGGCTAAATGCCCCAATCAAAAGACACAGGGTATCAGAATGGATAACAAAACAAAACCCATCTATATGTTGCCTCCAAGAAACTCATTTTAAGCCCGAAGACACCTCCAGATTTAAAGTGGGGGGTGGAAAAGAATTTACCATGCTAATGGACATCAGAAAAAAGCAGGAATGGCAATCCTTATATCAGATCAACTAGATTTTAAGCCAAAGACTATAATAAGAGATGAGGAAGGACACTGTATAATACTCAAGGGGTCTGTCCAACAAGATCATCTAACAATTTTAAATATCTATGCCCCCAACGTGGGAGCAGCCAACTATATAAACCAATTAATAACAAAATCAAAGAAACACATCAACAATAATACAATAATAGAAGGGGACTTTAACACTCCCCTCACTGAAATGGACAGATCATCCAAGCAAAAGATCAACAGGGAAATAAAGGCCTTAATTAAGAAAGGCCTTAAAAGATACACTGGATGAGGACATCACAGATATATTCCAGAACATTTCATCCCAAAGAAACAGAATACACATTCTTCTCTAGTGCATATGGAACATTCTCCAGAGTAGATCACATCCTTGGTCCTAAATCAGGACTCAACCTGTATCAAAAGATTGGGATCATTCCCTGCATATTTTCAGACCACAATGCTCTGAAGCTAGAACTCAACCACAAGAGGAAATTTGTAAAGAACCCAAATACATGGAGGCTAAACAGCATCCTTCTAAAGAATGAATGGGTCAACTGGGAAATTAAGGAAGAGTTGAAAAAATCATGGAAACAAATGATAATGAAAATACAACGGTTCAAAATCTGTGAGAAACAACAAAGGCAGTCCTGAGAGGAAAATATATAGTGCTACAAGCTTTTCTCAAGAGACAAGAAAGGTCTCAGGTACACAACCTAACCCTACACCTAAAGGGGCTGGAGAAAGAACAAGAAAGAAACCCTAATCCCAGCAGGAGAAGAGAAATCATAAAGATCAGAGCAGAAATCAATGAAATAGAAACCAAAAAAAAAAAAAAAAACAATAGAACAAATCAACGAAACTAGGAGCTGGTTCTTTGAAAGAATTAATAAAATTTATAAACCCTTGGCCAGACTTATCAAAAACAAAAGAGAAAGGACCCAAATAATAAAATCAAGAATGAAAGAGAAGCGATCACAACTAAAGCCAAAGAAATACAAACTATTATAAGAACATACCATGAGCAACTCGACACCAACAAATTTGACGATCTGGAAGAAATGGATGCATTCCTAGAAACATATAAACTACCAAAATTGAACCAGGAAAAAATAGAAAGCCTGAACAGACCCATAACCAGTAAGGAGATTGAAACAGTCATTAAAAATCTCCAAACAAACAAAGTCCCAGGGCCAGATGGCTTTCCGGGGGAATTCTACCAAACATTTAATGAAGAACTAATTCCTATTCTCCTGAAACTGTTCCAAAAAATAGAAATGGAAGGAAAACTTCCAAGCTCATTTTATGAGGCCAGTATCACCTTGATCCCAAAACCAGACAAGGATCCCATCAAAAAAGAGAGCTATAGACCAATATCCTTGAAGAACACAGATGCGAAAATTCCACCAAAATCCTAGCCAATAGGATTCAACAGTACATTAAAAGGATTATTCACCACGACCAAGTGGGATTTATCCCAGGGCTGCAAGTTTGGTTCAACATCCGCTAATCAGTCAATGTGATACAACACATCACTAAAAGAAAGAACAAGAACCATATGACACTCTCAATAGATGCTGAAAGAGCATTTGACAAAGTACAGCATCCCTTCCTAATCAAAACTCTTCAAAGTGTAGGGATAGAGGGCACATACCTCAATATCATCAAAGCCATCTATGAAAAACCCACCGTAAATATCATTCTCAATGGAAAAAAAAAACTGAAAGCTTTTTTACTAAGGTCAGGAACACGGCAGGGATGTCCATTATCACCACTGCTATTCAACGTAGTACTAGAAGTCCTAGCCTCAGCAATCAGACAACAAAAGGAAATTAAAGGCAT
Source organism: Neogale vison (assembly GCF_020171115.1). NCBI lineage: Eukaryota > Metazoa > Chordata > Mammalia > Carnivora > Mustelidae > Neogale > Neogale vison. The sequence continues at coordinate 77,188,128 of NC_058095.1, forward strand.
CCAAATCGGCAAAGAAGAAGTCAAATTATCACTCTTCGCAGATGATATGATACTCTATGTGGAAAACCCAAAAGACTCCACTCCAAAACTGCTAGAACTTGTACAGGAATTCAGTAATGTATCAGGATATAAGATCAATGCACAGAAATCAGTTGCATTTCTCTACACCAACAACAAGACAGAAGAAAGAGAAATTAAGGAGTCAATCCCATTTACAATTGCACCCCAAACCATAAGATACCTAGGAATAAACCTAAACCAAAGAGGCTAAGAATCTATACTCAGAGAACTTTAAAGTACTCGTGAAAGAAATTGAGGAAGACACAAAGAAATGGAAAAATGTTCCATGCTCCTGGATTGGAAGAATAAATATTGTGAAAATGTCTATGCTACCTAAAGCAATCTACACATTTAATGCAATTCCTATCAAAGTACCATCCATCTTTTACAAAGAAATGGAATGAATAATTTTAAAATTTATATGGAACCAGAAAAGACCTTGAATAGCCAAAGGGATATTGAAAAAGAAAGCCAAAGTTGGTGGCATCACAATTCCGGACTTCAAGCTTTATTACAAAGCTGTCATCATCAAGACAGCATGGTAATGGCACAAAAACAGACACATAGATCAATGGAACAGAATAGAGAGCCCAGAAATAGACCCTCAACTCTATGGTCAAATAATCTTTGACAATGCAGGAAAGAATGTCCAATGGAAAAAAGACAACCTCTTTAATAAATGGTGCTGGCAAAATTGGACAGTCATGTGCAGAAAAATGAAATTGGACCATTCCCTTACACCACACACAAAAATAGATTCAAAATGGATTAAGGACCTCAATGTGAGAAAGGAATCCATCAAAATCCTTGAGGAGAACACAGGCAGCAACCTCTTCGACCTCAGCCGCAGCAACATCTTCCTAGGAACATCGCCAAATGCAAGGGAAGCAAAGGCAAAAATGAACTTTTGGGATTTCATCAAGATCAAAAGGTTTTGCACAGCAAAGGAAACAGTTAACAAAATCAAAAGACAACTGACAGAATGGGAGAAGATATTTGCAAACAACATATCAGATAAAGGACTAGTGTCCAAAATCTATAAAGAACTTAACAAATTCAACACCCAAAGAACAAATAATCCAATCAAGAAATGGGCAGAGGACATGAACAGACGTTTCTGCAAAAAAGACATCCAGATGGCCAACAGACACATGAAAAAGTGCTCCATATCACTCGGCATCAGGGAAATACAAATCAAAACCACAATGAGATATCACCTCACACCAGTCAGAATGGCTAAAATCAACAAGTCAGGAAATGACAGATGTTGGCGAGGATGCGGAGAAAGGGGAACCCTCCTACAATGTTGGTGGGAATGCAAGCTGGTGCAACCACTCTGGAAAACAGCATGGAGATTCCTCAAAATGTTGAAAATAGAACTGCCCTATGACCCAGCAATTGCACTACTGGGTATTTACCATAAAGTTACAAACGTAGTGATCCAAAGGGGCACGTGCACCCGAATGTTTATAGCAGCAATGTCCACAATAGCCAAACTTTGGAAAGAACCTAGATATCCATCAACAGATGAATGGATCAAGAAGATGTGGTATATATACACAATGGAATACTATGCAGCCATCAAAAGAAACGAAATCTTGCCATTTGCGACAACATGGATGGAACTAGAGCGTATCATGCTTAGCGAAATAAGTCAAGCAGAGAAGGACAACTATCATATTATCTTCCTGATATGAGGAAGTGGTGATGCAACTTGGGGGCTTAAGTGGGTAGGAGAAGGATCCATGAAACAAGATGGGATAGGGAGGGAGACAAACCATAAGTGACTCTTAATCTCACGAAACAAACTGTGGGTTGTTGGGGGGAGGGGGCTTGGGAGAAGGGGGGTAGGGTTATGGACATTGGGGATGGTATGTGCTTTTGGGTAAATTGTAAGGAGAGGTGAACCATGAGAGACTATGGACTCTGAAAAACAGTCTGAGGGGTTTGAAGTGGCAGGGATGTGGGAGGTTGGGTTACCAGGTGGTGGGTATTATAGAGGGCACGGCTTGCATGGAGCACTGGGTGTGGTGAAAAAATAATGAATACTGTTTTTCTGAAAATAAATAAATTGGGAAAAAAAAAGAACACATGGTGAGCCTGCTATCCAGGTGCCATGTTGGTCTATCAAAGTGCTGTGTTGTTAGTTTCAGGTTCAAGGATACATGGTGATTCCACTCTCAAGGTATGTGCTTGACCTAGTTGGGGGTTCTTTTACTGGTCACCATGTCCAAAGTCTTATGGCAAGCCTGCTATCCAAGTGGCTGTTTGACCTAATAGAAAGCTGTGTTGTTGGTCTCGAGGTCCAAGGGCACATGGTGAGCCAGCTGTCCAGGGGCCTGCTTGGCCTAGTAGAGACCTCACTGTTTGGTTTCCAGGTCCATGGATACATGTTGAGCCAACTGTGAAGTTTCCCACTTGGCTTGTCAGAGAGCTATATTGTTGATCTACAGATCCAAGGATGACATCCTTATCGCAATGACAAGGAGACTTCTTGACCTAGTGACAGCTCAGTTTCTGGTCTCCAGGTTCAAGGACACATGGTGAGCCTGCTGTCAACGTGTGTCCTTGGCCAAGCTACAAAGACAGTTGTATTGAGGCATAAGGGCCTATGTTGAGCCTCCTGTCTGGGTGTGCTTGGTCTAGTACAGACCTGGTATTGTGGATTCCATGTCCATGGGCCAATGATGAGCCAGCTGTGAAGCTGTCTCCTTGGCTTGTCACAGAGGGACATTGTTGGTCTCCAGGTCCAAGGGCACACAGTAAGCTGACTGTCAGCATGCCAGTGTAGCCCATTACACAACTCAGTTGTCACTGACCAGGTCCAAGGACACATGGAAAGCCTGTTGCCAAGTTGGCCACTTGGCCAAGTAAAGAGCTGAGTTGCAGAACTCCAGGTCCAGGTGTACACAGTGAGTCTCCTGTCTAGGTGTCTGCTTTCCAGTCCCAGGTCTCCTTTCCTGGCCTCAACGTCCAATAGCACAGGCTTAGCCCACTATCCAGGTGCCTGCTTAACCCACCAGAGTGCTTAGTTATTGGTCTCCAGGTCCAAGGGCACCTGGTGAGTCATTTATCAAGGTGCCCCCTTGGCCAGGCAAAAAGCTGAATTGTTGGTCTCAAGGACCTAGGACACATGGTAAGCCACGTGTTTAGATGGCTGCTTGGCTTAGCCTAGAGCTCTCTTATTGGTCTCCAGGTCCAAAGCACATGGTGAACCATCTGACCAGGTGCCTGCTTGGCCTTGTAGGGACCTGATTTTGTGGTTTCCAGTTCCATGGACCCGTGTTGAGACAGTTGTGAAGTCACCTGCTTGGCTTATCTCAGAGATGCATTGTTGGTCTCCAGATCCAAGGGCGCATGTTTAAGTTACTGTCAACATTTCTTCTTCACCCATGGGACAGCTCCGTTGTTGGTCTCCAGGTCAAGGGCACATGGTAACCCTACTGTCATGGTGCCTGCTTGTTCAAGCAAAGATCTGAGTTGTTGGTTTCCAGGTCTAAGGGCACATGGTGAGGCTCAAGTCCAGTTATCTGCTTGACCTAGCCCAGGGCTCCTTTTTTGGGCTTAATATCCGAGGGACCATGGTGATCCCACTGCCAAGGTGCCTGCTTAGCTTACCAGAGAGCTCACTTGTCAGTCTCCATGTCCAAGAGCACATGGTGGACCTGCTGTCCAGGTGTCTGCTTGGTGTAATTGAAAACAGATTTGTTAGTCTCCATGTCCATGGGAACATGGTGAGATGGATCTTCAAGGTGCCTGCTTGACCTAGCAGACATCTGAATTGTTGGTCTCCTAGTCCATGGGCATATGGTGAGTCTGGTGTCCAGGTGCCTTCTTGGCCTAGTGGATAGCTGAGTATTTGTCCACTGGGTACAAAGACCATTGCAATGCTTCTGTTGAGTTGAATCATTTTACTGATACCAGCTGGGTTGCAGAACCCATGGTTTCTTGGCACTTGGCAAAACTGTTCTCTGGGATTCTTTGCATTTTGCTGCACTGGGCTTGCGAGGTTGAATATGGAGGATCCCTGTCCACCCAGTGTCTGTGTGACTCATCTGCCCAGTGTCAAATGCAATCAGAAGCTTCCCAGTCTTTGGGTTCCTGGGAGGTGCTGTATCCTGAGGTCTGAAAGTCTCTTTGCTAGGCTGTATTTGAGGATTGATGGTCTGTGGGCTCTGGGTTAGCCAGGTTTCTGGAAATTATTTTATGCAGTGCTGAGTTGTTTCAGACAGTCCATGGACTGAGTGTCAGTGCTCCAAGGACTAACATTGCATATAAAGACGTGGTGATTCTTTTTCCCAGTACCTACTTGTGTAAAATTCATAAATAGGATGGAATATTACTCAGCCCCCCAAAAAACTGAAATATTGTCTTTTGTAAGGATGAGGATGGAACTGGAGGGTATAATGCTAAGGGAATAAGTCTGTCTCAGAAAGCCAAATGCCATATGATTTCTATCATAAGCATAATATGAGAAACAAGACTAATGAACATAGGGGAAAGGGAGAAAAAATAAAACAAGATGCATATAGGGAGGGAGGCAAACCATAAGAGACTCAACAACTAGGGAACAAATTGAGGGTTGCTGGAGAGGAGGTAGCTGTGACATGGTGAAACTGGGTGATGGGCATTACAGAGGGCATTTGATGGAATGAGCTCTAGGTATTATATGGTACTGATGCAACCCTAAATTGTACCCCTGAAACTTAAAAAAAAAATAATGTTTTCTTGAGAATTACATAGCTTTTCCCCACCAGCACATAGGAAGTTCCCATAAATTACTTGTTGAAAGAGTGAGCTGCCAGGTGGAGCTCTCTCATCCTTCTGCCCATCCACAGGCTCTAGAGCTCAGAGTAGAGATTAATACGAGCAGAGAGGTACCCTCGGAAAATGGGAGGAAATGGGATTCCCTGTATGAGCCATGAAGAGAAGAAGAGCATGTGGCCTGGGACTGACCACCAACCAAAGGGGCACACAGGAAAAGCTGCCAAAAGAAGCTGAAACAGAAACCTGCAAAGAAGTGAATTAAAAGTAAATAACCACAGAAGTGAAGAGTGGGGTCTCCCCCAGGAGACCAATTACCTTTCACCCCTACCCTAGACTGGTTGAGTGAGGATAATTCCAGCTGGATTGCCCTTGGGTTTCTGTCACTCTCAGACAAACCCATTCCTGTTATATTTGTATACTTTATGACTCATTATTATTTTCTGTAGCCTAGTTGACACACAATAATTTGTTAATGTCAGGTGAATATTATAATGATTGGACAAGTTTTTACTTTATATTATAATGATGAGAAGTGTAGCTACCATCAGTCAACAGAGACGCTATTCCAATACAATTGTCATATTCCCTATGCTGTGCCTTTCATGCCCATGACTTACTCAACCCACAATGGAAAGACTGTGTCTCCTACACCCCTTCACTTATTTCTTCCATGCCCCCCTCAACTCCCTTCTGAGAACCATTTCTCTCTTATCTATAGTGACATTCTGATTGTGTTTTGTATTTGTTTATTCAATTGTTTTGCTTTTCAGAATCTAGACAGAAGTGAACTCCTATAGTGTTTGTCCTTCTGGTCTTACCTATTTCACTTTAGTGTATGATCCAAAGGACATAAATCCCATCCTATTCTAAGGGTGAGTAATTTTCCATTTTCTCTAGGTTGCTTAACTTATTGGCATATAGTTGTTGGCCATAATTTCTGATGGTTGTTCTGATTTCCTTGGTGTTAGTCCTGATCTCTCCCCTTTCGTTCATAATTTTATTAATTTGGGAACACTCTCTCTTCTTTTGGAATAGTTTGGCCAGTGATTTATCAATCTTCTTGAGTCTTTTAAAGAACCAGCTGCTAGTTTTGTTATGTGTTCTGTATCTCTAGTTCCTAACTCATTGATCTCTGCTTTAATATTGATTCTTTCCCTGTCTTTGTCTGGAAACAAGAGCATGCTGCTTGGCCCCTGAGAAAGGTAGGCCAGGAATTGCAGAGGGGAGGGGCACCCAGAGCATACTGGTCTCGCCCACAGACGCCTCCATGGCGCACTAGATAGGCTCAGGCCAATGCTCATGTAGACCTACAGGTGGTATTTCTTCACACCTACAGGTGGAAAGATAAAGGGATCAGGGGGACTGATACCAGCTCCCTACCTTGGAACAACACTGAGGTCCTTTGGGGAAACCCTGGCCATCCACAGAGAATCTGTGTTGTGGCGTCCTCCTCCTTCCCTCACCGGGGACTATCATCCACCCAGCATAACCGCAGACCCTCCCATCCACTCTACCCTCAGGGCCAATGGGACAGCAGGCTCTCTTCCAGATGAAGAGCAGAGGTGCCAAAACACAACGTCATGGTCTTGCCATTCCTCCAGAATCTCTCTGTGAGAACAGATGGGGAAAGTCCCCAGCATCTGAGGAAGAAATGCACCGTTTGTACTCTTGATTATTTTAATTTTGTCATTTTCCAGTGGCTTCTACCTTGCATTTCCCCTTGCAGTACTACTGAAAATGTCAAAATAATTGTTCCTCCAAGAATACAAGTCAGCCATCAGATCTACCCAGAAATCAGATCCTAAGTACCATCTAGATGGGATGTCCTCAAATCTTCTTAGTGGGATGCAATATGAAGTCTCAACTAGCTTGGATGACCCAGGTACTATGAAACTGCCACCTTCCAGGGGAAGAAGTGCCCGAAGCAGGGATGGTAGGAAAACACACTCAGGTTATTGGTGTTTTCCTATTAGAATGATGGCAGAAAAGAGTTGGAGGTGGATTCTCAGTGAAGATTTGTGACAAAGGAAGCTTTGCTAAGAGAGCCACTCTGAAACTAGAGTGTGAAGGACAATCAGGAAGGAAATCATAGAACCATCTCCTGTTTCAAGTATCTGAGCACTGTGAACTTTTGACTTCTGGCACTAGGACCTGCTCATTGGGAATCCACCACAACCTGGTACACATCCTTCTACTCTGGACTGAAAGAGAGACAAAGTAATGCCTGTTAGCCGCCAGCACTCATCATCATTCTTTCAAAACAAGTGCCTGTGCTTTTCCCTCGTGAACCTGTACTCCCTGCTCAAAATCAGTAGCACACCTGATTTCTCTCCACGCTGTGTCTCTCAGATGATGGTCCGTAAATCCCTAAACAGATGTGTCCTTTTTTGCTTCTTTATTTCCCAGCACCCACTTCTTGACTGACATGATGATGTACCAATGCAAAGGGCCATATAAGACTATTTGTACATTGTCAGGTCATGGCAAACATCAGAGAAAACATTAAAATGCTGAAGTCCACCTCACCTTAAATTCAGATTCCTGAAATTGATGTGTTCCCAGTTTGGGCTTTTCGGAAAATTTCTTTCCAAGAACCAGTCCAGAGTGTCAGAATTGAAATGTCTATTTTGACAGAATGTCAGAAATCCATGCAAGTTCCTCCATCATAGTCTATAAGGTACTCTAAATAGCTATACTTTTTTTTCACACCACCACCACCAAGAAAACCCTCGCCAAGTCATAAACTCCAATTAACTGTTATCTGATATTTGCCAAAGTGACAGAGATTACTTGATATTGTTCAAAACTTAATTACTTAAAAGTACATATGCTCATAAGATCATTAAGAAATGTTTCCAAAACCGTGCCAGAAAAATGATCAATTTAGATATCAATTAGATAAAATAGTATAATTGTGTTACCTGAAGTGGCTTGACAATTGTATTGTCATGTATAAATATGCGCTGTTACTCGGGGTTTTGTTTTCTTCCCATAGTATTATGTTGCATAAATCATATAATATTTTTATTTACGTTTCACTTTTATTAATGTGTTTATTTATCATGTAATAATTGTACTCACTTCTTTGCCAGATACAGAGAGCTCACAAGTAGGCAGAGCGGCAGGCTGAGGTAGCAGGAGAAGCAGGCTCTCCTCCCCTGAGCAGGGAGCTCGATTTGGGCTTGATCCCAGGGCCTGGACCTGAACGAAAGCAACTGCTTAAGCAACTGAGAAACCCAGGTATCCCAGGTAGAAATTATTTTAAAGAGATCACGTTATATACGGTGCCTATAAATGCCTATTTCCCCTGGGATTTTTCCAAGGAGTTCTGAATTGTCACTTTCCAAGAGACCACATGGCAGTGGCCAGTCCTGCAGGGACTTACAATGGTTGTGGCTCCCAGCATGCCAAGCTCCAGGGAGTGCAAGGATAAGGGGTGAAACCAGCAGAGAGGTTTTGTGTCCAAACACTCCAGAGTGCACAGACTGACCTTGGCATCCAAGATGGGCCTGCCCAGATGTCACCTGCCTCATCCTCTGTGTCCATGTAAGGACACCACGCATGCATGCCATGTATGCAGGCCCCGGAGGCGCCATCCAGTGGTCGAGATGAACCACTGTCCACAAAGGATGACCCTCCCTGCAGACAGGAAATTGAGGATGGGTGGGAGGCAAGAGGGAGGTCAGTGCACTAAGGGCCTTTCAAATCAGACACTCATGGGAATCCAGTGTTTTCAAAGAGTATCTCTCTGTCCCCTGCAGAAAGGGCACCTTGCGATCCAAATTAATGCAACTCACTGGAAAATGACAGACATATGTTTGTATCCTTAGCTCATGGCTCAGGCAGTCTGCCCCACAGACAATATTAGTAACTGTCACCCTTGGCTCCAAGGGCCTCCTGGAAGGAAAACAAGCACTTCCTGGGGAGGAGAGCCCCGCATGAAGTACTTTTTTTTTTTTTTTACATATTTTACTTATTAAACACAGCAGACAGGACTTGGATGAGGGGCAGAGGGAGAAACTCTCTCCCCTGAGCAGGGAGCCTGATGCTAGGTTTGATCCCTGGACTCCAAGAGCAGTACCTGAGCCAATGGCCAATACTTAACCCACTGAGCCACCCAAGAATTCCTAGAGAGTCTTTGTGAAACAATGTCTTATAAATAGGAGTTTTCAGAGTAGAAGATGTAAAATGAACATTTAATTCTCCTATGTGCCCTCAGGAATATATTTTTTAAATTAAAAATATAGTTACTTAACATACAGTGCAGCTTTGCTTTCTGCAGTAGAATTCAGGGACTCATCACTTATATCCACCACTCAGAGCTGATCACAAGAAGTGCCTTCTTCAATGCCCATCATCCATCGACCCCTCCCCAACCCACTTCCCTCCATGACCCCACAGTGTGCAGGTTTGCCTTCACTCTGAGAGTTCTGACATGAACCATCGCCATGGTGACCTGATGACACGCATCTACCCCTCTGTTTCAACTGCCACTCCATTAGCTGTGCCCCTTGCAGTTTGGTGAACAAGTGTAAAGGTCCCCATGATGGGAAATCTCAACTACCGTTCTATGGGTATGTGCCTATAAATTTTCTGAATTCTCTTCTCTCAGATTGGCTGTCTCACTTTTACAGAGACTGGGTTCTTCTCTTTGGGTATTCCTTTCCACCCTCTGATTTCTCCTCCTGGTTCGATGTCTGTATTTGTTAGTTTTTCCGTGTTATTTCAGTGTGACTTCTTGGTTAAGCTGTCTTCCTTAAATAACTTGTATGTTCAAAAAACCATACTATTTCTGAATGCCAATTTCAGACACAGTCATACAGTGAACACACACAGGTCACACGCCACTCTGTTGTCCGTGGATCAAGAGAATCTTGGTGTGACTCAGACAACACATTTGAGGGAAAGAAATTGTTGGTCACTTCTTCTCAATGGAGATAACAAAATCAGAGAGGAACAGTCAGCAGTCAAAATGCAGCTGTTTTTAGAAGGATAGACACTGTAAGATATCAGGGTGTTTCCATGGGTTGATGTGGAGGGTTTCCCAGGCCATCTGCATGATGCTTGGGAGTGGATGAAAATGGACTGTGACACCAGGTAGGTGGAAAGAACACTTGGCAGCTGAACAGTGGACTGTCTGTTGGCCTCAAAGATACTGCTGGGCTGGGTTCTCAAGGTCCAGCCTATGGAGGGAGACAGGAGACTGTAGGTTTAAAAGACTGTCTCCTAAACTTACAGTCTCCAGAGGAGATGAAGAGACCTGTGAGTAGACACAGGATGTTGGGGAGGAATGAGAAAGTAGGGAGGAAATCACTCCATCCAGGGTACCCTCACTTCCATCCAGGCTCCTCTGAAGCAAACCTGCTCCTCTGGAGCACTGGGTGTGATGAAAAATAATGAATACTGTTATGCTGAAAATAAATAAAAAATAAATTAAAAAAAATGTTTGTTCCATGATTACAAAAACATGTGGAGAGTAGAGGGAAAGCCTGTGTCACTCTATACATTTTAAATTTAATATAAACACAAATAAATGTCAAAGAAATAGACTATCACACATTGAATTCTCTTGTTTGCTTTCCTCCCACTTGATGGATTTGGACATTTTTACCTTGAACCTCCAACCAAATAGAATTTTTTTATCATGAAACAGAAAATATTTTCTAAATTATATGCCAGACTCCATGTGCATAATACTCATATCATCACCCTCAATTACTTTCCATATTATATCTTATCATTTGTTGAATGATTTTTTGATTCATGTCCTTTACTCGATCTAAGCATTTTTTTTTAATTTTCACCTTTACAGAAGGTTATCCCTGCCATATCCAATCTAAAATAAGAGCTATCCTCTCCAATATCACTATCTATTATGTTATATTATACTTCAGTTTTCCTCAAGGAATATTAAAACATGACATTATATAAATATTTTTTTTCACTAAGGAATAAGTATTTTTTATTTCTAACACAATTACTCTAGGTTAGGAATATGAGAATGTATATGGAAAAGGAAATGATGACTAGTAGAAACAATGACAAAAACACCTGATATTTTATGTAAATCTATAATTTTAAGTTTCAATACCAGACCCAAAATTTGTTACATCTTTCAGTGTTGCATCTGACTTTATTGAGTCTGTTCTTTCACTTTTGAAGTTGCTCAAGCCATGGTGATGGCAGACAAGATGAGCTAAGAATGCATTCTCAAACATTGTTCTTCTGTCAGATTCCAGATTACAAATACCTGTTAAAACCAGCAGAGATGACAGCCACTTGTTCATAAACAGCCATGGGAGAACACTGTACTGTTTGAAGAACACAGTCAGACACACACTAAGATTCAAGTTTTGTGAGTTACATAATTGAGATCAGAAATGACCTAGGCAAAAGTATTGACCTCAGGTTAATGATGCAATTCCTCCTTGGGGCGCCTGGGTGGCTCAATATGTTAAAGCCTCTGCCTTCGGCTTGGGTCATGATCCCAGGGTCCTGGGATCGAGCCCTGCATCGGTCTCTCTGCTCGGCGGGAAGCCTGCTTCCTCCTCTCTCTCTGCCTGCCTCTCTGCCTCCTTGTGATTTCTGTCTGTCAAATAAACAAATAAATCTTAAAAAAAATCATGCAATTCCTCATACCTGCTACCTTGTTTAAGACTTGATATATATATAAATATAATATATAGTATATAAATATATAGTATATAAATATATATATTTTATATATAAATATAATATACTATACATTATATAAATATATTCATATATATGAATATATGAATATATTAATATATAATATATAGTATAATATAATATATAGTATAATTACTATAGTATATTATAGTATATTATATATTAATATATAATATTATAATATTATATATTATATAATAATATATTATATAATAATATATATAGTATATTATTATAGTATATTATATATTATATATACTATATATATATATATATACTATATATTATATATATACTATATATAATATAGTAATATATTATATAGTAATTATACTATATTACTATATAGTAATATAGTATATATTACTATATATAGTAATATATACTATATTACTATATAGTATAATAGTATATATTACTATATATAGTAATATATATATATAGTAATTATATATATATATATAATATATATATATAGTAATTATACTATATTACTATATAGTATATTACTATATAGCATAATTACTATATATATTATATAATATATATATTATATATATAGTAATTATACTATATTACTATATATATATATATTACTATAGTATATATATAGTATATATTACTATATAGTATATTACTATATATATATACTATATAGTATATATATATACTATATACTATATACTATATACTATATATATATACTATAGTATATATATATATATATATATTTTCTTTGCTTCAGTTTCTTATTTCAAATGGGAATAATAATAATACATATCTCAGTGCTATTACAGAATTAATTTAGTCAACAAACGCAATGTGCTGAGAATTGTGTCTGATGTATAGATATAATATATATATCTATATAATATATATATATTATATATATAGTAATATATACTATATTACTATATAGTATATTACTATATATATATATTACTATATAGTATATTACTATATATATAGTATTATAGTATATATTACTATATATATAGTAATATATATATTTATATATATATATATAATATATATATAATAATTATACTATATTACTATATAGTATATTACTATATAGTATATAGTAATATATAACTATATACTATATATACTATATTCTATATATATATATATACTATATTCTATATACTATATATAATAATACTATATATATTCTATATACTATATAGTAATATAGTATAATTACTATATATATATAGTATACTATAGTATACTATATATAGTATACTATATATAGTATACTATAGTATACTATATATATATAGTAATTATACTATATATTATATTATACTATATATTATATATTAATTCATATATTAATATATTACTATATAGTATATTACTATATAGTATATAGTAATATATATATATTACTATATACTATATATACTATATACTATATATATAGTATACTATATATATATACTATACTATATACTATACTATATTACTATATACTATATATATATATATATATTATATATATATATAATTACTATATAGTAATATATACTATATATATATAGTAATTATACTATATATTATATTATACTATATATTATATATTAATTCATATATTAATATATTCATATATTCATATATATGAATATATTTATATAATGTATAGTATATTATATTTATATATATATTTATATATATAATATAAATAAATATAAATATAAATAAATATTTATATATTTATATATATATGTGTGTATACTATGTATATTATGTATGTATAATATGTATATGATATACATATTATATATGTATATATACATATATATGATAGACTTCCTTTTATATATATATAAATATATATATATATATAAATTTTCTTTTATACATATATAGATTTTATACATATACATGTATTATTTTTTACATATATAGATTTTCTTTTATACATATATATCCATTTTATACATACATACATTATATATATTATTTATATTACATATTTGTATGTTTATAATATTTATATAAATATTATATTATATATATTATATAATATAATATAAATATAAATATTATAAATATAAATAAAAATATTATATTATATATTATATATATTATATATTATATATATTATATATTATATATATCATATATATATTATATATATATTATATATTATATATTATATATATTATATATATATAATATAATATAAAATATTATATTATATAATATATATTATATAATATTATATATAATGTATAATGTATATATATATGTATATATAATGTATAATATAAAATGTATAATATATATTTATATAATATTTATATTATAGGCATATAGGCATTTATATAATATTTATATAAATATATATTATACATTTTATACATATATATATATATATATATATATGTATCCATTCAGGCCTACTTATCATACTCTGCTCTCCAATGATACACAGAGAAGGCAGTCTGGCGCACAGACTCCAGGGAATTTTATATATACTGTAAACCTTGTGGGCCCTGTGAATAGGCTGGCCATTGATTCAGGTTATGACATGGAAAATAAGACTTTCATAAAGATGATAGCAATGAACTTCAAATGACCATGACAGCACCATACTCAGGCTTGCAGCAGTTACTCTGTTCTTATTTTCAGAATAAGTGTTATCACCAGAAAAACTCCTTTGCATAGTGGTCAATGCACACTCTATAAAACCAAACTTCCTGGATTGGATGCTGGGTGAATAACTATAGGGAGATTAGGTAATTTTTCTTTGCTTCAGTTTCTTATTTCAAATGGGAATAATAATAATACATATCTCAGTGCTATTACAGAATTAATTTAGTCAACAAACGCAATGTGCTGAGAATTGTGTCTGAGGTATAGGAAACCTTCAACAAATGTGGGCTCTTAATAAGGTGATATTAATATCACCTTATAAGAAACAGATAGCATCCTTTACCAAAAGGCTGACTTTTAATGTTGAACTCTCAGAAAGTGTTCATTTTTTTGTTAACACTTCAGGATATGAAGTTCTAGCAATTAATTTAGAGTTTACAATCTTCCCAGACTGATTGGCATCTCATAATATCTAAAGTCCATTTGTGTTTTGCCAGTGCATAATATGCACATATCAAAATTTTTCAGTTGTAGACCAGATTAATAACTTTCTCATTTCTTATACACCTTGCCCTAATAAACTGGAATGTCTCCACACCATCTTAAAACGTGGTAATACACAGATTATAAAAGAGAGAGAGAGAGAGGGAGAGAGGGTATTCGTTATATAGTAGAGACAAGAATAAAACTAAGGAATGCCAGTAAGAGGTAACAGAGCTGTGAGAAATACGAACTTTATGAAGACTCCAATTAGGAGAAGATATTTGCAAATGACAGTACAGACAAAAGGTTGATATCCAGGATCTATAATGAACTCCTCAAACTCAACCCACACGAAACAGACAAACACATCAAAAAATGGGCAGAATATATGAACAGACACTTCTCCAATCAAGAAATACAAATGGCTATCAGACACATGAAAAAATGCTCATCATCATTAGCCCTCAGGGAGATTCAAATTAAAACCACATTGAGATATCACCTTACACCAATTAGAATGGCCAAAATTAACAAAACAGGAAATAACATGTGTTGGAGAGGATGTGGAGAAAGGGGAACCCTCTTACACTGTTGGTGGGAATGCAAGTTGGTGCAGCCTCTTTGGAGAACAGTGTGGAGATTCCTCAAGAAATTAAAAATAGAGCTTCCCTACGACCCTGCAATTGCACTCCTGGGTATTTACCCCAAAGATACAGATGTCGTGAAAAGAAGGGCCATCTGTACCCCAATGTTTATAGCAGCAATGGCCACAGTCGCCAAACTATGGAAAGAACCAAGATGCCCTTCAACGGATGAATGGATAAGGAAGATGTGGTCCATATACACTATGGAGTATTATGCCTCCATCAGAAAGGACGAATATCCAACTTTTGTAGCAACATGGATGGGACTGGAAGAGATTATGCTGAGTGAAATCAGTCAAGCAGAGAGAGTCAATTATCATATGGTTTCACTCATTTGTGGAGCATAACCAATAGCATGGAGGACAAGGGGCGTTAGAAAGGAGTAGGGAATTTGGGTAAATTGGAAGGGGAGGTGAACCATGAGAGACTATGGACTCTGAAAAACAGTCTGAGGGGTTTGAAGTGGCGGGGGTGTGGGAGGTTGGGGTACCAGGTGCTGGGTATTATAGAGGGCACGGATTGCATGGAGCACTGGGTGTGGTGAAAAAATAATGAATACTGTTTTTCTGAAAATAAATAAATTGGGAGAAAAAAAAAAAGAAGAGAAAATTCAGATTCACAGTCCATCTACCTTGCAGTGCAGTTTGCTCTAAATTCTATTGTATACTATACTGGTTGTACTATGAACAATTTTTGGGGCACTTGGGTGACTCAGTTGGTTAAACACGAGATTCCTGATTGAGCCTAATAATCCTGAGATGGAATCCTGCATTCATCTCCTGCTGAAGATTTTCTCTTTCGGGGCGCCTGGGTGGCTGAGTGGGTTAAGCCGCTGCCTTCGGCTCAGGTCATGATCTCAGGGTCCTGGGATCGAGTCCCACATCGGGCTCTCTGCTCAGCAGGGGGCCTGCTTCCCTTCCTCTCTGTCTGCCTGCTTCGCTGCCTACTTGTGATCTCTGTCTGTCAAATAAATAAATAAAATACTTTTTAAAAAAGATTCTCTCTTTCCATTTCCCTGTGCCCCTCGCCTCTAAAAAAAGAAAATTATTAAACATCTATTTCAAAGGATTGTGGGGAGACAGTTTTCTATGCTATCTAAGAGTGAAGAAGAATTGTTAATGGTATTTTTAAGGAGGTCATTAATGGCTCATTGTCCAAAATTAAACCCTTACTAACACAACCAACATATTTACTTCTAAAGTATTCTCTCCTTCCTAACTTCATATAAGTGCATATAGAGACCAAATAGCTTAATGACACACCTGCTTACTTTACAGCTTTATCTAAGCCTGAATTTAATAATTACAATGAATTTTTTATATAAACAGTAAAATATTTGAAAGAGTCAATTATCAGTCTCATAACAACTTGGTTACAGTGAAGGGTAGAGTATAATTTTCCCAATCTAGAAATGGAGCCCTGGATATATAGGGTGAGTGTCAGGAAGGTGCTAGGACAACAGGCTGCTAGTGTTTTACTTACTGCTGCTTAGAATTCCTGGCACCAATAACATCTCCTTAATAAAACCACAAGCTCCACAAATTAATGAAACAAGAGGTGAAGGGAGTTGAGGGAAATTGGAAGGGGAGATGAACCATGAAGACTATGAACTCTGAAAAACAATCTGAGGGTTTTGAAGGGGCGGGGGCGTGGGAGGTTGGGGAACTAGGTGCTGGGTATTAGAGAGGGCACGGATTGCATGGAGCAATGGGTGTGGTGCAAAAACAATGAATACTGTTACGCTGAAAAGAAATAATAATTTAAAAAAAAAGCAGAAGCAAAACCCTGGACTAAAATGATGCATAAAATCAAGAGAACTATGTCCAAAACCATGTCTGCTCTTAAAAATGATATCAGAAGCAAAAGCTTCTGCACAGCAAAGGAAACAGTCAATAAAACAAAGAGGCAACCCACGGAATGGGAGAAGATATTTGCAAATGACAGTACAGACAAAATTTGATATCCAGAATGTATAATGAACTCCTCAAACTCAACACACATGAAACAGGCAAATATATCAAACAATGGGCAGAAGATATGAAGAGACACTTCTCCAATCAAGTCATACAAATGGCTAGCAGACACATGAAAAGACGTTCATCATCACTAGCCATCAGGGATATTCAAATTAAAACCACATTGAGATATCACCTTACACCAGGTAGAATGGCCAAAATTAACAAGACAGGAAACAACATGTGTTGGAGAATGTGGAGAAAAGGGACCCATCTTACACTGTTGGTGAGAATGCAAGTTGGTGCAGCCTCTTGGGAGAACAGTGTGGAGATTCCTCAAGAAATTAAAAATAGAGCTTCCCAATGACTCTGCAATAGCACTACTGGGTATTTACCCCAAAGATACAGATGTCGTGAAAAGAAGGGCCATCTGTACCCCAATAATTATAGCAGCAATGGCCACGGTCGCCAAACTATAGAAAGAACCACAATGCCCTTCAACGGATGAATGGATAAGGAAGATGTGGTCCATATACACTATGGATTATTATGCCTCCATCAGAAAGGATGAATACCCAACTCTTGTAGCAACATGGACGGGACTGGAAGAGATTATGCTGAGTGAAATCAGTCAAGCAGAGAGAGTCAATTATCATATGGTTTCACTCATTTGTGGAGCATAACCAATAGCATGGAGGACAAGGGGCGTTAGAGAGGAGTAGGGAATTTGGGTAAATTGGAAGGGGAGGTGAACCATGAGAGACTATGGACTCTGAAAAACAGTCTGAGGGGTTTGAAGTGGGGGGGGGTGGGAGGTTGGGGTACCAGGTGGTGGGTATTATAGAGGGCACAGCTTGCATGGAGCACTGGGTGTGGTGAAAAAATAATGAATACTGTTTTTCTGAAAATAAATAAATTGGGGAAAAAAAAAAAGAAAAAAAAAAAAAAAAAACATGGACGGGCATGGAAGAGATTATGCTGAGTGAAATAAGTCAAGCAGAGAGAGTCAGTTATCATATGGTTTCACTTATATATGGAGCATAACAAATATCATAGAGGACAAGGGGTGTTAGAGAGAAGGGAGTTGAGGTAAATTGGAAGGGGAGGTGAATCATGAGAGACTATGGACTCTGAAAATAAATCTGAGGGGTTTGAAGTGGTGGGGGGGTGGGAGGTTGGGGTACCAGGTGGTGGGTATTATAGAGGGCACGGATTGCATGGAGCACTGGGTGTGGTGAAAAAAATAATGAATAGTTTTTCTGAAAATAAATTAATTTAAAAGAAAGGTTAAAAAATAATATCAGCCTGTTATATGCACACTTGCACCCTTTGTTATGTATATAATTCTTATAAAGTTGTGACTTTTGGAACTCCATTTGGTGGACTAGCTTATCTTCAGGTGGGGTCAGCTTGAATCAAATGGTCAAGTCTTTTTACCGTATTTCTAGTAATCTGCCCTAATTGCTACTACATACATGCATTCTTATGCATTGGCAACACTGTTAAGATTCAGTCCCTCTAATTTAAATAGTTACAAATTGTTTAGAACGATGATATTAATATATGTGAAATAAGATCAGAATGTTTAAAATAAACACACAAATTGTGATAACACTTATTATTAGTACTCCATGAATTCATAAAAGCAGCAAGTCTGTGTGGCCTGGAGAATACAGGGAACAGCACACCAGGTAGCTGCTCTGAAAGAGTAGACCTAGAGTCTGATTCAGAACTCACATCCTGTCCAGGATAGCTTGCCTCATAACTTCTCTATAACCACTTTTGAACATTACTATTGGCCCATCACTGCCAGATGCTGCTTATTTTTTCCTTTCCAAATGTAAATATGTCCAAGTATTTTAATGTCCCTGTACTATCATAGGGTATGTGGTGGACATATAATTTGCCTTTTTAGTTCTTAAATATGTAAATCAAGAGCAACCATGGTCTGACCTGATACAGAATAACATAAGATTAACATGTTGATCTTATATGTTGACTTTTGTTTCTTGAGGAGGATATGAGTATATTTTGTGGGCCTATTTGTTGGGCAAAAGAGTGGAAAGTCAATATTTGTGACAAGCAGAGTAAACTGCAGTAGACTTTACACATTTTCAAAATGTTAGCTGTTCCACTTTTCCACTTTTTGGAAATACATCCTAATTCTATGAAATCAGGCTTGGCCATGGGATTTTTTCTGTCTTTTAATGTGAAAAGGCATCCTTTTCATGTAATAAGAACATGTCACAGCCCTTCAGTTGTAGACAGTTTACTGACATCAAGCTTCACCAAGTGGCTTGCTTTGTCTAGAGGAATGTGAACTGACATGAAGTGTTACACTTAGAGGAAAAGCTTCAACATCCCCTACCATTTTGTTTAATGTGACTTCCACAAGAAAAATGTCATTGTCACAGGTAAGACTACTCTCTGAATTTAAAGTCAGCACTGAGATTATGTAGAGAATCACAGAGCTACTGATATTAGGGCAGCACAAGTGAGAATTTTTTGTTATTGTTGTAAACTACTAAGAACTAGGAATTGTGTCTTACTCAACTATGACATATACAAAGCTGACTAGTACAGCGTGATTGAATTTGTTTGGTGGTAGGAAAGACATATCCTCATATAACAGTTGAAGCTATGAATAAACAATGCTGCAAAATGTTTTTGGGGAGCATTAAAGAGGTCAGCCTGAGTAGAACAGAAGTGTTACAAAGTAATGAGTTATGAGCATTTTAAGTATGTCTTATTCGGGTAGTGGGAAATCTGAAAACACGTCACTGGACTTTAGATTTGGTCTGGCAATGATGATGGACATTTAGGCTTTCAGTCAGGGGCTCATAAGATGAAAACCAATGTAATTATCTCTCTTGGCTGTTAATTATAATCAGAAAAATTGGATGAGAAAGCAACAGAAATCCTGGGAAAGCTAAAAAAAAAAAAAAGGTTATAAGTGTCATTTGATTATGGTTGAAATGTGGTCCATAACTGTGGACTAGGAAGAAGGTGAAGAACAAAATAATTCTTTATAAGTAAAACTATGGAGTTCTCTATATTTAGAGAATATAGTGAATAAATAAGAGGAATTAGTCAAACACATCTTTATAGCTTCAGATCTGAGGCGCTGGGACAATGGAAACACCATTAACAGAGACAGGTAAATTAGAAAAAAAAGGCTAATTCTGAGTGGAAACTTTGTGTTTGGAGTAAATATCTTTTTTTTTGTGTGTGTGATAAACCATTCAATGAAAAGTTGTACTAGAGAGAGATCAGTTCCCATGGTAGAATTTTTTGAGTTGTCCTCATAGAGATTATCACTGAAGCCAAGAAAATGAATGAGTCTTCTTCAATGAAACAGAGAAAAATAAAAGAAGGCTAAGAAAGAAGTTATGGTTGGCGGTTGGATGGAGAGAAGTTATAGAATCAAGAAGTTGGAAATGAACTTATACTAGACATAGGAATTTTCAAAGCCTTACCTTTTCCCCCCAAAGGTAGTTTATTTAGGATTATTTGAAGCATGAAAGGCAATAATAGAGAGAATAGGGAAAGATCATTTGGAACATCAGTTCTCATGGTCTAACCAAAGAGCTGTTTACTGGTGAAAAATTGAGATTTATGAAGTTTAAGGATATCATACAATAAACATTGAAAATCAAAAGTTCTCAGGAAAGAGAAAAGGGAGAAGTATAGCAGGAATCAGGGTCTTTGAAGAAGAGAAATGGATGGGCTGGGGGACACAGGTGGGAGGTTTAAGTAGCCTCTAGGTGGGATAAGTGCTTTTGCTTTATTAGCCTTGGTGAGCTGGTGTAGAAACAAGAAAAATAGCCATCATGTTTGGTTCCTCACTATGTGTTTGACAAGTATTATGTCATTTAATACACCCAATAACTTCATTGGGTAAGTGATGATTATTATAATCCCCATTACGAGGAAGAAACAAGGCAGTAAAAAGTAAGAAGAATTAACGTAGCTCACTAACAAGTGACAGAAATGGGAGTCAAACTCATGAATTTGGATTCAGAATCAGTATCCTAAACCACTACGCTTAGAATGGAAGTTATCAGTGTTGAATTTGTACCAAAGAAAAGTAGGTGTGGCCATCATAACAAGGAAATTGAGGGTACTAGCTGCATTTTAAACAAAATGTTATTAGATGCATATATCCCTTCTAGTTCCTACCATTTCAAGTACTGGAAAATTTCACAATAAAATAAATATTTTGAAAATTCAGTAAGTGATTTAGCTTAACTCCTCACCATTTATGATTCACCTGCAGTGTTTCATTTGGTTCTTACAGCAAACTATGTAAAATGTAGCATGGGCTTTATTTTTTTCAACAAGTGAGATAAACCTAAGAGGAGAGGAGGAAGAAGTTGATTTTGTCAAAGTCACTCTGGACAGAATCTGGCAGAGATGGAACTCACACCTAGGCAATCCCTTCACTTGATCCCATCAAACTTGATGTTCTTCCTACATTGCTAAATAATTTCTACCAACCACCTATTCTTTTGAAAATAACAGCATTTATACACACATAGCATTTGATAAAGTCCTCTAAGTTTCTCTTAATATTCCTGAAGAAGGCATAACATAAGAATTAGAGATATGGGGGCACCTGGGTGGCTCAGATGGTTTAGTATCTCCTCAGGTCATGGTACCAGGTCCTGGGATCAAGCTCCGCCTGGGGCTCTGTGCTCAGCAGGGAGCCTGCTTCTCCCTCTCCTTCTGTTGCTCCCCTTGCTTATGTTCTCTCACTGTCTCTGTCAATTATTAAATAAAATCTTTATAAAATAATCAGAGAAATCTAACTCTCCAAGAGACAGGCCTCCCTGTGTGGAGGTTGAGAAAATCCAGGACATCCCACCTCAGATTTAGCCTTAGCATAAGTACGGCCATCTTAGCTCCGGCAGCCATCTCAGACCCCTGTGCCCAAGGGCTGAACTTCCCCCAGCCTGCTTTAGGAACCTCCCACCCTGTTTTAGTTACAGGAAACCCACCCTGCTTTGGTTCCATACACCCCCACCTTGCTTTTGTTCCAGGAATCCCACCCTGCTTTACTAACAGGAATTCACACATACCCCTGCCTTAACTAAGCTTGGGGTCCAAGTCTCTACTCCACTGTGCCGGGTATACTTGGGCCCAAGCTTAAGCTTCTCAAAAAAAAAAAAACCTCAGGTAATTGCATCAGTTCTTGTCTCCTTGGTGGTCTTTCAGACACGAAAACTCAGGCACAACACATGCTAGAGTGACTTTCTGATTTCTCCACTCTCTGTACAAAGTACATTCACTGTATTGAATCCAGAAACAATAATAGTTTTTTCACAGGGAATGCTTCAGACTTATTTCTCCATTACCTTTGAGAACCTGTTCCCTGAGGTGGTAACAAAGCTCCTGCACAGCCCTTTCATTTTCTCATCCAAAATATAAAGTATCTTTTAGCTTTGAAGTTGAGCATCACTTGGGCTAGAAAGGCATCATTTTTATCCCACGTTCCTATGAGTCATGTACTTTTAATGTCCAACTTATAATCTTTGGTCACAAAGTTGTAAAAGCTTTCCTTCAATATTATTATTGTTGTTGCTTAAGTTAATAGGAATAATTTTAGCTATAATTAAAAATAACATTTTAGCTCCCATTCTTCCAGGAGGCACTTTACAAATTATTTTTGTTTACTTCAATCCTGCACTGTGAAATTACCAGCAAATATTTGGATTTTTATCAAAACTTTATACATTATTTGTACTGTATCAAATAAAGAAAAATTAAATTCATCACTGTTATTCTTAGTTGTTTCTTTTCCCTAAGATTACCTAAATTACTTAGCTTCCTAAACTACAATATTTTATTTTGGAAAAGAAGTCCTGAAGAGTTTGTCTTCTGAATTGAACCCAGATATTTAGGTTTCCTGAATACCGATCCATGAAAGTGAACTTCCATAAGCAGACATAACATAGAAGTATCCTGTGCGGAGGTCTGCAATGCTGATTGTTCAGTTATCCATACCGTAGCTCCCTTCCTGGGAAATGGTAGATGAGACTCCAGCAGTTTCCTATTGACACAGTTGATTGGAACAAAAATATCTCTTTATGTGCATAGCATAATCTAAGTAGAGTTGGATTTGAGAAGACCTTATGAAGCCTGGAATTATCTCAGCATGTCTAGAGTCAGCTGTAATTTAAAAAAAAATGTTGTTTTTGATGAAATCCCAAAACTTTATTTTCACTTTTGTTTCCTTTGCCTTTGAAGACATATCTTGAAAGAAGTTGCTGTGGCTGATATCAAAGAAATCACTGCCTATGTTCTCCTCTAGGATTCTGATGGATTACTGTCTCACTTTGAGGTCTTTTATCCATTCTGATTTTATCTTTGTGTACAGTGTAAGAGAATGGTCGAGTTTCATTCTTCTACATATAGCTGTCGAGTTTTTTCAGCACCATTTATTGAAGAGACTTTTCTCCACAGTATATTTTTTCCTGTTTTTTCAAAGAGTTGGAGGAAATTGGAAGGGGAAGTGAACCATGAGAGACTATGGAATCTGAAAAACAATATGAAGGGTTTGAAGTGGTAGGGGGTGGGAGGTTGGGGTACCAGGTGGTGGGTATTATAGAGGGCACAGATTGCATGGAGCACTGGGTGTGGTGAAAAAATAATGAATACTGTTTTTCTGAAAATAAATAAATTAATTTAATTTAAAAAAAAATTTAAAAATGTTGTGCCTGCTGTTCTTAGGCTTCTGGATCAATGACTTTTGGGGGTATGCAGGAAGACGAGCTATTTCATCTCTTCTGCAAGTTGAGAGATATTTCTATCTCCAAAGAACTCTTTTCTCCTAAAAAATACAGTCATACCAACTGAAACTTTTCTTCCAGCCTCATTTGGAATAGTAGATCATATTTTAAATTGCAGATATCTTGGAAGAACTTAAAGGGTTAATAATACTTTAGAGGAAACATCCTTCAGGTTACTTTTTCACGATCATTAAATAAAAGCCATCCACTCCAAAGACATTTAAAGACCAGATTCTGCAGATCCTAAAAGTTAAGAATCCTTTGTATTGGTTGTGTTAGGCAATGCTGAACTCTCCTGAACTCCTGCAAGAATGAAAAAAAAATAGTGTTTAAGAAAAAGTAGTCAATAAGGTGTTTGGGTATGGTTTAATCCTTAAAAAATAATAGAGAAGCACAGTCTCAGACCCAGGATTTTGGGGGTATTATCTCTTTTTTCACAAACCTACCATGTGATCATGCATAATTCATCTTGTGTTTCTTAGTTTCTGTTTTATCACTTCTAAAATGAGGGTGTTAAAAAGGGGGCATAAACAGATCCATATATACAGAGAACAAATTGCTGATTGTCAAATGGAAGAGAAAATGATGGGGAGTTGGAGGTCCAGTCTTCCATGTATAGAATGAATAAGTCATGGGATGAAAGGTCTAGCATAAAGACAATAGTCAACAGTATTGTAATACATTATGTGGTGACAGGTCATGACTCCACTCGTGGTGAGCAGAGAAAAATGGAGAGCTGTTAAATCACTGCTTTGTACACCTGAAACTAATGTAACGTTGTGTGCCAACTACAGTTGATTAAAAAAATAATCTTGTCATTTCTGTGAAAATAATGTGAAAATTGAAAATTACTGTGAAATTTAAATTCTGTTAAAGAAAGAAAGAAAGTTCTGTGAAAAATAAAACACTTTTCACAAGAAAAAATAGACATTTAGAAATAAAATAAGGGTATTATGCTAGTTTTTTGTAGGCTTGTATATACACATTTATTATTTTATTGGGATAGAAATGACTGACATATAACATTTGACTAGTGTCATATGTACAACATACTGTGAAGTGATCATCATAATAAAACAAGTTAACATACATTACCACATATAGTTATACATTTTTTCTTGTGATGAGAACTCTTAGAGTCTATCCTCTTACCAACTTTCAAATGTGCAATATATTGTTAACTATAGTTACAGTAATTATTAACTATAGTCACTGTGTTCTCCACAACAAGGTATTACCTCACATTTAATAGAATGGCTGTTATTTTTTTAAAGACCACAGATAACAAGTGTTGGCAAGGATATGGAGAAATGTTAGACTAATTTGAGATTCCTTCTAGTCCAGATCAAAAATGAAAACAACCAATCATCCCAATCATAAAACCATGAGCACTTAAAGTTAGAAGAGAAGTCAGCAATGACTTCTCCTCCTGTCCAGTTCAGGAATTCTTCTTTAGCATCATTGGTTCAGTAATCTATAGCTGAAGACTAACTCTGATTTTTCTAAAATATAGATTTTTCTAAAATATAGGTGGAAGAACTCCATGGCTGACTGTTGGAGCTCTAGGGTTCTTGCATTCTGTGTTTGAATCCCAGCTCACTAGGTGAATGACCTTGGGAAGTTTAACCTCCAGAAGCCTCAATGTCATCACTTGTTTAAAAAATAATGTTATTACTATGATTGGTGTAACTATTATTGACAAAGACTCTCTGACCAGACTTGAGTTAAGCTCCTTTGAGCCCTTTTCTCAACTACTTCTCTGTGGCCATCTATGATAAGCTCCAATTTAGCAAGAATTCTGCTAAGTCAATTTATCAAGAATCCCCATCCTTGATGGATGTCTACTTGACAGAGAACACTTGGTAGCTGATCAGATTCCACATACCCACCCTTTATATCCCTCTTTCCGACTTCTATAAGAATCCTATTACATAAGTTTAGTAAGAATCCCCTGTTCTTGTTGTGCCCTTTTGGTAATTTCCCATCCACTGACCCCCTCACTCTGATTTTCATCTATAAATATACCCAACAGTCTTTGTTATATTTGGAGTTGAACCTAATTTCTCTCCCCTGCTTAATACCCACTTTGTAGTTTTGACAAAATTCTTCCTTCCCATATTTGAAAAATGTCAGTATAATTTTTCTTTAACATTTATTATTAGAAAGTTCTCTTGCGGCATCTGTGTGGCTCAGTGGGTTAAAGCCTTTGCCTTTGGCCTAGGTCATGATCCTAGGGACATGGGATTGAGCCCCGCATCAGGCTCTCTGCTCAGTGGGGAGCCTGCTACCTCCTCTTTCACTGCCTGCCTCTCTGCCTACTTGGGATCTCTGTCTGTCAAGTAAATAAATAAAAATCTTTTAAAATATTAAAAGCTCTGCTTTTGGCTCAGTTTATGATCGTAGGGTCCTGTGATCGAGCCCTGCATCAGGATCTCTGCTCAGAAGAGAGTCTGTTTCTTCCTCTCTCTCTGCCTGCCTCTCTCCCTACTTGTTATCTCTATCTGTCAAATAAATAAACAGAATCTTAATCAAAAAAGAAAGAAAAAGAAACTTCTCTTTCATATTGAGCTGAGAACCCATTACCGTCTCCTCCACAGTCATCCTAGCACTTTCCTTTTGGAAAGATAAATAACATTTCTATTCCTTCTTTCATGTGAAATCTTT
This sequence comes from Neogale vison, assembly GCF_020171115.1. NCBI lineage: Eukaryota > Metazoa > Chordata > Mammalia > Carnivora > Mustelidae > Neogale > Neogale vison. The sequence goes on from NC_058095.1 coordinate 77,214,786, forward strand.
CAGATACACGAATAAAGAGACCACATATATATAAGCTTCTTTATTTCAGTTGAAATAGTTCCAATGATTACCATTTTGTCCCTTTTTAGGAACATGTTTGAATATGACATTACAGCAGTCATTATACTTCAAAGGTGTGCATGCAATCTGGGGACACACGACATCATTATCTTTCTTGGTCTAAGCCTACAATTCTATAAAGTTGATATGAGATGTAGTTTACAGATGCACTAAATGTTGGCAGCTACATCACACCTTGGCACACAAATATTGATATGAATCTGGATTTTCCCTAATCTTGAATCTTAACAGTTGATATAAAAAAGTATAGGATTTTAAATTAGGATGGAATTATTCAGGATAGACTACCCAAAAAAGATATTTCTAGTTATCTAATGAAACAGTGATGGATGATTGTATTGAGCCTTGAAAGAGATAATGGACTCTGATGATGAATCATGAATGTTTTCTAATGATAGGGTGGAATACAGAAAGGCATAGAGAAGGGAATTAAAGTAATATGTCAGCTCAAAGCTGAATTATCATTACGTGCTGCTTTTTTTCTTTTTCCCCACACGCCAATTTCTAATTCCTATCTCAAAGTCTTGAACATCTTTCTTCAATACTGGCGGATTTGTCTTCAAAGCACCTAAGACCCTGATTATGCCAGGTTTGAAACTTTATTTTTTAGGCATGTATTATTATTTTTTTGAAACAGAAAAGCAATTTAATAGAGAAAGTTCTGAAAGTATAGAAATTTGATCTCAATTATATATAGTTATTCTTATATATATATTTATATCACTGAATTAAATACATAGACACATTTATGTCACTGAGTATATATATATATATATAAAATTTATCCTTCTTCCCTCTAGATTCCACTACAAAGCAATAAACACTGCAATTTACTTGTCTGGGTCCACCCGTAAGCTACAGATTCTTTGAAAATGTAAACTGAATTTATTCATGGTTGTTAAGCCCATGATCAAAGATAAGGTCTTTTGAAGATGAGATCCATTAAGTATCAACCCTTACCAGGCAAAATTTCAATATCCAGTCAGTATTGTATAAGACATATTGTATAGAAATAATACATAAGGGTGAAAAGGGAAGTTCTCTACCTCATGACACAATTACCAGATACGTGAGAAAATATTTTTGCCTGAAAAAACTAGGCACAAACTAAGCATTCTTGATGCCATTTAGACTTCTAAAAAGCACTCGGAAATAAACTTAGGCTATACCTTGATAGAGAAATTTTGCCAAAAGAGACAGTCTCATTAGCCTTTGTGCATCTCAGCAGCATGCAGCAGCACCAAAAATGAAATGGATTTAACTATAGCAACAAACATTGTCACATAGGGTAGACAGAACAAAAGTAACCAGGAGAACAAGTGTTAGAGATGATAAAGCTCAGAATCATGGCAACATTTTCTGTTGTGTTATGTTTAGAAAGTGGGTAATAATGTGCTCTATTTCTAATTTCTTTTTTAATTTTTAATTTTTATTAACATATAATGTATTATTAGCCCCAGGAGTGCAGGTCTGTGAATCACCAGGTTTACACACTTCACAGCAATCACCATAGCACACATATTCCCCAATGTCCATAACCCAACCACCTTCTCCATACCCCCCTACCCCCGACACCCTCAGTTTGTTTTGTGATATTGAGTCTCTTATGGTTTGGCTCCCTCAACATTCCACCTTGTTTCATTTTTTCCTTCCCTACCCCCCATGCCCCTCACTTTGCTTGTCAACTTCCTCTTATCAGGGCGATCATATGATAATTATCTTTCTCTGATTGACTTATTTCACTCAAATAATACCCTCTAGTTCCATCCACGTCTTTGCAAATGGCAAGATATCATTTCTTTTGATTACTGCACAATAGTCCTATATATAGGAATATTATATAAATATATATTATATATATAATTTTTTGATGACTGTGTAATAGTCATATATATATATATATATATATATATATTGTTCAGAAGGAGTGCTAACCATTGTTAAATTCATACACCTCTGCTCCTCCTCTTCCTTCAAGTCTAAGAACTGTGGATGCTCAAAGCATCTCAAAGGCAAATCAAAAAACCTCTGAGAAGCATGCCTCCCTCCTTATTCCCCAATATATATATAGGACTATTACACAGTCATCAAAAAAATATATATATATCATATATATAACATATATCATATATAAGATATATATCATATCATATATATGTATATATATCATAGAGATATGTAATATATATCATATCATAACATATCATATATATGTATCATATATATTATATATATATGTGTACACACACACACACACACACATATATATATCTCACATCTCTTTTATCCATTCATCTGTTGATGGGCATTTAGGTTCTCTCCATAGTTTGACTACTGTGGACATTGCTGCTATAAACATTCGGGTGCACATGCCCCTTTGGATCACTATATTTGTGTCTTTAGAGTAAATACCCAGTAGTGTGATTGCTGGGTCATAGGGTAGTTCTATTTTCAACATTTTGAGGAACCTCCATGCTGTTTTCCAGAGTGGTTGCACCAGCTTGCATTCCCACCAACCGTGTAGGAGGGCTCCCCTTTCTCCACATCCTCACCAGCACCTGTCGTTTCCTGACTTGTTAACTTCAGCCATTCTGACTGGCATGAGGTGGTATCTTATTGTGGTTTTGATTTGTATTTCCCTGATGCCAAGTGATGTGGAGTGCTTTATCATGTATCTATTGGCCATCTGGATGTCTCCTTTGCAGAAATGTCTGTTCATGTCCTCTGCCCATTTCTTGATTGGATTATTTGTTCTTTGGGTGTTGAATTTGATATGTTCTTTATAGATTTTAGATACTAGCCTTTCATATGATATGTCATTGCAAATATCTTCTCCCATTCTGTCAGTTGTCTTTTGGCTTTGTTGACTGTTTCCTTTGCTGTGCAAAAGCTTTTGATCTTGATGAAGTCCCAATAGTTAATTTTTGCCCTTGCTTCCCTTGCTTTTGGTGATGTTTCTAGGAAGAAGTTGCTGCACCTGAGGTCAAAGAGCTTGCTGCCTGTGTTCTTCTCAAGGATTTTGATGGATTACTTTCTCATACTATTTCTAATTTCTTCAGCCACTTACTGAATAATAGCAACATTGTAACTACAGAAACTGTTTGTCATTTTGACCTTGTCAGTATATCCTAACTGAAGTAATACTTGTTGTATTTTTTTCTTGTTTAGTTATGCTGCTTTGTGAAGGAATCCTTAAAGAGATACTTACTGGATTAGCTCAGCTATGCTGCCAGGCCAACAAGTCACTATCTTGTCTATTTTTTTTTTATTTTGAGAAAAATTTCTTAAAATTTCTATTTGAGAAAGACTGGAGACAATATTATGTCAGCTTCCTCTTGTCACTTGTTAATATGTTTGAAAGAACACTTTGGGATATAATTTTATTAGTCTAAGCATATCTGTGAAATTATTTTTACAAACTGATTGATAAAGGCTTAAGTAAACAGGGTCACTAAAGGATAAACAGATCCTTTATGAAGTTCCACAAATACGAAATGCCATTTCCGTGCAGTGCACTATACTGGGTGCTAGCTCTGTAGGTAGGGATATATATGAAAAAGTCCTAGCCCTTATGTAGTTCATAGATCAATGGTAAATAATAGTCCCTTATAACTTTCATGATTTATATCTTTCAAAGATCTTTTAAGCTGAAAATGAAGCGAACAGTTTAATGTTTATTTATGCATTATTCATAACAAGCTGGTCCCTTAGACATTGTTCAGAAGGAGTGCTAACCATTGTTAAATTCATACACCTCTGCTCCTCCTCTTCCTTCAAGGCTAAGAACTGTGGATGCTCAAAGCATCTCAAAGGCAAATCAAAAAACCTCTGAGAAGCATGCCTCCCTCCTTATTCCCCAAGTGCAACTGGCAGGTTGAGTCAGACCAACTAAATCCTTTCTGAGATTTATGAAAATCAGACCATGAGTTTCAGATGAGACTATGTACCATATGTAGCGCCCCAAATTTCACCCCCTTCTCCTCTTCCTTCCCCTTCTGCTCTTTCTTCTCCTTCTCTTCCTCTTCTTCCTCCTTCTTCTCCTCCTCTTCCTCCTCCTCCTTCTTCTTCTTTTTGGTATAAAAACATAAGCACCTTTTCTTTTTTAAAAGTAAACTTTACACCCAGTTCCAGCCTTGAACTCAAAGACCTTGAGATCAAGAATCACATGTTCTGGGGCGCCTGGGTGGCTCAGTGGGTTAAGTCGCTGCCTTCGGCTCAGGTCATGATCTCAGGGTACTGGGATCAAGTCCCGCATGGGGCTCTCTGCTCAGCAGGGAGCCTGCTTCCCTTCCTCTCTCTCTGCCTGACTCTCTGCTTACTTGTGATCTCTCTGTGTCAAATGAATAAATAAAATCTTAAAAAAAAAAAAGAATCACATGTTCTACTGACCGATCCAGCCCACGTAACCCTAAATTTCTGGATATAGATTCTTACTCCCCTATGATCACCATCCAGCATATTATAATCAAATGAGTGTGGTGATTTTTATCTCTTTTTCTATGTAATTTCTTTTCTAATCAGTTCTCTTCACTATTTCACTATGACTAGCACAGTAAATACATGTGAAATATGTGAGGGAATGAATGAGTGAATGAATGAATGAATGAATGAGTGAATGAATAAGGCTTTACCCTTCTGCCATCCCCTGCAGAGCATTTCCCAACTGTGTTAGTTCTCTGTGCTATTCGCTTCCAATCGTGACCCATCCTGTGACTATAGTTGACTCATCCCCTCAATCCCCAACCTGTAAAGGAATGTCTCTAGAAGCTGTCTGTTGTCTGTTGTCTCCTCACATTTCCCATGCTTGGTGCTTTCTGTGATGTTGTATTCTGTGGAACACTCCGTATCACAGTGAATTCTAGTATCTGCCTAGAAATATGTCTAAACCTTTCGTTTAAATTCTTCAATTTTGTTTTACTATTTCAGTGTTGTCTTCCCATCCCCCCTTCCGAGTCTATAGATTTTGAAATTCTACCCCCACTAAAGTCTACAGAAGTCTTTGAGCCCTTTTTGTCTATCACCCTAATTCTCACTGTCACTTTAGGATGCACACATAAGAAAATAGATTCCAGTGAGATTTTCAATGGCTCGGCCCTGCAGCTGAGATGGTTGAACCTGAATTCTGCCAAAGCGGATGCTTTTCCACACTGCTGTGCATCATCACCTGGCCTAGTTTTGGCCACCTTCTGCCTTCGTGTATTTGAAAAACAAAAACACTGACTGTTGAAGTGCCTTTACATAGAATACTCTCTCGTAAGAAGTACGAAAAATCCTGTTAAGTTTCCTTGTCCTTGTGCCATGAGGACTTTCAAATGACTCTTTAATGAAGGAGCTGCATGCAATAGTGGGAACTGTTATGTGTACACATGGATTGGCACTTGGCAGTGCTTAAGTATACATGTCTTGCTTCCCAATATTGTTCAAATCCCCTCTGGTTATTTCCATCTTCTGTTCTCTTATTTTCACTGCACTAATGCCATTCTGTGTCTTCTTCCTCCCCAAAGCAAGTCAAGCATTGCCAGTAGCTTGGCCTGCACTTTGACGTTTTCAATATCATCTCCTTCTGTCTCATTTGATGGCACTGTTACTCTTGCCAAAGCTTTCCTGGAGAAGCCTTTATAGATTTTAAATATTCTCATCTTTGTTTTGTCCGCTATTGTAAAAATGAGTTATCGGCAGAAGGCAACTAGGCTTATTAACTAACCTCCGATAGCATCTCTTTTTCACATCATTTCCATCTGTCTTTTCTCTGATTTGATATTTATTTTCTGTTGAGAGGGTCTACAGAGCACACACGGAAATAAAGGACTGTGTGGGTAAAGTTGCCTCCTGCTCCTTGTCACATTAATTTATTTCTTCCCCCAACCATTGAGCATTAGAATGTGGGTCAATTTGATAGATAACATCCTCACTTATTTTTGCAGCTTATCTGCCAAACATTATTTTGGGTCCAGATTTACAGAAATAATCATTGTAGTTCAACAGCAAAGCCATATTTTTGAATAAACTAATAATTTTCCCACCTCTCTATTTTGGCCTGTTTCAGATCTCCTCTGAAATACACAATCAGCCATTTTTGGATGTCTGACACATCATTTGCCCAGTGTATCATGCCTTCTACTAAGCTTTCCAACCATTGCAGCAACATATCTATGTAAATCTTGTGATCAGTATTCAGTTATGCTCCTGATTTCTGGGTTCTAATGCTTTCTTCTCTCCTTTGTAATTATTATTGGTAGTTTTTCTTGTGCTGACCGTTTGCCCTTTTGGTCATATACCTTTAATCCAAAAGCTTTTTAGAATCCCTTTTGTTTAAAGAGCTGAAAGACTCAGTGGAGAACCATCAAATGTCAAGCCCAAGAGAAATATCGCATTCTACCTTAATCACTCTGTGCGAATTTTTAGTTGATATTTTTGCCATAAAATAATTTTTAGCTTCTCTCGGGGAAGGTATGTGTTATGGTGAGTGCTGTGAAGTGGCTAAACTAGGCGATTCACACACTCGTACCCCAGGGGCTAATAATACATTATATGTTAATAAAAATAAAAGATTAAAACATAAATTTTAACTTCTTGATTAACTTATTGGCATTGGAACGCATAATTTCTGTTTTATGTAACATATCATTTTCTTTTTTAAAGAATTCTTTTTTTGTACGCTTACTGTTTATTTTTAATATGTGAAAAATCAATCTTAATTTCCTTTTCTTTGTACATTCCATGTTTCCTGTGTGACATTTTGTTCTTGTCTGAATTCTTCTTTATACTTTCTACGTTGATGGTATAGACATATTTTCTCACCTGTACTCATATTTTGGCTATGTTATCCTTAAATTATTTTCTCTCCTTTGCTGTTCTGTTCTTACATTGTCCATCAAAAGTTTCTCCAGTCTTATAGAATATTGACTTGCTCCTTGAAAGACTTGCCTCTATTCATCCCTTTTCAAAACCATTCTTATTATCACTTTAACTTTTTTACTCACTCTCTGACATTTTAAAAGGGCCATCCACCATTCACTATCTTAATCCAACCTCCTAGGAAGTTCATCCTGTTCCCACAACTCATCCTCTGTTTACCATTATATGTTAATTTTTTGCTCTAAAACTATCCTAAAAAACCTTTATAGACTTTATTCAAAGGAGATATAGTATGATATGGATTATCAAAAGAAAAAAAAAAAGGATGGAAGTAGAGAGGCAGGTTTCCCATGAATTCTCCCTGGAATTGTTCTGCCTGCAAGGTTGTGACCCTTCCAGATACTCAAGCACTGTTTACTGTAAGTGGGTCATTGGAAGGTGGGTCGGACACTACCTTTCTGGACAGACCTGTAAGAGAAGAGGGGGTCTGCTGCTCTAGCATCTGAACTTGGTTATCTTAAATCTCTGTGCTCATTTTCATTATCCTCCCCTTCAGGTTCAGTGAACTTTATGTCATTCCTCAATCCTTATTCTCCATCACCTCAGGACCTTTACACTGTTTCCTCCCCCAGAAACATTTTGACCTCTCATCACAGCATCCATCATCACACTTGATGCATCAGGCTTCAGTTTAGATGGGTCTTTCCTGTTCTCATTCTTTGGGTTAGAGAGTTCTCATATGTATCCTCACTAAGACCTTAAATACAACACATTGTAGCTTTTATCATGCTTTATTATAACTATTTGGTTCTTTGTGCCAGTCTTTAAGTTTTCTGAGAACACATGCTCATCTCAAAGTCATCTTCCACTTGATACCTAGAGGTACAATATTGCTACCTATGACTTTTACTGGTTTACAGTCTTGAGAGAGTGATCCACCTCAGACCCTCATTTACTCACCTATACATCAGTGGTGTTATTATACAGGTCTCATTTTTTGGTCTATTTTATTTATTTTTAAAATTAGTTTAATTTTTTAAGCATAACAGTGTTCATTGTTTTTGCACCACACCCAGTGCTACATGCAATCTGTGCCCTCTCTAATACCCACCATCTGGTTCCCCCAACCTCCTATCCCCCACCTATTCAAAACCCTCAGATTGTTTTTCAGAGTCCATAGTCTCTCATGGTTCACCTCCCCTTCCAATTTCCCTTAACTCCCTTCTCCTCTCCATCTCCCCTTGTCCTCCATGCTATTTGTTATGCTCCACAAATAAGTGAAACCATGTGATAATTGAATATCTCTGCTTGACTTATTTCACTCAGCATAATCTCTTCCATTCCTGTCCATGTTGCTTCAAAAGTTGGGTATTTGTCCTTTCTGATGGAGGCATAATACTCCATAGTGTATATGGACCACATCTTCATTATTTTGTGCTTCTGATAATCATATGCTTAGAAAAATTCCCAGCCTGACTTATAGTGAGTAATCTGTAAAGTTGGCTATAAAGCTTACTATAAAAGCAGTTTTATATAAATATATATATATATATATATATATAATCATATTATAGTTTATTGTATATGCTATGTATTGTTGTATAATTGTATATTATTTTTATTAGTCACAAACATATTCCCAGGATATGTAGCACAATATTAGCCATAGAATAGTGCTAAATCAATGCTTGTTGAGTAAAAGAACTAAAGAATGTATGCAAATCTGAATTTTCCACAGTCCACATTTAAAAATAAGACTTATTTATTTATTTTATAAATAAAGAGAGAGAGTGGGAAGTGCACATGAACATGGGAAGGGCAGAGGGAGAAGGAGAGAAACTCAAGCAAATTCCATACTGAGTGTGGAGATGGCATGTGGCTCATCTCACAATCCTGAGATTATGACCTAAGACAAAATCTAGAGCCAGATGCTTGACCAGTTGAGCCTCCCAGGTGTCCCGTCCACAATTCACTATTGCATTGAGTGCAATGAATATTGCATTCTTCGGTTTGATCTCCAATCAAATCTTACAGGGTGGTATAAGGAAGGTCTAAGCCATAGGTCTTTTAAAGAAGTGTATTTTTTTTTCTTTTTTTTTTCCCAATTTATTTATTTTCAGAAAAACAGTATTCATTATTTTTTCACCACACCCAGTGCTCCATGCAAGCTGTGCCCTCTATAATACCCACCACCTGGTACCCCAACCTCCCACCCCCCCCGCCACTTCAAACCCCTCAGACTGCTTTTCAGAGTCCATAGTCTCTCATGGTTCACCTCCCCTTCCAATTTACCCAAATTCCGTACTACTCTCTAACGCCCCTTGTCCTCCATGCTATTGGTTATGCTCCACAAATGAGTGAAACCATATGATAATTGACTCTCTCTGCTTGACTGATTTCACTCAGCATAATCTCTTCCAGTCCCGTCCATGTTGCTACAAAAGTTGGATATTCGTCCTTTCTGATGGAGGCATAATACTCCATAGTGTATATGGACCACATCTTCCTTATCCATTCATCCGTTGAAGGGCATCTTGGTTCTTTCCATAGTTTGGCGACTGTGGCCATTGCTGCTATAAACATTGGGGTACAGATGGCCCTTCTTTTCACGACATCTGTGTCTTTGGGGTAAATACCCAGGAGTGCAATGGCAGGGTCGTAGGGAAGCTCTATTTTTAATTTCTTGAGGAATCTCCACACTGTTCTCCAAAGAGGCTGCACCAACTTGCATTCCCACCAACAGTGTAAGAGGGTTCCCCTTTCTCCACATCCTCTCCAACACATGTTGTTTCCTGTTTTGTTAATTTTGGCCATTCTAACTGGTGTAAGGTGATATCTCAATGTGGTTTTAATTTGAATCTCCCTGAGGGCTAATGATGAAGAGCATTTTTTCATGCGTCTGATAGCCATTTGTATGTCTTGATTGGAGAAGTGTCTGTTCGTATCTTCTGCCCATCTTTTGATGTGTTTGTCTGTTTCGTGTGGGTTGAGTTTGAGGAGTTCATTATGGATCCTGGATATCAACCTTTTGTCTGTACTGTCATTTGCAAATATCTTCTCCCATTCCGTGGGTTGCCTCTTTGTTTTTTTGACTGTTTCCTTTGCTGTGCAGAAGCTTTTGATTTTGATGAAGTCCCAGAAGTTTATTTTCACTTTTGTTTCCTTTGCCTTTGGAGACGTATCTTGAAAGAAGTTGCTGTGGCTGATATCAAAGAGATTACTGCCTATGTTCTCCTCTAAGACTCTGATGGATTCCTGACTCACGTTGAGGTCTTTTATCCATTTTGAGTTGATCTTTGTGTACGGTGTAAGAGAATGGTCGAGTTTCATTCTTCTACATATAGCTGTCCCATTTTCCCAGCACCATTTATTGAAGAGACTGTCTTTTTTCCACTGTATATTTTTTCCTGTTTTGTCGAAGATTAATTGACCATAGAGTTGAGGGTCCATATCAGGGCTCTCTACTCTGTTCCACTGGTCTATGTGTCTGTTTTTATGCCAGTACCATGCTGTCTTGGTGATCACAGCTTTGTAATAAAGCTTGAAATCAGGTAAGGTGATGCCGCCAGCTTTATTTTTGTTTTTCAACGTTTCCTTAGCGATTCGGGGTCTCTTCTGATTCCATACAAATTTTTGGATTATTTGCTCCAGCTCTTTGAAGAATGCCGGTGGAATTTTGATCGGAATGGCATTAAAAGTATAGATTGCTCTAGGCAGTATAGACATTTTAACGATGTTTATTCTTCCGATCCAAGAGCATGGAATGGTCTTCCATCTTTTTGTGTCTTCTTCAATTTCTTTCATGAGTGTTCTATAGTTCCTCAAGTATAGATCCTTTACTTCTTTAGTTAGGTTTATTCCCAGGTATCTTATGGTTCTTGGTGCTATAGTAAATGGAATCGATTCTCTAATTTCCCTTTCTGTATTTTCCTTGTTAGTGTATAAGAAAGCCACTGATTTCTGCACATTGACTTTGTATCCTGCCACGCTGCTGAATTGCTGTATGAGTTCTAGTAGTTTGGGGGTGGAGTCTTTTGGGTTTTCCATATAAAGAATCATGTCATCTGCGAAGAGAGAGAGTTTGACTTCTTCATTACCAATTTGGATACCTTTTATTTCTCTCTGTTGTCTGATTGCTGTTGCTAGGACTTCTAATACTATGTTGAACAAGAGTGGTGAAAGTGGGCATCCTTGTCTTGTTCCTGATCTCAACGGGAAGGCTGCAAGCTTTTTCCCATTGAGGATGATATTTGCTGTGGGTCTTTCATAGATAGATTTGATGAGGTTCAGGAATGTTCCCTCTATCCCTATACTTTGAAGCGTTTTAATCAGGAACGGATGTTGGATTTTGTCAAATGCTTTTTCTGCATCAATTGAGAGGACCATGTGGTTCTTCTCTCTTCTCCTATTAATTTGTTGTATCACATTGATTGATTTACGAATGTTGAACCATCCTTGTAGCCCAGGGATGAATCCCACCTGATCATGGTGGATAATCTTTTTAATGTGTTGTTGGATCCTGTTGGCTAGGATCTTGTTGAGAATCTTAGCATCCATATTCATCAGTGATATTGGTCTGAAATTCTCCTTTTTGGTATGGTCCTTGCCTGGTTTGGGGATCAGGGTAATGCTGGCTTCATAGAAAGAGTCTGGAAGTTTTCCTTCTGCTTCAATTTTTTGAAACAGCTTCAGGAGAATAGGTGTTATTTCTTCTTGGAAGGTTTGGTAGAATTCCCCAGGGAATCCGTCAGGTCCTGGGCTCTTGTTTTTTGGGAGATTTTTGATCACTGCTTCAATCTCGTTATTAGATATCGGTCTATTCAGGTTGTCGATTTCTTCCTGGTTCAATTTTGGTAGTTTATATTTTTCCAGGAATGCATCCATTTCATCAAGGTTGCTAAGCTTATTGGCATATAACTGTTCGTAGTAACTTCTGATGATTGTTTCTACTTCCTTGGTGTTAGTTGTGATCTCTCCCCTTTCATTCATAATTTTATGAATTTGGGATTTCTCTCTTTTCTTTTGGATTAGTGTAGCCAGTGGCTTATCGATCTTATTGATTCTTTCAAAAAACCAGCTTCTAGTTTCATTGATACGTTCTACTGTATCTCTGGTTTCTCCCTCATTGATCTCAGCTCTAATCTTGATGATTTCCCTTCTTATGTGTGGAGTTGGTTTGATTTGTTGTTGATCCTCCAGTTCTTTAAGGTGTAGAGACAGCTGGTGTGTTCTGGATTTTTCAATTTTTTTGAGCAAGGCTTGGATGGCTATATATTTTCCCCTTAGGACCGCCTTTGCTGTATCCCATAGGTTTTGGACCGAAGTGTCTTCATTCTCATTGGTTTCCATGAATTGTTTCAGTTCTTCTTTGATCTCCTGGTTGATCCAAGCATTCTTAAGCAAGGTGGTCTTTAGCTTCCAGGTGTTTGAGTTCCTTCGGAACTTTTCCTTGTGATTGAGCTCCAGTTTCAAAGCATTGTGATCTGAGAATATGCAGGGAATAATCTCAGTCTTTTGGTATCGGCTGAGTCCTGATTTGTGACCCAGTATGTGGTCTATTCTGGAGAAGGTTCCGTGTGCACTTGAGAAGAATGAGTATTCTGCTGTTTTAGGGTGGAATGTTCTGTATATATCTATGAGGTCCATCTGGTCCAATGTGTCGTTCAATGCTCTTGTTTCTTTATTGATTTTCTGCTTCGATGATCTGTCTAATTCTGAAAGAGGCATGTTAAGATCACCTACGATTAGTGTATTCATATCAATATGACTCTTTATCTTGATTAACAGTTTTCTTAAGTAATTGGCTGCTCCCATATTGGGAGCATAGATATTTACAATTGTTAGATCATCTTGGTGGATAGTCCCTTTAAGGATTATGTAGTGTCCTTCTGTATCTCTGACTACAGTCTTTAGTTTGAAGTCTAATTTATCTGATATGAGAATCGCTACCCCAGCCTTCTTTTGAGTCCCATTGGCATGAAAGATGCTTCTCCACCCCTTCACTTTCAGTCTGCGTGTATCTTTAGGTTCAAAATGGGTCTCTTGTAGACAGCATATGGATGGGTCCTGTCGTTTTATCCAATCTGCAACCCTGTGCCGTTTTATGGGTGCATTGAGGCCATTCACATTGAGAGTGATTATTGATAGATACGTTTTTATTGACATCGAGTTACCTTTGAAGTCTTTCTTTCTGTAGACTGTCTCTATATTTCTGTTCAATGCTATTCTTGGGATTTTTCCTCTTTTATAGAACCCCCCTTAATATTTCCTGCAGTATCGGCTTGGTGGTTGCATAGTCTTTTAAGTCTTGCCGGTCTTGGAAACTCTTTATCTCTCCATCCATTTTGAGTGTCAGTCTTGCTGGATAAAGTATTCTTGGCTGCATGTTCTTCTCATTTAGTGCCCTGAATATATCTTGCCAGCCTCTTCTGGCTTGCCAGGTCTCTGTGGACAGGTCTGACGTTATTCTGATGGGCTTCCCTCTGTAAGTAAGGAGCCTCTTTGCCCTGGCAGCTTTCAAGAGATTATACCTACAATTATAATTTCTCAATTTGACTATCAGGTGTCGTGATGTTTTTTTGGAATGTATAATCTTGGGTGGAGACCGTTCAGCCTCTAGTACATGAACGCTGGTTTCATTCGCGAGATTCGGAAAGTTTTCATGAAGGACTTGTTCCACGACATCTTCTAGACTTCTTTCTTTCTCCTCCCCTTCAGGAATTCCAATAATTCTGACGTTGGAACGCTTCATGGCATCACTTATTTCCCTAATTCTGCTTTCATGGGATCTAAGCTGTTTGTTCCAGGCTTCCTCCTGATCCTTTCTCTGTATCTGTTTGTCTTCCAGATCACTAATTCTATCTTCTGTCTCAGTTACCCTAGCTTTGAGAGAGTTTAGATTGGATTGGAACTCATTGAGAGCATTGTGGACCTCCTCCCTGGTAGCTTTAAGCTCCGCCCTAACATTGTGAACATCCTGTCTGGTCGCTTTCAGTTCGGCTCTAATCAATTCTGTTTGGTCATCCATGGCTTTCTCCAACCTAGCTATTGCCTGGATAATTGTTAGCCTGAATTCTCTTTCCGACATATTGTCTATGTTGATAGCCGTTAGCTCTGTTGCGGAAGGTCCATCCTCTGTATTTTTCTTCTGTTGGGCATTCCTCCTCCTAGTCATTTTGGTGGGAGAAGACTGAACAGATGTAGCTGGGTGTATCAACTCTGGTGCAGTCAAGGTGCACCCTGGAACACTTCCTGATCTCCGTCTCAGAAGCCTCAGTCTGGGTGCAGAAGCTGAATAAATTCCCCCTTGGATGCTGGCAGTGCAGGTTCCAAGTTAAAGACCCTGGGGGCGCAGGATCTTTTGCTCGTCCCCAAAGCCAAGGCAGTGGCGGCTGTCTGGGAGCTCCTGACCGCCAGAGAGGTTCCAAGCAGCGATCGCACACTGAGATTTTGCCGCTGGCCGGGGCTGGGAGTGCCCGGCTTGCGCGCACCTCTTTTCAGAGGCGGCTGTGGGTCGGGCGCGCGTCTGGGGCACTGAGAACGGGGCGCTGGTCCGTAAGCCGCAGGCTGGGCTTTTGCGCGCCTCTGTCCGGGGAAGAGTTTCGCGGGCGCGAGGCTTAGACTTTGAAACAATGGCCCGGGTCAAGAAGGGCCCCAGGGCCTTAGAAACCCAGGAGAGCTGGAGCGACGTGCACGCGCATCTCAAGCTTTGTGGTAGGGCTAGCGCGCGTTCTGCAGACCGGCTCCCATCCCCTCACAGGAGCCGGAACCCCGTGCTCTGGGGCACGCTGGCGGCTTAGGGACCAGGAGCCGGTTTCCCCCGCCGCACTCTCTCTGCCTCCACGCCGGGGAGGCCGTCTGGGACCGGGGACTCAAGCCCCTGTCCCTAGCCGCCCCGATTCCCACAGTTTGCCCCCGCGATCCTTTGCTCTTTTGGAGTGCTTTCAACCAGTCTCCGAGTTAATGCTGGTCCCCAGACGCAGGGCACTCTCGCTCGTATCGGGGTATTACTTTTGCACCGGTCGCCTCTGGTGGCTCCCTCCCCCTTTTGTTTATCTTCCGATATCAGTCCGCTGTTCCCATTCCGCTTTACCTGCTCACTGGCGTCTTCTGCCCCTGTAGAGATCCAGACGTGTATAATTCTGATCTCAGGCTGATTTCATGGGTGATCAGAGTTCTTTGGTAGGTAATCAGCTCACTTTGGGGTACCAGCTGAAAAGACGCCTCTTCCTAGTACCCCGCCATCTTGTCCCCCAGAAGTGTATTTTTTTAAAGATTTTATTTATTTATTTGATAGAAAGATCACAAGTAGACAGAGAGGCAGGCAAAAGAAGAGGGAGAAGCAGACTCCCCACTGAGCAGAGAGCCCAATGTGAGGCTCGATCCCAAGACCCTGAGATCATGACCTGAGCTGAAGGCAGGGGCTTAAACCACTGAGCCACCCAGGTGCCCAGAAATTGTATTTTCTTTTGTAATGTTAACATTTTGTGTTTTCCATATACTAATAATAAATGATAATAGGTATAAAAATTCTAGTAATAAATAACCTTTATTTAGTACTACCTGTCTGCCATGTTTTGTTCCAAGAATTTTACATACATAAAACTACTTAGTTTCCACAAAAATCCATAAGTACTATGTGTATTTCCACTTCGTAAATGAAGAATCTGAGTAACAGATCCTAACAATTGCTTGTTATTAAACATATATTGAATAAAAAGTATAAAATATAAGCAGCATATTATAGTCAATATAATCAGATAAAGGTTATTAATTTTCAACATAGTAGGTAATACAAGCTCCAAGGGTGGAAAGAGAGTCATGATATGTGATATTCTGAATTGTGGCCTCTGACACTGTCTAAATACTTTACACTTATTGTATAATGTAGGTCTCAAATTATTTGCATAGTTCTTATTATTGGCTCGGTATTATAGAAAAGGAAGCCAAGGTTCAGATGGAACCAATATGTGACTCAAGTTCACAGACCTACAAACTGAAAAATGAAATTCAAGAGATCAATAACAAACATGAAAAAAATCAACCTTACTAGTTAAGAAATGCACACTAGTAAAAAAGAAATACCATTTTTGTTATCAAATAAAGCATAGTTTTAAAAACAATGTTGAGTGAAATCAGTCTAGCAGACAGAGTCAATTATCATATGGTTTCACTTATTTGTGGAGCATAAGAAATAGCACAGAGGACATGGAGAGTTAGAGAGGAGAAGGGAGTTGGGCTAAATTGGAAGGGGAGGTGAATCATGAGAGATTATGGACCCTGAAAAACAATCTGAGGGGTTTGAAGTGGCGGGGGGTGGGAGGTTGGGGTAACGGGTTTGGGTATTATAGAGGGCACGGATTGCATAGAGCACTGGGTGTGGTGAAAAAATAATGAATATTGTTATGGACTAAAATAAATAAAAAATAAATTAAGAAAAATAAAATAAATAAAAACAATGTTGACAAATGATAATAAAATGGCTATAGAACATACATAGCCAAGAATCATTTTAAATATCACAAACTGTATGATGAATATTTTGGGAATATTCACATACACATATATAAATTTTTTAAACCATTTTACCCCATTTCTTCTCCCACTGACTTTGGGTCCCTTCTGACTTGGTTAGTATGCTTTTTATGGGGTCTTTGACAACCTTTTAGTATTTTATTCTCTCATTCATATATTCTTACCTAGATAAAATGATAAGGCTGAAAAACTCACCAAAAAATAAAAAAAGAACAAGAAAAATTAAGAACAAGAAGTACTGAAGGCGATGGACCTAATCAATATAGACATTGGTAATATGTCAGACTACAGTTCAGAATGAAGATTCTCAAGGTGCTATCTGGGCTCGAAAAAGGCATAGGAGATATTAGGGAAACCTTTTCTGGAGAAATAAAAGAACTAAAATCTAACGAAGCTGAAATTTAAAAAAAAAAAGCTATTAATGAGGTGCAAAAAAATAGAGCCTCTTACTGCTATTATAAATGAGGCAGAAGAGACAATTAGTGGTATAGAACAACAAGTGATGGAGAATAAAGAATTTGAGCAAACGAGAAACAACCAAGTGCTGGACTATGAGGGGAGAATTAGAGAGATAAGTGATACCATAAGAGAAATAAAATTAGAATAATTTTGATTCCAGAAGAATAAGAGACAGGGGGACAGAAAGCATATTGGAGAGAATTATAATAGAGAATTTCCTTAATATGGCAAAAGGAACAAGCCTCAAATCCATGAGGCACAGAGAACCCCTCTCAAAGTCAATAAAAATAGGACAACACCCTGTCATCTAGTAGTAGAAATGCAAGTCTTAGTGACAAAAAGAAAATCTTGAAAGCAGCTTGGGACAAGAAGTCTGTAGCATACAATGATATAAATATTATTTTGGCAGCAGACTTACCCACAGAGCATGGAAGGCCAGAAAGAACTGGTATGGTATATTTAGAGCACTAAATGAGGAAAACATGCAGCTAAGAATACTATATCCAGCTATGCTATCACTGAAAGTAGAAGGAGAGACTAAAGCTTCCAGGACAAACAAAAACTAAAAGAATGTGTAAACACTAAACCAGCCCTACAGGAAATATTGAAATGGGTCCTCTAAGCAAAGAGAGAGCCTAGAATTAGTAGACCAGAAAAGTACAGAGACAATAACAGTAACAGTCACCTTACAGGCAACATGATGGCACTAAATTCATATCTTTCAATATTACGCTGAATGTGCCCTTTCAATAGTTACCCTGAATGTAAAAGCTCTGAACGCCCCAAACAAAAGACAAAGGATATCAGAATGGATAAAAAAAAAAACCCATCAATATGTTATCTACAAGAAATTCATTTTAGCACCACAAGCACCTTGTAGCCTTGAAGCTTGCAGCCTTCCCGTTGAGATCAGGAACACGACAAGGATGCCCTCTCTCACCACTCTTGTTCAACATCGTATTTGAAGTCCTAGCAACAGCAATCAGACAACAGAGAGAAATAAAAATTATCCAAATTGGAAATGAAGAAGCCAACTCTCTCTCTTCGCAGATGACATGATTCTTTTTATGGAAAACCCAAAAGACTCCACCCCCAAACTACTAGAATTCATACAGCAATTCAGCAACGTGGCAGGATACAAAGTCAATGTGCAGAAATCAGTAGCTTTCTTATACACTAACAATGAAAATACAGAAAGGGAAATTAGAGAATTGATTCCATTTACTATAGCACCAAGAACCATAAGATACCTGGGAATAAACCTAACCAAAGAGGTAAAGGATCTGTACTCGAGAAATTACAGAACACTCACGAAAGAAATTGAAGAAGACACAAAAAGATGGAAGACCGTTCCATGCTCATGGATCAGAAGAATCAACATTGTTAAAATGTCTATACTGCCTGGAGCAATCTATACTTTTAATGCCATTCCAATCAAAATCCCACTGGTATTCTTCAAAGAGCTGGAGCAAATAATCCTAAAATTTGTATGGAATCAGAAGAGACCCCGAATTGCTAAGGAAATGTTGAAAAACAAAAATAAAGCCGGGGGCATCACATTACCTGATTTCAAGCTTTATTACAAAGCTGTGATCACCAAGAAAGCATGTTAGTAGCCTAAAACCAGACACATAGACAGGGGAACAGAGTAGAGAGCCCAGATATGGACCCTCAACTCTATGGTCAATTAATCTTCAACAAAACAGGAAAAAATATACAATGGAAAAAACACAGTCTCTTCAATAAATGGTGCTGGGAAAACTGGGCAGCTATATGTAGAAGAATGAATCTGGACCATTCTCTTACACCGTACACAAAGATCAACTCAAAAAATGGATAAAAGACCTCAACATGAGACAGGAATCCATCAGAATCCTAGAGGAGAACATAGGCAGTAATCTTTTTGATATCAGCCACAGCAACTTCTTTCAAGATAAGTCTCCAAAGGCAAAGGAAACAAAAGCGAAAATAAACTTTTGGGACTTCATCAAAATTGAAACCTTCTGCACAGCAAAGGAAACAGTCAACAAAACAAATAGGCAACCCACGAATTGGGAGAAGATATTTGCAAATGACAGTAGAGACAAAAGGTTGATATCAAGGATCTATAATAAACTCCTCAAACTCAACACACACAAAACAGACAATCATATCAAAAAATGAGCAGAAGATATGAACAGACACTTCTCCAATGAAGACATACAAATGGCTACAAGCACATGAAAAAAATATTCATCATCACTAGCAATCAGGGAGATGCAAATTAAAACCACATTGAGATATCACCTTACACCATTTAGAATGGTGAAAATTAACAAGACAGGAAACAACATGTATTGGAGGGGATGTGGAGAAAGGGGAAAGCTCTTACACTGTTGCTGGGAATGCAAGTTGGTGCAGCCTCTTTGGGGAACAGTTGGAGATTCCTCAAGAAATTAAAAATAGAACTTCCCTATGACCTTGCAATTGCACTCCTGGGTATTTACCCCAAAGATACAGATGTCGTGAAAAGAAGGGCCATCTGTACCCCAATGTTTATAGAAGCAATGGCCACCATCGCCAAACTGTGGAAAGAACAAGATGCCCTTCAACGGATGAATGGATAAGGAAGAGGTGGTCCATATACACTATGGAGAATTATGCCTCCATCAGAAAGGATGAATACCCAACTTTTGTAGCAACATGGACAGGACTGGAAGAGATTACGCTGAGTGAAATAAGTCAAGCAGAGAGAGTCAATTATCATATGGTTGCACTTATTTGTGGAGCATAACAAATAACGTGGAGGACATGGGGAGTTAGGGAGCAGAAGGGAGTTGGGGGAAATTGGAAGGGGAGGTGAACCATGAGATACTATGGACTCTGGAAAACAATCTGAGGGGTTTGAAGTGGCAGGGGCGTGGGAGGTTGGGGTACAAGGTGGTGTGTATTATGGAGGGCACGGATTGCATGGAGCACTGGGTGTGGTGAAAAATAATGAATACTGTTATGTTGAAAATAAATTTAAAAAAAAACCCGCAGTGGTTCAAAATCTGTGGGACACAACAAAGGCAGTCCTGAGAGGAAAGTATATAGTGATTCAAGCCTTTTTCAAGAAAAAAAGAAAGGTCTCAAATACACAACTTAACCCTACACTTAAAGGAGCTGGAGAAGGAACAGCAAAGAAAGCCTAAACCCAGCCAGACAATAGAAATAATACCAATCAGAGCAGAAATCAATGAAATAGAAACAACAACAAAAAAAAAGTAAAAAGAAAAAACAGTAGACAGAATTAACGAAACTAAGAGCTAGTTCTTTGGAAGAATTAATATGTTTGATAAATCCCTGGCCAGACTTTTCAAAAAGAAAGAGAAAGGACCCAAATAAATAAAATCATCAATGAAAGAGGAGAGATCACAAGCAACACCAAAGAAACACAAACAATTATAAGAACATATTATGAGCAAATATATGTCCTGGAAGCAAATATACGTATCTGGAAGGAATGGATGCATTCCTAGGGATGTATAGACTACAACAACCGAACCAGGTAGAAATAAAAAACCTGAACAGACACATAAACAGTAAGGATATTGAAGTAGTCATCAAAAATCTCCCAACAAACAGGAGTCCAGGGCCAGATGGCTTCCCAGGGAAATTCTACCAAACATTTAAAGAAGAATTAATACCTATTATCCTGAAAATGTCCCCCCCACACAAAATGGAAGGAAAACTTCCAAACCCATTTTATGAGGCCAGCATTACCTTGACCCCAAAACCAAAGACCCCATCAAAAAACAGAATTACACAACAGTATCCTTGATGAACACAGATCTGAAAATTCTCAATGCAATATGAGCCAATAGGATCCAAGCATACATTAAAAGGTTTAGTCACCACGACCAAGTGGGATTTATTCCAGGGCTGCCAGGATGGTTTAACATCCACAAAGCAATCAACGCATTACAATACATAAATAAAGGAAAGAACATGAACCATATGATAATTTCAATAGATGCTGAAAAAGCATTTGACAACGTACAGCATCCTTTCTTTATCAAAACTCTTCAAAGTGTGGGGAATGGTAAAGAGTACCTACCTCAATATCATCAAAGCAATCTAAGAAAAACCCACAGCGAATATCACTCTCAATGGAGAAAAACTGAGAGCTTTTCCGCTAAGGTCAGGAACATGGCAAGGATGTCCATTATCACCACTGTTATCACTGTTATTCAACATAGTACTAGAAGTCCTAGACTCAGCAATCAGACAACAAAAAGAAATTAAAGCCATCCAAATCAGCAAAGAAGAAATCAAACCATTATCTAGCACTGACACAAAGAGATTATCCATCATTATCCATTAACCGACTTGGAATAATATCCACAGTATATTTTATGTGGAAAAGGGAGTGAAAATATCATGAAATCCAAATATCATGCAAAAGTGGATTTTTTTTTATAATATGAGGAAATTTTATTTATTGGTAGTCCCCTGGGACAGAGCTTTATGTATATTTGATAAAAAATGGTTTAGAGCAGTGTAGAGTCATGAGGGCCATACTCATGTAGCAGGTGCTTGTCTTCAAAAGAGGGCGGAGATGATGAACACAGGCATTTAGTTCATCAAGACGGGTTTGGACATATTGATGATGGGTGTCAGCTCAGGAAGGGCCAACCAAATCATTGTGTGTAGCAAAATAAATATCTGAGTGATATCTGTTAAGAAGAGGACAAATACTGGTTGAGGAAGTAGGGGAAGAAAATGTAGATAGCTCTCTGATCAGGGTTGATACTGTACTTGTGAAAGCATAAAATTGTCACGGTTATTTTTGAGTTTTTTTTTTTTTAATTGTGGGATGTGTGATATAAACAACTGCTTTCATCTCCTCAGTAAAATTCACAGTAAGTTTTGAATAGCTCACCATAAATGAGAGTGTATGTTTCCAGAGTATAAATGAGAAAATATGCTGAATTATGTATCCAGCACAGACACAACCATGGAGATGCTGATGTGAGAGGAACAGAGACCAGTGATGTGTTTGTACCTTGAGCAAAAGTCAAGAGGGACAAGTGATGGAGCTCTCCGAACAAAGCACCAAAGTGCACACAACGCAAAAGACTGCCATTTTTGCTTTCTGTTTCTGCATTTCGAATTACATATAGCCTAATCTTTCATAACAAACATGCGCTGATAGCTAGGAAACATATTGGTTTTATTAAAAGAGCTATGCTCATCTGGTGGTTTGTTTAGCATTTCATCCATACTGATTGGGTATGGATTATATGCCAGTTGTCATGTGTTTCTTGACTTTTAAAATTTTACTTGCTCAAAACACCCATCATCCTGGTCGGGGTTTCCTTGCAACTGCATATGTTCAAGTTGCTCCTTACAAAGCCCTTTGGCCTTCCTTTCTCTTGGCCCACACGTAACCCTGCATCACATCATAAAGATGACTCCATCTCCTCCCTCTCCCTAGTAATACATCCTTTAGAGAGAGTGGCCCCACCAATCCCGTCCTGTCTGCCATCTGCACCAAGAGGCCCTAAGTGATACTGTTGTTAACAAATAACTTCCAAGTCGGAGCATTTGACACACATCTGGCCTATGTCGCTAGTGCTGAGCTTGGCATAGAAAGAGCTGTGCACTTAGTGTAAGTCCTTCTGCATCTCAGAGGGATCACGGTGCTGTCATCTTGGCCTCAGATCATGCAGTCATTGCTGGTGTAACTGAAGGGAGTGCACAAATGGGCAGAAGCCATCCTCTACCACTCCTCTCACCAAGACAGAGCCCTCTGGGGCTCACTTTGTGCTACCCCAAGGATGGAGTTGGAGACTCATGGGGAATGTGGTTGTCTTTTGTCTGAGATGACCCACAAACAAAGTAGAATTTATTGAAGGGGAGCAAGCATGGGTCTGACAACCCAGAGATGAGCTAGTGCTGGAAGCCCCTGCAGCCCCTGGGGACAAAAAACAAGGAGATAATCTGAAGACAAAGCTGTGCCTTTGGAATTCTACAGTGTGGAGGAACATTGCAATAACTCTCACTCCAGAGCTATAACCAGGAGTAAGAAGGAGAAATCCTGAAGCTTCCTCCAGACTAGGCATATTCTGCCAGTGTTCAGGTGGGCTAACCCTCACCTCTGGATATCTATTATAGTAGCCTTGGTTATGCAGAATAAGGCTATAGCCTTTGTGTGTGAAGGTCAAGGAAAGGATGAATAGAGATTAATTTATAACAAGGATGATCAGCAAAAGATCTCCAAATGGTTTTCCAGTCCACCAATTTAATGCAACTTGTGAACGAGTAGCTCTCTTTTTTAATTAATTGATTAAATTTTAATGACTGGATTCCTGTATATGAGTTATGACTAGGTTACAGGATAAGAACTAGTTTGGATGACTGGGAGGTTTTATGTTCTGCCAACTGCCAGGATCCATCCTGATTTCACATATTTTTAAAAAATGAAATATCTTGAGGCGCCTGGGTGGCTCAGTGGGTTAAGCCTCTGCCTTCAGCTCAGGTCATGATCTCAGGGTCCGGGATCGAGCCCCACATTGGGCTCTCTGCTCAGCGGGGAGCCTGCTTCCCCCTCTCTCTCTGCCTACTTGTGATCTCTCTCTATCAGATAAATAAATAAAAATCTTTAAAAAATGAAATATCTTTTCATATTTTCTATAATAATAATTATCTATTCATTTTTATTGAACTTGCAATGCCTTCCAAAATTTTACACACTTCTTGTGAAGAAAAACTACCACCTACCATAATAGGGGAACCTAATTCACCTTTGGTGAATCTTCCTATGGCAAGTGGTTTAAATGTCATACAGTGAACAAGACAAATCATGGCAAATACAAGCAAAAGTAATAGAAACAAAATGCTAATACAAATCGTTTCCTTGTATTTTGTACAGCATATTATTTAGAAATGTGTTTGAGAGAGGGTTAATACAGCTAGACTATATCAGAATGAAGTCTTTTTAAGAGAAACTTTTATTTATCAGCTGTAATTGCGACATACCTTAGTGCTGTTTATTAAAATATTCCCAAATTTTTGTATTCTAGAAACAAGTGAAAATGGCAATCCCCTTGTTCTTTACTTTGGCCAATAAAATGTGAATGGAGTGTCATGTTCATTCCTAGGGGCACATGAAGACTGTCCTCCACTGCCAGAGGTAGCAGCAATTCTTCAAAGACTGGCCACTGTGCAGGCTCAGGTCCTTAATGAGAAGAATGCAGGGAATCATAGTGGCTATGTTGTTTGAAGTCACCATAATGTGAGTTTATTTTACTGCAAGGTGATTTTGCTTGTGTTGTTTGGTAGAACAATTGTTCAAAACAAAAGCATCTCATGCTTGCAAAGCCTGGCATCAACGATGGATGTGGTAGCGATGATATGATCAAGTTCTTCATGATGGTGGCTTCATGGCTTGAGAAAATGGCTTCCAACTGTGAACCTTCCCTTTGCTACATATTTTACATTAAAAAATACAAAACCAAAACCAAACACCTGAGGCCTGAAAGACTCTCAGTAATGGAGGTTATTTGTGCATTATCGGTCTCTGGGTGAGGTGCTTGGGGGGGACACTAACCTCTGCACTGACGCCATCAGGCAACACCTTGGTTGGAGGCAAACAGTGGGTTCCCAGATTTATGCAATGGTGTGAGCTTCACACAGCTCACACATCTGAGCTGCGGGACCTATTAAAAATAATTAAAAGCAGACATCTGCAAAACACTGATTACTGAGGCATTCATAGCCTCAGCAACATTCTCTATGGATAACCAAGGCTTAGTTAAAAAAAAAAAAAGAGTATTTTCCATTTTGTTTCAAAAGAAGCTCATTGACCATGCATATAAAACACAAATATTAAAATAGGGAGAACTCATTCCGAAGTTTTTTCTTAGAAATTTCAGAAGCAGAATGATTTCTCCAGAAAAGAAACTTTGGCAAGATCACAGAAGGCATTGCACAGTAGGCCTGCAAAGTTTTATGCCAGCATTCATCCTGTAAACGTTCCAGAGAACCTGCATTATGATGGACAGCTATGCCAATTTCTGAGAATACAGATGTGAATGAGACATTTTCTCCAGTCTTGTGGGATTTCAAAACAACACATCAGTGGAAACAGAGTTGTACTCTAGTGGAAGCATTTGCATTGTTGGTCCAAAGCAAATTAGCAGTCTAACGTTTTGGGTTAAATTTGATGCCATGTTTGGCTTTTAATAAACGACCAAGAAATACTGAAAATATCCTAAATTCCTGCTCATTTTAAAACTCTATTCTTTAATGTCTGGGTAGAAATGTGATACTTCGTTTACTGTAACTTCAAAGCAATCTGAGACCTAGATCTCCATCCCACCTCCCTCCCTGAATGATGGTAATGCTGCTGATGGACCAAATATGATATGAAGAAATAGAATACAGCTTGATCTTACTGTGAAGAATAAACAACTTCCAGTGGTTTTAAGTGGATGCTAAATACACAAAACTAATTATTTTCCTGAACTGGTGTCCTTCAGAGATTAAATTGTAGTCTATTTCCTGCCCACTCACAGTTGTGTCAAGAATTCTCCAAGCAATGCAATCTAAGAACAGCAACCATGGTAGAGAGTACTCCTGCCATGCTGGTCTTTGAATATCTTTTGGGGGAACTTGAATTATGTTGCTAATTATTTCAAGTGTCCACTTTCCTTTGTTGGCGTTAGCCTGCAGAATGTATGGTTCTTTCCTCCAACATCTCAGCAGGTGTTTTTGAGAGCAGGAAACACTCCTCTGTGAAGGAAAGAGATGAAATGTTTATATTATGAGAAGGGATAGTCATGCAGCATTTATCAGAACCAGGAGCTGCCTGAGCTGGGCTTCCCTTTGTTCGGGTTTATTTCCTGGAGTGGTGATTGAGGTGAGACCCCAGCCAGACTCATTAAAGTTAGTCTTTTGATCTCTGTATGGGAACAATTAGAGTGCATCTCCAAATATAATGGATATCAAGAAAAAGGACAGTTCTTTGAAAGTTTAGAGGAAAGCAAACTGTACCCAGACTTCCACCTCAGAGAAAGGCCTCAGTCTGTTCCCCTCTGGGAACATAGACTCCCCCTCTGCCAACTTCCACTGGTAGAGCACGGCCCCAGCCACTGTCTCAGGGGTCATAGGAGCTCCAGATTGTCTCTGCACCATGGTGCTACTAAAATTGTAATCCACATTTGTCCAGGGAGACTGCTTTTTATGAAGCCAGAATTACCCTGATTCCCAAACCAGAGAAAGACCCCAACAAAGAGAAGAATTTCCGACCAATATCCCTGATGAATATAGATGCCAAGATTCTCAACAAGATCTCAATTTATAGGATCTGACAGTACATTGAGAGATGGATGCACCATGAACGGGTGAGATTTATCCCTGGGATGCAGGGGCGGTTTGACATTTGCAAATCAATCATTGTGATAGAAAAAATCAATAAGAGAAGAGAGGAAAACCACCTGGTCCTCTCAATTGATGCAGAAATAGCATTTGACAAAATCCAGCATCCATTTCTGTTTAAAACCATTCAAAGTATAGGGATAGAGAAAACATTCCTAAACTTCATCAAATCTATCTATGAAAAACACACAACAAATATCATTATCAATGGGGAAAAGTTGACAGCCTTCCCTTTGAGATTAGGGACATGAAAGAATGCCCACTCTCACCACTACTGTTCAACATAGTATTAAATGTCTTTGCAACAGCTATCAGACAACAAAGAGAAATAAAATGTATTCGAATTGGCAAAGAATAAGTAAAACTCTCTCTTTTGGCAGATGACATGATACTTTATATGGAAAACCGATACTATTAGAATTCATACAGCAAATCAGCAATGTGCAGAATACAAAACCAATGTACAGGGGTACCTGGGTGGCTCATTGGATTAAAGCCTCTGCCTTCATCTCAGGTCATCATCCCAGGGGCCTGGGATCGAGTCCCACAATTGTGATGAAGATCCCATGAAATTATGTCAGTGAAAATACTTGAAAACATAATGAGGATGAAAACATAGTGGAAAACATAATGAGAGTGAATTTATTCATATACTTAAATTAATGTACATCTTATCCTAAAAGTAACACATGTGTGATCACAGAGTCATCCCCAAAGTTTCAGTTCTACCACTAACAGAGAGCAAAACGTAAATTTAATGTAGCCACTGGGCTATGTGTGCTGTTAAGTTTTTATTTTTCTGGTGACCAGAGATAAATAAAATCGAGTGTTATGTTCACTAGTTAGCATTATGGTAAGGGGTAAGGAAGAAGTTCTTGTTTATGATGTATTTCACTTGACATTTATTTCTCTAATGAGTATAACCCAAGGTCTTCTAATACTACAAAGCTAATGAGGGCATTTCTGTTCATGCAATTCTACAGTGAACATCTAGTGCGGGTTCTTGGGAGCTTTATTTTTTCTTTTAGATTTTGAGAAAAGCTTGTTCATATGTATGTACACTATACATGAAAGCCCAGAAGTGTGAGTGATTCTGAAGATAAATAAAACTCACCTTTTCGATGATTTTGACTAGTCTTTGTTGAGAAAGAGCACCTAGACACATATACACATTTTATTATGCAAACTTTTCCCTTAATGTATGTATGTCAATCGATGCATGATGTTAAAAGATCTGTATTTATATTTTTTACAGTTTTGATTTTCATTCTAGTTAGCTAACTTGAGATTATATTATTTTCAGGTGCACAATATGATGACTAAAGTCACTGTATTGAAAAGAAGGAGACATTAAAAGCACGTTAAATTTAGCTCTTTAGGCTATTTTAACAGGTAACATAATTATGCTATTTTCCTTCTTTGGAATTAACCCCATGCCTATACCACCAACCCACATTGAAAACACACCTGTTGCCAGAACCAATGCAGAAATTCTCTTAGGGCCGGTCTCCCACTGATATTTCCAGGGCACGCCAGTAATGTAGGAACAGTCAGGCAGCCCCTGGGCAGCAGTAGGATGGTACTGAGGGCCTGTGTGGGGGACGTGACAGTGGTGGAGTTAGAAGCAGCAGTGGGGAAGGAAGGCAGAAACCAGAGGGGTGCAGTGAGGCAGCAGGGGAAAAGGGAGGGGTGAGTGGGGAACAATGTCACTGTCACTTGGTCACAGTCACGGCAGCATTGGGGAGGTGCAGTGTGGTGGCAGAGGCATTGGCAGGGCACAGTGGGTCAGCAGCAGTGTGGGGGCTGTGAAGCAGGACAGTGCTGGAGAGGGGGTTAATGTTGGGGGGCGGGCAGGGCCAGCAGGGCGGCCGTCTCATGGTAGTGGGGCAAGGCAGCAGCAGCAGGGCAACCAAGGAAGAGGCAGTTGCCTTGTAATCACTGGCAGCAGCACCAGACCTGCGGGTGGTGTGGCAGGGAGGGAAGCGGAGTCAGGGTGGCAAGAAGGGGTGATGTGGAGAGTAGTTGGGGAGGGCTGCAGTGGCGATCAGGGGATGTGAAGCGGGACCACAAGACCCTGAGGTATGGCAGCTGTGGGGGGCGGGGTGTGGCAGCGGGAATCAAGGGCAACTCAGTGGGGCAATGGGGCCATAACGGCATGGGGTAGTAGGTGGTGCCGTGGGGCTGCCCAAGTGGGAGGAGGTGGCAGCCAGGTGATGACCCTATGGTAGGGGAGGCGGGACCCATGGGGGAGGGAGCAGGGGTCACCAGAGACAGGTGAGGGGACAACCAGGTGGTCGTGGCACAGGGAGCGGTGGAGGGCCCATGTTGGGGGAGTTGTGTGACAGCCAAGTGGGGCAGCTCTGCAGTGACTGTCGGGGGAGGGTGGAATCTAGGCAGCAGCAACCGGGAGTGGGGGTGGGGCCAGCCCGGAGGTAGCGGCTCAGCAGCAGTAGCAGCGGGGCGGGTGTGGTGGGCAGGTCCAGAGTGAACTCCTTGGGGCGGGGCAGCAGCAGTTAGGCGGGCATAGTGGACGGGCCCAGTGTGCAATCATGGCGGCGGGGCAGCAGCAGTTAGGCAAGCGTGGTGGGTGGACTCAGAGTGCACGTCACGGGGGCGGGACAGCAGCAGTTAGGCGGGCATAGTGGGCGGGCCCACACCACACATCAAAGGGGCTGGGCTGCAACTGTTATTCGGGCATGGTGGGCAGGCCCACTGTGCACATAATTGGGGAGGGGCAGCAACAGTTAGGTGAGCGTGGTGGGCGGACCCATTGTGCACGTTGTGGGGGGGGCAGCAACAGTTAGGTGAGTGTGGTGGGCGGGCCCATTGTGCATGTCATGGGGGCAGGGCAGCAACAGTTAGGAGGGCGTGATGGGCGGGTTCAGAGTGCACATCAAGGGGGCGGCACAGCAGCAGTTAGGCGAGCGTGGTGGGCGGGATCATCCTGCACGTGAAGGGGGTGGGACGCTGAAGCTCGGCAGAGACAGGGGTCACAGGGCAGCCGCAGAGCCCAGCAGCTGAGGTAAGGAGGTCAGCGTGAGGGTCACAGCAG
The DNA here is from genome assembly GCF_020171115.1 of Neogale vison. Taxonomy (NCBI): domain Eukaryota; kingdom Metazoa; phylum Chordata; class Mammalia; order Carnivora; family Mustelidae; genus Neogale; species Neogale vison. Next base: position 77,244,172 of record NC_058095.1, read on the forward strand.
AGTGGCAGGCGTGCATGTGGCGGTAACAATGTGAGCTGCGTGGAGAGGGGGCAGATATTCAGGGTGGAAGTAGCGTGGTAATTCACCTGGCAGCGGGGAGGCAACAGAGCAGGGGGAGGTGGAAGCCATTAGGCAATCGTGGCGTGTGGGGGAAGGTGGGACCAGTTGGGCATCAGCGGGACATCAAGGTCATGGCATGGTGGGCGGGGCTGCATGGGCCTGAAAAGTTGGCACCCAGCAGACAACACTGAGGAAGGGGGACGGGATCACATGGGAGGGATCAGGGGTCACCAGATGCAGGGATGGGGGCAGGCAGTAGTGGCCCTGGGAGCAGCGGGAGCTGTGTGGCACCTGTGGAGGATGGGTGGAATCTACGGGCCGCAGAGGGTGTGAGAGGGTGAGTAGCAGCTCCAGGCAGCAGTGCAGCAGCAGTTAGGATGGCATGGTGGGCGAGCGCATTGTGCACGTCAAGGGGGCGGGGTAGCATCAGTTAGGAGGGTGTTGGTGGGCGGGTCCGTCATGCACGTCATGGGGGCAGGGCATCAAACTTAGGAGGATGTGGTGGGAGGGCCCATTGTGCAGGTCAAAGAGGTGGGGCAGCAACAGTTAGGAGGGCGTGGTTGGCGGGCCCATTGTGCATGTCAATGGGTTCGGGGTAATAGTAGTTAGGAGGGCGGGGTGTGCGGGTCCATCATACATATCAAGGGGACGGACAGCATCAGTGGGGCAGGCGTGGGGGGTGGGCCCATAGTACACGTAAAGTGGGCAGGGCAGCATCAGTGGACAGGTGTGGGGGACAGGCCCATAGTACATGTAAAGTGGGCAGGGTAGCAGCAGTGGGGCAGGCGTGGGGGGCGGGCCCTTTGTGCACGTCAAGGGGGTGGGGCACCTAAGCACAGTAGAGGCTGGGACACAGGGCAACAGTGGAGCGGCGGCAGCAGTGGTAAAGAGGGTTGTGTGGGGGTGTACAGCAGGGTGGCAAGGGTACATGTGGGGGGAAGAAAAATGGTGGCAGCGTGAGGGGGGCAGGGGGGGCGGGCATGCAAAGCAGTAATGCGTGTGGCCGTGATGAGGCAGTGGAGCAGTGGAGGGGGAAGCAGCTTCTCAGTTATGGTGGGTGGAGGGGAGGGACCAGCCTGGCATCAGTGGGGCGTCAGTGTCATGGAGTGGTGGGCAAGGCTGCCAAGCTCCATGGGGGCGAGGAGGTGGCAGAGAGATTAGAACAGTCTGTTCTAACTGGCGGGGCCAGCGGGGGAGGGAGTGGGGGTGTCACCAGGCAGCACTGGTACAGGGAGGGGAACTTCTTGAGGTAAGGGGAAGCTGCATGACACCCGAGTGGGGCAGCTGTGTGGCACCTGTTGGGAGGGTGGAATATAGGCGGCAGGGCAGCGTAGGGAGTGTGGGACCAGCCCTGAGGCAGCCACACAGTGACAGCTTGGCTGGCTTACTGGGCCTGCTCAGAGTGCCTGCCAACAATGTGGGACAGTAAAGCACAGCAGAGGCCGTGGGCACAGGACAGAGGTGGCACAGCATTAAGAGGGCCTGGGGGAGCACAGCAGGGTGGCAGGGGTACATTTTTGGGGGGCAGCAAGCTGGTACCAGTGCGGCATGTGATGGACGTGCTGGGAAGCCACACGCTTGGCAGACAGGAGGCATTGGAGTGGGGGGGGGAGGGGAGTACCTAGGCGGTACAGTCACTTGGGCCTGGGCAGGACTAGCTGGGTATAAGCGGGACACCAATATCATGGTGTGGTGGGTCAGGCAGCGAAGCAAGTGTCTGGCTTTGCTGGGCTTGGTGCATGTCTACAGGGCGGCACCACTGATAGCAGAAGCAGCAGGGACTCAGGATAGCAGCGGAGAGGAAATGGTGGTTGTAAGTGGGGGCACTGTGAACGGCGGTGCAGCGCAATGGGAGCGGCTCATGTTGTGGGGGCAGCCTGGTGGTACCAGTGCGGGAAAGGTGGAGTAGGACTCGTAGGGTTGCAGCAGCATGGCAACAGGGGTAGGGAATCGGGAAGGCTCCGGAGTGGGGGACAGGGGTAGCAGTAGATGGTAGCTGCAGGGAGGGGTGGCTGGAACAGCATGGGGGCAGCGTGGCAGGTGGGGCAGGCATGCAAGTCAACAGGGCAGGGCTGCATAGGGCTGGGCTATGAAGACCAGCAACTACGGGAGACTGGGCAGCAGCAGGACATAGGGCAAGAGTGGGACTAAGGGCGGCAGCAGATCAGAAGCAAGGTGGCGGTAAGGGGGCAATGACAGTGAGGGCAGGGGATTGGTAGTGGGGGTGTGTGGCACCCGGCAGGGCAGAGGTGTGGGGAGAGCACAGAGGGATGATAGTGCAGCAATGTGGTGGGGGAGCAGGACAGTAATGAGCATGGTGGTGGGCGGGGTGGGACAGCACGGCTGCACAGGTGCATGTGGGGTGGCAGGCGGATGGTGGCATGGCAGAAGGGGGGGACAGAACCAGCTGGGAGGCAGTGGCACAGCAACTGCACAGGAAGGGCATGAAGGGCGGGGTAGGGCCTTAATGCATGTCAGTGGGGACTGGACAGTGAAGGTCAGCCATGGCCTGGGGCACAGGGCAGAAGCTTAGCTACATCAACGGTGGTAATGTGGACAGAATGAGTGGTGTGCTGCAGACGGCAGGGTCACGAAGCGGGGGCACCCAGGAAGGAGCAGCATAGGGAGAAGACTGGGACAAGTGGGGCGGCAGCAGCAGGTCAACGGGGAGGAAATCTGGAGGCACTGGAGCAGGGATGGCGGCACGACAGGCAGTAGCATTTTGGGGGTGTTTGTTGGGACCAGCAGGGCAAGAGCATTAGGTTAATATCTGTGTGGGCATGGCAGGGGCCCTGCACAGCTGCAGCAGCAAGGGGACAGTATGCAGTGAAGAATTGACAGTGGGGGGCTGAGATAGCAGTGACTTGAGAAAGGCAGTGACTTAAGGAAGTGCAGTTGGATGGCAGCAGATGTGGAGGCGAAGTGGGGAGGGATTTGACCGGATGTGGTTGGGAGAGACCAGCGGGGCAGCAGCTGCCTGACAATGGCATGGCATGGCTTGGGGGCAGGGTGGGGCAGTGGATATGGGCAGGAGTAGCAGGGTGATCATGGTAGCAGTGGTGGTGGTGTTGGAAACACAGGTACCAGGCCAGTAGAAACACTGGAGAGTGGTGCAGCAGGGTGGCAGTGTCCTGCGGGTGCACAAGGAAGTGGTAGGGGCACTGGGGGTGACATAGCAGGGCATCAGTTGCAAGCACAGGGCAGCAGGGCAGCTATGGCGAGGGTTAGCTGTTGTGGTACAAAGGGGTAATGCTGTGGAGTAGCAGGGTTGAGGGTGGCAGCGCTGGTGGCAGTGGCCTTCAGCAATGGGGGATGAAGGGACAGAGGCGGGTGTGTGGGGCACAGCAGGGTGGCAGTGGGGGGATGGCACAGTGGGGTGGCCGTGGTACGGGGTGTGGGGGCCAGCCAGGCAGCAGAAACACAGATGGGGGTGTGGTGATTTGGTAGCAGCGCTATCAAATGCTTTTTCTGCATATGTTGAGATGGTTCTTTGATGCTGATCCTTCGTTTTGTGAATGCGGCACATTAGTTTGATTTATGGAACCATTTTTATGTCTATGTTCATGACAGATACTAGTCTGACATTTTCTTGGGGCACATTGGGAGGTTTTGATAAGGGCCATGCTGGCCTCATAAAATGAGGCGGGGAGCATTCCTTCCTCTTGTTTTTCTGGTAGAGTTGGAGAAGGTTTGGTATTCATTTTCTTCTTTTTCCTGTGGATGATTCATAGAATTCACCGGTCAAACCATGGGGCCCTGGACTTTTGCTTGTTGGAAGTTTTTGGTTTCTTATTTAATCTCCCTACTGGGCATTGGATTGTTCAGAATTTCTGTTTCTTCAGGATTCCGTTTTGGCAGTTTGCATGTTTCTGGGAATGTATCCTTTTCTTTTGGATTATCCATCTTGTTGGGGTGTACTTGTTAATAGGACTTTCTTATGAGCCTTTGCATATCCGTGGTATCAGGGAACAACTCTTTGATTTCTGAGGATGAGTCCTCTTTCTTTGTTGTTAGCTTCAATCTGGCTGAGACTTTGTCAGCTTTGTTCTTTTCAAAGACCCAGCTCTTTGTTGATCTGTTGTATTTTTTTTTGATCTTTATGTTGTCTTTTTAGTCTATATTTCACTTATTTCAGTTCTTATGTGTTCCTTCATTTGTTCTACTAACTTTGGACTTCATTTGTTCTTTATCTGTTTCCTCGAGGTATCAAGTTAGGTTGTTTATTTGAGATGTTTCTTGTTTCTTGAGTTAGGCCTATATCACTATAAACTTCCTTCTTAGAACCACTTATTTATAAGTTAGCTCTAAGGTGTGCCTGTGTGGCTCATTCTGTTATGCATTGGACTTTGGATCAGGTCAGGAATTTAGGGTCCTGGAATTGAGCACTGCGTCAGCTCTCTGATCAGCATGGGGAACCACTTTTTCCCTTTTATACTGCCTGCTGCTCCTTCCACTTAGCTCAGTCTCTCTCTCTCTCCCCCTCTGTGTCAAATAAATAAATGACATCTTCAAAAAATTAAAGTGATCTCTATGCCCAGCATGGGGTTGAAACCCAAAACCACAAGATCAAGAGTCACAGAGCTTCACTGACTAATCGGGTGCCCCATTTTAGAACCCATTTTACTCCATTCCATAACTTTTGTTTGATTGTATTATTTTTTCATTTGCCTCAAAGTATTTCTGTCATCCTATTTCAGTTTGCCCATGAATTCAGTTGGCTGTTCAGTAGCATGTTGTTTAGTCTCTGTGTTTATGAATTTCCAGTTTTCTTCTTGTAATTGATTTCTAGTTCTATACCACTGTGTTTGGAAAAGATGGTCGATTTGGTTTCACTCATCATTTGGGGAAATCCTAGGCTTCTGGAGTTTATTGACTTGTCTTGTGGCTTCACATATGACCTATGGTGGAGAATGTTCTAGGTTCACTTGAGAGGAGTGAATTCCATGTGCTTCTTTTAGATGGAGGGTTCTGTGTGTATCTGTCAAGTCCATCTAAGTAATGGGTTGTCTGAGACAGATGTTTCCTTTGTGATCTTCTGTCTGGATGGTGTATCATTCAGAGAAGTGTGAGGTATTAAAGCTCCCTATGGTATTAGTGCTGATTGCTTCTCTTAGGTCTGTTCATATGTGCTCTACGTATTTAGTTGCTCCACTGCTGGGTGGGTAAATATTTATAATTATTGTTTCATCTTACTGCATTGATTCCATTATCAGTTTCTAGTGCCCTTCATTGGCTATTGTTACAGTGTTTGGATTTTTTCTTTTCTTCCTCCATTGGACTGAAAATCAGAAGATCATCTGTTAGCTCTGCAGTCATGAGCAAAGCACAGCCCTGCTCTAAGTCTGGTTTCCTTTATTTTCCTATATAAATAAACAAAATAAATTCTTCTCCCAGGTTGATATCCTGACTCCAATAAGAAAGTATGTATAAGAGTGCTTTGTGGGGCGCCTGGGTGGCTCAGTGGGTTAAAGCCTCTGCCTTCAGCTCAGGTCATGATCCCAGTGTCCTGGGATCGAGCCACATACTCCTCTGCTCAGCAGGGAGCCTTCATCCTCCTCTCTCTCTGCCTGCCTCTCTGCCTACTTGTGATCTCTGTCAAATAAATAAATAAAAATATTTTTAAAAAGAGTGCTTTGTAAACTAGGAGATACTGCCCAATAATGAAAATGATTATGCAACCACCAAATATTCAAGATTAGATTTTTTAAGACATATTTATTAATTGTAGAGACAGAAAGAGATTGCATGCACAAGAATATGCTAGAGAGGGGAGGGTCAGAAGAAGAGAGGGAATCCTCCAGCAGGGTTCCGCTGAGTGTGGAGCCTGGTGTGGGGCTCTCTCCCAGTAGTTGGGATCTTGATTTGAGCCCAAATCTAGAGTCAGCTGCTTATCTGGCCATGCCACACAGGTACCCCCAGAATAAGATTTTTAAAAACATTTTTGAGGGCTTACTCTCATAGATATTATTCTAAGTCACCTCTATTTCATTCAAATTTAAAAACTATTATTAAATCAAAAATAGAAGCTGTTCTAAAATCAAATATTCATAAAACCCTCAGAGGCAGGGAAACAAGCAGAAAAGAGGTTAAGGAGGGACACCGGGGTGGTTCAGTTGTTGAAGCTTGCCTTTGGCTCAGGACATAATCCCAGGTTCCTGGGATCAAACCCCAGTTCAGACTCCCTACTCAGTGGGGAGTCTTCTTCTCCATCTCCCTCTGTCCCTCCCCCTGCTAATGTCCCCCCTTCTCTGTCTCTCAAATAAATAATTAAATTAAAAAGGCAAGTTGCTTTCTCAGTGTCATGATAAATATTAGAACTAGATACATTCCTGACTGTGTGACCCTGAAGAATGTGTTCTTTCTTTTGTACATTTACCAAAAAATACCTAGCCCTCAAAATACCATAGATTAAATTAGTTTCCCCTTTCTCCATACATTGAGTATCAGAAGATGCAACAATTCCAGGACCCTGGCTGGCAGGGTCGGTGGAGTGTGTGACTCTTGATCTCCAGGTTATGAGTTTTAGTCATGTTTGGGGTACAGATTATTTAATTGAAAAAAAAGAGGCTATATTTGGGTTTGTTTTCTTTTTTTCCTTTTGACACCTTCACCCATTTCTCCCACCTCCAACCCCAAGCTTCTGCCAGCCCCCATCTGTTCTGTTTGTGTGCTCACATTTTTTTTTGTTTGTTTGTTTTAAGGTTCTACATGTAAGTGATTTCTAGTATTTGTCTTTCTGTCTGGCCTGTTCTACTTAGCATAATGCTTTCAAGGGCAACCATGTTGTAAATCAAAAGATTTCATCCTTTATTATGGCTGAGTAGGATTCCACTGTGTTTACCCCCACAATTTCTTTATTCATTCATCCACAGATGGCATTTAGGTTGTTTCTTTATTTTCACTGTTGTAAATAATCCTGCAGTATACACAGGGGTGAATATACTTTTGTGAATTAGTGTTTTCATTCCCTGAAGATACTCAGACAGGGAATTGCTGACTCCTTTGGTTGCTCTCTTTCTCATTTTTTTTAGGAACTTCTGTGCTGTTTTCCATAGTGGCTACACCCATATATACTCCCCGTAATGGTGCACTAGAGTTTTCCTCTACTCCACATATTCACCAAAACTTGCTATCTCTACTAATTTTTATAATGGCCCTTCTGACATGTGTGAAGTAGTGCCTCATTCTGGTTTGATTTGCATTTCCCTGATGATTAATAATGAGCATCTTTTGGGGCACCTGGGTGGCTCAGTGTGTTGAGCCGCTGCCTTCGGCTCAGGTCATGATCTCAGGGTCCTGGGATCGAGTCCCATGTCGGGCTCTCTGCTCAGCAGGGAGCCTGCTTCCCTCTCTCTCTCTCTTTGCCTGCCTCTCCATCTGCTTGTGATTTCTCTCTGTCAAATAAATAAATAAAATCTTTAAAAAAAATAATGAGCATCTTTTCATGTTCCTTTAGATCATCTGTATGTCTTCTTTAGGAAAATGTCTATTTGGAACATCTCCTGATACACTCGATAACTTGTGGGCTTTTTGTTGTTTTGGGTGCTTTTGTGTGTTTTGTTTTGTTGTTGAGTTGCACGAGTTCTTTGTATTTTGAATATTAACCCCTTATCGGATATATAATTTACAAATATTTTACCTTAGGTTACCGTTTTATTTTGTTGATGGTTTCCTTTGTTGTTTGGATGTTTTATAGTTAGACGTAGGCCCACACTTTGCTTCTTTGTTTGTTTTTACTTTGGTACCCCCTTAAAAGCACCACTACCGAGACCTTTTGTCAAGGACCTTTCCAAACCCTATGTTTTCTACTACAGGTTTTATAGTTCCAGGACTTATATTCAATTGTTTGACCCATTTTGAGTTAATTTTTGTGTATGGTGTAAGAGAATGGTGCCATTTTGTTCTTTTGCCTGTGGCTCTCCAGTGTTCCCAGCACCATTGATGAAAGAGACTTTTTTTCCCCCTTGTTTACTCTTAGCTCCTTTGTCATAAGGTCCCGGATCATAGATGTGCGTGTTTACTTCTGGGCTCTTTCCTGTCTTTTGGTGATGTGTGTGTTAGTTGTTATGACAATGTTAGATTGTTTTGATTACTCTACCTTTGTCATTAGTCGAAATGAGCAAGCACAATACCTTTAGTGTGGTGGTTCTTTCTCTAGATTGCTCTGGTATTCAGAGTATTTTGTGGCATCATACAAATTTTTAGAAACTTTCTTCTCTTTCTGTGAAAAATGTCCTTAGAATTTTGACAGGAATTTCAATGAAACTGTAGATGGTTTAAGGAAGTATGGACATTTTACCATTTTGCTCACCCATGAATATGCGGTGTCTCTTGGTTTATGTGTGTTGCCTTCAGTTTCTTTCCTCACCATCTTGTCATTATCATCATACAAGATTTTACCTCTTGGTGAAGTATATTCCTGGGTATTTTATTCTTTTTCATGCAACTTCAGGTGGGATGATCTTCCTAATTTATTTTCTGAAGATTCGTTATTAGCATATAGAAACACAGCAGATTTTGGGTTAGTGATATTGTATCCTGCCCCTTTACTTAATTTAGTCATAGTTTGAACAATTTTTCACTGGCTTTTTTGAGGTTTTCCTTATATTCTATATCATCTGCAAGTAGTGCCGATTTTACTTCTTTCTTTCCAGTTTTGATACCTTCTGATTATCTTCTTCCATAATTGTTCTGCCTTGGATTTTCAATATTGTGTTCAGCAAAAGTGGCAGGGTAATATCAGCAATGTTCCTAACTTAGGCGATCTTAGAGGAAATAGAAACAGGTAAAACTTCACTATCAGATGTGACGTAATCTGTGTGGTTGTCATATATGGCCTTTTTTATAAAAGATTTTATTTATTTGATATATATAGAGAGATCACAAGTAGGCAGAGAGGTAGAGAGAGGAGGAAGCAGGCTTCCTGTTGAGCAGAGAGCCTGATGCGGGGCTCAATCCCAGGACCCTGGGATAATGACCTGAGCTTAAGGCAAAGGCTTTAACCCACTGAGCCACCCAAGCACCCCATATATGGCCTCTTTGGTGTTGAGATATGTTTCTGATCTACACACACTGTTGAGAATTTTGATTACAAACAGATATAAAAGTATGCCAAATGGAGATGGCAGGGTACTAGGAAGAGGCGTCTTTTCAGCTGGTACCCCAAAGTGAGCTGATTACCTACCAAAGAACTCCGATCACCCATGAAATCAGCCTGAGATCAGAATTATACACATCTGGATCTCTACAGGGGCAGAAGACGCCAGTGAGCAGGTAAAGTGGAATGGGAACGGCGGACTGATATCAGAAGATAAAGAAAAGGGGGAGAGAGCCACCAGAGGCGACCGGTGGGAAAGTAATACCCCAATACGAGCTAGAGTGCCCTGCGTCTGGGGACCAGCATTAACTTGGAGACTGGTTGAAAGCACTCCAAAAGAGCAAAGGATCGCGGGGGGGGGGAGATTGTGGGAATCGGAATGGCTAGGGACAGGGGCTTAAGTCCCCGGTCCCAGACTGCCTCCCCGGCGTGGAGGCAGAGGGAGTGCAGCGGAGAAACCAGCTCCTGGTCCCTAAGCCGCCAGTGCGCCCCAGAGCGCGTGGGTTCCGGCTCCTGTGAGGGGATGGGAGCTGCGCCGGTCTGCAGAACGCGTGCTAGCCCTACCACAAAGCTTGAGATGCCCGCGCACGTCCATCGAGCTCTCCTGGGTCACTAAGGCCCGGGGGCACTTTTTGACCCGCGCCATTGTTTCAAAGTCTAAGCTGTGTGTGCACGACACTCTTCCCCGGACAGAGGTGCGCAAAAGCCCAGCCTGCGGCTTACGGACCAGCGCCCCGTTCTCAGTGCCCCAGACGCGCGCCCGACCCACAGCCACCTCTGAAAAGAGGTGCACGCAAGCCGGGCACTCCCAGCCCGGGCCGGCGGCAAAATCTCAGTGTGCGATCGCTGCTTGGAACCTCTCTGACGGTCAGGAGCTCCCAGACAGCCGCCACTGCCTTGGCTTTGCGGACGAGCAACAGATCCTGCGCCCCCAGGGTCTGCAACTTGGAAACTGCATTTCCAGCGTCCAAGGGGGAATTTATTCAGCTTCTGCACCCAGACTGAGGCTTCTCTCTGAGACGGAGATCAGGAAGTGTTCCAGGGTGCACCTGGACTGCACCAGAGTTGATACATCCAGCTACATCTGTTCAGTCTTCTCCCACCAAAATGACTAGGAGGAGGAATGCCCAACAGAAGAAAAATACAGAGGAGGACCTTCTGCAACAGAGCTAACTGCTATCAACATAGACAATATGTCGGAAAGAGAATTCAGGCTAACAATTATCCAGGCAATAGCTAGGTTGGAGAAAGCCATGGATGACCAAACAGAATTGATTAGGGCCGAACTGAAAGCGACCAGAGAAGATGTTCACAATGTTAGGGCGGAGCTTAAAGCTACCAGGGAGGAGGAGGTCCACAATGCTCTCAATGAGTTCCAATCTAATCTAAACTCTCTCAAAGCTAGGGTAACTGAGACAGAAGATAGAATTAGTGATCTGGAAGACAAACAGATAGATAGAAAGGATCAGGAGGAAGCCTGGAACAAACAGCTTAGATCCCATGAAAGCAGAATCAGGGAAATAAATGATGCCATGAAGTGTTCCAACATCAGAATAATTGGAATTCCTGAAGGGGAGGAGAAAGAAAGAAATCTAGAAGATATCGTGGAACAAGTCCTTCATGAAAATTTTCTGAATCTCGCGAATGAAACCAGTGTTCATGTACTAGAGGCTGAACGGTCTCCACCCAAGATTATACACTCCAAAAAACCAACACGACACCTGATAGTCAAATTGAGAAATTATAATTGTAGGTATAATCTCTTGGAAGCCGCCAGGGCAAAGAGGCTCCTTACTTACAGAGGGAATCCCATCAGAATAACGTCAGACCTGTCCACAGAGACCTGGCAAGCCAGAAGAGGCTGGCAAGATATATTCAGGGCACTAAATGAGAAGAACATGCAGCCAAGAATACTTTATCCAGCAAGACTGACATTCAAAATGGATGGAGAGATAAAGAGTTTCCAAGACCAGCAAGGCTTAAAAGACTATGCAACCACCAAGCCGATACTGCAGGAAATATTAAGGGGGTTCTATAAAAGAGGAAAAATCCCAAGAATAGCATTGAACAGAAATATAGAGACAGTCTACAGAAAGAAAGACTTCAAAGGTAACTCGATGTCAATAAAAACATATCTATCAATAATCACTCTCAATGTGAATGGCCTAAATGCACCCATTAAACGGCACAGGGTTGCAGATTGGATAAAACGACAGGACCCATCCATATGCTGTCTACAAGAGACCCATTTTGAATCTAAAGATACACGCAGACTGAAAGTGAAGGGGTGAAGAAGCATCTTTCATGCCAATGGGACTCAAAAGAAGACTGGGGTAGCGATTCTCATATCAGATAAATTAGACTTCAAACTAAAGACTGTAGTCAGAGATACAGAAGGACACTACATAATCCTTAAAGGGACTATCCACCAAGATGATCTAACAATTGTAAATATCTATGCTCCCAATGTGGGAGCAGCCAATTACTTAAGAAAACTGTTAATCAAGATAAAGAGTCATATTGATATGAATACACTAATCGTAGGAGATCTTAACACGCCTCTTTCAGAACTAGACAGATCATCGAAGCAGAAAATCAATAAAGAAACAAGAGCATTGAATGACACTTTGGACCAGATGGACCTCATAGATATATACAGAACATTCCACCCTAAAACAGCAGAATACTCATTCTTCTCAAGTGCACATGGAACCTTCTCCAGAATAAACCACATACTGGGTCACAAATCAGGACTCAACCGATACCAAAAGACTGAGATTATTCCCTGCATATTCTCAGATCACAATGCTTTGAAACTGGAGCTCAATCACAAGGAAAAGTTCCGAAGGAACTCAAACACCTGGAAGCTAAAGACCACCTTGCTTAAGAATGCTTGGATCAACCAGTAGATCAAAGAAGAACTGAAACAATTCATGGAAACCAATGAGAATGAAGACACTTTGGTCCAAAACCTATGGGATACAGCAAAGGCGGTCCTAAGGGGAAAATATATAGCCATCCAAGCCTTGCTCAAAAAAAAACTGAAAAATCCAGAACACACCAGCTGTCTCTACACCTTAAAGAACTGGAGGATCAACAACAAATCAAACCAACTCCACACATAAGAAGGGAAATCATCAAGATTAGAGCTGAGATCAATGAGGGAGAAACCAGAGATACAGTAGAACGTATCAATGAAACTAGAAGCTGGTTTTTTGAAAGAATCATTAAGATCGATAAGCCACTGGCTACACTAATCCGAAAGAAAAGAGAGAAATCCCAAATTCATAAAATTATGAATGAAAAGGGAGAGGTCACAACTAACGCCAAGGAAGTAGAAGCAATCATCAGAAGTTATTACGAACAGTTATATGCCAATAAGCTTAGCAACCTAGATGAAATGGATGCATTCCTGGAAAAATATAAACTACCAAAATTGAACCAGGAAGAAATCGACAACCTGAATAGACCGATATCTAATAACGAGATTGAATCAGTGACCAAAAACCTCCCAAAAAAAAGAGCCCAGGACCTGAGGGATTCCCTGGGGAATTCTACCAAACCTTCCAAGAAGAAATAACACCTATTCTCCTGAAGCTGTTTCAAAAAATTGAAGCAGAAGGAAAACTTCCAGACTCTTTCTATGAAGCCAGCATTACCCTGATCCCCAAACCAGGCAAGGACCCTACCAAAAAGGAGAATTTCAGACCAATATCACTGATGAATATGGATGCTAAGATTCTCAACAAGATCCTAGCCAACAGGATCCAACAGCACATTAAAAAGATTATCCACCATGATCAGGTGGGATTCATCCCTGGGCTACAAGGATGGTTCAACATTCGCAAATCAATCAATGTGATACAACAAATTAATATGAGAAGAGAGAAGAACCACATGGTCCTCTCAATTGATGCAGAAAAAGCATTTGACAAAATCCAACATCCATTCCTGATTAAAACGCTTCAAAGTATAGGGATAGAGGGAACATTCCTGAACCTCATCAAATCTATCTATGAAAGACCCACAGCAAATATCATCCTCAATGGGAAAAAGCTTGCAGCCTTCCCATTGAGATCAGGAACAAGACAAGGATGCCCACTTTCACCACTCTTGTTCAACATAGTATTAGAAGTCCTAGCAACAGCAATCAGACAACAGAGAGAAATAAAAGGTATCCAAATTGGTAATGAAGAAGTCAAACTCTCTCTCTTCGCAGATGACATGATTCTTTAAATGGAAAACCCAAAAGACTCCACCCCCAAACTACTAGAACTCATACAGCAATTCAGCAGCGTGGCAGGATACAAAGTCAATGTGCAGAAATCAGTGGCTTTCTTATACACTAACAATGAAAATACAGAAAGGGAAATTAGAGAATCGATTCCATTTACTATAGCACCAAGAACTGTAAGATACCTTGGAATAAACCTAACTAAGGAGGTAAAGGATCTGTACTTGAGGAACTATAGAACACTCATGAAAGAAATTGAAGAAGACAGAAAAAGATGGAAGACCATTCCATGATCTTGGATCAGAAGAATAAACATTGTTAAAATGTCTATACTGCCTGGAGCAATCTACACTTTTAATGCCATTCCGATCAAAATTCCACCGGCATTCTTCAAAGAGCTGGAGCAAATAATCCTAAAATTTGTATGGAATCAGAAGAGACCCTGAATCGCTAAGGAAATGTTGAAAAACCAAAATAAAGCTGGCGGCTTCACCTTACTTGATTTCAAGCTTTATTACAAAGCTGTGATCACCAAGACAGCATGGTACTGGCAAAAAAACAGACACATAGACCAGTGTAACAGAGTAGAGAGCTCTGATATGGACCCTCAACTCTATGGTCAATTAATCTTTGACAAAACAGGAAAAAATAGACAGTGGAAAAAAGACAGTCTCTTCAATGAATGGTGCTGGGAAAACGGGACAGCTATATGTAGAAGAATGAAACTCGACCATTCTCTTACACCGTACACAAAGATCAACTCAAAATGGATAAAAGACCTCAACGTGAGTCAGGAATCCATCAGAGTCTTAGAGGAGAACATAGGCAGTAATCTCTTTGATATCAGCCACAGCAACTTCTTTCAAGATACGTCTCCAAAGGCAAAGGAAACAAAAGTGAAAATAAACTTCTGGGACTTCATCAAAATCAAAAGCTTCTGCACAGCAAAGGAAACAGTCAACAAAACAAAGAGGCAACCCACGGAATGGGAGAAGATATTTGCAAATGACAGTACAGACAAAAGGTTGATATCCAGGATCCATAATGAACTCCTCAAACTCAACCCACACGAAACAGACAAACACATCAAAAGATGGGCAGAAGATACGAACAGACACTTCTCCAATCAAGACATACAAATGGCTATCAGACGCATGAAAAAATGCTCTTCATCATTAGCCCTCAGGGAGATTCAAATTAAAACCACATTGAGATATCACCTTACACCAATTAGAATGGCCAAAATTAACAAAACAGGAAACAACATGTGTTGGAGAGGATGTGGAGAAAGGGGAACCCTCTTACACTGTTGGTGGGAATGCAAGTTGGTTCAGCCTCTTTGGAGAACAGTGTGGAGATTTCTCAAGAAATTAAAAATAGAGCTTTCCTACGACCCTGCAATTGCACTCCTGGTTATTTACCCCAAAGACACAGATGTCGTGAAAAAAAGGGCCATCTGTACCCCAATGTTTATAGCAGCAATGGCCACAGTCGCCAAACTATGGAAAGAACCAAGATGCCCTTCAACGGATGAATGGATAAGGAAGATGTGGCCCATATACACTATGGAGTATTATGCCTCTATCAGAAAGGATGAATACCCAACTTTTGTAGCAACATGGACGGGACTGGAAGAGATTATGCTGAGTGAAATAAGTCAAGCAGAGAGAGTCAATTATCATATGGTTTCACTTACTTGTGGAGCATAACAAATAGCATGGAGGACAAGGGGCGTTAGAGAGGAGTAGGGAATTTGGGTAAATTGGAAGGGGAGGTGAACCATGAGAGACTATGGACTCTGAAAAACAGTCTGAGGTGTTTGAAGTGGCAAGGGGGTGGGAGGTTGGGGTACCAGGTGGTGGGTATTATGGAGGGCACGGCTTGCATGGAGCACTGGGTGTGGTGAAAAAATAATGAATACTGTTTTTCTGAAAATAAATAAATTGAAAAAAAAAAGTATGTCAAATGCTTCCCTGCATCTCAAGATGATAACATCATTTCTATTCTTTATTTTCTTAATGTGCTGTATCACTTTGATCAATGTGCACCTGTAAAGCATGATTGCATTCCTGCAAGATCCCACTTGATCATAGTATATTATTTTCTCAGCATATTGGTGAACTTGAGTTGCTAGTATTTTGTTGAACATTTTTGCATTCATTGTCATCAGGGATATTGGACTGTAAGACTCTTTTCTTGGGGCGTTCTCATTTATTTTTGCATTAGGGTTATGTTGGCCTCAGCAAATGAGTTTAGAAGTTTTCTCTTCTAGTTTTTGGAAAAGTGAGCAAACGACTGCTATGAATCCTTGCCTGAATGGTAGAATTTACCATGAAAAGCATTTGGTTCTGGAACTTGGTTTTTTGGGAGGTTTTAAATTGCTGATATGATGAGTACTAGTGATTTATGTAAGTATTGAATCACTAAAGATGAAAGTGTTTCCACATTTTGGTGGTGTGATGGAGAAAGGGGAATGAGAGTCATGGGGGCCCAGCGCTCAGAGGCTGTGCCATTCCTATCAGATGCTGGCAGAGGAGGAAGGACGTGGCAGAAACACAGCAGAGTTGTGGTGGTGGGGTGGCGGGAATGTGGGGTCCGAAGGGGTGATGAGACTGATGTGTGGCCCTCCTGTCCCACCCACAGTGTATCAGATCATCTACTGCCTGGCCAACAGCAACACCAGCACGTTCTCAACAGTGGAGATGGGTGCCATGTAGAGGCAATTCACAGCCACTTAGCTGGCCCCAGAGTCAGTGTACATCTTCAAATTTATGACCAGGATGAGGCAGGGCTGGGGAACTCCTAGAGGCCACTCTCATCACCACTGAGAAGCGAGGTAAGGCCAGAGGCCCAGGTCCACTGTCCTGGTGACACAGGGAGGACAGCTTGGCCTAATTGGGAGCCACAAACTTGCTGGGTCCACAGCTTCCTGGGGCAGAGCTTGCGGGGTAGTGTGTCTACACAGCCCGATATTTACCAGATTGGCAGGAATGTCCCTGGAGAGGAGGTTGTGTAACTGGATCAGGGTGGCTCTGAGTCACCATGTTGGAGGGAGGCTCCCTGAAGACAGGTGCTTTTTCAATGATGTTCAAAACAACATGACCAGCTGAGCCAGGGGTTCCAAAACACATTTTCTACCAAGCAATCCTAGGGAGATATGTCTCTATGGATGCTGCTTCTGTTTCAAGCACTGGTGAGGTGCTTTTATTGTTCATTGTCTTAATTTCTCCTCTCCAAATCCTGGGGTACAAAGTACTGTGAGGTCCACTTCTATGGAAGATGTGGGGCACAGACAGATTCAGCCATTTGACAGGGACACAGGTGTTGAGGCAGTGATGTGAACACCCTCCACAGACTCTGGGCTCCCTGTTCCCACAGCAATCTTCTGTGGCTTCCCATGTCAGTGAGCCCCTGATATGTCCTCCAGCCTCATTTTGGGATTTGCCTCAGTGGTTTCCCTTCCCAGGGCCACCCCAACTACTCTAGGCCCTTTTTATGCCACCCAACCTTGGAGGGACCACAGGGGTTCCGGGTTAAATCAATGTCAGGACAGAGCAGGGGCAATCTGGAATGCAGAGAAGCCACTGAAACCCCACTCTGAGGCCTACAGGATCCTGGGTGGCTTTCAGGGCAGCGTGATGCCTGCCAGTTTCTGTGCTACAAACAACCCACATGCATAGTTCCCTTAGAGTTCTGGCTTCCAAATGTGAGTCACAGGGACTGCATCCCTTTTCTCTCCACATCCAGGGAGCAGGCTGTGCTTCGGACCTGCTGAGGTCACACAGTAGTCCATGGGTAGTAGCTTGACCCGACCTATACCAGGAGTTGTGTTGAAGGGAACATATGGCTCATTAATATCCTGTGATCTTGAATGGAGAGCCCCATCCATGCCAAAGAGATATCTCCCTGGACTTTGGAGGAAAATCAAAACAACAAAATGAAAGGATCCAGGATATATTTGGGCCCATTTACCTGCAGAGGTACTCTTGGTCTGTGGCTTGCTCATCAATGTCAGAGCAGGGTTCTTACTGGATCACAGGTAGGCTGACAACCAGGCCTACTGCAAGGTATCTTGAAATGTTGCTGCCCCAGGAGTAACACATTTTCTCACTACTCGTGTTGTTTGTGCTTTTGTGCTGAATCCTCCTCTGACCCACCTGTGTATCATGAGAGGCTGAGTGATATGCAATGCCTGGAGTGCAGAATAAGTTGACTTCCCTATACATCTGTCCCTAGGTATTATTTGGCTTGTGGGGAGGGGGCTGGGAGGTATTTGGGTCTGACTTGCCTTGCTTCAGAAGTGCCCCCTGAGGTTGAGCAGGAAGGCAGGGGCTGCAGTCCTATCTGGCACTTGGGTCCACATTGGTCACCATTGTGGTTGGGTTGAGGGGAGCACAGGGCTAGCAAGCCAGAGTCTGTGGCTCCTCAACTGCCTATTGATGGCCTGCAACCATTGCCTGGGGCACCGGAGCAGAGTCAGAGTCACAAGGCCTAGGCAGATGCTCATAGGAAAGTATTGGAGGCAGGGAGGGAGGTGGGCATGCCCAGGCTGCAGCATCAGACAGCCAATGCACGGGGGGGCTGAAGCCCGGCTCTGTACTCTGTGACACATTGGAGGGTTGGCATGTCTCAGGGCAAAAGGCACACAGCGGGAATTCTGCCATCACCACAACCCTGAAGTAGTAGAAGATGTGGTGTGACGTGCAGTCAGGAACCTGGTTACAGTGTGTGTATCTCCTAATCCAGTCCCTTTTGAATACCTAGGTCAGCACTTGGGTGTTGGATGGAGGGAAGCTAGCTAGGGTGCAGGAGTTCTTTCTGAGGAAGCTGGCCGGTGGAATGCTGACTTGTGGCTGGGGTGGGTGGTGGGGTTATGGACCAAAATATCCTGCTAAGTGCTAAGACTCAGGCTCTGTGCAAGGGGATTCTTGGAAGCTCCACAGAAGAAGAACCCTATCTGCATGTCCCTGAAGCTCTGCTCCCCATGCACAAACCTTGGATGGGTGCAAGGAGGGAGAAAGGGTGGGAAGGAGTATATTTGCCCCTTCCACCCCTATGCAGGTTACCATCTTCCAAAGAGGTCCATCAAGGACATGGAACACAGAGGCTGAGTGGCGGATGTCAGATGTTTGCTCACACTAGAGTTGTTTTTATGATGACCAACAAATGGAGGGGTGGCATCAAGAGCCCATGGAGGATTTCCGAAGCTGAGGCTTGTGAGATGCTCCAAACAGTAAGGTTTCCTCCTACTGGCCAAGTGGAGTCTGGTTTGTTTGCTCCACTGTACCCCATGTGGAAAGTTTGTGTAGCAGAGCTCTTCGACATGGATGCCTGGAAAGCACAACTCCATTGACCATTGTAGCTGAGCAACATGGCAAGTTCATTCTGGTGACTCTGGGGCCAAGCACCAAGGCCCTGAGTTGACATGGAATGTCTTGCACATGGGTCACAATGCTGGTTTGTTACCAGGGAGATCTTAGAATGTGCTCTTGGCAAAGGGACCTTGCTAGAATCTCCTACACTGAGACATGGAGACAACTACCAAGAGCAAGGTATCCTTCTGGGGACAGAAGGGGTTCTGTTGTGTGGCTCAAGGACCACATGTTGGAATATAAGTTGGTATTGGAGAACAGGCCTCTGGGGACAGGAGCCTAAAAATCTAAACTAGGAGGGGCGCCTGGGTGGCTTAGTGGGTTAAAGCATCTGCCTTTGGCTCAGGTCATTATCCCAGGATCCTGGGATCCAGCCCCGCATCGGGCTCTCTGCTCAGCTGGAAGCCTGCTTCTCTTCCTCTCTCTCTCTGTCTGCCTCTCTGCCTACTTGTGATCTCTGTCTGTCAAATAAAGAAATTAAAAAAAAATCTAAACTAGGGTATCGATGATGTCCTATAGTAATGGCAGGTTCAAACTTTTGACTCAGGGCCTTTGACTTGGATTTCTGCCTGGACGCAGGTTCTCCTTGTGTGTCAGAATGCACATTTGGGTCCAGAGCCTTCTTCAAAATTGAGGTGGGCTCTGGGGCTTTATACTTTGCTCCTAATCTTCAGGGTTAGGGCAACCGTGAAGGGCAGAATTTCCTTTGGGTGCAAAGGACAGTCGACTGGTGTGGCACCAGAGGCCCCATCCTGGAGGGCATGTGGGCCAGTGATTTTGGGACAGAAATCTGCAAAAGCAAACTAGGGTTAGGGTCAGGGCTGTGGTGATTAGAGGCCTGATTTGCAGGCCCTGAAGGCAGCTCATAGAGTACTAAAATTAAGGTGCCATGCAGGTGGTAGGGCAGGCTTTTCTGTCTGGATTGTGTGTCCAGGACAGTCGCAAAAGGTAGGGGTGTCTTCATGAGGCCATGAGAGTTTCTTCATCTCTGGGGATTCTTTCCAGCTCCCAAGTGTTTGGTGTCTCTCGGAGAAGGGAAGACTGCTGTTTTCAGTCTCATGGGACCCCCAAAAGAGAGATTCCTGAGATAGGTTCTTGGACTGGGAACCAGGAAAACACACACGATGGTGAACATTTGGCCCTAGGAAACTGGCAGGCACGCTCTGCGGGCTCGTGTTCGAGCTACTGAGGGGGTTCACAATGCCTGTTTGTGCCCAGGTTGGCTCCCATGAGTGACCGTGTTCTCATGGGCCATGCAGTTGGTTCCCACTCTGAGGGTTGGACACCCATCTCAACAGCCCGTTTTCCTGCCATTGGGAATGAGGAGTACTCTTGTGCTTCAGGTTCCCCCATAGGCAGGTATTTGAGCTATGGTCTGGGAAAGATGCCTGAATACCCATGTTGGGTAGTGATGATGGTTTTGGGCTATGACAGGTCCCACCTGCAGGATATGGGGCCCACTGTCTGCATGGCTGTCTGGAGGTCATGGCTCAGGCTATATCAGACAGAGCCTGAATGTCCATAGTGGCCTATGATATTAAGGTGCTGTCGAGGGACAAGCAGGTGGATCCTCATGTAGGGTTTCAGGCAGACTCAACAGACACGTCTTCTTTCTTTGTGGTAGGCAGAATGCTGCGTTGTGGCTCCAAAGTTCCCTATCAAGAGGGTTTGCAGATGAGGAGGGTGAAGATGGAATTGTAAATACAAGCTACGGTTCAATTCAGTGCTAAGCAGAAGGCAGTTCAAGTATGCAGCAGCTGATGCGAGGTATCCAGGACCTGAGTAAGGGCGGAAGCTTGCTCACACTGGAGCTTGTGTCTACAATGACCGCCAAATGGAGGGGTGGCGGCACGAGAACATGGAGGATTCCCTACCCTGGGGCTTGTGAGATGTTCTGAATAGCAAGGTTTCCTTCTACTGGACAGGGGGAGTCTGGTTTGTTTGCTCCAGTGTCCCCCATATGGAAAGTTTGGGCGCAGAGCTCTCCCGCATGAATGCCTGAAAAGCACAACTCCATTGACCACTGAATCCGAGGAACATGGCAGGTTCAATCTGGTGGCTCTGGGGTGAAGTTCCAAGAGACTTGAGTTGACATGTTTCATGCTTTTGGATCACAATTCCGGTTTGTATCCAGGGATCATTAGAATGTTGGGGAGGCCAGGGACCATGCAGGATTCTCCTGCACTGAGTCATGGACACAGCTACCAAGAGCAAGGTATCCTTCTGGGGTCAGCTGGGGTTCTGTGTGTGGCTCAAGGACCACATGTTGGAATGTAAGTTGGTATTGGAGAACAGGCGTCTGCCCACAGGCGCCTAAACATCTAAACTAGGGTATCAATGAAGTCCTATAGTCATGGAAGGTTCAAACTTCTGATTCAGGGCCTTTGACTTGGATGTCTGCCTGGAGGCAGGGGCTCCTTGCGTGTTAGAATGCACATTTGGGTCCAGAGCCTTCTTCGAAATTGAGGTGGGCTCAGGGGATTTTTACTTTTCTCCTAATCTTCAGGGTTTGGGCAACTGTGAAGGGCAGAGTTTCCTTCGGGACTGTAGGGACAGTCGTCTGGTGTGGCACCAGAGGCCCCATCCAGGAGGACATGTGGGCCAGCGCTTTGGGGAGAGAAATCTGCAAAAGCAAACTAGGGTTAGAGTGAGGGCCAAGGTGATCACAGGCCCGATGTGCAGGTCCTGAGGGCAGCTCATATTGTACTGAAATTAAGGTGTCATGGAGGCGGTAGCACAGGTTTTTCTGTCGGATGTGTGTCCAGGATGGTGGCAAAAGGTAGGGGTGGATTCATGAGGCCATGGGATATTCTTCCTCTCTGGGGATTCTGCCCATCTCCCAGTGTTTGGTGTCTCTCGGAGAAGGGAAGACTGCTGTTTTCCGTCCCAGGGGACCCCCAAAAGAGGGATTCAGGAGACAGGCTCTGGGGCTGGGCGCATGGAAAGCACAAACAAGGGTAAGGATTTGGCCCTAGGGACTTGGCAGGACCACTCTGTGGACTCCTGGTCTAGCTACCGAGGGTATTTGTTTCAAAGGAGGCTCACACTGAGGGTTACAATGCCTGTTTGTGCCCAGGGCGTCTCCCGTGAGTGGCCCTCGTCTCATGGGCCATGCAGCTGGTTCCCACTCTGAGGGTAAGACACCCATCTCAACGGCCAGGTTGCCTGTCATCAGAAAGGAGGAATAATCCTGTGTTTCAGGTTCCTCCATAGACAGGGATTTGAGACAGGGTCTGGGGCCAGATGCCTGAATATCCAGGTTGTGTAGAGATGATGGCTTCGGGCCATGGAAAGTCCACCTGCAGGATATAAGGCCAACTCTCAGCATGGCTGCCTGGAGGTCTTGGCTCCGGCTCTGGGTGACAGAGTCTTAGTGCCCATGTCGGCCTATAATATTATAGTGCTGTCAAGGGCCATGCAGGTGGTTCCTCATGTGGGGTATTTGGGCAGACTCACCAGGCACTTCCTCTTTCTGTGGGGAAGGCAGAATGTAGCCTTGTGACTCCAGAATTCCCTCTCAAGAGGGCTTGGCGACCAGGAGGGTGAGGATGGAATTGTTAACACAAGCTATTGTTAAATTCAGTGACAAGCGGAAGGCACTTACAGTGTACAGTGGCTAATTCAAGTTATCCCGCTCCTGAGTAAGGGCAGATGTCAGATATTTGCACACACTGGAGTTTGTGTCTATGATGACGGACAAATGGAGGGGAGGCATCATGAAACCATGGAGGATTTACCACCCTGGGGCTTGTGAGATTCTCCAAACCGCAAAGTTTCCTTCTAATGGACTGGTGGAGCCTCGTTTGTATGATCTAGGTTCCCCCATGTGGAAAGTTTGGGGAGCAGAGCACTCCTGCATGGATGCCTGAAAAACCCACCTCCAGTGTCCATTGAAGATGAGGAAATGGCAGTTTCGTACTGGTGATGCTGGGGCGAAGTTCAAAGTCATCAGTGTTGACATGGAGTTTCATGCTGTTGGATCACAATGCTGGTTTGTATCCAGGGAGACATTAGAATGTTGAGGCGGTCATGGGCCATGCAGGATTCTCTTACACGGAGTCTTGGACAAAGCTTCCAAGAGCAAGATATCCTTACGGGACAGGAGGGGTTCTGTTGTGTGGCTCAGGGACCACATGTTGGAATATAAGTTGGTATTGAAGAATAGGCCTCTGGGGACAGGCACATGAAAATCTAAGCTAGGATATTGATAAAGTCCTAGAGGCATGTCAGGTTCAATCTTCTGGCTCAGGGTCTTTGACTTGGATGTCTGCCTGGAGGCAAGGGCTCATTGTGTGTCAGAATGTGCCCTTGGGTCCAGAGTTTTCATCAGGATTGTGGTGGGCTCACGGGCTTTGTACTTTGCTCCTAATCTTCAGTGTTTGGGCAACCGTGAAGGTCAGAGTTTCCTTCGGGTGTGTAGGCACAGTCGTCTGGTGTGCCTCCAGAGACCCCATCCTGATGGGCATGTGGGCCAGGAATTTGGGACAGAAATCTGCAAATGCGAACTAGGGTTAGGTTGAGGGCTGTGGTGATCACTGGCCTGATGTGCAGGCCCTGTTGGAAGATCATAATGTACTGAAGTTAAGGTATCATGGAGGCGGTAGTGCAGGCTTTTCTGTCTGCATTGTTTGTCCTGGACTTTCAAAAATATCGGGTTGGCTTCACGGGGCCATGGGATATACTTGGGCTCTGGGGATTCTGCTCAGCTCCCAAGAGTTTGTTGTCTCTGGGAGAAGGGAACACTGCTGTTTTCCGTCTCAGGGATCTCCCAAAAGAGGGATCCCAGAGACAGACTCTGGGTGTGGGTGCCTGGAAAACACCTACGAGGGTGAGTGTTTGGCCTTAGGGTTGTAGAGGTACTCTGCAGCTTCTGGTCCAGTTACAGAAGGATTTTGTTTGAAAGCAGCCTCATGCTGAGGGTAACAATGCAAGTTTTTTCCCAGAGTGGCTCCCATGAGTGGCCATGGTCTCAGGGGCCATGCATCTGGTTCCCACTCTGAGGGTTGGACACTCATCTCAACAGTCAGGTGTCCTGCCGTCGGGAATGAGGAGTATTCTTGTGCTTCACGTTCCCCCATAGGCATGGATTTGAGCTACGGTTTGGGAAAGATGCCTGAATACCCAGATGGAATAGAGATGATGGCTTCTGGCCATGGCAGGTTTCACTTGAAGGATATGGGGCCCACTATCTGCGTGGCTGCCTGGAGGTCATGGCTCCGGCTCTGTCAGACAGAGCCTGAGAGCCCATGGAGGCCTAAGATATTGGGGTGCCATCGAGGGCCATGCAGGTAGATCCTCATGTGGGGTTTCTTTGCAGTCTCACCAGGCACTTCTTTCTATGGAGAAGGCAGAATGCTGCGTTGTGCCTCCAGAATTCCCTATCAAGAGGGCTTGGAAACCAGGAGGGTGAGGATGGAATTAAAAACACAAGCTACAGTTCAATTCAGTGACAAATGGAAGGCACTTCCAGCATGCAGTGGCTGATTCGAGATATCCAGCACCTGAGTAAGGGCAGATGTCAGATATTTGCTCACACTGGTGTTTGTGTCTAAGATGACGGACAAATGGTGGGTTTGTGTCAAGAGGCCATGGAGGATTTCCCATTCTGCTGCTTGTGAGATGCTCCAAACAGTAAGGTTTCCTTCTACTGGACAGGGGGAGTCTGGTTTGTTTGTTCCAGGGTCCCTCATATGGAAAGGTTGGTAGCAGAGCTCTCCCTCATGGATACCTGGAAAGTACTACTCCATTGACCATTGCAGCTTAGGAACATGGCAAGTTCGATCTGGTGGCTGTGGGGCGAAGATCCAAGGGGGCTGAGTTGACATTGAGTTTGATGCTGTTCGATCACAATGCTGGTTTGTATCCAGGGAGACACTGAAATGTTGGGATGGTCAGGGGAAATGCAGGATTCTAATACACTTAGTCTTGGACACAGCTACCAAGAGCAAGGTATTTTTCTGGGATGGGAGGGTTCTGTTGTGTGGCTCAGGGACAACATGTTGGAATATAAGACTGTATGGGGGAAGAGTCCTCTCGGAACAGGCACCTGAAAACCTAAGCTACAGCATCAATGAAGTCCTAGGAGCATGTCAGATTCAATCTTCTTTCTCAGGGCCGTTGACTTGGATGTTTGCCTGGAGGCGGGTGCTCACTGTGTGTCACAAAGTACACTTGGGTCCAGACCGTTCTTGGAAATTAAGGTGGGCTCAGGGGCTTTGTACATTGCTCCTAAGCTTCAAGGTTTCGGCAACAATGAAGGGCAGTTTCGTTCGGGAGGGTAGGCACAGTTGTCCTGTGTGGCTCAAGAGGCCCCATCCTGGAGGGCATGTGTGACAGGGTTTTGTAGACAGAAATCTGCAAACGCAAACTAGCGTAGGGTGAGGCCCGAGGTGATCACAACCCCGATCTGCAGGCTCTGAGGGCAGCTCATTGTGTAGTGAAATTAAGGTGTCATCGAGGCAGTTGGGCAGACTTTTTTGTCTGGATTGTGTTTCCAGAACGGTCGCAAAATGTACGGGTGGCATCATGGGGCCATGGAACATTCTTCATCTCTGGGGATTCTGCCCATCTCCCAAGAATTTGCTATCTCTGGGGGAAGGGAATACTGCTGTTTTCCATCTCAATGGACCCCCCACAAGAGGTATTCCAGGGACAGTTTCTGGGTCTAGGTGACTGAAAAACACCAACGAGTGTGAGGATTTGCACCTAGGGGCCAGGATGTCCCACTCTGCAGCCTCCTGGTCCAGCTACCATGGGGGTTCATTTGGGAGCAGGTTCATGCTGAGGGTCCCAATGCCTGTTTGTGCCCAGGGTGGCTCCCAGATGTGGCCGTGGTCTCATGTCCATGCAGCTGGATCCCACTCTGAGGGTTGTACATCCATCCCAACAGCCAGATTTCCTTCTATCAGGAAGGAGGAGGTACCCCATATCAGTTACCCCATAGGCAGGGATTTGAGCTACAAACTGGGCACAGAGGCTTGAATATCCAGGTTGAGTATAAATGACGGCTTTGGGCCACAACAAGTTCCACCTCTAGGAAATGGGGCCCACTCTTTGGGTGGCTGACTGGAGGTCGTGGCTCAGGCTGTGTCAGAGAGAGCCTTAGTTCCCATGGTGGCCTAAGATATTAGAGTGTCATTGAGGGCCCTGCAGGTGGATCCTCATGTGGGGTTTCAGGGCAGACTCATCAGGCAATTCTTCTTTCTTGGGGCAGGCAGAATGCTTCATTGTTGCTCCAGAATTCCCTATCAAGAGGGCTTGTGGACCAGGAGGATGAAGATGGAATGGTAAACACAACTGTTAAAGTCATTACCAAGGCAGTTCCTGTGTGCAGCGGCTGATTGGAGATATCCAACACCTGCGTAAGGGCGGATGTCAGCTATTTGCTCACACGAGAGTTTGGGTCTATGATGACGAACAAATGGAGGGTGGCGTCAAGAGGCGATGAAGGATTTTTTACGCTGGGGCTTGTGAGATGCTCCAAACAGCAAGGCTTCCTTCTACTGTACAGATGGAGTCTGGTTTGTTAGCTCCAGATTCCCCCATGTGGAACGATTGGGAGCAGAGCTCTTCTGCATGGATGCCTGGAAAGCACACCCCCAATGACCACTTCAGCTGAGGAACATGGCAGGTCCCTTCTGTTGGCTCTGTGGCAAAGTACAAAGGCCTTGAGTTGACACTGAATCTCTTGCATATGGGTCACAATGCTGGTTTGTTACCACGGATATCTTAGAATGTGCTGGTGGCTAAGGGGCCATGCACGATTCTCCTATCCTGAGGGTTTGACACAGGTCCAAGAGCACAGTTTCCTTTTGGGGACAGGAGATGTACTGTTGTGTGGCTTAGGGACCACATGTTCTATCATAAGTTGGTATTCCAGGGAAACCGTGCTCTTCGACCTGTGCCAAGCCCTCAGGGTAGGAGAATCCTGCCGGGCACATTAGCCACCAGCACATTATAAGATCTCCCTGGTAATAATGCAGCATTGTGACCCATTCCTGATGACAAGTGCCTGGAAACCTAATCTAGGGTTCCAATGAGGCCCTAGGGGCATGTCAGGTTCAATCGTCTCACTCAGGAACATTGATTTGGGTGTCTGCCTGGATGTAGGTGATCAGGGTGTTACAGACTGTGCATTTGTGACCAGAGCATCCTCCAATAAGGGGGTGGGCTCAGGGGCCTTGCAGGTTTCTCTTATTCTGTAGGGTTTGGAAAACTGTGACAGGCAAATTTTACTTGGCGATGGCAGGCACAGTCCTGTGATGTGGCTCTAAAGAACCCATCCAGCTGGGCATTTGAGCCATGGTTTTGGGAGAGAATTCTGCAAACACAAACTGAGGTTAGGGTTAGTGGTGAGGTGATTCAGGCTCAATGCATAGACTTGGAGGGCAGTTCGTCAGGAACTGTAATTAGGGTGACTCGAAGGCAGTAGCAAAGGATTTTCTATCTGGATTGTGTGTCCAGGAAGGCCTCAGATTGTAGGTATGTTCTCATGGGTCCATGGGAGACTTTACCTCTCTAAGGATCCTGGCAGCTCCCAATAGTTTAGTGGCTTTTTTGGGGAAGGGAAGAGTGCTGTTTTCCATCTTAGGGGTGGCCCAACAGAAATTAAATAGACGGGCACTGGGTCAGGGCGCCTGGAAAATCCCACCAAGGGTTAGAATTTGGGCCTAGGGGCGTACCAGGCCTACAGTGCAGGATCCTGGTGGTGAAGCTGAGAGGCCTTGTTTGAAAGCATGCTCAGGCCGAGGGTCACGATTCCTGTTTGATCCCAGGGCAGCCCTCAGTAGTAGGCATGGTCTCATTGGTGATACCACTGGCTCCCATTCTGAGGGTTGTGTACCCATCACAACAGCCAGGTTTCCTACCATTCGGAAGGAGGAATTCTCCATTGTGCTTCAGGTTCCCCCATTGACCGGAATTCCAGTAAAGGTCTGGGAACAGATGCCTGAATACCAAGGATGGGTAGAGATGACGGACTTGAGCCATGGCCGGTCTCACATGCTGGATATGGTCTCCGGTCTCTTGGTGGCTGACATGAAGTCCGGGCTCATGCTCTGTGAGACACAGCACTAGTGGCCAGGGCAGCCTATAAATAGGGGCTCGCTTGAGTGTCGAGCAGATTGATCCTCATGTGAGCATTCTGGGAAGACTGACTGGCAATTCTTCCTTCTACGAGGAAGGCAGAATGCTCTGACGTTGCTCAAGAATTACCAATCAAGAGGCCATGGAGACCTTGAGGGTGAGGATGGAATTGTAAACACAAGCTATGGTTAAATTCAGTGTCAAGCGGAAGACAGCTCCAGTGTGCAGTGGCTGATACGAGATATCCTGCACCTGATTAAGGGTGGATGTCAGATGTCTGCTCACACAGGAGTTTGTATCTATTATGACCGACTAAAGGAAAGGTGGCATCAAAAAGACATGGAGGATGTCCCACACTGGGGCTTGTGAGATTCTCCAAATAGCAAGGCTTTCTTCTACTGGAGTTGGGGAGTCTCGTTTGTTTGCTCCAGTGTCCTCCATGTGGATAGTTTGGGTAGCAGAGTTCTCCCTCATGGCTGCCTTGAAAGCTGACCTCTATTGTCCATTGCAGCTGAGGAATATGGAAGGTTCGTTCTGATGTGTCTGATGTGAAATACCAAGGGCGATGAATTAACATAGAATCTCTTTCAGATGAGTCACAATGCTGGTTTGTTACCAAGGAAATCTTAGAATGTCCTGGTGGCTAAGGGGCTATGCAGGATTCTCCCACCCGGAGTGTTTGACACAGGTCAAAGGGCATGGTTAACTTCTGGGGACAGGAGATGTTCTGTTCTGTGGCTCAGGAACCACATCTTGTAACATAATTTGGTATTCCAGAACAGACCTCTGAGGACAGGTGCCTGAACACCTATCTAGGCTTCCAGTGAGGTCCTAGGGGCATGTCAGTTTCAATCTTCTGACTCAGGATCATTGACTTGAATGTCGCCAGATGTAGGTAATCAGGGTGTTTCAGAATACGCATTTGCATCCAGAACAGCCTCCAATATTGTGGTGGGCTCAGGGGCCTTGCAGTTTTCTCCTAATCTGGAGGGTTTGGGAAACTTCGACGGGCAAATTTTACTTGGGATGACAAGCACAGTCCTGTGGTTTGGCTCCAGAGACCCCAACCTGTACGGCATTTGAGCCATGGTTTTGGGAAAGAAATCTACAAACATAAACTCGGGCTAGGGTTAGTGGCGAAGTGATCACAGGCCCAATGCATAGACCTGGAGGCCATCTTTTTTTTTTTTTTTTTTTTTTTTTTACGGCAGTTTCTTTTTTTTTTTTTTTCCAATTTATTTATTTTCAGAAAAACAGTATTCATTATTTTTTCACCACACCCAGTGCTCCATGCAAGCTGTGCCCTCTATAATACCCACCACCTGGTACCCCAACCTCCCACCCCCCCACCACTTCAAACCCCTCAGATTGTTTTTCAGAGTCCATAGTCTCTCATGGTTCATCTCCTCTTCCAATTTACCCCAAAGCACATACCCTCCCCAATGTCCATAACCCTACCCCCCTTCTCCCAACCCCCCTCCCCCCAGCAACCCACAGTTTGTTTCGTGAGATTAAGAGTCACTTATGGTTTGTCTCCCTCCCTATCCCATCTTGTTTCATGGATTCTTCTCCTACCCACTTAAGCCCCCATGTTGCATCACCACTCCCTCATATCAGGGAGATCATATGATAGTTGTCTTTCTCCGCTTGACTTATTTCGCTAAGCATGATACGCTCTAGTTCCATCCATGTTGTCGCAAATGGCAAGATTTCGTTTCTTTTGATGGCTGCATAGTATTCCATTGTGTATATATACCACATCTTCTTTATCCATTCATCTGTTGATGGACATCTAGGTTCTTTCCATAGTTTGGCTATTGTGGATATTGCTGCTATAAACATTCGGGTGCACGGACCTGGAGGCCATCTTGTCAGGAACTGTACTTAGGGTGACTTGAAAGAGGTAGCCCAGGCTTTTCTATCTGCATTGTGTGTCCAGCATGGCCTTGGATTGCAGGTGTGGTCTCATGGGTTCATGGGATATTTTTCCTCTCTAAGGATCCTGGCAGCTCCCAATACTTTGGTGGCTTTTTTTGGGAAAAGAAGAGAGCTCTTTTCCATCTAAAGGGTGCCCCAAAAGAGAAATTCCAGAGATGGAAACTGGGTATGGGCACCTGGAAAATCTCACCAAGGGTTAGGATTTGGGCCTGGGGGTGTACCAGGTTGGCAAAGCAGGATCCTGGTGGTGAAACTGAGAGCACTTGTCTGAAAGCATGCTCAAGCTGAGGGTCACAATGCCTGTTTGATCTCAGGGTGGCCCTCAGGAGTGGGTGTGGTCTCATTGGCAATGCAGCTGGCTCCCACACTGATGATTGGACACCCATCCCAACAGCCAGGTTTCCTGCCATGGGGAAGGAGGAGTTCTCTATTGTGCTTCAAGTTCCTCCATTGGCAGGGATTCCAACAAAAGACTGGAGACAGATGCCTGAATACCAAGGATGGGTAGATATGACGGACATGAGCCATGGCCGGTCTGCATGCTGGATATGCACCTCACTCTCTGGGTCGATGATCCGAGGTCAGGTTTTTGGCTCTGTAAGACACAGCATTAGTGGCCAGGGCAGCCTACAAATTGGGGTTCCCTCGAGGGCTGAGTAGATTGATCCTCATGTGGGGTTTCCGGGCAGACTCACCAGGCACTTGTTCTTTCTATGGGAAAGGCAGAATGCTGCGTTGTGGCTCCAGAATTCCCTCTCAACAAGGCTTGGAGACCAGTAGGGTGAGCATGGAATTGTAAAACCAAGCTACGGTTCAATTCAGTGCCAAGCATAAGGCAGTTCCAATGTGCATGGGTTTATTCAAGATATCCAGCACCTGAGTAAGGGCAGATGTAAAACGTTTGCTCACATTGGAGTTTGTGTCTATGATGTCTGACAAATGGAGGGGTGGTGTCAAGAGGTTACAGAGAATTCCCCACACTGAGGCTTGTGAGATTCTCCAAACAGCAAGGTTTCCTTCTACTGGACAGGTGGAGTCTGCTTTGACTGCTCCACAACCTCCATGTGGAATGCTTGGATAGCAGAGCTCTCCCGCATGGATGTCTGGAAAGCACACGTCCATTAATTATTGCACCTGAGGATCATGGAATGTTCATTCTGTTGCCTCTGGGGCGAAGGACCAAGGCCTGGAGTTGACATGGAATTTCTTGCAGATGTTTCACTATGCTGGTTTGTTACCAGAGAGATCTTAGAATGTGCTGGTGGCCATGGGGGCCATGCAGGTTTCTCCCACCTTGAGGGTTTTATACAGGTCCGAGGGCATGGTTTGCTTCTAGGAACAGGAGATGTTCTGTTGTGTGGCTCAGGGTCCACATGTTGTATCCTAACTTGGTATTCTAGAACAGGCCTCTGAGGACAGATGACTGAAAACCTAATCTAGGGTTCCAATGATGTCCTAGGGGAATGTCAGTTTGAATTATATGACTCAGGACCATTGTCTTGGGTGTCTGCCTGGAAGTTAGTGATCAGGGTGTCTCAGACTGCATTCTGCGTCCTGAATGGCTTCCAATATTGGCGTGAGCTCAGGGGCCTTGGAGGTTTCTTCTAAACTGGAGGGTTTGGGCAACTGTGATGGGCAAAGCTTTCTTGGGATGACAGGCACAGTCCTGTGGTTTGGCTCCAGAAACCCCATCTTGGAAGGCATGTAAGCCATGGCTTCTGGAGAGAAGTCTGCAAACACAAACTAGGTTTAGGTTTAGTGGCACAGTGATCGCAGCCCAATGCATTGACCTGGGGGGCAGCTCGTCAGGAACTGTAATTAGGGTGACTTGATGGTGGTAGCCCAGGCTTCTCTATCTGCATTGTCTGTCCAGAATGGCCTCAGAATTCAGGTGTGGTCTCATGGGTCCATGAGAGGTTTTTCCTCTCTAAGGATCCTGGAGGCTCCCAATTGTTTGGAAGCTCTTCGGGGAAGGGAACAGTGCTGTTTTCCATTTTATGGGTGTCCCAAAACAGGGATTCCAGAGACTGGCTCTGGATCTGAGCACCAAGAATTTCCCACCAAGGGTTAGGATTTGGGCCTAGGGGTGTACAAGACCTGCAATGCGGGATCCTGGAGGTGCAACTGAGAGGGCTTGTTTGAAAGCATGTTCAGGCTGAGGGTCACAATGCCTGTTTTCTCCCAGGGCGACCCATAGGAGTAGGCATGGTCTCATTGCCCATGCATCTGACTCCAACCCTGAGGGTTGGACACCCATCCCAACAGCTAGCTTTCATGCCATGGAGAAGGAGGAGTTCTCTACTGGGCTTCAGGTTACTCCATTGGCAGGGGTTACAGCAAAGTTCTGGGGAGAGTTGCTCGAATACCAAGGATGGGTAGAGGATGGAATCGGCCATGGCTTGTCTCACATGCTGGATACAGGTCCTTCTCTCTGGGGGGCTGACACGAGGTTGGGGCTCAGGCTTTCTCAGACACAGCACTAGTGGACAAGGCAGCCTATAATCGGGGATCCTTGAGGGCGAAGCAGATTGATCATTTGAAAGCATGCTCAGGTTGAGATTCACAATGCCTGTTTGTGCCCAGGGTGGCCCACATGAGTGGGCATGGTCTCATTGTCCATGCAGCTGGCTCCCACTTTGAGGGTTGGAAACCCATCCTGACAGCTATGATTCCTGCCCTGGGGAAGGAGGAGTTCTCTATTGTGCTTCAGGTTCCCCCACTGACAGGGATTCCAGTAAAATTCTGGGGACAGGGGCCTGAATACCAAGGATGTGTAGAGATAATGGATTTGGGCAATGGCCAGTCTCAATGCTGGTTATGGGGCCCGCTTTTGGGGTGGCTGACACATGGTCAATGCTCAGGCTCTGTCAGACACAGCACTAGGTGTCCAGGGCAGCCTATAAATCGTGGTTCCCTCTAAGGCTGATCTGATTGATCTTCATGTGGGGTTTCTGGGCAGAATCACCAGGCACTTCTTTCTATAGGGAAGGCAGAATGTTGCATTGTGCCTTCAGAATTCCCTATCAAGTGGGCTTGGGGTCTAGTAGAATGAGGGTGGAATTGTAAACACAAGCTACAGTTCAATTCAGTGCCAAGTGGAAGGTGGTTCCAATATGCAGGGGCTGATTTGAGATATCCAAGCGCAGGAGTACGGGTGGATTTCAGATGTTAGCTCACACTGGAGATGGTGTCTATAATGACAGACAAATGGAGGAGTGGTGTCAAGAGACAATGGAGAATTTCCCATGCTGAGACTTGTGAGATGCTCCAAACAGCAAGGATTCCTTCTACTGGACAGCTGGAGTCTGGTTTGTTAGCCCCAGCGTTCCCCATGTGGAATATTTGGGTAGCAGAGCTCTTCGGCATGGATGCCTGGAAATCACACCTCCATTGACCCATGAAGCAGAGGAACATGGAAGATTCGTTCTGGTGGTTCTGGGGCGAAGTACCAAGGTCTTGAGTTGACATAGAATCTCTTGTAGATGGGTCACAGTGCTGATTTGTTACCAGGGAGATTTTAGAATTTGCTAGTGTCTAAGATCCTGTGCAGTATTCTCCTACCTGAGGGTTTGGCACAGGTCGAAGAGTTCCTTCTGGGAACAGGAGATGTTCTTTTGTGTGGCTTAGAATCCACATGTTGTATCATAAGTTGGTATTCCAGAACAGGCCCCTGAGGACAGATGCCTGAAAACATAATCTAGAGTTCCAATAAGTTCCTAGGGGCATGTAAGGTTCAAACTTCTGACTCAGGACCATTTAATAGGCTCTCTGTCTATTTTAGATGATCAGGGTGTTTCAGGTTGTACATTTGTGTCCAGAGCAGCCTCCATTATTGGGGTGGGCTCAGGGGCCTTGCAGATTTCTCCTAATCTGGGTGTTTTGGGCACCTGTGATGGCCGTAGTTTCCTTGGGGATGGCAGGCACAGTCCTATGGTGTCTCCAGAGACCCCATCCTGGAGGGCAAGAGAGCCAAGATTTGGGGAGAGAAGTCTGCAAACACAAATTCGGGATAGGGTTCATGGCGAAGTGATCACAGGCCCAATGCCTAGACCTGGAGGGTAGCTCGTCAGGAACTGTATTTAGGTGGTTGGGAGGTGGTAGCACAGGCTTTTCTATCTGTATTTTATGTCCAGGATGGCCTCTGATTAGAGGTGTGGTCTCCTGGGTCCATTGGAGACTTTTCCTCTCTAAGGATCCAGGCGGCTCCCCTATGTTAGGTGACTTTTTCAGGGAAGGGAAGAGTGTTGTTTTCCATCTGAGGAGTGCCCCAAAACAGGGATTCCAGAGACGGACTCTGGGTCTGGGCGAGTGGAAAATCCTACCAAGTGTTAGGATTTGGGCCTAGGGGCTTACCAGGCCTGCAATGCGGGAAACTTTTTTTTGCCTCTGAGAGGGCTTATTTGAACACATGCTCAGGCTGAGGGTCACACTGCCTGTTTGTGCCCAGGGCGGCTCTCAGGAGTGGGAGTAGTCTCATTGGTATGCAGCTGACTCCCACTTAGAAGGTTGGACACCCATCCAAACAGCCAGGTTTCCTACCATGGGGAAGGAGGAGTTTTCTATATGCTTCAGGATTGTTCAGTGGCAGGCATTTCAGCAAAGCTCTGGGGACAGGTGCCTGAATACCAAGGATGGGTAGTGATGACAGACTTGGGCCATGGCCATTCTCACATGCTGGTTTGGGGCCCGCTCTCCAGTGGCTGACACTAGGTCGGGGATCAGGGTGTCATACACATCACTAGTGGCCAGGACAACCTTTAAATCGGGGTTTCCTCAAGCATCGAGCAGATTGATCCTCATGTAGGGTTTCTGGAAAGACTCATTAGGCACTTCATCTTTCTATGGGGAAGGCAGAATGCTGCGTTGTGGCTCCAGAATTCCCTATCAAGAGGCCTTGATGAGCAGTAGGTGAGGATAGAATTGTAAACACAAGCTACAGTTCAATTCAGTGCCAAGCAGAAGGCAGTTCCAATGTGCAGTGGCTTATTCGAGATATCCAGCATCTGAGTAAGAGCGGATGTCAGATGTTCGCTTACACTAGAGTTTGTGTCTATGCTGACTGAAAAATGGAAGGGTGGCATCAAGAGGTCATGAGTATTTCCCATGCTGAGGTTTGTGAGATGCTCCAAACAGCAAGGTTTTCTTGTACTGGACAGGTAGAGTCTGGTTTGTTCCCCCATGTGGAAAGTTTGGGGAGAAGAACTCTCTGCTAGATGCCTAAAAAGCACACCTCCACTAACTATGGCAGCTGAGGAACATGGCAGGTTCATTCTGGTGGCTCTGGGGTGAGGTACCAAGGCCTTGAGCTGACATGGGATCTCTTGCAGATGGGCCACTATGCAGGTTTGTTTCCCAAGAGATCTTAGAATGTGCTGGTTGCTACGGTGCCATGCAGGATTCTCCTACCGTGAGCATTTGGCACAGGTCGCAGAGCATGGTTTCCTTCTTGAGACAGGACTGTGTTCTGTTGTGTGGCTCAGGGACCACATGTGGTAACATAAGTTTATGGAATTCCAGAACAGGCCTCTGAGGACAGATGCCTGAAAACCTAATCTTGGGTTCAAATGAGGTCGGTGGGGGGATGTCAGGTTCAATCTTATGACGCAAGACCATTGACTTGGCCTTCTGCCTGGATGTAGGTGATCAAGTTGTTTCAGACCACACATTTGTGTCCAGAGCGGACGCCCATATTGGTGTGGGCTCTGGGGCCTTGCGGGTTTCTCCTAATCTGGAAGGTTTGGGCAAATATGATGGGCACAGTTTCCTTGGGGATGGCATTCACAGTCCTGTGGTGTGGCTGCAGGGACCCCATTCTGGAAGGCATGTGAGCCATGGTTTTGGGAGAGAAGTCTGCAAACAGAAATTTGGGTTAGTGTTAGTGATATGGTGATCGCAGGCCCAATGCGCAGACCTGGAGGGCAACTCGTCAGGAACTGTAATTAGGGTGACTGGAAGGCAGTAGCACAGGATTTTCTATATGGATTGTGTGTCGAGGATGGGCTCAGGTTAGAGGTGTGGTCTCCTGGGTCCATGGGAGACTTTTCCTCTCTAAGGATCCTGGCAGCTCCCCATAGTTAGGTGGCTTTTTCGGGAAGGGAAGACTGCTGTTTTCCATCTTAGGTGTGCCCCCAAATAAGGATTCCAGAGACAGGTTCTGGTTCTGGATGCCAGGAAAATCCCACCAAGGGTGAGGATTTGGGACTAGTGGCGTAACAGGTCTGCAATGTGGTATCCTGGTGATGCCACTGAGAAAGCTTGTTTGAAAGCATGCTCAGGCTAAGGGTCACAATGCCTCTTTGTGCCCAGGGCGGCCCTCAGGAGTGGGTGTGGACTCATTGGCCATACAGCTTGCTCCCACTATGAGGGCTGGACACACATCCCAAGAGCAAGGTTTCCTGCCATAAGAAGGAGGAGTTCTCTATTGTGCTTCAGGTTCCCCCATTGGCGGGGATTCCATCAAAGGTCTGTAGACCAGTTCCTGAATACCAAAGATGGGTAGAGAGGAGGCACTTGGGACATGGTCGGTCTCTCGTGCTAGATATGTGGCCTGCTCTCTGGGTGGCTGACATTAGGTCAGGGCTCAGGCTCTGTCAGACACAGCACTATTGGCCTGGACAGTCTATAAATCGACGTTCCCTCGAGAACCGAGCAGATAGATCCTAACGTGGGGTTACTGGAAAGACTAACCAGACACTTCTTCTTTCTATGGGGAAGGCAGAATGCTGTGTTGTGGCTCCAGATTTCCCAGAATTGAGGACTAGTAGGGTGAGGATAAAATTATAAACACAAGCTACGGTTCAATTCAGTGTCAAGCAAAAGGCAGTTCCAATGTGCAGCAGCTGATTCGAGATATACAGTATCTGAGTAAGGGCAGATGTCCAATGTTTGCTCACACTGGAGTTTGTGTCTATGATGACCGGCAAATGGAGGGGTGGCGTCAAGAGGCCATGGAGCATTTCCCACGCTGAGACTTGTGAGATGCTGCAAACAGCAAGGCTTCCTTCTTCTAGGCAGTTGGAGTCTGGTTTGTTTGCTCCAGGTTCCGCCATGTGGAAAATATGGGTAGCAGAGCTCTCCCACATGGATTCCTGGAAAGCACACTCCCATTGACCATTGCAGCTGAGGAACATGGCAGGTTCATTCTGGTGGGTGTGGGTCAAAGTACCAAGGTTATGAGTTGACATGGAATCTCTTGCAGACGGGCCACCATGCTGGTTTGTTACCAGGGAGATCTTAGATTGTACCTGTGGCTAAGCTCCAGTGCAGGATTCTCCTATTCCCAAGGTTTGGGACAGTACGAAGAGCACAGTTTTTTTCTGGAGACAGGAGATGTTCTGTTCTGTGGCTAAGTGACCACATGTTGTATCATAAATTGGTGTTCCAGAACAGGCCCCTGAAGACAGATGCATGAAAACCTAATCTAGGGTTCCAGTGAAGTCCTAGGAGCATGTCAGTTTCAATCTTCTGACTCAGGACCATTGACTTTAGTGTCTACCTGGATGTAGGTAATCAGGGTGTTTCAGGCTGCACATTTGCGTCCAGAGCGGCCGTCAATATTGGGCTGGGCTCAGGGGCCTTGCAGGTTTTTTTCCCTAATCTGGAAGGTTTGTGCAACTGTGACGGGCACACTTTCCTTGGGGATGGCAGGCACAGTCCTGTGCTGTGGCTCCAGAGACCCCATCCTGGAGGGCATGAGAACCATGGTTTTTGGAGAGAAGGCTGTAAACACAAATTCAGGTCAGGGTTAGTGGCAAGGTGATCACAGGCCCAATGTATTTGACTGGAGGGCAGCTTTTCAGGAACTGTAATTAGGGTGACTGAAAGGCGGTATCACAGGCTTTTGTATCTGGATTTTGTGTCCAGAACGGCCTAGGATTAGAGGTGTGGTCTTCTGGGACCATTGGATACTTTTTCTCTCTAAGGATCCTGGCAGCTCTCCATAGTTTGGTGGCTATTTCACAGAAGGGAAGAGTGCTGTTTTCCATCTTAGGGGTGCCCCAAAACATGGATTCCAGAGATGGCCTCTCTTTCTGGGCGCCTGGAAAATCCCACAAAGGGTTAGGATTTGGGCCTAGGAGCACACCAGGCCTGTAATGCAGGATCCTGGTGGAGCCACTGAGAGGGCTTGTTAGAAGGCATGCTCAGGCTGAGGGTCAAAATGCCTTGTAGGTGCCCAGGGTGGCCCTCAGGAGTGGCGTGGTCTCATTGACCATGCAGCTGGCTCCCACTTTCAGGGTTGGACACCCATTCCAACAAACAGCCAGGTTTCCTGTCATGTGGAAGGAGGAGTTCTCTTGTGCTTCAGTTTCCCTCATAGGCAGGGATTTTTGCAAAGATCTGGGGAAAGTTGTTGGAATACCAAGGATGGGTAGATATATGGACTTGGGCCATGACCAGTCTCACATGCTGGATATGGGCCCTGTCTCTGGGTGGCTGACACATGGCCAGGGCTCAGGGTCTGTCAGACACAGCACTAGTGGCTAGGGCAACCTATAAATTGGGGTTCCCTAGAGGGCCGAGCAGATAGATCCTCATGTGGGGTTTCTGGGCAGACTCTCCAGGCACTTCTTCTTTCTCTGGGGAAGGCAGAATGCTGTGTTGTGACTCCAGAATTCCCTATCAAGAGGTCTTGAGTATCAATAGGGTGAGGATGGAATTATTATCAAAACCGTCGATTCACTTCATTGCCAAGCAGAAGGCAGTTCAAATGGGCAACAGCTGATTCGTGATATCCAGCACCTGAGTAAGGGTGAATGTCAGATGTTTGCTCTTTCTGGGGTTTGTGTCTATGATGACCGACAAATGGAGGCGTGGTGTCAAGAGGCCATGGAGGATTACCCACGCTGAGGCTTTTGAGATGCTCCAAACAGCAATGGTTCCTTCTTCTGGGCAAGTGGAGTGTGGTTTGTTTGCTCCAGTGTCCCCCATGTGGAATGTTTCGGTAGCAGAGCTCTCCAGCATTGATGCCTTGAAAGCATACCTCCATTGACCATTGCAGCTATGGAACAAGGCAGGTTCGTTCCGGTGGCTCTGGGACGAAGTACGAAGGCCTGGAGTTGACATGGAATTTCTTGCAGATGGGTCATAATGCTGGTTTGTTACCAGGGAGATCTTAGAATATCCTGGTGGCTAAGGTGCCCTGTAGGATTCTTCTACCTTGAGGGTTTGGCACAGGTCTAAATGCACAGTAACCTTCTAGGGACAGGAGATGTTCTGTTGTGTGGCTCAGGGACCACATGTTGCATCATAAGTTGGTATTCCAGAAGAAGTTCCTAATTAAAGATGTCTGAAATCCTAATCTGGGGTTCCAATGTTGTACTAGTGGCATGCCAGGTTCAATGTCTCAGGACCATTGACTTTGCTTTCGGCCTGGATGTAGGTGATCAGGTTGTTAAGACTGTGCATTTTCTTCAAGTGGCCATCAATGTTGTGGGCTCAGGGACCTTGCAGGTTTCTCCTAATCTGGAAAGTTTGGGCAACTGTGATGGGACAGTTTCCTTGGGGATGGCAGGCACCGTCTTGTGGTGTTGTTCCAAAGACTCCATCCTGGAGGCCATGTGAACCATTGTTGTGGGAGAGAAGTCTGTAAACACAAATTAGGGTTAGGGTTAGTGGCGAGGTGATTGCAGGCCCAAGGCGTAGACCTGGAGTCCAGCTCATCAGGAACTGTAATTAGGGTGACAGGAAGCCAGTAGCACAGGCTTTTCTAACTGGATGGTGTGTCCAGGATAGCCTCAGAATGCAGGTGTAGTCTCATGTGTCCATGGGAGAATTTTCCTCTCTAAGGATCCTGGTGGCTCTACTTACTTTGCTGGCTTTTTTGGGGAAGGGAAGAGTGCTGTTTTCCATCGAAGGGTGCCCCAAAACAGGGATTCCAGAGATGGGCTCTGAGTCTGGATGCCTCGAAAATCCCACCAAGGAATAGGAATTGGGCCTAGTGGAGTACAAGACCTGCAATGTGGGATCCTGGTTGTGCAACCGAGAGGATTGTTTGAATGCATGCTCAGGCTGAGCGCCACAATGCCTGATTGTGCCCAGAGTGGCCCTCAGGAGTGGGTGTGTTCTCATTGGCCATGAAGCTGCCTCCCACTGAGAGGGCTGGACACCCATCCCAACAGCCAGGTTTCCTGCCATGGGGAAGGAGGAGCTCTCTATTGTGCTTCAGGTTCCCCATTGGAAGGGATTCCAGCAGATGTCTGGGGATAGGTGCCTGAATACCAAGGTTATGTGAGATGATGGAGCTGGGCCTTGGCTGGTCTCACATGCTGGATAGGGATGCGCTTTCTG
The DNA here is from genome assembly GCF_020171115.1 of Neogale vison. Classification (NCBI taxonomy): domain Eukaryota; kingdom Metazoa; phylum Chordata; class Mammalia; order Carnivora; family Mustelidae; genus Neogale; species Neogale vison. The sequence goes on from NC_058095.1 coordinate 77,284,244, forward strand.
GGTGCCTTACACACGGTCAGGGATCAGGCTCTGTCAGACACAGCACTATTGGCCAAGGCAGCCTAGAAATCGGGGTTCCCTCAAGGGCCGCGCAGATTGATCCTCATGTGGGTTTTCTGGGCAGACTCATCAGGCACTTCTTCTTTCTATAGGGAAGGCAGAATGTTGCGTTGTAGTTCCGGAATTCCCTATCAAGTGGACTTGGGGACTAGTAGGGTGAAGATGGAATTGTAAACCCAAGCTACGGTTCAATTCAGTGCCAAGCAAAATGCAGTTCCAATGTGCAGCGACTGATTCGAGATATCCAGTGCCTGAGTAAGGGCAGTTTTCAGATGTTCGCTCACACTGGAGTTTGTGTCTATGATGACGACCAAATGCTGTTGCATGGAGTCAAGAGGCCATGGATTATTTTCCACGCTGAGGCTTGTGAGATGCTGCAAACAGCAAGGATTCGGTCTACTGGACAGGTGGAGTCTTGTTTGTTTGCTCCAGCGTCCCCCATGTGGAATGTTTAGGTAGCAGAGCTCTCCGGCATGGATGCCTGGAAAGCAGACCTCCATTGACCCTTGCAGTTGAACAAAATGGCAGGTTCGTTCTGGTTTCTCTGGGGTGACGTACCAAGGCCTTGAGTTGACATGGAATCTCCTGCAGATGGACCACAATGCTGGTTTGTTACCAGGAAGATCTTAGAATGTACTGGTGGCTAAGGTGCTGTGCAGGATTCTCCTACCATGAGCGTTTGTCACAGGTCATAGAGCACAGTTTCCTTCTGGGGACAGGAGATGTTCTGTTGTGCAGCTCAGGGACCACATGTTGTAACATAAGTTTACGGTATTCCAGAACAGGCCTCGGAAGACAGATGCCCGAAAACTTAATCTAGGGTTCCAATGAGGTTCTTGGGGCATGTCAGTTTCAATCTTCTGACTCAGGACATTTGACTTGGCGTTCTGCCTGGATGTAGGTGATCAGGTTGTTTCAGATGATGCTTTTGTGTCCATAGCGGCCTCCAATAGGGGTTGGGCTCAGGGGACATGAAGGTTCCTCTTAATCTGGTCAACTGTGAGTGACACAGTTCCTTGGGGATGGCAGGCCCATTCCTGTGGTGTGACTCCAGAGACCCCATCCTGGAGGGAATGTGAGCCATGGTTTTGGGAGAGAAGTCTGCAAACACAAACTTGGGTTAGGGTTAGTGGCAAGGTGTTCACAGGCCCAATGCATAAACCTGGAGGGCAGCTCGTCCAGAACTGTAAATCAGGTGACTCGAAGGCAGTAGTACAGACATTTTTATCTCAATTGTATGTCAAAAATGGCCTCTGAATGCAGATGTGGTCTTATGGGTCCATGGAGATTTTTCGTCTTTAAGGATCCTGGTGACTCCCCATAGTTTGGTTCATTTTTCGGGGAAGGGAAGAGTGCTCTTTTCTATCTTAGGGGTGCCCCAAAACAGGGATTCCAGAGTCGAACTCTGGATCTGGGCACCTGGAACATTCCACCAAGGGTTAGAATTTGGGCCTAGGGGTATGCCAGGTCTGCAATGTGGGTCCTGGGGGTGCAACTGAGAGTGTTTGTTTGAAAGCATGCTCAGACAGAGGGACACAATGCCTGCTTGTGCCCGTGGCAGCCCTCAGGAGTGGGCGTGGTCTCACTGGCCATGCTGCTGGCTCCCTATCTGAAGGTTGAACACCCATCCCAACTTCCAGGAATCCTGCCATGGGGAAGGTGGAGTTCTCTATTGTGCTTCAGGTTTCCCCATTTGTAGGGTTTCCAGGAAAGGTCTGGGGACAGATGCCTGAATATCAGTATTGGGTAGAGATTACGGCCCTGGTCCATGGCCGGTCTCACACGCTGGATATGGGCCCCGCCCTCTGGTAGGCTGACATGAGGATGCGGCTCAGGCTCTGTCAGACACAGAACTAGTGGCCAGGGCAGCCTATAAATCGGGGTTTTCTCGATGGCCAAGCAGATTGATCCTCATGTGGAGTTTCTGGGCAGACTCATCAGACCTTTCTTCTTTCTAATGGGAAGGCAGAATACTGCGTTGTGGTTCCAGAATTCCCTTGTGGACCATTAGGGTGAGGAGGGAATTGTAAACCCAATCTATGGTAAAATTGAGTGCCAAGCAAAAGGCATTTCCGGTGTGAAGCACCTGATTCGAATATCCAGAGCCTGAGTAAGGGCGGATCTTAGATGTTTGCTCATGCTGGGGTTTGTTTCTATGATGATCGACAAATGTAGGGGTGGTGTCTAGAAGCCGTGGAGGATTTCCCAGGCTGGGGCATGTGAGATGCTCCAAATAGCAAGGTTCCCTTCTACTGGACATGGGCATTCTGGTTGTTTGCTCCAGGGTCCCCCATGTGGAAAGTTTGGGTAGGAGAGCACTCCCACATGGAAGCCTGGAAAGCACATCTCCACTGACCATTTTAGCTAAGGAACATGGCAGGTTCGTTCTGGTGGCTCTGGGGCAATGTACCAAGGTCATGAGTTGACATGTAGTCACATGAAGATGGGTCACAATGCTGGGTTGTTACCAGGGAGATCTTAGAATGTCATGGTGGCTAAGGGCACATGCAAGATTCATCTATCCTGCGGGTTTGACACAGGTCCAAGAGCACAGCTTCCATCCGGTTACAGGATATGTTCAGTTTGGGGCTCAGGGACCACATGTTGTATCACAAGTTGGTATTCCAGAACTGGACTCTGAGGACAGATGCCTGAAAACGTAATCTAGCATTCTAATGAGGCCCTAGGGGCATATCAATTTTCTTACTCTGGACTATTGACTTCCTTGTCTGCCAGGATGGAGGTGATCAGGGCATTTCAGAATGTGCGTTTGCATTCAGAGTGGCCTCCAATATTGGGGTGAGCTCAGGGGCCTTGCAGGTTTCTCCTAATCTGGAGTGGTGGGGAAAATGTGACAGGCACATTTTCCATGGGGATGGCAGGCACAGTCCTGTGGTGTGGCTCCAGAGATCCCATCCTGGAGGGCATGTGAGCCATGGTTTTAGGGGAGAAGTCTGCAAACACAAACTGGGATTATGGTTAGTGGCGAGATGATCGCAGGCCCAATGCATAGACCTGGAGGGCAGCTCATCAGGAACTGTAGATCTGGTGACTCGAACTATAAATCAGGATGTAGCATAGGTTTTGGAATCTGGATTGTGTGTCCAGGATGGCCTCACAATGCAGGTGTGCTCTCATGGGTCCATGGAAGATTTTTCATAAGGATCCTGGAGGCTCCCAATAGTTTGGTGGCTTTCACGGAGAAGGGAAGAGTGCTGTATTCCATCTAGGGGTGCCCCAAAACAGGGATTCCAGAAATGGGCTCTGGGTCTCAGCACCTGGATAATCCCACTAAGGGTTAGGAATTGTTCTGGGGGTGTACCAGTTGTGCAATGCAGGATCCTGGAGGTGCAACTGAGAATGCTTGTTTGAAAGCATGCTCAGTCTGAGGGTCATGATGCCTGCTTGTGCCCAGTGAGGCTCACAGGAGTGGGTGTGATCTCTTTGGCCATCGAACTTGCTCCCACTCTGAGGGTTGCACAGCCATCCCAACAGCAAAGATTACTGCCATGTGGAAGGAGCAGTTCCTATTGTGCTTCAGTATCCCACATTGGCAGGGATTAGAGAAAAGGTCTGGGCATAGATACTTTTATTGTAAGGATGGTTAGAGATGACAGACCTGGGCCAGGATGGTCTCAAATGCTGGATATAGGGGCCACTCTCTGGGTGACTGACATGGGGTCGGGGCTCAGGCTCTGTCAGACACAGCTCTAGTGGCCAGGGCAGCCTATAAATCATGGTTCCGTCGAGGGCCAAGCAGATCTATACTCATTTGTATTTTCTGGGCAGACTCACCAGGACCTTATTCTATGAGAAAGGCAGAATGCTGCATTGTGCCTCCAGTATTCCTGATCAAGAGTGCGTGGGGACCAGTAGGGTGAGGATGGAATTGTTAACCCAAGCTATGGTTAAATTCATTGCCAATTGAATGGCATTTCCAGTGTGCAGCACATCTAAGTCGAGATATCTGGCACCTGAGTAAGGGAGGATGTCAGATTTATTCTCGCTGGACACTGTGTCTATGATGACTGACAAATGGAGGGGTGGTGTTGAGGCCATGGAGGATTTCCCACGTTTAGGCTTGACAGATGCTACAAACAGCATGGTTTCCTTCTACCAGACAGGGGAGGTCTGTTTTTTTTGCTCCTGGTTCCCCCATGTAGAAAGTTTGGGTAACAGAGCACTCCTGCATGGATGCCAGGAAAGCACACCTCCATTGACTATTGCAGCTGAGGAACATGACAGGTCCGTTCTGGTGGCTCTGGGGCGATGTACGAGGCCTTGGGTTGACATGGAGTCTCATGAAGATGGGTCACAATGCTGGTTTGTTACCAGGGAGATCTTAGAATGATGAATGCGTGCAGGATTCATCTATCATCTACCCTGAGGGTTTGTCACATGCCTAACAGCATGGCTTCCTTCTTGGGACAGATTTTCTGTTGTCTTGCTCAGGGGCCACATGTTGTATCATAAGCTGTTATTCCAGAACAGGCTTCTGAGGACAGACGCCTGAAACCTAATCTAGGGTTCCAGTGAAGTCCAACAGACATGTCAGGTTCAATCTTCTGATTCAGGATCATTGTCTTCGTTGTCTGCCTGGATAGAGGTAATCAGGGTGTTTCAGACTGCGCTTTTGCATCCAGAGAGGACTCCAGTATTGTGGTAGGCTCAGGGGCATTGCAGTTTTCTCCTAATCTGGAGGGTTGGGGCAACTGTGACAGGCACTGTTTCCTTGGGGATGACAGGTTCATTCCTGTGGTGTGGCTCCAGATACCCCATCCTTGAGGGCATGTGAGCCATGATTTTGGGAGAGAAGTCTGCAAACACAAACTTGGATTAGGGGTAGTGGTGAGGTGATCACAAGCCCAATACATAGAACTGTAGGGCAGCTCATAAGGAACTGTAAATCCGTAGACACAAAGGCGATAGCACAGGCTTTTCTATGTGGGTTGTGTGTCTAGGATGGCCTCGCAATGCAGGTGTGGTCTCATGGGTTCATGGGAGATTTTGCCTCTCTAAGGATCCTGGAGGGTCCCAATAGTTTGGTGGCTTTCTCAGAGAAGGGAAGAGTGCTGTTTTCCATCTTAGAAGTGCCCCCAAACAGGAATCCCAGAGAGGGGCTCAGGGTCTTGGTGCCTGGAAAATCCCACCAAGGGTTAGGATTTGGGCCTAGGGGCGTATCAGGCCTGCATTTTGGGATCCTGGAGGTGCAACTGTAAGCGTTTGTTTGAAAGCCTGTTCAGGCTGAGGGGCACAATGCCTGCTTTTGTGCAGGGCGGCACTAAGGAGTGGGTCTCATTGGCCATGCAGCTGGCTCCCACTCTGAGGGTTGGACACCTATCCCAACAGCCAGGAATCCTGCCATGGGAAAGGAGGAGTTCCTTATTGTGCTTCAAGTTCCCCCATTGTTAGGGATTCCAGCAAAGGTCTGGGAACAGATGCCTGAATACCAAGGATGACTGGAGATGACTGCCCTTGGATATGGCCGGTCTCACGTGCTGGATATGGGCCCCACCATGTGGGGGCCTGACACTAGTTCGAGGCTCAAACTCGGTCAGACACAGCACTAGTGGCCAGGGCAGCATCGAGGGCTGAGTAGAATCATCCTCATGTGAGTTTCTGGGCAGACACGCCAGGCCATACTTCTTTCTATGGGGAAGGCAGAAGGCTGCGTTGTCACTCAGAATTCACTATCAAGAGGGATTGTGGAACAGAGGGTGAGGATGGAATTGTAACCGAAGCTAGGGTTAAATTCAGTGCCAAGCTAAAGCCAGTTCCAGTGTGCAGTGGCTGATTTAAATATCCAGCACCTGAGTAAGGGGGGGATGTCAGATATTTGCTCACGGTGGAGTTTGTGTCTATGATGAACAACAAATGGAGGGGTGGTGTCAAGAGGCCATGGAGGTTTTCCATCACTTTGTCTTGTGAGATGCTCCAAACAGCAAGGTTTCCTTCTACTGGTCAGGGGGAGTCTGGTTTGGTCGCTCCAGAGTTCCCCATGTGGAAAGTTTGGGTATCAGAGCACTCCACATGGATGCCTGGAAAGCACATCTCCATTGCTCATTGCACCTGCGGAACATGGCAGGTTCATTCTGGTGGCTCTGCGGCAAAATACCTAGGCCTTGAGTTGACATGGAGTCTCATGAAGATGGGTCAAAATGCTGCTTTGTTACCAGGGAGTTCTTAGAATGTGCTGGTGGCTAAGGGGCCATGCAGGATTCATCTACCCTGAGGGTTTGACACAGTTCCAAGAGCATGGATTCCTTTTGGGGACAGGAGATGTTCTGTTGTGTGGCTCAGGGATGACATGTTGTACCTTCAGTTGATATTCCAGAACAGGCCTATGAGGACAGATGCCTGAAAACCTAATCTAGGGTTCCAGTGAAGTCCTACAGGCATATCCGGTTTAATCTTCTGACAGGACCATTGTCTTGGATGTGTGCCTGGATGGAGCTGATCAGAGTGGTTCAGACTGCACATTTGCATCCAGAGTGACCTGCAATCTTGGGGCTGGCTCAGGGTTCTTGCAGCTTTCTCCTAATCTGGAGGTTTTAGGCAACTGTGACGGGAAGAGTTTCCTTGGGGATGGCAGGCCTATTCCTGTGGTGTGGCTCCAGTGACCCCATCCTGGAGGGCATGTAAGCCATGGTTTTTGGAGAGAAGTCTGAAAACTCAAACTCAGGTTAGGGTTAATGGCGAAATGATGACACACCCAATGCATAGACCTGGAGTGCAGCTGGTCAGGAACTGTAAATCGGGTGACTTGAAGGCGGTAGCACAGGCTTTTGTATCTGGATTGTGTGTCTGGGATGGCCTCGCAATGCAGGTGTGCTCTCATGGTTTCATGGGAAATTTTTCATAAGGATCCTGGAGGCTCCCAATAGTTTGGTGGCTTTCTCGGGAAGGGAAGAGTGCTGTTTTCCATCTTAGAGAATCCCCAAACAGGGACTCCAGAGATGGTCTCTGGGTCTGGGCACCTGGAAAATGCCACCAATGGTTAGGATTTAGGCCTAGCGGAGTACCAGTCTGGCAATGCGGTACCCTGGAGGTGATACTGAGATGGATTGTTTGAAATCATGCTCAGGCATAGGGTCACAATGCCTGCTTGTGCCAAGGGTGACCCACAGGCGTGGGTGTGGTCTCTTTGGCCATGCAGCTGGCTCCCACTCTGAGGGTTGGAAAGCCATCCCAACAACTAGGATTCCTGCTGGGGAAGGAGCAGTTCTCTATTGTGCTTCAGGATCCCCCATTGGCAAGGATTCCAGCAAAGATCTGAGGACAGATGCCTGAATACCAAGGATGGTTAGAGATGACGACTTGGGCCAAGCCGGTCTCACATGCTGGATATGGGTCCCGCTCTCTGGGTGACTGACACGAAGTCAGGGCTCAGGCTCTGTCAGACACAGCACTAGTGGTCAGGGTATTCTATAAATCGTGGTTCCCTCGAGGGCCAAGCATATTGGTCCACATTTGTATTTTCTGAGCAGACTCACCAGGACCTTCTTCTTTCTATGAGGAAGCCAGAAGGCTGTGGAGTGGCTCCAGAATTCCCTATCAAGTGGGCTTGCAGAATAGTAGGTTGATGATAGAATTTTAAACCCAAGTTATGTTTAAATTCAGTGCCAAGCGAAAGGCTCTTCCAGTGTGCAGTGGCTGATTCGAGATATCCAGCACCTGAGTAAGAATGGATGTCAGATGTTTCTCACTCTGGAGTTTGTGTCTATGATGACCAACAAATGGAGGGGTAGCTTCAAGAAGTAATGAGGATTTCCAAATCTGGGGCTTGTGAGATGTTCCAAACAGCATGATTTCCTTCTGTCAACAGGGGGAGTCTGGTTTGTTTACTCCAGAGTTCCCCATGTGGAAACTTTGGGTAGCAGACCTCTCCCGCATTGATGCCTGAAAATACACTTCCACTGACCATTGCAGATGAGGAACATGGCAGGTTCATTCTGGTGGTTCTACAATGAAGTACCAAGGCCTTGAGTTGACAAAGAGTCTCATGAAGATGGGTCAAAATGCTGCTTTGTTAACAGCGAGATCTTAGAATGCGCTGTTGGCTAAGGGGCCATGCAGGATTCATCTACCCTGAGGGTTTCACACAGGTCCAAGAGCATGGCTTCCTTCTGGGGACAGGAGATGTACTGTTGTGTGGTTCAGGGACCACATGTTGTATCATAAATTGGTATTCCAGAACAGGCCTCTGAGGACAGATTCCTGAAAACCTAATCTAGGTTTCCAGTGAAGTCTTAAGGGCTTGTCAGGTTCAATCTTCGGACTCAGGACCATTGTCTTTGGTGTGTGCCCGGATGGAGCTGATCAGGGTGTTTCAGACTGCACATTTGCATACAGAGCAGCCTCTAATCTTGGGGTTGGCTCAGGGTCCTTGCAGGTATCTCCTAATCTGGCGGGTTTGGTCAACTGTGACAGGCACAGTTTCCTTGGGGATGGCAGGCCCATTCCTGTGAAGTGGCTCCAAAGACCCCATCCTGGAAGGCATGTGAACCCTGGTTTTTGGAGAGAAGTCTGAAAACACAAACTCAGGTTAGGGTTAGTGGCGACGTGATCACACGCCCAATGTATAGACCTGGAGGGCAGCTGGTCGGGAACTGTAAATCGGGTGACTCGAAGGCGGTAGCACAGGCTTTTGTATCTGGATTGTGTGTCTGGGATGGCCTCGCAATGCAGGTGTGCTCTCATGGGTCCATGGGAGATTTTTCATAAGGATCCTGGAGGCTCCCAATAGTTTGGTGGCTTTCTTGGGGAAGGGAAGAGTGCTGTTTTCCGTCTTAGGGTTGCCCCCAAACAGGGATTCCAGAGATGGGCTCAGGGTCTTGGCGCCGGGAAAATGCCACCAAGGGTTAGGATTTGGGCCTTGGGGCGTACCAGCTGTGCAATGCAGGATCCTGGAGGTGAAAATGAGAAGGCTTGTTTGAAATCATGCTCAGGCTGAGGGTCAAAATGCCTGCTACTGGCCAGGGCGGCCCACAGGAGTGGGTGTGGTCTCATTGGCCATGCAGCTGGCTCCTGTTCTGAGGTTTGGACAGCCTTCCCAACAACTAGGATTCCTGCCATGTAGAAGGAGCAGTTCTCTATTGTGCTTCAGGATCCCAATTGGTAGGGGTTCCAGCAAAGTTCTGGGGACAGATGCCTGAATAACAAGAATGATTAGAGATGACGACCTGGGCCAGCCCAGTCTCACATGCTGGATGTGGGTCCCGCTCTCTGGGTGACTGACACGAGGTCGGGGCTCAGGCTCAGTCAGACACAGCACTAGTGGCCAGGGCTGCCTATAAATCGTGGTTCCCTCGAGGGCCATGCAGACTGATCCTCATTTGTATTTTCTGGGCAGACTCACCAGGCCCTTCTTTTTATGGGGATGGCAGAATGCTGTGTTTTGGCTCCAGAATTTCCTACCAAGTGGGCTTGCAGACTAGTAGGTTGAGGATGGAATTGTGAATCCAAGTTACGGTTAAATTCAGTGCCAAGTGAAAGGCTGTTTTAGTGTGCAGTGGCTGATTCCAGATATCCAGCCCCTGAGTAAGGATGGATGTCAGACGTTTGCTCACTCTGGAGTTTGTGTCTATGATGACCAACAAATGAAGAGGTGGCTTCAAGAAGCCATGGAGGATTTCCAAAGCTGGAACTTCTGAGATGCTCCAAACTGCAAGGTTTCCTTCAATCGGATAGGGAGTGTGTTTTGCTTGCTCCAGATTTCCCAATGTCGAAATTTTTGGTAGCAGAGCTCTCCTGCATGGATGCCTGTAAAGCACACCTCCATTGACTCTTGCAGATGAGGAACATGGCAGGTTCATTCTGGTGGCTCTGATGCGAAGTATCAAGGCCTTGAGTTGACATGGAGTCTCATAATGATGGGTCACAATTATGGTTTGTTACCAGCGAGATCTTAGTATGTGCTCTTGGCTAAGGGGCTGTGAAGTATTCATCTACCCTGAGAGTTTGACACTGGTCCAAGAGCATGACTTCCTTCTGGGGACAGGAGATGTTCTGTTGTGTGGCTCAGGACCACATGTTGTATCATAAGTTGATATTCCAGAACAGGCCTCTGAGGAAAGATGCCTGAAAACCTAATCTAGGGTTCCAATGAAGTCCTAGTGGAATGTCAGGTTCAATCTTGTGACCAGGACCATTGACTTGGGTGTGTGTCTGGATGGAGGTGATCAGGGTGTTTCAGACTGCGCATTTGGGAACAGAGCAGCCTCCAATATTGAGGTGGGCTTAAAGGCCTTGCAGGGTTCTCCTAATCTGGAGTGTTTGGGCAACTCTGACGGGCACAGTTTCTTTGTGTATGGCAGGCCCAGTCCTGTAGTGTGGCTCCAGAGACCCCATCATGGAGGGCATGTGAGCCATTGTTTGGGGAGAGAATTCTGTAAACACAAACTTGGTTTAGGGTTAGTGGTGAGGTGATCGCAGACCCAATGCAGTGACCTGGAGGGCAATTCATCAGGAACTGTAAATCGGGACACTCAAAAGCGGTACCACAGGCTTCTGTATCTGGATTGTGAGTTCAGGATGGTCTCAGAATGCAGGTGTGGTCTCATGGTTCCATGGGAGATTTTTCATCTCTAAAGATCCTGGCGACTCCCAATAGTTTGGTGGTTTTCGTGGGGAAGGGAAGAGTGTTGTTTTTCATTTTAGGGGTGCCCCAAAACAGGGATTCTGGAGATGGGTTCTGGATATTGGTGCCTGGAAATCCCCACCAAGTGTTAGGATTTGTGCCTTGGGGTGTACCAGGCCTGCAATATGGGATCCTGGAGGTGCCACTAAGAGGGATTGTTTGAAAGCATGCTCAGGCTGAGTCTCACAATGCCTGTTTGTGCCCAGTGCCACCCTCAAGCGTTTCATGGTCTCATTGGACATGCAGCTGGTTACCACTCTGAGGGATGAACACCCACCCAAAGAGCCAGGATCCCTGCCATGGTGGAAAGAGGAGTTCTCTATTGTGCTTCAGGATCCCCCATTGGCAGGGATTTCAGCAAAGTTCTAGGGACAGATACCTGAATACAAAGGATGGGTAGAGATGACAGACCTGGGCCATGGCCAGTCTAACATGCTGTATATGAGCCCCGCTTTCTGGGTGGCTGACACTAGTTCAAGGCTCAGTCTCTGTCAGACCCAGAACTAGTGGCCAGGGCAGCCTATAAATCGGGGTTCCCTCGAGGGCAGAGCAGATTGATCCTCAGCTGGAGTTTCTGGACAAACTCATCAGTACCTTCTTCTTTCTATGGAAAAGGTAGAATGCTGTGTTTTGGCTCCAGAATTCCCTATCAAGGAGGCTTGGGAACCAGTAGGGTGAGGATGAAATTGTAAACCCAAGCTATGGTTATATTCAGTACCAAGCAGAAGGCAGTTCCATGGTGCAGCGGCTGATTCGAGATGTCCAGCACCTGAGTAAGGGCAGATGTCAGATGTTTGCACACACTGGAGTTTGTGTCTATGATGACCAACAAATGGAAAGGTGGTGTCAAGAGGCAATGGAGGATATCCCATGCTGGGACTTGTGAGATGCTCCAAGCAGCAAGGTTTCCTTCTGTGGGACATGGGAAGTCTGGTTTGTTGGCTCTAGGGTCCCCAGTGTGCGAAGTTTGGGTAAAGAAGCACTCCTGCATGGATGCCCGAAATCACAGCACAATTGACCATTGCAGCTGAGGAAGATGACTGGTTTGTTCTGGTGTCTCTGGGGCGAACGAAGTACCAAGGCCTTTAGTTGACATGGAGTCTCATGAAAATGGGTCACAATGCTGGTTTGTTACCAGGGAGATCTTAGAATGTGATGGTGGCTAAAAGTCCTGCAGGATTCATCTACCATGAGGGTTTGACACAGATCCAAGAGCATGGCTTCCTTCTGGAGACAGGAGATGTTATATTGTGTGGCTCAGGGACCTCATGTTGTATCATAAGTTGGTATTCCATAACAGGCCTCCGAGTACAGATGCCTGAAAACCTAATCTAGGTTTCCACTGAAGTCCAAGGGAGATGTCAGGTTCAATCTTGATTCAGGACCATTGACTTGGGTGTCTGCCTTGATGGAAGTGATCATGGTGTTTCAGACTGTGCATTTGCCTCCAGAGAAGCCTCCAATATTGGCATGGGATCAGGGGCCTTGCAAGTTTCTCCTATTCTGGAGGGTTTGGGCAACTGTGATGGGCACACTTTCTGTGGGAGTGGCAGGACCACTACTGTGTTGTGGCTCCTGAGACCCCATGAGGGCATGTGAGCCATGGTTTTGGGAGGGAAGTCTGCAAATACAAGCTCCTGTTATGGTTAGTGGCGAGGTGATCGCAGGTCCAATGCATAGTCCTGGAATGCAGCTCCTCAAGATCTGTAAATTGGGTGACTCAAAGGCAGTAGCACAGTTTCTTCTATCTAGATTGTGTGTAGGATGGGCTCAGAATGCATGTGTGGTCTCATGGGTCCATGGGAGATTTTTCCTCTCTAAGGATCATGGTTGCTCCCCATGGTTTGGTGTCTTTCTCGCGGAATGGAGGACTGCTTTTCTCCATCTTAGGGGTGCCACAAAAAAGGGATTCTAGAGGCGGCCTCTGGGTCTCTGCGCCTGGAAAATCCCGCCAAGGGTTAGGATTTAGGCCTAGGTGCGAACCAGGCCTGCAATGCGGGATCCTGGGTGCAACAGAGAGGGCTTAAGCAAGCTTGAAAGCATGCTCAGGGTGAGGGACACGATGCCTGCTCATGCCCACTTATGAGTGGGTGTTGTCTTATTGGCTATGCAGCTGGCTCACACTCTGAGGGTTGTTAACCCATCCCAACACTCAGCATTCTTGCCATGGGTAAAGAGGAGTTCTCTACTGTGCTTCAGGATCCCCCATTGAAGGGATTCCAGCAAAAGTATGGGGACAGATGCCTGAATAGCAAGGATGGGTAGACATGACGCACCTGGGTAATGGCTGCTTTCACATGGTGGATATGGGCCCCATTCTCTGGGTGGCTGATACGAGGCCAGAGCCCAGGCTCTGTTAGACAGGACACTAGTGACCAGGAAGCATATAAATCCAGGTTTCCTCAAGGGAAGAGCAGATTGATCCTCATGTGGTTTCTGGTCAGACTCACCAGGACCTTCTTCTGTCTATGGGGAAGGCAGAATGCTGTGTTGTGGCTCTGGAATTCCATTTCAAGAGGGCTTAGGGACCAGTAGGGTGAGGATGGAATTTTAAACCCAAGCTACAGTTCAATTCAGTGCCAAGCAGAAGACAGTTCCAGTGCGCAGCGGCTGATTCCAGATATCCAGCACCTGAGTAAGGACAGACGACTGATGTTTGCTCACACTGGAGTTTGTTTCTATGTCGACCAACAAATGGAGGGGTAGCTTCAAGAGGCCATGGAGGATTTCTCATGCTGGGGCTTGTGAGATGCTACGAAAACAAGGTTTCCTTGTACTGGACAGGGGTAGTCTGGTTTGCTTGCTGCAGGATTCCCATGAAGAATGTTTTGGTAGCAGAGCACTCCCGCATAGATGCCTTGATTTCACACCTCCATTGACCATTGCAGCTGAGGCACACGGGTGGTTCATTCTGATGGCTCTGTGGCGAAGTACCAAGGCCTTGAGTTGACATGGAGTCTCATGAAGATGGGTCACAATGCTGGTTTATTACCAGGGAGATCTTAGAATGTGCTGATGGCTAAGGGACTGTGCAGGATTCATCTACCCTGAGGGTTTGACACAGGTCCACGAGCACGGTTTCATTACTGGAACAGGAGATGTTCTGTTGTGGGGCTCAGGGACCACATGTTGTATCATAAGTTGGTATTCTAGAATAGGCCTCTGAGGACAGATGCCTGAAAACCTAATCTAGGGTTCCAATGATGTCCTAGTGGCTTGTCAGTTTCAATCTTCTGACTCAGGCCCATTGACTTGGGTGTCTGCCTGGATGGAGGTGATCAGGGTGTTTCAGACTGCACATTTATGTCCAGAGCAGCTTCAGTTATTGGGGTGGGCTCAGGCACCTGCTTGGGGTGGGCTCAGGTGCCTTGCAGGTTTCTCCTAATCTGGAGGGTTTGGGCAAATGTGACGGGCACAGTTTCCGTGGGGGTGGCAGGACCACTACTATGTTGTGTCTCCTGAGACCCCATTCTGGAGGGCATGTGAGCCATGGTTTTGGGAGGGAAGTCTGCAAACACAAGCTCCGGTTATGGTTACTGGCGAGGTGATTGCAGGCCCAATGTGTAGATCTGAGGGCAACTCGTCAGGAACTGTAATTAGGGTGACTGGAAGGCGGTAACACACACTTTTCTATCTGGATTTTTTGTCTAGGATGGCCTCGGAATGCAGGTGTGGTCTCATGGGTTCATGGGAGATTTTTCTTCTCTCAGGATATTTGCATCTTCCCATAGTTTGGTGGCTTTATCAGGGAATGGAAGGGTGCTGCTTTCCATCTTAAGGGTGCCTTAGAACAGGGATTCCAGAGATGGACTCTTGGTTAGGGCGGCTGGAAAATCACACCAAGGTTTAGTATTTGGGTATAGGAACGAACCAGGCCTGCAATGCTGGATTCTGGTAGTGCCACTGAGAAGGCGTGTTTGAAAGCATGCTCAGGCTGAGGGTCACAATGCCTGTTTGTGCCCAGGGAGGCCCTCAGGAGTGGGCGTCATCTCATTGACCATGCAGCTGGCTCCAACTTTGTGGGTTGGACACCCATCCCAACAGCCAGGTTTCCTGACATGGGGAAGGAAGAGTTCTCTCTTTGCTTCCCATTTTCCATTGGCAGGGATTCCAGAAAAAGTCTAGGGACAGTTGCCTAAATACCAAGGATTGGTAGAGATGACGGACTTGGGCCATGGCCAGTCTCACATGCTGTATATGGGGCCCACTCTCTGGGTGGCTGACACTATGTCCTGGCTCAGGCTCTTTCAGACACAGAACTAGTGGCCAGGGCAGCCTATAAATTGGGGTTCCCTTGAGGGTGTAGCAGATTGATTCTCATGTGGGGTTTCTGGGCAGACTCACCAGGCTCTTCTTCTTTCTATGGGGAAGGCAGAATTCTGTACTGTGGCTCCAGATTTCCCTATAAAGAGGACTTGGGGACCAGTAGGGTGAGGATGGAATTGTAAACACAGCTAGGGTTCAATTCAGTGCCAAGTGGAAGTCATTTTCAATGTGCGGTGTCTTATTTGAAGTATCCAGCACCTGAGTAAGGGAGGATGTCAGATGTTTGTTCACACTGGAGTTTGTGTCTATAATGACTGACAAATGGCAGGGTGAGGTCAAGAGGCCATGGAGGATGTCCCACGTTGAGGTTTGTGAGATACTCAAAAGAGTAAGGTTTCCTTCTACTGGACATGTGGAGCCTGGTTTATTTGCTCCAGGGTCCCCCATCTGGAAAGGTTGGGTAGCAGAGCTCTCCCGCATGGTTGCCTGGAAAGCACACCTCCATTGACCATTGCAGGTTAGGAACATGGCAGGTTTGTTCTGGATCCTCTGGGGCGAACACCAAGGCCTTGAGTTGACATGGAATCTTTTGCAGATGGGTCACAATGCTGGATTGTTACCAGGTAGATCTTAGAATGTGCTGGTGGCTAAGGTGCCATGCAGGTTTCTCTTACCCTGAGGATTTGGCACAGGTCTAAAAGCACGGTTTCCTTCTCGGGACATGAGACATTCTGTTGAGTGGCTCAGGGACCACATATTGTATCATAAGTTGGTATTCCAGAACACGCCCTTGAGGATAGTTGCCTGAAATCCTAATATAGGATTCCAATTAGGTCCTAGGGGCATATCAGGTTCAATTTTCTGACTCAGAACCATTGACTTGGCTGTCTTGTGGATGTAGGTGATCAGGGTGTATCAGACTGTGCATTTGCATGCAGAGGGGCTGTCAATATTGGGGTGGGATCAGGGCCCTTTCAGTTTTCTCCTGATTTGAAAGTTTTGGGCAAATGTGACGGACCCCATTTCCTTGGGGGTGGCAGGCACAGTCCTGTGGTGTGGATCCAGAGACCACATCCTGGACGGCCTATGAATCAGGGTTTTGGGAGAGAAGTCTGCAAACACAAAATTGGGTTAGGGTTTGTGGCAAGGTGATTGCAGGCCCAGTGCCTAGACCTGGAGGTCAGCTTGGAAGAAATTGTAATTACAGTGACTGGAAAGCGGTAGGACAGGCTTCTCTATCTGCATTGTGTGTCCAGGATGGAATCAGAATGTAGCTGTGGTCTCATGGGTCCAAGGGAGATTTTCCCTCTCTAAGGATCCTGGCAGATTCCCATAGTTCGGTGGATTTTTTAAGAAAAGGAAGCGTGTTGTTTTCCATCTTATGGGTGCCCCAGAACAGGGATTCCAGAGATGGGCTCTGGGTCTGGGAGCCTTAAAATTCCCACCAAAGGTTAGGATTTGGGTCTAGGGACGTACCAGGTCTGCAATTCGGGATCCTGTTGGTGCAGCTGAGAAGGCTTGTTTGCAATCATGCTCAGGCTGAGGGTCACAATGCCTGTTTTTGCCCAGGGAAGCCCTCAGTACTGGCACAGTCTCATTGGCCATGAATCTTGCTGCCATGTTGAGGGTTGGACAAACATCCGAATAGCCAGGTTTCCTGTCATGGGGAAGGAGGAGTTCTCTATTCTGCTTTAGGTTCCCAAATTGGTAGGGATTCCAGAAAAGGTCTGGGGACAGATTCCTGAATACCTAGGATAGGTAGCAATGAAGGACTTGGGCTATGGCCAGTCACATGCTGGATATGGGGCCCGCTCTCTTTTTGGCTGACACTAGGTCTGGGCTCAGGCTCTGTTCGACACAGTGCTAGTGACCAGGGAAGTCTATCAATTGGGGTACCTTTGAGGCCCAAGCATATTGATCCTCAACTGGCGTACCTGGGTAGACTCACCAGACACTTCATTTTACTACGGGAAGGCAGAATGGTGGGTTGTAGCTTCAGAAATCCCTTTAAAACGGGCTTGATGACCAGTGGGTGAGGATGGTATTGTAAACACAAGCTAGGGTTCAATTCAGTGCGGAGCAGAAGGCCGTTCCAATGTGCAGCGGCTTCTTCGAGATATCCAGCACCTGAGTTAGGCCAGATGTTGGTGTTTGCTCACACTGGAGTTTGTGTCTATAATGACCGACAAATGCAGGGGTGGCGTCAAGAGTCCATGAAGGATTTCCCTTGCTGAGGCTTGTGAGATACTCCAAACAGCAAGGTCTCCTTCTACTGGACAGGTAGAGTCTGGTTTGGTTGCTCCAGCGCCCCCCATGTGGAAAGTTTGGGTAGTAGAGCTCTCTGGCGTGGATGCCTGTTAAGCACAACTGCATTGACCATTGCAGCTGAGGAACATGACAGGTTCATTCTGTTGGCTCTGGGGCCAAGTACCAAGGCCTTGAGTTGACATGGAATCTCTTGCAGATGGGTCACAATGCTGGTTTGTTACCAGGCAGATCTTATATTATGCTCTTGGCTGATGTTCCATGCAGCATACTCCAAACCTGAAGGTTTGGCACAGGTTGAAGAGCACGGTTTCCTTCTGGGGACATGAGATGTTCTGTTGTTTTGCTCAGGGACCACATGTTGTATCCTAAATTGGTATTGTAGAACAGGCTCTTGAGGACAGATGCCTGAAAAGCTATTCTAGGGTTCCAATGGTGTTCTAAAGGCATGTCAGGATCAATCATTTGACTCAGGTCCATTGACATGGTTGTCTGCCTGGATTGAGGTGATCAGAATTTTTTAGACTGCGCATTTCTGTTCAGAGCAGCCGCCAGTATGGGAGTGGGCACAGGGGTCCTGCAGGTTTCGCCTAATCTGGAAGGTTTGGGCAATTGTGATGGGCACAGTTTCCTTGGGTATGGCAGGCCCAGTCCTGTCGTGTGACTCCAGATACCCCATCCTTGAGGGCATGTGAGCCATGGTTTTGGGAGAGAAGTCTGCAAACACAAATTCAGGTCAGGGTTAGTGGCAATGTGATCGCAGTCCCAATGCGTACCTGGATGGCAGCTCGTCAGGAACTGTAATTAGGCTGACTCAAAGGTTTATGCAAAGGCTTTTGTATCTGGATTGTGTGTCCAGGATGGCGTCAGAATGCAGGCGTGCTCTCATGGGTCCATGGGAGATTTTTCCTCTCTAAGGATCCTGGAGGCTGCCAATAGTTTGGTGGCTTTTTGGGGGGAGGGAAAAGTGCTGTTTTCCATCCTAGTGCCCCAAAACAGGGATTACAGAGATGGGCTTTGGGTTGGGGCACCTGGAAAATCACAGCAAGGGTTAGGATTTGGGCATAGTGGTGTCAAAATCCTCAATGTGGGAATCTGGTGGTGCCACTGAGAGGGCTTGTTGAAAGCATGCTCAGGCTGAGGGTCACAATGCCTGTTTGTGCCCTGGGTGGCTCTCAGGGTTAGTGGTCTCTTTGTCCAAGCAGCTGGCTCCTACTTTGAGGTTTGGACACCCATCCCAACATCCAGGTTTCCTGCCATGGGGATTGAGGAATTCTCTATTGGACTTCAGGTTCCCGCATTGGCAGGGATTCCAGCAAAGGTCTGGGGACAGGTGCCTGAACACCAAAGATGGGTGAAATGACAGACTTGGGCCATGGCCGGTCTCACATGCTGGATATGGGCCCCGCTCTCTTGTTGGCTGACACTAGGTCGGGCCTCAGTCTCTGTCAGACACAGCACTAGTGGCCAGGGCACCGTACAAATAAGGGTTCCCTCGAGGACCGAGCAGATTGATCCTCATGGGGGGTTTCTGGGCAGACTCTCCAGGCACTTCTCTCTATGGGGAAGGAAGAATGATGCATTGTGGCTCCAGAATTCCCTATCAAGAGGGCTTGGGGAAAAGTAGGGTGAGGTTGGAATTGTAAACACAAGCTAGAGTTCAACTCAGTGCCAAGCGGAAAGCAGTTCCAATGTTCAGTGGCTTATTCGAGATCTCGAGCACCTGAGTAAGGGCGGATGCCAGATGTTTGGTCACACGGAGTTTGTGTCTATGATGACCAACGTATGGAGTGGTGGCATCAAGAACCCATGGAAGATATCTCACAGCGAGGGTTGTGAGATGCTCCAAGAAGTAAGGTTTCCTTCTACTGGACAGGTGGAGCCTGGTTTGTTTGCTCCAGTGCCCCCCAGTGGAAAATTTGAGTAGCAGAGCTCTCCCGCATGAATGCCTGAGAAGCACTCCTCCATTGACCATTGCAGCTGAGGAACAGGGAAGATTCGTTCTGGTGGCTCTGTGGCGAAGTACCAAGGCCTTGAGTTCACTTGGAATCTCTTGCAGATTGATCACGATGCTTGTTTGTTACTAGGGAGAACTTAGAATGTGGTGGTGTCTAAGGTGCTGTGCAGGATTGTCCTATCCCGAGGGTTTGGCACAGGTTGAAGAGCACGGTTTCCTTCTGAGGACAGGAGAGGTTCTGTTCTGTGGCTCAGGGTCCATATGTTGTATCATAAATTGGTATTCCAGAACAGGCCCCTGAAGACAGATGCCTGAAATCTTAATCTAGGGTTCCAATGAGGTGCTAGGGCATGTCAGGTTCAATCTTCTGACTCAGGAGCATTGACTTGGCTGTCTGCCTGAATCTAGGTTATCAGGGTTTTTCAAAATGCGCATTTGGCTCCAGAGCCACAACCAGTATTGGGGTGGGTACAAGGGCCTTTCAAGTTTTTCCTAATCTGGACGGTTTAGGCAACTGTGATGGGCACAGTTTTTTTTAGGGATGGCAGGCACATTCCTGGGTGTGGATCCAAAGACCTCATCTTGGAGGGCATATGAACCATGGTTTTGGGAGAGCAGTCTGCAAACACAAGTTCAGGTTAGGGTTAATGGCGAAGTGATCGCAGGCGAAATGCGTAGACCTTGAGCGCAGCTCGTCAGTAACTGTAATTAGTGTGAATTGAAGACATTAGCACAGGATTTTCTACCTGGATTGTGTGTCCAGGATGGCCTCAGAATTCAGGTGTTGTCTCATGGGTCCATGGAGACTTTTCTTTTATAATGATCCTGGTGGCACCCCATAGTTTGGTGGCTTTCTCGGGGAAGGGAAGTGTGCTGTTTTCCATATTAAGGGTGGCACATAACAGTGATTCCAGAGACTGTCTCAGATTGCGAACCTGGAAAATCCCACCAAGTGTTAGGATTTGGGCCTAGGGGCATACCAGCATGCAATGTGGAATACTGGTGGGGCAACGTAGAGGGCTTGTTGAAAGCATGCTCATTCTGAGGGTCATCATGCCTGTTTGTGCCCAGGGTGGCCCTTAGGAGTGGGCGTGGTCTCATTGGCCATGCAGCTGTCTCCCACTTTGCGAATTGGATACCCATCCCAACAGCCTATCTTTATTGTGTTTCAGGTTCCCCAATTGGCATGGTTTACAGCAAAGGTCTGGGGACAGGTACCTGAACACCAAGGATAGGTAGAGATGACAGACTTGGGCCATGGCTGGTCCCACATGCTAGATATGGGGACCGCTGTATGGTGCCTGACACTAGGTCGGGGCTCAGGCTCTTTCAGACACAGAATTAGTGGCCAGGGCAGTTTAAAAAATCGGGGTTACCTCAAAGGCCTAGCAGATTGATCCTCATGTGGGTTTTCTGGGCAGACTCACCAGGCACTTCTTCCTTCTATGGGGAAAGCAGAATGCTGCGTTGTGGCTCCAGATTTCCCTATCAAGAGGACTTGGGTACCAGTAGGTGAGGATGGAATTGTAAACACAAGCAAGGGTTCATATCAGTGCCAGCAGAATGCAGTTCCAATGTGCAGCAGCTTATTCGAGATATCTAGCACCTGAGTAAGGGCGGATGTCCGATGTTTGCTCACACTGGACTTTGTGTCTATGATGACTGACAAATGGAGGGGTGGCATGAAGAGGCCATGGAGGATTTCCCACGCTGAGGCTTGTGACATGGTCCAAACAGCATGGTTTCCTTCTACTGGTTTGTTTGCTCCAGGGTACCCATGTGGAAAGTTTTGGTAGCAGAGCACTCCCGCATGGATACCTGGAAAGCACACCTCCATTGACCATTGCATCTGAGAAACATGGCAGGATCATTCTGGTGACTCAGGAGCGAAGTATCAAGGCCTTGAGTTGACAAGGAATCTCATGCAGATGGGTCACAATGCTGATTTATAAGCAGGGAGATCTTGGAATATGCTGGTGGCTTAAGTGTCGTGCAGGAGTCTCCTATCCTGAGGGTTTGGCACAGGGCGAAGAGGTTTCATTCTGAGGACAGGAGATATTCTGTTGTGTGGCTCAGGGTCCACATATTGTATCATAAGTTGGTATTCCAGAACAGGCCTCTCAGGACAGATGCCTGAAAACCTAATCTAGGGTTCCAATGAGGTCCTAGGGGCATGTCAGGTTCAATCTTCTGACTCAGGAACTTTGACGTGGCTGTATGCCTGGATGTATGGGATCAGATTGTTTCAGACTATGCATTGGAGTCCAGAGCAGTCACCAATATTGCGGTGGGCTCAGGGGCCTTGCAGGTTTCTCCTAATCTGGAGGGTTTGGGCAAATGTGATGGGCACAGTTTCCTTGGTGATGACAGGCACAGTCCTATGGTGTGGCTCCAGAGACCCTATCCTGGAGAGCATGTGAGCCATGGTTTTGGGAGAGAAGTCTGCAAACACAAACTGGGGTTAGGTTTAGTTGTGGGGTGATAGCAGGCCCAAAGCATACACCTGGAGGGCAGCGCCTCAGGAAATGTAATTAAAGTGAATGGAAGGCAGTAGCACATGCTTTTCTATCTGTATTGTGTGTCCAGGATGGCCTCAGAATGAAGCTGTGGTCTCCTAGGTCCTTGGGAGATTTTTCCTCTCTAAGGGTCCTGACGGCTCCCCATAGTTTGGTGGCTTTTTAGTGAAAGGGAAGAGTGTTGTTTTCCATCTTAGCGGCACCCCAGAACAGGAATTTCAGAGATGAGCTCTGGGTCTGGGCAAGTGGAAAATTCCAACAAGTGATAGGATATGAGCCGAAGGGTGCACCAGGCCTGCAATGCGGGATTCTGGTGGTGCAACTGAGAAAGATTGTTTGAAAGCATACTCAGGCTGAGGGTCACACTGCCTCTTTCTGCCCAGGAAGGACCTCATGAGTGGGCGTGGTCTCATTGGCCATGAAACTGGCTCCCACTCTGAGGGTTGGACACCCATCCCAACAGCCAGGATTCCTGCCATGGGGAATAATAGTTCTCTATTGTGCCTCAGGTTCCCCCATTGCCAGGGATTCCAGCAAGGTCTGGGTACAGTTGTTTGAATCCCAAGGATGGGTAGAGATGAGGGACTTTGGCCATGGCCGGTCTCACATGCTGGATATAGGTCCCGCTATCTGGGTGGCTGACATTAGATCGGGGCTCAGGCTCTGTCAGACACAGCACTAGTGGTGATGGTAGCTTATAAATTGGGGTTCTCTGTAGGGCCGAGCAGGTTGATCCTCATGTGGAGTTACTAGGCAGACTCACCAGGCACTTCTTTCTATTGAGTAAGCAGAATTCTGTGCTGTGGATCCAGGATTCCTTATCAAGGGGGCTTGGGGACGAGTAGGGAGAGGATAGAATTGTCAACACAACCTAAGGTTAAATTCAGTGCCAAGAGGAAGGCAGTTCCATTGGGCAGCGGCTGATTGGAGATATCCAGCACCTGAGTAAGGGTGAATGTAAAATATTTGCTCACACTGGAGTTTGTGTCTATATTGTCTGACAAATGGAAGGGTTCCATCAAGAGGCCATGGGGGATTTTCCATGTTGAGGCTTGTGAGATGCTCCAAACAGCAAAATTTTTTTTTCTACTGGATGGGGGAGCCTGGTTTGTTTGCTCAAGGGTCCTCCATATGGAAAGTTTGGGGAGAAGAGCTCTTCCACATGGATGCCTGAAAATCACACCTGCATTGACCATTGCAGCTCAGGTACGTGATAGGTTCGATCTTGGGGCTCTGGAGCCATTTCCAAAGGGACTGAGTTGACATGGAGTTTCATTCTGTTGGAACACATTGCTGATTTGTATCCAGGGAGATGCTGGAAAATTTGGGTGGTCAGGGGCCATGCAGGATTCTCCTACACTGAGTCTTAGACACAGCTACCAAGAGCAAGGTATCCTTCTGGGGACAGGAGGGGTCTGTTGTGTGACTCAGGGAAAACATGTTGGCATATAAGACAGTACGGGGGAACAGTTCTTTCAGGACAGGCTCCTGAAAACCTAAGCTAGGGCATTGATGAAGTCCTAGGAGCATGCCAGGTTCAATATTCTGACTCTGGGACTTTGACTTGAATTTTGCCTGGAGGCAGGTGCTCACTGTGTGTCTTGTATCATAAGTTGGTCTTCCAGAACAGGCCTCTGAGGACAGTCGCCTGAAAACCCAATGTAGGGTTCCAATGAGGTCCTAGGGGCATGTCAGATTCTATCTTCTGACTCAGGAGCAATTACTTGGCTGTCTGCCTGGATGTAGGTGATAAGGGTGTTTCAGACTGTGCATTTGCATCCAGAGCGGCTGTCAGTTTTGGGGTGGGCTAAGGGACCTAGCAGGTATCTCCCAATTTGAGAGGTTTGGGCAACTATGATGGACAGTTTTTTTGGGGATGGCATGCACAGTCCTTGGTGTGGTCCAGAGACACCTTCCTGGATGGCATGTGAGCCACGGTTTCAGGAGAGAAGTCTGCAAACACAAATTCGGGTTAGGGTTAGTGGCAAGGTGATTGCAGGCCAAATACATAGACCTGGAGAGCAGTTTGTCAGGAACTGAAGTTAGGGTGACTGGAAGGCAGCATCACAGGCTTTTATATCTGGATTGTGTGTCCAAGATGGCCTCAGAATGCAGCTATGGCCTCATAGGTCAATGGGAGTTTTTTCCTCTCTAAGGGTCCTGGCAACTCCCCAAAGTTCAGTGGCTTTTTGGGGGAAGGGAAGAGAGCTGTATCCATCATATGGCTTCCCCATAGCAGGGTTTCCAGAGAGGAGCTCTTGGTCTGGGCGCCTGGAAAACCCCAAAAAGGCTTAGGATGTCAGCGTAGGGGCGTACCTGGCCTGCAATGCGGGATTCTGGTGGTGCCACTGAGAGGGCTTGTTTGAAAGCATACTCAGGCTGATGGTCACAATGCCTGTTTGTGCCCAGGGTGGCCCTCCAGAGTGGACGTGGTCTCATTGGCCATTTTGCTGGCTCCCACTGTGAGGGATGGACAACCATCCAAACAAAAGATTTTCTGTCATGGGGAGGGAGGGTTTCTCTATTACGCTTCTGGTTCCCCCATTGGCAGGGATTCCACCAAAAGTCTAGGGACAGATGACTGAATACCAAGGATGGGTAGAGATGATAGCCTTGGGCCATGGCCGGTATCAGATGCTGGATATGGGGCCCGCTCTCTGAGTGGGTAACACTAGGTCGGGGCTCAGGCTCTGTCAGACACAGCAGTAGTGGCCAGGGCAGCCTATAAATCAGGGTTCCCTTGGGGGCCGAGCAGATTGATTCTCATGAGGGGTTTTTAGGCAGACTCACCAGGCACTTCTTTCTATAGGGAAGGCAGAATGCTCCATTGTTGTTCCAGAATTCCTCATCAAGAGGGCTTGGGGTCTAGTAGGGTGAGGATGGAAGGGTAAACACAAGCTAAGTTTCAACTCTGCCAAGCTGAAGGCAGTTCCAATGTGCAGTGGGTTTTTCCAGATATCCAGCACCTGACTAAGGGTGGATGTCAGATGTTTGCTCACACTGGAATTGTTGTGTATGATGACCCACAAATGGAGGGGTGGTGTCAAGTGTCCATGGAGGATTTCCCATGCTGAGGCTTGTGAGATGCTCCAAACAGCAAGGTTTCCTTCTACTGGACAGGTGGAGCCTGGTTAGTTTGCTCCAGGGTCCCCCATCTGGAAAGTTTGGGTAGTAGAGCTCTCCGCCATGGATGCCTGGAAAGCACTCCTCCATTGACCATTGCAGTTGAGGAACATGGCAGGTTTGTTCTGATGGCTCTTGGGCGAAGTACCAAATCCTTGAGTTGACATGGAATCTCTTGCAGATGGGTCACAATGCTGGATTGTTACCAGGGAGATCTTAGAATGTGCTGATGGCTAAGGTGCCATGCAGGATTCTCCTACCCTAATGGTTTGGCACAGGTTGAAGAGCACAGTTTTTCCCTCTCCCATAGAAAGAAGAAATGCCCGGTGAGTCTCCCCAGAAACCCCATATGAGGATCAATCTGCTCAGCCCTCGAGGGAACCCCAATGTATACACTGCCCTGGCCACTAGTGCTGTGTCCGACAGAGCCTGAGCCCCGACCTACTGTCAACCACCCAGAGACCGGGCCCCATATCCATCATGTGAGATCCGCCCTGGGACAAGTCCATCTTCTCTAACCATCCTTGGTATTCAGGCATCTTTCCCCAGACTTTTGGTGGAATCCCTGCCAATGGAGGAACCTTATGCACATAGAGATCTCCATACCCATGGCAGGAAACCTAGATATTAGTATGGTCATCCAACCATCAAAGTGGGAGACAGCTGCAAGGCCAATGAGACCAGCCCACTCCTGACGGCCATCCTGGGCACAAATAGGCATTTTGACCCTCAGCCTGAGTGCACTTGGTACCACATTTCAGACCTGGTCCTAACCCTTGGTGGAATTGTCCAGGCCAAGAGACAGAGAGCCCGTCTCTTAAATCCCTGTTTTTGGGCACCCCTAAGATGCAAAACAGCACTCTTTCCTTCCCCGAAAAAGGCACCAAATTATGGGGAGCCGCCTGGATCCTTAGAGAGGAAAAATCGCCCATGGAACCATGAGACCACACCTGCATTCCGAGGCCATCCTGGACAAACAATCCAGATAGAAAAGCCTGTGCAACCACCTTCCAGTCACCCTAATTACAGTTCCTGATGAGCTGCCCTCCAGATCTCCGCATTGGGCCTCTGATCACATCACCAATAACCCTAACCCGAATTTTTGTTTGCAGACTTCTCTCCCAAAACCAGGCTCACATGTCCTCCAGGATGGTGTTCTGGAGCAAAACCACGGAACTGGGCCTGCCATCCCCAAGGAAACTGCACCAGTCAAAGTTGCCAAATCCTTTCAAAATAGGACAAATCTGCAAGATCCCTGTGTCCACCCCAATATTGGCGGCCGCTCTGGACACAAATGTGCAGTCTGAAACATGCTGATCACCTCCATCCAGGCAGACAGCCAAGTCAATGGTCCTGCGTCAGAATATTGAAACTGACATGCCACTAGGACCTCATTGGAACCCTAGATTAGGTTTTCAGGCATCTGTCCTTAGGGACCTCTTCTGGAATACCAACTTATGATACAACATGTGGTCCCTGAGCCACGCAATAGAACATCCCCTGTCCCCATAAGGAAACCATGCTCTTCGACCTGTGCCAAACCATCAGTGTAGGCGATGCCTGCATGGCAACTTAGCTACCAGCACATTGTAAGATCTCCCTGGTAACAATCCAGCAATGTGACCCATCTTCATGAGACTCCATGTCAATTCAAGGCCTTGGTAGTCACCCCAGAGCCACCAGAATGAACCTGCCATGCTACTCAGCTGCAACTGTCAATGGAAGTGTGCTTTCCAGGCATCCATGCGGAAGAGTTCAGCTCCCCAAATTTTCTCATGGGGGATCCTGGAGAAAAAAAAAAAAAAGACTCCACCTGTCCAGTAGAAGGAATCCTTGCTTTTTGGAGCATCTCACGAGCCCCAGCGTGGGATATCCTCATGGCCTCTTGACACCACCACTCCATTCGTAGGTCATCATAGACAGAAACCCCAGTGTGAGCAAAAATCTGACATCCATCCTTACTCAGGTGCTGGATATCTCGAATAAGCCGCTACACATTGGAATTGCCTTCCACTTGGCACTGAATTGAACCGTAGCTTGTGTCCACAATTCCATCCTCACACTACTGGTCCCCAAGCCCTCTTGATGAGGAATACTGAAGCCACAACGGAGCATTTTGCCTTACACATAGAATAATGAAGTGGCAGGTGAGTCTGCCCATAAATCCCACATGAGGATCAGTCTGCTCAGCCCTCCAGGGAACCATGATTTGTAGGCTGCCCTGGCCACTAGGGATGTGACTGACAGAGCCTGAGCCCCGACCTACTGTCAGTCACCCAGAGAGTGGGCCCCATATCAAGCATATGAGTCCGTCCATGGCCCAAGTCCATTATCTCTACCCATCCTTGGTATTCAGGCACCTGTCCTCAGAGCTTTGCTGGAATCCCTGCCAATGCGGGAACCTGAAGTCCAATAGAGAACTCCTCAAACACCATGGCACAAAACGTGGATGTTGGGATGGTTGTCCAAACCTCAACGTGGGAGCCAGCTGCATGGCCAATGAGACCACACCCACTCCTCAGGGCAGCCCTAGGCTCAAAAAAGCATTGTGACCCTCAGTCTGAGCATGCTTTCAAACAAACACTCCCAGTGGCACCACCAGGATGCCGTATTGCAGGTCTGGTATGCCCCTATGCCCAAATGTTGACTCTTGGTAGGATTTTCCAGGCGCCAGACCCAGAGCCTGTCTCTGGAATCCCTGTTCTGGGGCACCCTTAAGATGGAAAACAACATGCTTCCCTTCCCCGAAAAAGCCACCAAACTATGGGGAGCCACAGACCCTTAGAGAGGAAAAATCTCGCATGGACCTACGAGACCATACCTGCATTACGAGGCCATCCTGGACAAACAATCCAGATAGAAAAGCCTGTGCTTCTGCCTTCCAGTCACCCTAATAACAGTCCTGATGAGCTGCCGTCCAGGTCTAAGCATTGGGCCTCCTATCACCTCGCCACTAAACATAACTTGAATTTGTGTTTTTAGACTCCTGTCCCAAAGCCATGGCTCACAAACCCTCCAGGATGGGGTCTCTGGAGCGACACCACAGGACCAGTACAGCCATGCCCAAGGAAACTGTGCCCATCACAGTTGCCCAAAACCTCCAGATGATGAGAAATCTACAAGGCCCCTGCGCCCACCCCAATATTGGAGGCCGCTATGGACACAAATGTGCACTCTGAAACACCCTGGTCACCTCCATCCAGAAGAAACCCAAGCCAATGGTTCTGAGTCAGAAGATTGGAACTGACATGCCCCTAGGACTTCAATAGATCCCTAGATTAGGTTCTCAGCATCTCTCCTCAGAGGCCTATTCTGGAATACCAACTTATGATACAACATGTGGTCCCTGAGCCCCACAAAAGAACATCTCCTGTTCCCAGAGGAAACGTGCTCTTTGACCTGTGTTAAACCCTGAGTGTAAGAGACTCCTGCATGGCACTGTAGCCACCAGCACATTGTAAGATCTCCCTGGTAACAAATTAGCATTGTGTCCCATCTTCATGAGACTCCATGTCCACTCAAGGCCTTGGTCTTTCACCCCAGTGCCACCGCAACGAACCTCCCATGTTCCTCAGCTGCAATCGTCAATGGAGGTGTGAATCCAAGGTATCCATGTGGGAGAGCTCTGCTACACTAACTTTGCAAATGGGGGACCCTGGGGCAAACAATTGAGACTCCACCTGCCCAGTAGAAGAAAACCTTGGTGTTTGGAGAATCTCACAAGCCTCACTGTGGGAAATCCTCCATGGCCTCTTGAAGTCACCCCTCCTTTTATCTGTCTTCATAGACACAAACTCCATTGTGAGCAAATATCTGACATTTGCCCTTTCTCAGGTGCTGGATATCTTGAATAAGCCACTTCAAATTGGAATTGAATTCCGTTTGGCAAAAAATTAAACTGTAGCTTGTGTTTACAATTTCATCCTCAACCTACTGGTTCCTACGACCCCTTGATAGGGAATTCTGGAGCCACAATGCAACATTCTGCCTTACCCACAGAAAGAAGTGCCTGGTGAGTCTGAAAGCCCATGTGAGGATCAATCTGCTCTGGCCTCGAGGGAACCCCGATTTATAGGCTGACCTTGCCAAAAGTGCTATGTCTGAGAGACGCTGAGCACCGACCTAGTGTCAACCACCCAGAGAGTGGGTACCATATACTGCATGTGAGACCGGCCATGGCCCAGGTCTGTCATCTCTACCCATCCTTGGTATTCAGGCACCTGTCCCCAGACATTTTCTGGAATCCCTGCCAATGGGGGAACCTGTATCACAATAGAGAACTCCTCCTTCCCCTTGGCAAGAAACCTGGCTTTTGGGATGGATGTCAAACCCTCAAAGTGAGAGCCAGCTGCATAGCCAATGAGACCACGTCCACCTGTGAGGGCCACCCTGGGCACAAACAGGCATTGTGACCCTCAGCCTGAGTATGCTTTCGAACAAACCCTCTCAGTTGCACCACCAGGATCCCCCATTGAAAGCCTGATATGACCCTATGCCCAAATTCTAACCCTTGGTGGGATTTCTGAGGGGCCCATACCCTGATCCCGTCTATGGAATCCCTGTTTTGGGGCACCTGTAAGATGCAAAACAGCACTCTTTCTTTCCCGCGAAAAAGCCACCAAACTATGGGTTGCTGCCAGGATCCTTAGAGAGGAAAAATCTCCCATGGACCCAGGAGACCTCACCTGCATCCCGGCCATCCTGGACACACAATCCAGATAGAAAAGTCAGTGCTACCGCCTTCCAGTCACCCTAATTACAGTTCCTGATGTGCTGTGCTCAGCTCTATGCATAGGGCCTGCTTTCACCTCGCCAGCAATCCTAACCCGAACTTGTGTTTGCAGACTTCTCTCCCAAAACCATGGCCCACATGCTCTCCAGGATGGGTTTTCTAGAGCCACAGCACAGGACTGTGGCAGCCATAGGACTGTGCCTGCCATCCCCAAGGATGGCACAGTTGCCCCAAGGATCCACAGGATCATCACAGTTTCCTAAACCATTCAGATTAGGAGAAACTTGTGGAGCCTGAGACCACCCCAATATTTGCAGCCACTCCGGACGCAAATTAACAGTCTGAAACAACCTGATCACCTACAGCAAGGAGACAGCCAAGTGAATGTTTCAAAGACAGAAGATTGAACCTGATATGCCTAGGACCACATTGGAACCCTTGATTAGGTTTTCAGGCATCTGTCCTCAGCGGCCTGTTCTGGAATACCAACTTATGATACAACATGTTGTCCCTGAGCCACACAACAGAAGATCTCCAGTCCCCAGAAAGAAGCCGTGCTCTTTGACCAGTGCCAAACCCTCAGGGAAGGAGAATCCTGCAGGGCACCTTAGCCACAAGCACATTCTAAGACTTCCCTGGTAAGAAACCAGCATTATGACCTATCTGAAAGAGATTCCATGTCAACTAAGGCCTTAATACATCGCCCCAGATCCTCCAGAACAAACCTGACATGTTCCTCAGCTGCAATGGTCAATAGAGGTGTGCTTTCCAGGCACCCATGCGGGAGAGCTATGCTACCCAAACTTTCCACATGGGGGACACTTGAGCAAAACAAACAAAAAATACAAACAAACAAACAAAGAAAAAAAAAAAACAGGCTCCACCTGTCCAGTTGAAGGAAACCTTGTTGTTTGGAGCACCTCACAAACCTCAGCGTGGGAAGTCCTCCATGGCCTCTTGACGCCACCCCTCCTTTTGTCGGTCATCATAGACACAAACTCCAATGAGAGAAAACATCTGACATCTTCCCTTACTCAGGTGCTGGATATCTCGAAAAAGGTGCTTCACATACTAACTGCCTTCTGCTTGGCACTGAATTGAACCCTGGCTTGTGTTTACAATTCCATCCTCACCCTACTGATCCTAAAGCCCTATTGAAAGGGAATTCTGGGCCCACAACCCATCATTCTGCCTTTCCCATAGTAAAATGAAATGACTGGTGAGTCAGCCCAGAAACCTCAGTTGTGGATCAATCTGCTCAGCCCTCGAGTGAACCACGATTTATAGGCTGCCCTGGCCACTAGAGCTGTGTCTGACAGAGCCTGAGCCCCGACCTAGTGTCAGCCAACCAGAGTGTGGGCCCCATATCCAGCATGTGAGACCAGCCATGACCCAATTCCTTCAGCGGTACCCATCCTTGGTATTCAGGAACCTCTCCCCAGACCTTTCCTGGAATCCCTGGCAATAGGGTAAACTGAAGCACAATAGAGAACTCCTCCTTCCCCAAGGCAGGAAACCTGGCTGTTGGGATGGGTGTCCAACCCTCAGTGGGAGCCAGCTGCATGGCCAGTGAGACCACACCCAATCCTGAGGGTTTCCCTGGGCACAAACAGGCATTGTGACTCTCAACCTGAGCACGATTTCAAAGAAGCCCTTTCAGTTGCCCCAGCAGTTTCCCATATTGCAGGCCTGGTATGCCCCTAGGTCCAAATATTAAACCTTGGTGGGATTTTTGCTGCTGCCCTGACCCAGAGCCCATCTCTGGAATCCCTGTTTTGTGGCACTCCTAAGGAGGAAAACAACATTCTTCCCGTCTCCAAAAAAGCCACCAGACTATGGGGAGCCGCCAGGATCCTTAGAGAGGAAAAGTGTCCTATGGAACCATGAAATCACTGCATTCCGAGGCCATCTGGACACACAATCAATACAGAAAAGCCTGTGCTTCTGCCATCAGGTCAACCTAAACAATTTCTGACGAGCTGCCCTCCAGGTCTATGCATTGGGTCTGCTACCACCATGTCACTAACCCTAACCGAAATTTGTGTTTGCAGATTTCTCTCCAAAAACCATGGCTCACATGCTCTCCAGGATGGGGTCCCTGGAGTCACACAACAGGACTGTGCTGCTATCCCCAAGGAAACTGTGCCCATCAAAGTGGCCCAAACCTTGAAATTAGGAGAATCCTACAAGGCCTCGGAGCCCGCCCCAATATTGGTGGTGGCTCTGAACGCAAATGCACAGTCTGAAACAACCTGGTGACCTACTTCCAGGCAGACACCCAAGTCAAGGGTCCTGAGTCAGAAGATTGAAACAGTCATGCCCCTTGGACCACATTAGAACCCTAGATTAAGATTTCAGGCATCTGTACTCAGGGGCCTGTTCTGGAATACCAACTTAGGATACAACATGTGGTCCCTGGGCCACACAACAGAACATCTCCTGTTCCCACAAGGAAACTGTGCTCTTCTACCTGTGTCAAACCCTCAGGGTAGGAGATTCCTGCATGGAACCTTGGTCAACAGCACATTTTAAGATCTCCCTGGAAACAAATCAGCATTGTGGCCCATGTGCAAGAGATTCTGTGTCAATGTAAGGCCGTGATACTTTGACCCAGAGGCACCACAACGAACCTGACATGTTCCTCAGCAGCAATGGTCAGTGGAGGTGTTTCCTACAATTAATGTGGGAGAGCTCTGCTAGCCATACTTTCCACATGGGGGCCTCTAGAGCAAACAAACCAGAATCCAACTGTCCATTAGAAGGAAACATTGCTGTTTAGAGCATTTCACAGGCCTCAGCATGGGAAATAATACATGGTCCCTTGACAGCACCCCTCCATTTGTCAGTCATGGTAGACACACTCTACAGTGTGAGCAAACATCTGACAAACGCCCTTACTCAGGTGCTGGATATCTCAAATTAGCCACTGCACAATGGAACTGCCTTCTGCTTGGCACTGAGTTGAACCACATCATGTGTTTACAATTCCAACCTCACCCTACTGGTTCCCAAGCCCTCTTCATAGGGAATTCTAGAGCCACATGCAGGACTCTGCCTTCCCCATAGAAAGAAGAAGTGCCTCATGAGTCTTCCCAGAAAACCCACATGAGGATCGATATGATAGGCCCTCGAGGGAACCCCGATTTATAGGCTGCCCTGGACATTAGTGCTGTGTCTGACAGAGCCTGAGCTCCGACCTAGTGTCAGCCACCAAAGCAGCTGGCCGTATATCCAGCATGTGAGACCGGCCATGTCCCAAGTCTGTCATCTCTACCCATCCTTGGTATTCAGTTACCTGTCCCCAGAACTTTGCTGGAATTCCTGCCAAAGGGTAACCTGAAACACAATAGAGAACTCCTCCTTCCCCAAGGCAGGAAACCTGGCTGTTGTGATGGGTGTCCAACCCTCAAAGTCAGAGCCAGCTGCATGGTCTATGAGACCACGCCCACTCGTGAAGTCCACCCTGGGCACAAACAGGCATTGTGACACTCAGCCTGAACATACTTTCAAAGAAACCCTCTCATTTGCACCACCAGGATGCCTCACTGCAGGCCTGCTACGCCCCTAGGCCCAAATCCTAACACTTAGTGGAATTTTCCAGGTGTCCGGACCCAGAGGCCATCTCTGGAATCCCAGTTTGAGGCACCCCTAAGATGAAAAACAGCAGTCTTCCCGTTCCTGAAAAATCCACCAAACTATGGGAATCTGCCAGAATCCTTAGAGAGGAAAAATCTCCGATGGACACAGGTGACCACACGTATATTCCAAGGCCATCTTGGACACACAATCCAGATAGAAAATCCTGTGATACCGCTTTCCAGTCACCCTAATTACACTTCCTGACGAGCTTCCCACCAGGTCTACGCATTGGGCCTGTGATCACATTGCCACTAACCCTAGCCCTAATTTGTGTTTGCAGATTTCTCTCTAAAATCCATGGCTCTCATGCCCTCCAGAATGGGGTCTCTGGAGCCACACCACAGGACTTTCTTGTCATCCCCAAAGAAACTATGCCCGTCAGAGTTGCCCAAACCTTCCAGATTAGGAGAAACATGCAAGGCCCCTGAACCCACCGCAATATTGGCAGGTGGTAGGATGCAACTGCACAGTCTGAAGCACCCTGATCCCCTACATCCAGGCAGACAGTCAAGTCAATGGTCCTGAGTCAGAAGATTGAACCTGACATGCACCTAGGACCTCATTGGAACCCTAGGTTAGGTTTTCAGTCATCAGTCCTCAGAGGCCTGTTTTGGAATACCAACTTATGATACCATGTGTGGTTCCTGAGCCACACTTCAGACCATCTCCTGTCCCCAGAAAGAAACCGTGCGCTTCGATCTGTGCCAAAACCTCAGGGTAGGAGAATCCTGCAGGGCACTTTAGCCACCAACACATTCTAAGATCTCCCTGGTAACAAACCAGCATTGTGACCCATCTGCAAGAATTCAATATCAACTCAAGGCCTTGGTACTTCGCCCAGAGCCACCAGAATGAACCTGCCATGATCCTCAGCTGCAATGGTCAATGGAAATGTGCTTTCCAGGTATCCATGCGGGAGAGCTCTGCTACCCAAACTTTCCACATGTGGGACCTGGGGCAAACAAACCAGACTCCACCTGTTCAGTAGATTGAAACCTTGCTGTGTGGAGCATCTCACAATTCTCAGCGTTGGAAATCCTCCACGACCTACTGATGCCACGTCTCCATTTGTCGGTTATCATAGACACAAACTCCAGTGTCAGCAACCATCTGCCATATGCCCTTTCTCAAGTGCAGAGTATCTCGAATAACCAGCTGCACATTGGAACTGCTTTCCGCTTGGCACTGAAATGAACCATAGCTTGTGTTTACAATTCCATCCTCACCCTACTGGTCCCCAAGCCCTCTTGAAAGTGAATTCTGGAGCCACAAAGCAGCATTCTGCCTTCCCCATAGAAAGAAGAAGTGCCTCGTGAGTCTGCCCAGAAACCCCACATGAGGATCAATCTGCTCAGAACTCGAGGGGACCCCAATTTATAGGCTACCCTGGTTACTAGTGCTGTTTCTGACAGAGCCTGAGCCCCGACATCGTGTCAGCCACCCAGAGAGCAGGCCCCATATCCAGCATGTGAGTCCAGCCATGGGCCAATTCTGTCATCTCTACCCATCCTTGGTATTCAGGCCCCTGTTCCCAGACATTTGCTAGAATCCCTGCCAATGGGGGAACATGAAGCACAATAGAGAACTCCTCTTTCCCAAGGCAGGAAACGTGGCTTTGGGATGGGTGTACAACCTTCAATTCAGAGCTAGGTGAATGGCCAATGAGACCACGTCCAATCCTGAGGGGCCCCCCTGGGCACAAACAGGCATTGTGACACTCAGCCTGAGCATGATTTCAAAGAAGCCCTCTCAGTTGCGCCACCAGTATCAAGTATTGCAGGTCTAGTATGCCTCTAGGCCCAAATCCTAACCCTAGGTGGGATTTTGCTGGTGCCCAGACCCATAGTCAGTCTCTGGATTCCCAGTTTGGGGGCACTCCTAAGATGGAAAACAACACTCTTCCCTTCTCCGAAAAAGCCACCAAACTATGGGGAGCCGCCAGGATCCATAGAGATGAAAATTGTCCCATGGAACCATGAGACCACACCTGCATTCCGAGGCCATACTGGACACACAATCAATATAGAAAAACCTGTGCTACTGCCTTCCCATCACCCCAATTACACTTCCTGACGAGCTGCCCTCCAGGTCTATGCATTAGGCCTGCGACTACCATGCCAATAAACCTAACCCAAATTTGTGTTTGCAGATTTCTCTCCAAAAACCATGGCTCACATGCTTTCCAGGATGGGGTCTCTAGAGCCACACAACAGGACCGTGCTGCCATCCCCAAGGAAACTGTGCCCATCACAGTTGCCCAAACCTTCCAGAGTAAGAGAATCCTGCAAGGCCTCCGAGCCCACCCTATATTGGCGGCAGCTCTGGACGCAGATGCACAGTCTGAAACAACCTGATCACCTACATCCAGGCAGACACCCAAGTCAATGATCCTGAGTCAGAAGATTGAAACAGACATATCCCTAGGACTGCTAGAACCACATATTAGGATTTCAGGCATCTCTCCACAGGGGCTTGTTCTGGAATACCAACTTAGGATACAACATGTGGCCCCTGGGCCACACAAAAGAACATCTCCTGTCCCCACAAGGAATTCGTGCTCTTCTACCTGTGTCAAACCCTCAGGGTAGGAGAATCCTTCACGGAACCTTAGTCAACAGCACATTTTAAGATCTCCCTGGAAACAAACCAGCATTGTGGCCCATGTGCAAGAGATTCCGTGTCAACTCAAGGCCGTGACACTTTGACCTAGAGGCCCCAGAACGAACCTGCCATGTTCATCAGCAGCAATGGTCAAACGAGGTGTCCTTTCCTAGCATTAATGTGGGAGAGCTCCGCTAGCTATACTTTCCACATGGGGGCCCCTAGAGCAAACAAACCAGACTCCAACTGTCCATTAGAAGGAAACATTGCTGTTTGGAGCATTTCACAAGCTCAGCAAGGAAAATCCTGCATGGCCCTTTGACAGCACCCCTCCATTTGTTGGTCATGATAGACACAAACTCCAGTGTGAGCAATCATCTGACAAACGCCCTTACTCAGGTGCTGGATGTCTCAAATTAGCCACTGCACAATGGAACTGCCTTCTGCTTGGCACTGAATTGAAGTCTAGCTTATGTTTACAATTCCATCCTCACCCTACTGGTCCCCAAGCCCTCTTCATAGGGAATTCTAGAGCCACATGCAGCACTCTGCCTTCCCCATAGAAAGAAGAAGTGCCTTGTGAGTCTGCCCAGAAACCCCACATGAGGATCGATATGATAGGCCCTCGAGGGTAGTTCGTAAGATAGGCTGCCCTGGCAACGAGTGCTGTGTCTGACAGAGCCTGAGCCCCGACTTAGTGTCAGCCACCAAAACAGCGGGCCCCGTAACCAGCATGTGAGACCGGCCATGGCCCAAGTCCACCATCTCTACCCATCTTGGTATTCAGGTACCTGTCCCCAGATCTTTGCTGGAATCCCTGACAAAGGGGAACCTGAAGCACAATAGAGAACCCCTCCTACCCATGGCACAAAACCTGGCTGTTGTGATGTGTGTCCAACTCTCAGAGTGGGAGCCATCTGCATGGCCAATGAGACCACGCCCATACCTGAGGGTTGTCCTGGGCACAACAGGCATTGTGACCTTCAGCCTGAGCATGCTTTGAAACAAACCCTCTCAGCTGCACCACCAGGATGCCACATTGCAGGCTTGGTACGGCCCTAACCCAAATCCTAATCCTTCGTGGGATTTTCCAGGTGCCCCAAGCCAGAGCCCGTCTATGGAATCCCTGTTTGTGGCACCCTTAAGATGGAAAACAGCACTCTTCCTGTTCCTGAAAAATCCACCAAACTATGGGGAGCCGCCAACAACCATAGAGAGGAAAAATTTCCCATGGACACAGGAGACCACAACTGTATTCCGAGGCCATCCTGGACACACAATCCAGATAGAAAAGTCAGTGCTACCGCCTTCCAGTCACCCTAATTACAGTTCCTGATGAGCAGCGCTCAGGTGTATGCATAGGGCCTGCGACCACATCGCCACTAACCCTAACCTGAACTTGTGTTTGCAGACTTCTCTCCCAAAACCATGGCTCACATGCCCTCCAGGATGGGGTCTCTGGAGCCACACCACAGGACTGTGCCTGCCATCCCCCAGGAAACTGTGATCGTCACTTTTGCCCAAACCTTCCAGATTAGGAAAAACCTGAGGCCCCTGAGACTACCGAAATATTTGTGGCCACTCTGTACGCAAATACGCAGTCTGAAACAACCTGATCACCTATATCCAGGAGACAGCAAAGTCAATGTTTCAAAGTCAGAAGATTGAAACTGATATGCTCCTAGGACCACATTGGAACCCCTGATTAGGTTTTCAGGCATTTGTCCTCAGAGGCCTGTTCTAGAATAATAACTTATGATACAACATGTGGTTTCTGAGCCACACAACAGAACTTCCCCAATCCCGTGAGACACCGTGCTCTTCGACCTGTGCTAAACCCTCAGGGAAGGAGAATCCTCACAGCACCTTCGCCAGCAGCACATTCTAAGATCTCCGTGGTAACAAATCAGCAATGTGACCCATGTGCAAGAGATTCCATGTCAACTAAGGCCTTGGCACTTCGCCCCAGAGCCTCCAGAACAAACCTGAAATGCTCCTCAGCTCCAATGGTAAATGGAGGTGTGATTTCCAGGCATCCATGCGGGAGAGCTCTGCTTCCAAACTTTCCACATGGGGGAACCTCGAGCAAAAATAGCAGGCTCCACTTGTCCTGAAGAAGGAAACCTTGCTGTTTGGAGCATCTAACAAACCTCAGCGTGGGATATCCCCCATTGCCTCTTGACGCTACCCCTCCATGAGTCGGTCATCACAGACCCAAACTCCAATGAGAGAAAACATCTGACATCAGCCCTTACTTAGGTGCTGGATACCTCAAATAAGCTGCTGCACATTGGAATTGCCTTCCGCTTGGCACTGAATTGAACCCTAGCTTGTGTTTACAATTCCATCATCACCTTACCAGTCCTCAAGCCCTTTTGAAAGGGAATTCAGGAGTCGCAACCCATCACTCTCCCTTCCCCTTAGTAAAATGAAGGTACTGGTGAGTCTGCGCAGAAACCCCAGTTGAGGATCAATATGCTCAGCCCTCGAGTGAACCACGATTTATAGGCTGCTCTGGCCACTAGAGCTGTGTCTGACAAAGCCTGAGCCCCGACCTAGTGTCAGCCACCCAGAGAGTGGGCCCCATATCCAGCATGTGAAACCGGCCATGACCAAATTCCGTCAGCTCTACCCATCCTTGGTATTCAGAAACCTGTCCCCAGACCTTTCCTGGAATCCCTGGCAATGGGGGAACATGAAACACAATAGAGAACTCCTCCTTCCCCAAGGCAGGAAACCTGGTTGTTGGGATGGGTGTTCAACCCTCAGAGTGGGAGCCAGCTGTGTGGCCAGTGAGACCACGCCCAATCCTGAGGGTTACCCTGGTCACAAACAGGCATTGTGACTCTCAGCCTGAGCACGATTTCAAAGAAGCCCTCTCAGTTGCCCCAGCAGGATCCCATATTGCAGGCCTGGTATGCCCCTATGCCCAAATCCTAACCCTTGGTTGGCTTTTGCTGGTGCCCAGACCCAGAGCCCATCTCTGGAATCCCTGTTTTGTGGCACTCCTAAGGAGGAAAACAACACTCTTTCCTTTCCCAAATAAGCCACCAAACTATGGGGAGCCGCCAGCAACCATAGAGAGGAAAAGTGTCCATTGGACCCATGAGACCACTCCTGCATTCGGAGCCCATCCTGGACACACAATCCAGATAGCAAAGCCTGTGCTACCGCCGACAGGTCAACCTAATTACAGTTCCTGATGAGCTCCCCTCCAGGTCTATGCATTGGGCCTGTGACCACCACACCACCAACCCTAACCTGAGTTTATGTTTGCAGACTTCTCTACCAAAACCATGGCTCACATGCCCTCCAGGATGGGGTCTATGGAGACATACAACAGGACTGTGCCTGCCATCCCCAAGAAAACTGTGCCCGTCACAGTTGCCCAAACCGTCCAGATTGGGAGAAAACAGCAAGGCCTCAAGGCCCACCCCAATATTGGCGGTGGCTCTGGACACAAATGCACAGTCTGAAACAAGCTGATCACCTACATCCAGGCAGACAGCCAAGCCAATGGTCCTGGGTCAGCAGACTGAAACAGACATGCCCCTAGGACCGCATTGGAACCCTAGATTTCAGACATCTGCCCTCAGAGGTCTGTTCTGGAATACCAATATTATACAACATGTGGTCCCTGGGCCACACAACCAAACGTCTCCTGTGCCTAGACGGAAACCGTGCCCTTCGACCTGTGCCAAACCCTGACGGTAGAAGAATTCTGCACGGCACCTTAGCAACCAGCACATTCTAAGATCTCCCTGGTATCAAAACAGCATTGTTACCCATGTTCTTGAGATTCCATGTCAAATCAAGTCCTTGGTACTTTGCCCCAGAGCTACCAGAAAGAACATGCCATGTTCCTAAGTTGCTTTGGTCAACGGAGGTGTGCTTTCCATGCATCCATGTAAGAGTGCTCTGCTACCCAAACTTTCCACATGGGAGACCCTTCAGCAAACAAACCAGACTGCCCCTGTCTGGTAGAAGGAAACCTTCTGTTTGGAGCATCTCATAAGCCCCAGTGTGTGAAATCCTCCATGGTCACTTGACAATACCCCTCCATTTGTCAGTCTTCATAGACACAAACTCTAGCTTGAGTAAACATCTGATATTCGCCCTTACTCAGGAGCTAGATATTCGATTCAACTGCTGCACACTGGAAGTGCCTTTCGCCTGACACTGAATTTAACCTAGCTCGGATTTACAATTCCATCCTCAACCACCTGGTCCACAAGCCCTCTTGATAGGGAATTCTGGAGCCACAACGCAGCATTCTGCCTTCCCCATAGAAAGAAGATGTGCCTGGTGAGTCTGCCCAGAAACCCCATATGAGGATCAATCTGCTTGGCGCTTGAGGGAAACCCGATTTATATGCTGCCCTGAACACTAGTGCTGTGTCGGACAGAGCCTGAGCCCCGACCTAGTGTCAGCCACCCAGAGAGCGGGCCCCATATCTAGCATGTGTGACCGGCCATGGCCTTACTCCATCATCTCTACCCATGCTTGGTATTCAGGAACCTGTCACCAGGCCTTCGCTGGAATCCCTAACAATGGGGGATCCTGAAGCCCAATGGAGAACTCCTCCTTCCCCAAAGCAGGAAAACCTGGCTATTCGGATGCATGTCCAACCCTCAAAATGGAAGCCAGCTGCATGGCCAAGGAGACCACGTCTACTTCTGAGAGCCGCCCTTGAAACAAAAAGGCATTGTGACCCACACCTTGAGTATGCTTTCAAACAAGCCATCTCATTTGCCCCAGCAGGATCCTGCATTGCAGGCCTGGTAAACCCCTAGGCCCAAATCCCAACCTTTGGTGGGATTTTCCAGCCACCTAGACCCAGACCCTTTCTCTGGCATCCCTGTATTGGGGCACCCCTAAGATGGCAAACAGTGCTCTTCCCTCCCTGAAAAAGCCACCAAACTATGGAGAGTCACCAGGATTCTTAGAAAGGAAATGCCTCCCATGGACCCAAGAGAACACACCTGCATTCTGAAGCCATCCTGGACACATAATCTAGATAGAAAAGCCTGTGCTACAGCCTTCCATTCACCCTAATTACAGCTACTGACGAGCTGCCCTCCAGGGCTCCGCATTGGGCCTGCGATCACCATGCCACTAACCCTAATCCAAACTGGTGTTTACAGAATTCTCTCCGAAAACAATGGCTCACATGCCTTCCAGGCTAGGGTCTCTGGATCCATACAAGACACTGTGCCTTCCATCCCCAAGGAAACTGTGCCCATCACAGTTTTCCAGACTTTCCAGATTAGGAGAAACCTGCAAAGCCCCTGAGTCCATCACAATATTGGCGGCCACTCTGAACACAAATGTGCAGTCTGAAACACTCTGATCCCCTACATCCAGGCAGACAGCCAAGTCAATGGTCCAGAGTCAGAAGATTAAAACTGACATGCCCCTAGGACCTCATTGGAAGCCTAGACTAGGTTTTCAGGCATCTGTCCTCAGAGGCCAGTTCTGGAACACCAACTTACAATAGAACATGTGGTCCCTCAGCCACACAACAGAACATCCCCTGTCTCCAGAAGGATACTGTGCTCTTCGACCTTTGCCAAACCCTCAGGATAGGAGAATCCTGCATGGCACCTTAGACACCACCACATTCTAAGATCTCCCTGGTAACAAACCAGCATTGTGACCCATCAGCAAGAGATTCCATGTCAACTCACTGCCTTGGTACTTCGCCCCAGAGCCAGCAGAATGTACCTGCCATGTTGCTCAGCTGCAATGCTCAATGGAGGTGTGCTTTCCAGGCAACCATGCAGGAGTGCTCTGCTGCCTCAACTTTCCACATGAGGGACCCTGCAGCAAACAAACCAGGCTCCACCTGTCCAGTAGAAGGAAAGCATGCAGATTGGAGCATCACACAAACCTTAGCGTGGGAAATCCTCTAAGGCATCTTGATGCCACTCCTCCATTTGTCGGTCATGAAAGTCACAAACTCCAGTGTTAGCAAATACCTGACATCCGCCCTTTACTCAGGTGCTCGATATCTCGAATAAGCCGCTCCACATGGGAACTGCCTTCCGCTTGGCACTGAATTGAATCGTAGCTTGTGTTTACAATTCCATCCTAACCCTACTGGTCCCGAACCCCCCTTGATAGGGAATTCTGGAGCCACAACGCCGCATTCTTCCTTCCCCATAGAAAGAACAAGTGCCTGGTGAGTCTGCCCAGAAACACCACATGAGAACCAATCTGCTCTGCCCATGAGGGAACCCCAATTTATAGGCTGCCCTGGCCACTAGTGCTGTGTCTGACAGAGCCTGAGCCCTGACCTAGATTCAGCAATCCAGAGAGTGGGCCCCTTTCCATTATGTGAGACCCGCCATGGTACAAGTTTGTCATCTCTACCCATCCTTTGTATTCAGGCAACTTTCCCTCAGACTTTTGATGGAATCCCTGCCAATGAGGTAACCTCCTCATTCCGCATGGCAAGAAACCTGGGTATTGTGATGGGTGTCCAAACCTCAATGTTGGAGACAGCTGCATAGCCAATGAGACCAAGCCCACTCCTGACAGCCACCCTGGGCACAACAGGCATTGTGACCCTCAGCCTGAGTGTGCTTTTAAGCAAGCCCTCTCAGTGACACCATCAGGATCCTGCATTGCAGACCTGGTACACACTTGGCCCAAATCCTAACCCTTCGTGGGATTTTCCAGGGTAAGAGACAGAGAGCCCGTCTCAAGAATCCCTGTTTTTGGGCACCCCTAAGATGCAAAACAACACTCTTCCCTTCCTCTCAAAAGCCACCAAATTATGGGGAGCCACCTTTATCCTTAGAAAGAAAAAATCTCCCATGGACCCATGAGGCCAAAACTGCATTCCGAGGCCATCCTGAACAAACAATCCAGATAGAAAAGCCTGGGCAACCGCCTTCCAGTCACCCTAATCACAGTTCCTGACGAGCTGCCCTCCAGGTCTCCACATTGAGTCTCCGATCACCTCGCCACTAACCCTAACTGAATTTGTGTTTGCAGACTTCTCTTCCAAAACCATGGCTCACATACCCTCCAGGATGGGGTCTGTGGAGCAACACCACAGGACTCTGCCTGCCATCCCCAAGGAAACTGTACCCATCACAGTTGCTTAAACCTTCCAGATGAGGAGAAACCTGCAAGGCCCCAGAGCCCACCCTAAGACTGGTATCCGCTCCGGACACAAATTAACAGTCTGAAACACCCTGATCACCTACATCAGGCAGACAGCCAAGTCAATGGTCCTGAGTCAGAAGATTGAACCTGACATGCCCCTCGGAACTCATTGGAACCCTAGATTAGGTTTTCAGGTGTCTGTCCTGAGGGACCTGTTTTGGAATACCAACTTATGGTACAACATGTCCCTGAGCCACACAACAGAACATCTCCTGTCCCCAGAAGGAAACCGTTCTCTTTGACCTTGCCAAACCATCAGTGTAGGAGACTCCTGCATGGCACATTAGCCACCAGCACATTCTAAGATCTCGCTGGTAACAATGCAGCATTGTAACCCATCTTTCTGAGACTATATGTCAACTCAAGACACTTGGTACTTCACCCCAGAGCCACCAGAATGAACCTGCCATGCTCCTCAGCTGCAATAGTCAATGGAGTTGTGCTTTCCAGGTATCCGTGTAGGAAAGCTCTGCTCCCCAAATTTTCCACATGGGGAACCCTGGAACAAAAAATCCAGGCTCTACCTGCCTAGTAGAAGAAATCCTTGCTGTTTAGAGCATCTCACAAGCCTTAGCATGGGAAATCCTCCATGGCCTCTTGACGACACCCCTCCATTTGTAGGTCATCATAGACACAAACTCCAGTGTGAGCAAACATCTGACATCTGTCCTTACTCAAGTGGTGGATATCTCTAATTAACCACTGCACGTTGGAACTGATTTCTGCTTGGCAGTGAATTGAACCATAACTTGTGTTTACAATTCCAACCTCATCCTCGTAGTCCCCAAGCCCTCTTGATGAGGAATTCTGAAGCCACAAGGCAGAATTCTGTCTTACACATAGAAAACTGATGTCCCTTGTGTGTCTTCCCAGAAACTCCACATGAGGATCAATCTGCTGGGCCCTCGAGGGAACCCCGATTTATAGGCTGCCCTGGCCACTAGTGGTGTGTCTGACAGAGCCTGAGTCCCGACCTAGTGTCACCAACCCAGAGAGTGGGCCGCATATCCATGATATGAGGACCCACCCGGGACATGTCTGTCATCTCTACCCATCCTTGGTATTCGGGCACCTTTCCCACCAAACATCTGACATCAGACTTTTGGTGGAATTCCTGCCAATGGGGGAACCTGAAGCACATAGAGAACTCCTCTTACCCCATGGCAGGAAACCTGGGTATTGGGATGGGTATCCACCCCTCAATGTGGGATACAGCTACATGGCCAATGAGATCATACCCACACTTGAGGGACACCCTGAGCACAATCAGGCAATGTGACCCTCAGTCTGAGCAGGTTTTCAAACAAGCACCACCAGCATCCCGCACTGCAGGTCTGATATGCCCGGCCCTAATCCTAACCCGTAGTGGGATTTTCCAGGCAAGCACACCTAGAGCCCTCCTCTGGAATCCCTGCTTTGCAGCACCCTTAAATTGGAAAACGACACTCTTCCCTTCCCGAAAAAGCAACCAAACTATGGGTAGCTGCCAGGATCCTTAGAGAGGAAATGTATCCAATGAATCCATGAGAACACACCTGCAATCTGAGGCCATTTTGGACACACAATCCAGATAGAAAAGCCTGTGCTACATTCTTCCAGGCCCTCTAATTACAGTTCCTGATGAGCTGCCCTTCTGGTCTATTCATTGGGCCTTTGATCACCTCACCACACACCCTAACCCGAATTTGACTTTGCAGACTTCTCTCCCAAAACCATGGGTCACGTGTGCTCCAGGATACGGTCTGTGGATCCACACCACAGGACTGTGCCTGCCTTTCCCAAGGAAACTGTCCACTTCAAAGTTGCCCAAACCTTCCAAATTAGGAGATATCTGCAAGAACCCTGAGCCTATCCCTATACTGGCGCCCGCTCTCTACGAAAATGTGCAGTCTGAAACTCCCTGATCACCTACATCCAGGCAGACAGCCATGTCAATGTTCCTGAGTCAGAATAGTGAACCTGACATGCCCCTAGGACCTCAATGGAACCCTAGATTA
Organism: Neogale vison; assembly: GCF_020171115.1. Lineage (NCBI taxonomy): Eukaryota > Metazoa > Chordata > Mammalia > Carnivora > Mustelidae > Neogale > Neogale vison. Next base: position 77,329,212 of record NC_058095.1, read on the forward strand.
GGTTGTCAGGCATCTGTTCTCATGACCTGTTCTGGAATACCAACTTATGATACAACATGTGGTCCCTGAGCCACACAACAGACCATCTCCTGTCCCCAGAAGGAAACCGTGCCCTTCGATCTGAGCCAAAGCCTCAGGGTATGAGAAACCTGCATGGCACCTTAACCACCAGTACATTCTAAGATCACCCTGGTAACAAACCAGCATTGTGGCCCATCTGCAAGAGATTCCATGTCAACTCAAGGCCTTGGTCCTTTGCCCCAGAGCCACCAGAACGAACCTGCCATGTTCCTCAGTTGCAATGGTCAATGGAGGTGTGCTTTCCAGGCATCCATGCAGGAGAGCTCTGGTACTCAGACTTTCCACATGGGGGACCCTGGAGCAAAAAAACCAGACTCCACCTGTCCAGTAGAAGGAAACCTTGCTGTTTGGAGCATCTCAAAAGCCTTATTGTGTGAAATCCTCCATGACCTCTTGAGGCCACCCCTCCATTGGTCCGTCATCATAGACACAAACTCCAGTGGGTGCAAACATCTGACATCCGCTCATACCCAGGTGCTGGATATCTAGAATAAGCGGATGCATATTGGAGCTCCCTTCCTCTTGGCACTGATTTGAACCGAAGCTTGTGTTTAGAATTCCATCCCCACCCTACTGGTCCCCAAGCCCTCTTGATAGGGAATTCTGGAGCCACAATGCAGCATTCGGCCTTCCCCATAGAAAGAAGAAGTGCCTGGTGAGTCTGTCCAGAAACTCCACATGACGATCAATCTGTTCGGCCTCTAGGGAACCCTGATTTATTGGCTGCCCTGGCCATTAGTGCTGTGTCTGACATAGCCTTAGCCCCGACCTATTGTCAGCCACCCAGCAGCCGGCTCCTTATCCAGCATATGAGATGAGCCATGGCTCAAATCCATCATCTCTACCCATACTTGGTATGCAGGCATCTGTCCCCAGACCTTTGCTGGAATCCCTGCCAATGGGGGAACCTGAAGCAAAATAGAGAAATCTTCCTTCCCCATGGAAAGAAGAAAGAAGTAGAAAGAAGAAGTGCCTGGTGAGTCTGCCTAGATTCCCTACATGAGGATCCACCTGCATGGCCCTCAACAACACCCTAATATCATAGGCCTCCATGGGCACTAAAGCTCTGTATGACATAGCCTGATTCACAACTTCCAGTCAGCCACCTAGACATTGGGACCCATATCCTGCAAGTGGGACCTTGTGTGGCCCGAAACAGTCATCTCTGCTCAGCCTGGTTATACAGGCATCTGTCCCCAGATCTTAGCTCAAATCCCTGCTTATGGGGGAACCTGAAGCACAAGATTACTCCTCCTTCTCAATGGTAGGAAATCTGGCCCGTGAAATGGGTGTCCAATCCTCAGAGTGGGAACTAGCTGCTTGGCCCTTGAGACCACGGTCACCCATGGGAGATGCCCTGGGCACAGAAAGGCATTGTGACCCTCAGCGTGAGCCTGCTTTCAAAAAAATAACCCTCGTTAGCTGCACCAGGATTCTTCAGAGCGGGGCTACTAGGTTGCTATGGCCAAATCCTCTCCCTCGTTGGTGTTTTCCAGGCACCCAGACCCAGAAACTGTCTCCAGAATCTCTTTCAGGGTTCTCCTGAGACTGCAAACAGCAGTTTCCTCTTCCCCAGAGACACCAAACTCTTGGGGGCTGCGCAGAATACCCAGAGACGAAGAATCTCCCATGGCCCCATAAAGTCAACCCTATATTTTGCGACCATCCTGGACACAGAATCCAGACAAAATAGCCTTCACTACTGCCTCCATGACACATTAATTTCAGTACAATATGAGCTGCCCTCAGGGCCTACAGATCGGGCCTGTGATCACCTCGAGCCTCACCCTAACCCTAGTTCGCGTTTGCCGATTTAAGTCCCCAAAGCCCTGGCCCACATGGCCTCCAGGATGGGGCCTCTGGTGCAACACCAGATGATTGTGCCATCCCTCCCAAAGGAGTCTCTACACTTCACTGTTGCCCAAACCCTGAATATTAAGAGCAAAGTAAAAGCCCCTGAAACCCATGTCAGTTTCAAAGGACGCTCTGGACTGAAATGCCTATTCTGACACACAATGAGCACTTGCCTCCAGACAGACATCCAGGTAAAAGGCCCTGAGTCAGAAGATTAAACCTGACATGCCCCTAGGACTTCATCGATAAACTAAATTAGATATTCAGGTGCCAGTCACCAGACGCCTGTTCTCCAATATCAATTTATTTTCCAGCATGTGGTCCCTGAGCCACACTAAAGAACCCCTCCTCTCCCCAGAAGGATACCTTGCTCTTGGTAGCTTTGTCCAAGACTCAGTGTAGGAGAATCCTGCATAGCCCCTGAGCACCCCAACATTCTAACATCTGCCTGGGTAAAAACCAGCTTTGTGATCCAACAGCATGAAACTCCATGTCAATTCAAGCTGGAACAAAGCTTTCCCCAGAGCCAACAGATCGAACCTGCCATGTTACTCAGCTGAAACGGACCACGGAGGTGTGCTTTCCAGGCATCCATACGGGAGAGCTCTGCTATGCAAACTTTCCATATAGGGACGGTGGAGGAAACAAATCAGACTTGCCCTGTCCAGTAGAATGAAACATTGCTGTTTGGAGCATCTTACAAGTCACAGCATGGCACATCCTCCAAGACCTCCAGACCACACCCCTCCATTTGGTGGTCATCATAAACACAAACTCCAGTGTGAGCAAACATCTGATATCCACCATTACTCAGGTGCTGGATATCTCGAATCAGCCACTACAGACTGGAACTGCCTTCTGCTTGGCACTGAATTTAACCGTAGCTTGTGTTGACAATTCCATCCTCACGCTCCTGGTTCCCAGGTCCTCTTGATAGGGAATTCTGGAGCCACAACGCAGCATTCTGCATGCCTCACAGAAAGCAGAAGTGCCTGGTGAATCTGCCCAGAACCTCACATGAGGATCCACCTGCATGGCCCTCGATGGCACCCTAATATTATAGATTGCAATGGGCACTCAGGCTCTGTCTGACACAGCCTGAGCCATGACCTCCAGTCAGGCACATGGACAGTAGGCCCCATAACCTGCTGGTGGTACCTGTCTTGGCCTGAAACAGTCACATATTTTCAACCTGGGTATTTAGGCATCTCTCCCAAGACCGTAACTCAAATCCCTGTGTATGGGGGAACCTGATGCACAAGAGTACTCCTCCGTCACGATGGCAGGAACCCCAGCTGTTGAGATGGGTGTCCAACCCTCATAGTGGGAAGCAGCTGCATGGCCCATGAGACCACGGCCACTCATGGGAGCTGCCCTGGGCACAAACAGGCATTGTGACCCTCAGCATGATCCTGATTTCAAACAAACCCCCTCAGTAGCTGGACTAGGAGCCCGCAGAGCAGGCCTGCCAGGTCCCTAGGGGCAAATCCTCACCCTCATTCGTGATTGCCAAGTGCCCAGACCTAGAACCTATCTCTGGAATCCCTCATTTGGGGGGTCCACTTAGACAGAAAACCGCAGTCTTCCCTCCCCCAGAGACACCAAACTCTAGGGAGCTGGGCAGAATCCCCAGAGAAAAAGAATCTCCCATGGCCCCATGAAGCCAACCCTGTTTTTTGCAACCATCCTGGACACAGTCCAGAAAGAAAAGCCTTAATTTCAGTACAGTATGAGCCTCCCTCTGGGCCTGTAGATTGGGCCTGTAACCACCTCGGCCCTCACCCTAACCCTAGTTTATGTTTTCAGATTTCTGTCCCCAAAGCCCTGTCCCGCATGCCCTCAGGAAGGGGACTCTGGAGCCACACTGGATGACTGTGCCTATCCTCCCAAAGGAAACTCTGCCCTTCACTGTTACCCAAATCCTGAAGATTAGGAGCAATGTACAAAGCCCCTGAGACCACCTCAATTGTGAGAATTCTGGACTGAAATGCACATTCTGGCACACCAGAAGCACCTGCCTCCAGGCAGATATCCAGGTCAAATGGCCTGAGTCAGAAGATTGACCCTGACATGCCCTGAGGACTTAGATTTCCAGACACCTGTCCCCAGAGGCCTTTTCTCCAATACCAACTTATATTCTAACATGTGGTCCGTAAGCCACACAACAGACCCCTTCTGTCCCCAGTAGGATACCTTGATCTTGGTAGCTATGTCCAAGACTCAGTGTAGGAGAATCCTGCATGGCCCCTGACCACCCCAACATTCTAACGTCTCCCTGGATAGAAACCATCATTACGATCCAACAGCATGAAACTCCATGTTAACTCAGGCCACTTAGAACTTCACCCCTGAGCCTCGAGATCGAACCTGCCATGTTCTTCAGCTGCAATGGTCAATGGAGGTGTGCTTTCCAGGCATCCATTTTAGAGAGCTCTGCTACCCAAACTGTCCATACGTGGACTCTGGAGCCAATGAACCAGACTCACCTTGTCCAGTACAACGAATCCTTGCTGTTTGGATCATCTCACAAGCCCCAGCATGGGAAATCCTCCATGGCCCCGTGATGCCACCCCTCCATTTGGTGGTCATCATAAACTCAAAGTCCTTTGTGAGCAAGTATCTGACATCCGCCCTTACTCAAGTGCTGGTATCTTGAATCAGTTGGTGCACACTGGCTGCCTTCCACTTGGCACTGAATTTAACCATAGATTGTGATTACAATTCCATCCTCACCCTACTGGTCACAAAGCACACTTAACAGGGAATTCTGGACACAAAACAAAGCATTCTGCTTACCCCAAAGACAGAAGATGTGCCTGGTGAGTCTGCCCAGAAACCCCACATGAGGATCCACCTGCATAGCCCTTGTTGTCACCCTAATATCATAGGCTGCCATGGGCACTCAGGCTTTGTCTGACACAGACGGAGCCATGACCTCCAGACAGCCACGCAGACAGTGGGCCCCATATACAGCAGGTGGTACCAACCATGGCCTGAAGCCATCAGCTCTACTCAACATGGGTATTCAGGCATCTGTTCCCAGAACAAAGATCAAATCGCTGCCTAAGGGGGAACCTGAAGCACAAGAGTACTCCTTCCCAAAAGCAGGAAACATGACTGTTAAGAAGGATGTCCAACCCTCAGAGTGGGAACAAGTTGCATTGTCCATTAGACTACGGCCACTCATGGGAGCCGTCCTGGGCCCAAACAGGCATTGTGACCCTCAGCGTGAGACTGCTTTAAAAAAAAAATACCCTCAGTAGCTAGACCAGAAACACGCCGAGCAGGCCTGCCATGTCCCAAGGGCCAAATTCTCAACCTTGTTCGTGATTTCCTGGCGCCAAGACCAAGAACCTGTCTTTGGGTTCCCTCTTTTGGGGGTCCCCTGAGACAGAAAACAGCAGTCTTCCCTTCCCCCAGAGACACCAAACTCTTGGGAGCTGGGCAGTATCCACAGAGACAAAGAATCTCCCATGGACCCATAAAGACTCCCCTATGTTTTATGGCCGTCCTGGACACACATTCAGAAAAAAAAAAGCCTGTGCTACCGACTCCATGACATCTTAATTTCAGTACACTATGAGCTGAAATCACGGCCTGCAGATCGGGCCTATGTTCACCTCGGCCATCACCCTAACCCAGGTTCGCGTTTGCAGATTTCTGTCCCCAAAGCCCTGGCCCATATGCCTTCCAGGATGGGGTCTCTGGTGCCATAACGACGAGTGATCCTACCCACCTGAAGGATACTCTGCCCTTCACTGTTGCCCAAACCGTGAAGATTAGGAGCAAAGTACAAAGCCCTTGAGCCGACCTCAATTTCAAAGAATGCTCTAGACCGAAATGAGCGCTCTGACCACAATGAGCACCTGCCTCCAGGAAGACATCTATGTTAAAGGCCCTGAGTCAGAAGATTGGACCTACATGCCTCTAGGACATCATTGATACCCTAGTTTATGCTTTCAGTCACTTGTCCCCAGAGGCCTGTTCTCCAATACCAACTTATATTCCAACATGTGGTCTCTGAGCCACACAATAGAACCAAACCTGTCCCCAGAAGGATACCTTGCTCTTGGTAGCTGTGTCCAAGACACAGTGTAGGAGAATCCTGCATGGACCCCTGACTACACCAACATTCTAACATGTATAACAACATACATTCATGGTATCCATGGATACATGCATGGATACCAACCAGCATTGTGATCCAACATCATAAAACTCTATGTCAATTCAGGCCGCTTGGAACTTCGCTCCAGAGCTACCATATTGAACCTGCAATGTTCCTCAGCTGCAATGATAAATGGAGTTGTGCATTCCAGGCATCTATAAGGGAGACCTCTGCTACCGTAACTTTCCATATGGGGGAACCTGGAGCAAACAAACCAGACTCCCCCTGTCCAGTAGAAGGAAACCTTGCTGTTTGGAGCATCTCAGAAGCCCCAGTGTGGGAAATCCTCTATGGCCTCATGATGCCACCCCTCAATTTGGTGGTCATCAGAGACACAAACTCCAGTGTGAGCAAACATCTGACATCCGAACTTACTCAGGTACAGGATATCTCGAATAAACCACTGCACCTTGAAACTGCCTTCCATTTGGCACTGAATAACCGTAGCTTGTGTTTACAATTCCATCCTCACCCTCCTGGTCACCTAACCCTCTTGATATGGATTTCTCGAGCCACGACACAGAATTTGCCTGTCCAACAGAAAGAAGAAATGCCTGGTATGTCTGCCCAGATACACTACATGAGGATCCACCAACATGGCCCTCGACGGCACCCTAATAACATAGGCCGCCATGGGCACTCAGGCTCTGTCTGACAACACAGCCTGAGCCATGACTTCCAGTCAGCCATGCAGACACTGGACCCCATATCCAGCAGGTGGGACATGCCGTGTCCCGAAGCTGTCACATCTACTCAAATTGGATATTCAGGCATCTCTTCCCAGACCGTAGCTCAAATCCCTGCCTATGGGGGAACCTGAAGCACAGGAGTATTCCTCCTTCACAATGGCAGGAAACCTGGCTGTTGAGATGGGTTTCCAACCCTCAGAGTGGGAACCATCTGCATGGACCATGAGACTACTGTCACTCATGGGAGCCTCCCTGGGCACAAATAAGCATTGTGACCCTCAGCGTGAGATTGCTTTCAAAGAAACCCACTTGGTAGCTGGACCAGGAGCCCACAGAATGGGACTGCCATTTCCTAGGGCCATATCCTCACATGCGTTTGAGTTTTCCAGTCGTCCCCATCCAGATCCTGTTTCTGGAATCCCTTTTTGGGGGTCTCCTGAGACGGAAAATAGCAGTCTTCCCTTCCCCCAGAGGCACAAACTCTTGGGATCTGGGCAAAATCCCCAGAGATGAAGAATCTCCCATTGCACCATGAAGACTACCGTACATTTTGCGACCATCCTAGACACACAATCCAGACAGAAAAGCCTGCTCTACCGCCTGCAAGACACCTTAATTTCAGTACTCTATGAGCTGCCCACAGGGCCTACAGATCGGGCCTGTAATCACCATGGCCCTTGCCCTAACCCTAGTTTACTTTTCCAGATTTCAGTACCCAAAATGCTGGCCCACTTGCCCTCCAGGATGCAGCCTCTGGTGCCACACTGGATGACTGTCCCTACATTCCCAAAGGAAATTCTCCACTTCACGGTTGCCCAAACCCCGAAGATTAGGAGCAAAGTACAAAGCCCCTGAGCCCAGCTCAATTTTGAAGAATGCCCTGGCCCTAATGCACATTCTGACACCCAATGAGAACCTGCCTCCAGGCAGACATCCAAGTCAAAGGCCCTGATTCAGAAGATTGAAACTGACATTCCTCTAGGACTTCATCAATACCCTAGTTAAGATTTTCAGGCACCTGTCCCCAAAGGCCTTTTCTCCAAAACCAACTTATATTCCAAAATATGGTCCCTGTGCCACACTGCAGAACCCCTCCTGTCCCCAGAAGCATTCCTTGCTCTTGGTAGCTGTATGGCCCCCTACCACCCCAGCATTCTAACGTCTCCTTGGATAACAACCAGCATTGTGATCCAACAGCATGAAACTCCATGTCAACTCAAGCCGCTTGGAACTTCGCCCCAGAGGCACCAGATCGACCCTGTAATATTCCTTAGCTATAATGGTCAATGGAGTTGTGCTTTCCAGGCATCCATGAGGGAGATAGATCTCTGCTACACAAACTTTCCATATAGGGGACCCAGGAGCAAACAAACCAGACTCCCCCTGTGCAATAGAGGGAAATTTTGCTGTTTGGAGCATCTCAAAAGCCCCAGGGTGGGAAATCCTCCATGGCCTCATGACGCTCCCCCTCCAATTGGCAGTCATCATAGACTAAGACTCCAGTGTGAGCAAACATATGACATCCACCCTTACTCAGGTGCTGGATATCTCAAATCAGCCACTGCACACTGTAACTGCCTTCCGCTTGTCACTGAATTGAACCATAGCTTGTGTTTACAATTCCATCCTCACCCTCCTTTAACCCCAAGCCCTCTTGATAAGGAATTCTTGAGCCACAACACAGCATTCTGCCTTCCCCTCAGAAGAAGAAGTGCCTGGTGAGTCTGCACAGAAAACCCACATAAGGATCCACCTGCATGGCCCTCAATGGCACCCTAATATCAGAGGCCGCATGGGCACTGGGGCTGTCTGACACAGCCTGGGCCATGACCTCCTGACTTACTTAGACAGTGGACCCCATATCCTGTAGGAGGGACCTTCCATGGAACGAAGCTGTTATATCTACTCAACCGGGATATTCACGCATCTCTCAAATCCCTGCCTATGGGGGAACCTGAAGCACAGGTGTACTCCTCCTTCCCAATGACAGGAAACCTGGCTGATGAGACGGGTGTCCAACCCTCAGAATGGAACCAGCTGCATAGGCCATAACACCACGGTCACTCATGAGAGCCATCCTGGGCACAAATAAGCTTTGTGACCTTCAGCATGAGCCTGTTTTAAACAAACCCCCTCAATAGCTGGGCCAGGAGCCCGCAGAGCGGGCCGCCCATGTTCCTAGGGCCAAATACTCACCGTCTTTTGTTATTTCCAGACTCCCACCCAGAACCTGTCTCTGGTATCCCTCTTTTGGGGGTCCTGAGAATGAAAGCAGCAGTCTTCCCTTCCCCCAGAGAAACCTATGATCCTGTGATCATAGCAGAATCCCCTGAGAAGAAGAATCTCCCATGGCCCCATGATCAACCCCTACATTTTGCGACCATCCTGGACACACAATCCAGACAGAAAAGCCTGCTCTACTGTCTCCATGACACCTTAATTTCAGTACAATATGAGCTGCACTCAGGGACTGCAGATCGGGCCTGTGACTACCTCGGCCCACACCGTAACCCTAGCTCGCAATTGAGGATTTCTGTCCCCAAAGCCCTGACCCACATGCCCTCAGGAAGGGGACTCTGGAGCCACACCGGACAGCTGTGCCTATCCTCCCGAAGGAAACTCTTCCCTTCACCGTGGTCCAAACCCTGAAGATTAGGAGCAAAGTACAAAGCCCCTGAGCCCACCTCCATTTTGAAGAACATTCTGGTCCCAAGTGCACATTCTGACACACAATGATCACCTGCCTCCAAGCAGACATTAAAGTCAAAGGCCCTGAGTCAGAAGATTGAACCTGACATTCCTCTAGGACTTCATCAATACCCGAGCTTAGGTTTTCAGGTGCCTGTCCACAGGGGCCTGTTCCCCAATACAAACTTATATATTCCAATATGTGGTCCCTGAGCAACACTGAAGAAGCCCTCCTGCCCCTGTAGGATACCTTGCTCTTGGTAGCTGTGTCCCAGATACAGTGTAGGAGAATCCTGCATGGACCTCTGACCAACCAACATTCTAATTTCTCCATGGATACCAACCAGCATTGTGATCCAACAGGAAGAAACTCCATGTCAACTCAGGCTGCTTGGAACTTATCCCTAGCGCCACCAGATCGAATCTGCCAGGTTACTCAGCTGAAATGGACCATGGAGGTGTGCTTTCCAGGCATCCATCCGGGTGAATTCTACTACTTAATTTATCATATCAGGGACCCTGGAGCAAACAAACCAGACTCCATCTATCCAGTAGAATGAAACCTTGCTGTTTGGAGCATCTCAAAAGCCCCAGCATTGGAAATCCTCCATGGACTCTTGATGTTACCTCTCCATTTGTCAGTCATCATAGACACAGACTCAAGTGTGAGCAAACATCTGACATCCTCCCTTACTCAGGTGCTGGATATCTCACAGAATCCGCCGCAGATGGGGACAGCCTTCCACCTTGCACTGAATTTTTTTTTCCCAATTTATTTATTTTCAGAAAAACAGTATTCATTATTTTTTCACCACACCCAGTGCTCCATGCAAGCTGTGCCCTCTATAATACCCACCACCTGGTACCCCAACCTCCCACCCCCCCGTCACTTCAAACCCCTCAGACTGTTTTTCAGAGTCCATAGTCTCTCATGGTTCACCTCCCCTTCCAATTTACCCAAATTCCCTACTACTCTCTAACGCCCCTTGTCCTCCATGCTATTGGTTATGCTCCACAAATGAGTGAAACCATATGATAATTGACTCTCTCTGCTTGACTGATTTCACTCAGCATAATCTCTTCCAGTCCCGTCCATGTTGCTACAAAAGTTGGATATTCGTCCTTTCTGATGGAGGCATAATACTCCATAGTGTATATGGACCACATCTTCCTTATCCATTCATCCGTTGAAGGGCATCTTGGTTCTTTCCATAGTTTGGCGACTGTGGCCATTGCTGCTATAAACATTGGGGTACAGATGGCCCTTCTTTTCATGACATCTGTATCTTTGGGGTAAATACCCAGGAGTGCAATTGCAGGGTCGTAGGGAAGCTCTATTTTTAATTTCTTGAGGAATCTCCACACTGTTCTCCAAAGAGGCTGCACCAACTTGCATTCCCACCAACAGTGTAAGAGGGTTCCCCTTTCTCCACATCCTCTCCAACACATGTTGTTTCCTGTTTTGTTAATTTTGGCCATTCTAACTGGTGTAAGGTGATATCTCAATGTGGTTTTAATTTGAATCTCCCTGAGGGCTAATGATGATGAGCATTTTTTCATGTGTCTGATAGCCATTTGTATTTCTTGATTGGAGAAGTGTCTGTTCATATCTTCTGCCCATTTTTTGATGTGTTTGTCTGTTTCGTGTGGGTTGAGTTTGAGGAGTTCATTATAGATCCTGGATATCAACCTTTTGTCTGTACTGTCATTTGCAAATATCTTCTCCCATTCCGTGGGTTGCCTCTTTGTTTTTTTGACTGTTTCCTTTGCTGTGCAGAAGCTTTTGATTTTGATGAAGTCCCAGAAGTCTATTTTCGCTTTTGTTTCCTTTGCCTTTGGAGACGTATCTTGAAAGAAGTTGCTGTGGCTGATATCGAAGAGATTACTGCCTATGTTCTCCTCTAAGATTCTGATAGATTCCTGTCTCACGTTGAGGTCTTTTATCCATTTTGAGTTGATCTTTGTGTACGGTGTAAGAGAATGGTCGAGTTTCATTCTTCTACATATAGCTGTCCAGTTTTCCCAGCACCATTTATTGAAGAGACTGTCTTTTTTCCACTGTATATTTTTTCCTGTTTTGTCGAAGATTAATTGACCATAGAGTTGAGGGTCCATATCAGGGCTCTCTATTCTGTTCCACTGGTCTATGTGTCTGTTTTTATGCCCGTACCATGCTGTCTTGGTGATCACAGCTTTGTAATAAAGCTTGAAATCAGGTAAGGTGATGCCGCCAGCTTTATTTTTGTTTTTCAACGTTTCCTTAGCGATTCGGGGTCTCTTCTGATTCCATACAAATTTTAGGATTATTTGCTCCAGCTCTTTGAAGAATGCCGGTGGAATTTTGATCGGAATGGCATTAAAAGTATAGATTGCTCTAGGCAGTATAGACATTTTAACGATGTTTATTCTTCCGATCCAAGAGCATGGAATGGTCTTCCATCTTTTTGTGTCTTCTTCAATTTCTTTCATGAGTGTTCTATAGTTCCTCAAGTATAGATCCTTTACCTCTTTAGTTAGGTTTATTCCCAGGTATCTTATGGTTCTTGGTGCTATAGTAAATGGAATCGATTCTCTAATTTCCCTTTCTGTATTTTCATTGTTAGTGTATAAGAAAGCCACTGATTTCTGCACATTGACTTTGTATCCTGCCACGCTGCTGAATTGCTGTATGAGTTCTAGTAGTTTGGGGGTGGAGTCTTTTGGGTTTTCCATATAAAGAATCATGTCATCTGCGAAGAGAGAGAGTTTGACTTCTTCATTACCAATTTGGATACCTTTTATTTCTCTCTGTTGTCTGATTGCTGTTGCTAGGACTTCTAATACTATGTTGAACAAGAGTGGTGAAAGTGGGCATCCTTGTCTTGTTCCTGATCTCAACGGGAAGGCTGCAAGCTTTTTCCCATTGAGGATGATATTTGCTGTGGGTCTTTCATAGATAGATTTGATGAGGTTCAGGAATGTTCCCTCTATCCCTATACTTTGAAGCGTTTTAATCAGGAACGGATGTTGGATTTTGTCAAATGCTTTTTCTGCATCAATTGAGAGGACCATGTGGTTCTTCTCTCTTCTCCTATTAATTTGTTGTATCACATTGATTGATTTACGAATGTTGAACCATCCTTGTAGCCCAGGGATGAATCCCACCTGATCATGGTGGATAATCTTTTTAATGTGTTGTTGGATCCTGTTGGCTAGGATCTTGTTGAGAATCTTAGCATCCATATTCATCAGTGATATTGGTCTGAAATTCTCCTTTTTGGTATGGTCCTTGCCTGGTTTGGGGATCAGGGTAATGCTGGCTTCATAGAAAGAGTCTGGAAGTTTTCCTTCTGCTTCAATTTTTTGAAACAGCTTCAGGAGAATAGGTGTTATTTCTTCTTGGAAGGTTTGGTAGAATTCCCCAGGGAATCCGTCAGGTCCTGGGCTCTTGTTTTTTGGGAGATTTTTGATCACTGCTTCAATCTCGTTATTAGATATCGGTCTATTCAGGTTGTCGATTTCTTCCTGGTTCAATTTTGGTAGTTTATATTTTTCCAGGAATGCATCCATTTCATCAAGGTTGCTAAGCTTATTGGCATATAACTGTTCGTAGTAACTTCTGATGATTGTTTCTACTTCCTTGGTGTTAGTTGTGATCTCTCCCCTTTCATTCATAATTTTATGAATTTGGGATTTCTCTCTTTTCTTTTGGATTAGTGTAGCCAGTGGCTTATCGATCTTATTGATTCTTTCAAAAAACCAGCTTCTAGTTTCATTGATACGTTCTACTGTATCTCTGGTTTCTCCCTCATTGATCTCAGCTCTAATCTTGATGATTTCCCTTCTTATGTGTGGAGTTGGTTTGATTTGTTGTTGATCCTCCAGTTCTTTAAGGTGTAGAGACAGCTGGTGTGTTCTGGATTTTTCAATTTTTTTGAGCAAGGCTTGGATGGCTATATATTTTCCCCTTAGGACCGCCTTTGCTGTATCCCATAGGTTTTGGACCGAAGTGTCTTCATTCTCATTGCCTGGAAAGCACACCCCGAATAACCATTGTAGCTGAGGAACATGGCAAATCCCCTGAGCACACCACAATATTGGAGGCCGCTCTGGACGCAAATGCACAGTCTGAAACACTCTGATCACCTACATCTCGGCAACTGTCCTGAGTCTGAAGATTGAAGCTGACATGCCCTAGGACTTCATTGGAATCCTAGATTAGGTTTTCAGGAATCTGTCCTCAGAGGCCTGTTCTGGGATATGAACTTATGATACAACATGTGGTCCCTGAGCCACGCAACACTACATCTCTTGTCCCCAGAGGGGGAAATATCTCTTTGACCTGTGTTAAACCTCCAGGGTAGGATAATCCTGCATGGTACCTTAGTTACAAACACATTTTAAGATCTCCCTGGTAAAAAAACAGCATTGTGTCCATCTGCAAGAGATTCAGTGTCAGCTCAAGGCCTTGGTACTTTGCCCCAGAGCCACCAGAAGGAACCTGCCATGTTCCTCAGCTGCAATGGTCATTTGGGGTGTGCTTTCCAGGCAACCATGTGGAAGAGCTCTGCTATCCATACTTTCCATGTGGGGGACTCTGGAGCAAACAAACCAGACTGCACCTGTCAGTAGAAAAAACAATCTTGCTGTTTGGAGCATCTCACAAGCATCATTGTAGGGAATCCTCCATGGCATTTTGATGCCACCTCACCATTTGTCAGTCATCATAGACACAGCCTCCAGTGTGAGCAAACTTCATTCAACTGCCCTTATTCAGGTGCTGGACATCTTGTCTGTTGGCTGTCATAGATACAAACTCCAGCTGAGCAGACATCTGACCTCGTCCATACTCAGGTGCTGGAGATCTCGAAAAAAACGCTGCACATTGGAACGGCCATGTGCTTGTCACTGACTGTTAATGTAGCTTGTCTATTCAGACTTCTATCCTCACACTCCTGGCCTGTAAGCACTCCTTATTGGGAATTTGGGAGCCACAATGCAGCTTTCTGGCTGCCCACAAGAAAGAAGAAGTGCCCTAAGGGTCTGTGCAGAAAATCCACATGAGGATCCACCTGCACGGCCCTCTATGGCACCCCAATATAATAGGCCACGCTGTGCACTAATGCTCTGTCTGACACAGCCCGAGCCCCAACCACCTGGCAGCCATACAGATAGCGGGCCCCATTTCCTACAGGTGTGAGCTGCCTTGACCTGAGTCTGTCATCTCGAACCAACCTGGGTATTCAGGTACCTGTTCCAGAACATAGCTCAAATTCCTGCCCATGGAGGACCCTGAAGCAAAAAAGAGTACTCCTCCTTCCCCATGGCAGGAAAACTAAATGTTGAGATGGTTGTCCAACCCTCAGATTGGGATCCAGGTGCATGGAACAAGAAACAGCGCCCATTCAGGATGGGGATCAGGGCACAAATAGGCATTGTGACCCTCACCCTGAGACCCATTTCCAACAAGCCCCCACAGGGGCTGGACCAGGAACACACAGAACGGGCCTGTCAGGCCCCTAGGCCCAGATCCAAAGCCTTGGTGAGGTTACTCAGTCACCGGGACCCAGAACCCATCTCTGGAATCCATGTTTTGACAGGAATCTTGACACGGTAAAGCGCAGTCTCCCGTTTCCCAGTAAGACACCAAATTCTTGGGTGCCGGTCAGAAACCCCAGATAGGAAGAAACTCCCATGGGCACATGAGGACACCCATCCATTCCGTGACCATCCTAGACACAATCCAGTCAAAAAAGCCTGCACTCCTGCATCCCAGCCGCCCGAATTTCAAATCCGAGGAGCTGCCCTCAGGGTCTGCAGATCGGTCCTGCCCTCACATCGCCCCTTACTTGTACCCAATTTTGTGTCTGAATATTTTGGTCCCAGAGCCCTGAACCACATGGCCTCCAGGATGGGGCCTCCAGAACCACAGCACATCAATGGGCCTGCTCTCTGGAGGAAACTGCCCAACTCAGTTGCCCAAACCCTCCACATTAGGAGAAACCTGCAATGCCCCTGACCTCACCCCAATTTCATAGGCCGCTCTGGAAAAAATGCACTGTCTGACACAGCCTCAGCACTTACATCCCGGAAGACATGCAGGTCAATGGCGCTGAGTCCGAAGATTGAATCTTCCATGCTTTTGGGACCTCATCAGAACCCTAGCTTAGGTTTTCAGGCCTCTGTCCCTAGAGTCCTATTCTGGAAAACCAATATATGGTCCGACCTGTGGTCCATGAGCCATACAAGAGAACCCCTCCTTTCCCGAGAAGGAAATCATTTTTATGGGAACTGGGTCTAACCCTTAGAATAGGAGAATGAGGATGGGCCCAGGGACTCCACCACATTCTAAGGTCCTCCTGGACATGAAGCAGCATTGGGACCCATTAGACTGAGAACTTCCATCAACAAAGATCACTTGGAACTTGGAACCAGTGACAGCGGATCAAGCCTGTCCTGTTCCTTAACTGTAATGGTAATGCGAGTTGGGCTTCCCAGGCCTCCATTCAGAGACCTGTGCTATCGAATCTTCCATATGGGGAACCTGGAGCCCTCTAAGCGGACTTCCCCTGTCTCACAGTAGGACACCTTGCTGTTTGGAGCAGCTCACAAGCTCCAGCTTGGGAAAACCTCTAGGGCTTCTTGACAAAACCCCACCATTCATTGGCCATCATGGATACAAACTCCAGCGTGAGCAGACATCTGACCCTTGACCATACTCAGGTGCTGGAGATCTCAAAACAACCGCTGTACATTGGAACGGCCATGTGCTCGCCACTGAGCTTAACCATAGCTTGTGTTCTCAGGCTTCTGTCCTCACAGTCCTCGCCTGCAAGCCCTCCATATTGGGAATTCTGGAGCAACAGCACAACCTACTGCCTGCCCACCAGAAAGAAGAAGTGCCCTATGGGTCTGCACAGAAACCCCCACATGAGGATCCAGTTGCACAGCTCTCAACGGCACCCCAATATCATAGACAGCCCTCTGCCCGAATGCTCTGTCTGACACAGCTCGAGCCCCGACCTCTGGTCAACCACCCAGGCAGCGGGCCCCATATCCGGCAGGTGGGTCCTGCTTTGGCCCGAGGCCGTCATCTTGAAGCAACCTGGGTAATCAGGTACATGTCCCAGAACTTAGCTCAAATTCCTGCCCATGGGAGACCCTGAAGCAGAAATTAGTACTACTCCTGCCCCATGGCAGGAAAACTGAAAGTTGAGATGACAGTCCCACCCTCAGAATGGGAGCAAGGTGCATGGCCCATGAGACCACTCCCACTCAGGATGGGCAGCTGGGCACAAACAGGCATTGTGACCTTCACCCTAAGACCCTTTCCAAAAACTCCCTCGTGAGCTGGACCAGGAGCCCACAGAGCAGGCCTGTCATGCTCCTAGTCCAAAATCCTAAGCCTTGGTGGGGTTATCCAGGTGCCCAGACCCAGAACCAATCTCTGGAATGCCTGTTTGGATGGGACCCCTGTGATGGAAAACCGTGCTCTCACCTTCCCCCAGAAAGACACCAAACTCTGGGAAGCTTGGCACAATCTCCAGAGAGGTAGAATCTCCCATGGACTCATGAGGCCACCCCTCCATTCCATGGCCATCCTAGACACACAATCCAGATAGAAAAGCCTAAGCTCCTGCCTCCCAGCCTTCCGAATTTCAAATCTCGAGAAGCTGCCCTCAGGGTCTGCAGATCGGGCCTGCTATCACCTCCTCCCTAACTCTTACCCAAGTTTGTGTCTGAAGATTTTGGTCCCATAGTCCTGACCCACATGCACTTAAGCATGGGGCCTCCAGAACCACATCACATCACTGGGCCTGCTCTTCCAAGGAAACTCTGCCCGTCTCAGTTTCCCAAGACCTCCAAATTAGCAGAAACCTGCAAGGCCCCTAAGCCCAACCCAATTCCATAGGCCACTCTGGAAAAATGCACGGTCTGACACAGCCTCAGAACATACCTGCAAGAAGACATGCAGGTCAATGGGAAAGGATGAATGCCCTAAGACCATGGTGGGTCCAAGGTGCTGGGTGTGCAGCCAGCTGTCTCGGTGTCTGTCAGAAAGTCTGGGCTCAGGCTATGTAAGACAGAGCATTAGTGGTTAGGGTAATCTATGCAATTGGGGTGTTGCCGAGGGCCGAGCAAGTTGATCCTCCTTTTGGGTTTATGGGCAAGGCCATAGACAATGTATTTCTTCTAGTGGGCAGGCAGAGTGCTTCGTTTTGGCCCCAGTATTCCCAATCCGGAGGGCTTGTGGCCTAGGAGTGTGAGGACGGAAGTCTGAAAAGTCAAGCTAAGGTGATGTTTTGGGCCAAGGACATGGCAGGCGCACTCTGCAGAGGCTGAATCGCCTGCATCTGAAGTCAGGGTAAGGATCAAACATTGGCTGCGGCTGGGGTTTGTATCCATGATGGCCCCTTCATGAAGCGGGGCCCTCATGAGGCTAAGGAGGTTTTCCCACGCTGAGTTTGTGAGTTGCTCCAAACCACAAGGTATTCTTCTGAAGGACAGTGAGTCGTGTTGGATGACTCCAGGATGTCCTATACGGAAGGATGGGTAGCAGGGTTCGAAGGATGGATGCCTGTACAGCATACCTTGCATTCCCATTGGCTCTTTGTGACAAGACACGTTTGATCTGCTGGCTCTGGGGAAAGCTACCCAGGGGGCTGTGTTGAAACAAAATCTCCTGAGGATGGGTCATAATGGGGGTTTGTGTCCATGGAGACCTTGGAAAGTGCTGGTGGCTCAGGGGCCCTGCAGAAATGGCCTACCTGCAGGGTTTGATAGAGCTCCAATACGAAAGCTCCCCATGTGGGAATGAGAGAGGTTATGTTTGGAACCTCAGCAAAGCCTGAAGGGGGTGGGGCCGTCATTAGGCCAGAGACGTTTCCCTATGCTGGGAGTTGTGAGCTGCTCCAAACCTTCTGCAATCCCTTCTGCAGGATAGTCGATTCCTATTGGATGGTCCCAGAACGCCCTATACAGAAAGACTCGAAAGCAGGGGTCTAATCATGGATGCCTGGAAACGCCACCCCACATTCCCATTGACTGATCGGGATAAGGCAGGCTCAATCTGTGGGCTCTTGGACGAACTACCCAGAGGTCAGAGTTGTTGGACACTCCTAAGGATGGGTCATAAGTGGGTTGGTGGCCATGGAGACCTTGGAATGTGGTGGTGGCTCAGGGTCTTTGCAGGATTCTCCAACCTGAAGGGTTTGATTCAGCTCCAACAAGGAAGCTTCCCATGTGGAGACGAGAGGTATTCTGTTTGGTGCCTCAGGAAAGCCCCATATGCTGGTCTTCGAACCCAGGCCTCTGAGGAATGACACCTGGAAACCAAAGCAAGAGTTCATATTAGGGCCTAGGGGCCTGTCCGGTTCAATCTTCTGTCTCTGTGGACATCTGTCTGCCTGTCTGCGTGGAAGTAATTGCTCAGCTTGTTTCAGAATGCCCCTGTATGTCCAGGGCAGCTTCCAGTAGTGCGATGTCCTCGGGACCTTGAGGTTTCTCCTATTCTGTAGGGTTGTGGCCAATGGAATGGGCACAGTTTCCTAGGAGAGAGCAGGCACAGTCCTGTGGTGTGGCTCCAGAGGCCCCAGCCTGGAGGGTGTGTGTTCCAGGGCTGTGGGGACAGACATCTGCAAACACAAACTTACCTCAGGTTTGGGGCCGAGGTTATGGTAGGCCTTATCTACAGTTCATTAGGGGATATCCTTGGCATATGCAATGAGGGCGAGTGGGAGGCAGTTTGCTCAGGTTTTTGTCTCTGGATGTTGTGTCCACGATGGTGGTTTAATATAGGGGTGGCCTCATCGGCCAAGGAAGAGTATTCCCTCTTTGGAGATTTGCCCAGCTCCCTAGAGTTTGGGGTCATTCTGTGAAAAGGGAGGAGTCCTGTATTCTTCCTCAAGTGTCCTCCCAATAGAGGGAATTTAGAGCGGAGCAGTGGCTACTGACAACTGCAATAGCTGCCCTCTGGTAAGGCCTGGGGACTTATGTGCATGTCAAGACCCATATGCAGGCTCATGTTCCAGCCACTGGGAGGCGTTACTTGAATACGGGACTCATGCTGAGGGCCACAATATGTTTCTGTGCCCAAGGCGTCCCTCAAGCACTGGCATGGCCTCTCAGACCATGGAGGTTTTCCTACACTGAACATTGGACAACATGCCAACTACAAAGTTTCTTTCCATGGAGAACAAGGAATTCTGATTTTTTCATCACGTTCACCCCTGAGCAGTGATTGGAGATAAGGTCTAGGTTCTGAAGCCTGAAAACCGGGGTTGGGAAGAGATGATGACCTAAGGCCGTGGCAGGTCCGATGTGTTCAGTTTGGGGTCAGCTGTCTGGGTGTCGTTTGGGATGTCTGGTCTCAGGCTGTTTCAGATAGGGCATTAGTACATAGGGTAGGCTGTATAATTGCTTTACAGTCGAGTGGCGTGCATTAGATAATCATTTGGGTTTCTTATTAGCAGCATAGGGCAAAACTTTTCTTCTGGAAAACAGGCAGAGTGCTGCATTGTGACTCCGGAATTCCCAAACTGGAGGGCTTGTGGGCCAGGAGAGTGAAGATGGAAGTCTGAGAACACAAGCTAGGCTTAGGTTTTGAGGCAAGAGCACGGCAGGCACACTTTGCAGAGCTGAATCGAGATCTCATGCATCTGAAGTCTGGCAAGGGTCAGACGTTGGCTCAGGTTGGAGTTTCTGTCCATGTTGGCCCCTTCATCAAGGGGGGGTGCATTACAAGGCTATGGAGGTTTTCCCACAATGGGAGTTGTGAGATGATCCAAACTGCAAGGATTCCTTCTGCAGGAAAATTAAGACCTCTTAGATGGCTCCAGGGAATCCCATAAGGAAGTTCTCCAGAGCAGGGTTCTAAGGATGGATGCCTGGGCAGCCAGCCTCACATTCCAATTGTCTCCTAGTTACAAGACACATTTGATCTGCTGACTCTGGGGTAGCAACCGAGGGAGGTGAGTTGAAATGGGCTCTCCTGAGGATGGGACTTAATGTGGGTTTGAGTCCATAGAGACCTTGGAATAGGGCAGTGGCACCAAGGCCCTGAAGGATTCTCCTAACCAGATGTTTTGACACAGTTCCAAGGAGCAAGTTTTCCATGGGGAGACGAGATTTTTTCTTATTTGTGCCTCAGGAAACCACCCTATGCTGGTATTGGAAACCAGGCCTCTGAGGAGAGTTGCCTGGAAACCAAAGCAATGGATCAGATTAGGGCCTAGGAGCCTGTGGTTCAATCGTCTTCTCTGGGGTCATCTGTCGACGGGTCTGAGTGGAGGTAACTGCTCAGCTGGTGTCTGATCACCCCTGTTTCTCCTGGGCGGCCTACAATATTGGGATAGCCTCGGTGACTTTGGAGGTTTCTCCTAATTTGCAAGGTTGTTGCCAATGGAGTATGAAGAATTCCCTTGGAGAGGGAAGGCACAGTCCTGAGGTGTGGCTCCAAGGACTCAAGCATGGAGGGTGTGTATGTCAGAGCTGTCAGAACAGAAGTCTGAAAACACAAAATCCGCTTAGGTTTTGGGACTTAGGTTTGGCAGGCCTGATCTATAGACTGTGATGAGAACTCTTTGGGATATGAACAAAAGGTGAGTGTGAGGCACTTGCTCAGGCTTTTGTCTCTCGATTTTGTGTCACCGATGGCCGTGGAATATCGGGGTGGCCTCATGGGACATGGACGATTCTGCCTTTCTGGGGATTTGGCATGATCCCAAGAGTTTTGGGTCATTCTTTGGGAAGCGAGGAGG
This sequence comes from Neogale vison, assembly GCF_020171115.1. Classification (NCBI taxonomy): domain Eukaryota; kingdom Metazoa; phylum Chordata; class Mammalia; order Carnivora; family Mustelidae; genus Neogale; species Neogale vison. The sequence continues at coordinate 77,350,430 of NC_058095.1, forward strand.
CCTATATGTATGTTTGTTTTTTTTGTTTTTTGTTTTACCTCAGGAATACCACCAAAAGAGGGATTCCAGAGCAGAGCCGGGGAGGGTCGACTGGACAACCCAAACTCTGGTTAACATGGCGCATGCAAGCCCCATATGCGGGCTCTTGTTCCAATCACTGAGAAGCTTTACATGAGAATAGGGCTCACTCTGAGGGTCACAATGTGTGTTTGTACAAACTGCGGCCTTAAGGGATAGGTGGGACCTCATGGGCCACGCTGCTTTCTTCTACAATGTACGTTGGACAGCATGCCAACCACAAGGTTTCTGGCCAAGGGGAAGGATGAGTTCTGATACTGCATCACGTTCACTCCTGGGCAGTCAGTGGAGATAACGTCTAGGTTCTAAAGCCTGAAAACCGAGTTTGGGTAGAGATGATGACCTAAAGCCATTGTGCATACAATGGGCTCAGTGTACGGCCAGCTTCTGGGTGTCGGACGGGAGAGCTGAGCTCAGGTTGTTTCAGACAGGGCTTTAGTGCACAGGCTAGACTGTATAATTGGGGTACGGGTGAGTGGCATGCAGGTTGTTCCTCATTTGGCATTTCTGCTTATCCCTATAGGGCAACGTTTTTCTTCTGGAGGGCAGGCAGAGTACTGCATTGTGTCTCCAGAATTGCCAAACTGGAGGGCTTGTGGCCAGGATTGTGAGGACGGAAGTCTGAGAACACAAGCTAAGCTTAGGTTTCGGTATGAGGACATGGCAGGCACACTCTGCATAGCTGAGTGGAGATCTCGTGTATCTGAAGTCAGGGTGAGTATCAGACATTGGCTCAGACTGGAGTTTCTGTCCATGATGGCCCATTCATGAAGGTGGGGGGGGGGCATCATGAGGCCATTAGTTTTTCCCATGATGGGAGAGTGTGATGCTCCAAACCGCAAGGATTCGTTCTGTGGGACAGCTGAGACCTGTTGGATGGATCCATGACATCCTATAAGGAAGTTCTCCAGAGCAGGGTTCTAAGGATGGATGCCTGATCAGCCCTCTCATTCCAATTGTGTCCTAGCAACAAGGAAGGTTTGATCTGCTGGCTCTGGGGGAGAACCGAGGGGGTTGAGTTGAAATGGGCTCATCTGAGGATGGGTCATAATGTGGGTTTATGTCCATTGAGATACTGGAATGGGGCGGTGGCTCCGGGGACCTGAAGGTTTCTCCTAACTGGAGCTTTTCACAGAGATCCAAAGAGCAAGTTGCCCATGTGGAGATGAGATTTGTTCTGATTAGTACCTCTGGAAACCCCCATATGCTATTATTGGAAATCAGGCCTCTGAGGAGAGATGCCTGGAAACAAATGCAATAGATCCAATTAGGGCCTAAGTGCCTGTCCGTTTCAATCTTCTTCTCTGGGGATATCTGTGTACAGGTCTGAGTTGAGGTAGTTGCTCAGCTTGGGACATGTCGCCCCTGTTTTTCCTGGGAGTCCTACACTATTTGGACGGCGTCGGGTACTTTGGAGTTTTCTCCTAATATCTAGGGTTGTCTCCAATGGAATGGGCAGGATTCCCTTGGAGAAGCAGGCACAGCCCTGAGATGTGGCTCCAGGGGACCCAGCCTGGAGGGTGTGTGGGCCAAGACTGTCATACAGAAGTCTGAAACACAAACTCGCCTTATGATTTTGGACGTAGTTATGGCAGGCCCGATCTACAGACCATGCAGAAAATTATTCAGGTTAAGAACAAAGGGCGAGTGTGAGGCATTTGCTCAGGCTTATGTCTCTGGATTTTGTGTCAACGGTGGCCTTGGAATGTCGGGGTGGCCTCATGGGCCATGGAAGAGTCTTTCTCTCTGATGATTTGGCCTGATACCAAGTGATTGGGGTCATTCTGTGGATGGGAGGAATCCTTTCTGTATTTATTTACCTCACGTGTCCTACCAAAGAAGGATTCCAGAGCAGAGCCCTGAGTAGAGGTGACTAGATATCTCGACCTCTGGTTAAGATTGGGAGACTTGGGAGAGATGGCCAAGATGGCGGAGAAGTAGCAGGCTGAGACTACTTCAGCTAGCAGGAGATCAGCTAGATAGCTTATCTAAAGATTGCAAACACCTGCAAATCCATCGGCAGATTGAAGAGAAGAAGAACAGCAATTCTAGAAACAGAAAAACAACCACTTTCTGAAAGGTAGGACTGGTGGAGAAGTGAATCCAAAGCGACGGGAAGATAGACCCGGGGAGAGGGGCTGGCTCCCGGCAAGCGGCGGAGCAACGGAGTACAAAATCAGGACTTTTAAAAGTCTCTTCTGCTGAGGGACATCGCTCCAGAGGCTAAACTGGGGCGAAGCCCACGCGGGGTCGGCGTGGCCTCAGGTCCCGCAGGGTCACAGAAGGATCGGGGGTGTCTGAGTGTTGCAGAGCTTGCAGATATTGGAGCGGGAAGGACGGCTACAGAGACAAAGCCGACAGTAAGCTCACAGCTCGGTGTTGCCTTGGACCGGTCGCGGGCTCAGTGAGCTCAGAGCACGGCCGGAGGTTAGGCAGGCGCGAGTTACTAGGAACTGTTTGCTGAGGGTGCACTGGGGAGCGGGGCCCCGCCTCTCGGCTCCTCCGGGCCGGAGACCAGGAGGCCGCCATTTGTATTCCCGTCCTCCGGAACTCTACGGAAAGCGCTCAGGGAACAAAAGCTCCTGAAATCAAACCCCGGCCCCTGGTAAGGGCGGTGCAATGCCGCCTGGGGCAAAGACACCTGAGAATCACTACAACAGGCCCCTCCCCCAGAAGATCAACAAGAAATCCAGGCAAGACCAAGTTCACCTACCAAGGAGTGCAGTTTCAATACCAAGGAGAGCAGCAGAATTCCAGAGGAGGAGAAAACAAACCACGGAACTCATGGCTTTCTCCCTGTGATTTTTTAGTCTTGCAGTTAATTTAATTTTTTTCTTTTTCATTTTTTTATCTTCTTCTGCTGAAATTTTTTTAAATTTTTACCCTTTTCTTTTTCAACGTTTTTTAACTAGTTTATCTAATATATATATATATATTTTTTTCTTTTTTATACTTTTCTTTATTCGTTTTCTTTTTTTAATTCTTTTTTTTCTTTTTTTTTCATTGTTTATTTTGAACCTCTTTTTATCCCCAAATCAGAAGAGATCCTAATCTCTTCAATCTTTTTTTTAAATTCTTTTTTAAATTCTTGACTGAATTTTTCATTCAATCTCTTTTTTTAATTCTTTTTTTTTCTTTTTTTCTTTATTTCCTTTTGAAGCTCTCTTTATACCCAAATCAGAGGAGATCCCAATCAGAAGAGATTGGGAGATCCCATTCAGAGGAGATCCCAATCAGAGGAGATCCCTCACTCAATCGTGAGGGGGCAGAAATCCCCCCTCACGATTTGGGATCTCTTATGATTTGGTTAAAGCATATTTTCCTGGGATTGTTGCCACCCTTTTAGTGTTTTACTTGCTCCTTAATATACTCTTAGCTGGACAAAATGACAAGGCGGAAAAATTCAAAACAAAAAAAAGAACAAGAGGCAGCACCGAAGGCTAGGGACATAATCAATACAGACATTGGTAATATGTCAGAATTAGAGTTCAAAATGACAATTCTCAAGGTTCTAGCCAGGCTTGAAAAAAGCATGGAAGATATTAGAGAAACCCTCTCCAGAGATATAAAAGCCCTATCTGGAGAAATAAAAGAAGTAAAATCTAACCAAGTTGAAATAAAAAAAAAAGCTATTAATGAGGTTCAATAAAAAATGGAGGCTCTCACTGCTAGGATAAATGAGGCAGAGGAAAAAATTAGCGATATAGAAGACCAAATGACAGAGAATAAAGAAGCTGAGCAAAAGAGGGACAAACAGCTACTGGACTATGAGGGGAGAATTCCAGAGATAAGTGACACCATAAGACGAAACAACATTAGAATAATTGGGATTCCAGAAGAAGAAGAAAGAGAGAGGGGAGCAGAAGGTATACTGGAGAGAATTATTGGGGATAATTTCCCCAATATGGCAAAGGGAACGAGCATCAAAATTCAGGAGGTTCAGAGAATGCCCCTCAAAACCAATAAGAATAGGCCCACACCCCGTCACCTAATAGTAAAATTTACAAGCCTTAGTGACAAAGAGAAAATCCTGAAAGCAGACTGGGAAAAGAAGTCTGTAAAATACAATGGTAAAAGTATTAGATTGGCAGCTGACTTATCCACAGAGACCTGGCAGGCCGGAAAGAGCTGGCATGATATTTTCAGAGCACTAAACGAGAAAAACATGCAGCCAAGAATACTATATCCAGCTAGGCTATCATTGAAAATAGAAGGAGAGATAAAAAGCTTCCAGGACAAACAAAAACTGAAAGAATTTGCAAACACCAAACCAGCTCTACAGGAAATACGAAAGGGGTCCTCTAAGCAAATAGAGAGACTACAAGTGGTAGATCAGAAAGGAACAGAGACAATATACAGTATCAGTCACCTTACAGGCAATACAATGGCACTAAAATCATATCTCTCAATAGTTACCCTGAATGTTAATGGGCTAAATGCCCCAATCAAAAGACACAGGGTATCAGAATGGATAAAAAAACAAAACCCATCTATATGTTGCCTCCAAAAAACTCATTTTAAACCTGAAGACACATCCAGACTTACGTTAGGGGGTGGAAAAGAATTTACCATGCTAATGGACAACAGAAAAAAGCAGGGGTGGCAATCCTTTTATCAGATCAATTAGATTTTAAGCCAAAGACTATAATAAGAGATGAGGAAGGACACTATATCATACTTAAAGGGTCTGTCCAACAAGAAGATCTAACAATTTTAGATATCTATGCCCCCAACGTGGGAGCAGCCAACTATATAAATCAATTAATAACAAAATCAAAGAAACACATCAACAATAATACAATAATAGTAGGGGACTTTAACACTCCCCTCACTGAAATGGACAGATCATCCAAGCAAAAGATCAACAGGGAAATAAAGGCCTTAAATGATACACTGGGTGAGATGGACATCACAGATATATTCAGAACATTTCATCCCAAAGCAACAGAATACACATTCTTCTCTAGTGCACATGGAACATTCTCCACAATAGATCACATCCTCGGTCCTAAATCAGGACTCAACAGGTATCAAAAGATTGGGATCATTCCCTGAATATTTTCAGACCACAATGCTCTGAAGCTAGAACTCAACCACAAGAGGAAGTTTGGAAAGAACCCAAATACATGGAGATTAAACAGCATCCTTCTAAAGAATGAATGGGTCAACCGGTAAATTAAAGAAGAATTGAAAAAAATCATGGAAACAAGTGATAATGAAAACACAATGGTTCAAAATCTGTGGAACAAAACAAAGGCAGTCCTGAGAGGAAAATATATAGCGGTACAAGCTTTTCTCAAGAAACAAGAAAGGTCTCAGGTACACAACCTAACCCTACACCTAAAGGAGCTGGAAAAAGAACAAGAAAGAAACCCTAAGCCCAGCAGGAGAAGAGAAATCATAAAGATCAGAGCAGAAATCAATGAAATAGAAACCAAAAAAACAATAGAACAAATCAACCAAACTAGGAGCTGGTTCTTTGAAAGAATTAATAAAATTGATAAACCCCTGGCCAGACTTATCAAAAAGAAAAGAGAAAGGACCCAAATAAATATAATCATGAATGAAAGAGGAGAGATCACAACTAACACCAAAGAAATACAAACTATTATAAGAACATACTATGAGCAACTCTACGCCAACAAATTTGACAATCTGGAAGAAATGGATGCATTCCTAGAAACATATAAACTACCAAAATTGAACCAGGAAAAAAATAGAAAGCCTGAACACACCCATAACCAGTAAGGAGATTGAAACAATCATTAAAAAACTCCAAACAAACAAAAGCCCAGGGCAAGATGGCTCCCTAGGGGAATTCTACCAAATATTTAAAGAAGAACTAATTCCTATTATCCTAAAACTGTTCCAAAAAATAGAAATGGAAGGAAAACTCCCAAACTCATTTTATGAGGCCAGCATCACCTTGTTCCCAAAACCAGACAAGGATCCCATCAAAAAAGAGAGCTATAGACCAATATCCTTGATGAACACAGATGCGAAAATTCTCACCAAAATACTAGCCAATAGGATTCAACAGTACATTAAAAGGATTATTCACCACGATCAAGTGGGATTTATCCCAGGGCTGCAAGGTTGGTTCAACATCCGCAAAGCAGTCAATGTGATACAACACATCAATAAAAGAAAGAACAAGAACCATATGATACTCTCAATAGATGCTGAAAAAGCATTTGACAAAGTACAGCATCCCTTCCTGATCAAGACTCTTCAAAGTGTAGAGATAGAGGGCACATACCTCAATATCATCAAAGCCATCTATGAAAAACCTACCGCAAATATCATTCTGAAATCAACTGAAAGCTTTCCCACTAAGGTCAGGAACATGGCAGAGATGTCCATTATCACCACTGCTATTCAACATAGTACTAGAAGTTCTAGCCTCAGCAATCAGACAACAATAGGAAATTAAAGCATCCAAATCGGCAAAGAAGAAGTCAAATTATCACTCTTCGCAGATGATATGATACTCTATGTGGAAAACCCAAAAGACTCCACTCCAAATTTGCTAGAACTTGTACAGGAATTCAGTAAAGTGTCAGGATATAAGATCAATGCACAGAAATCAGTTGCATTTCTCTACACCAACAACAAGACAGAAGAAAGAGAAATTAAGGAGTCAATCCCATTTACAATTGTACTCCAAACCATAATATACTTAGGAATGAACCTAACCAAAGAGGCACAGAATCTATACTCAGAAAACTATAAAGTACTCATGAAAGAAATTGAGGAAGACACAAAGAAATGGAAAAATGTTCCATGCTCCTGGATTGGAAGAATAAATATTGTGAAAATGTCTATGCTACCTAAAGCAATCTACACATTTAATGCAATTCCTATCAAAGTACCATCCATCTTTTTCAAAGAAATGGAAAAATAATTTTAAAATTTATATGGAACCAGAAAAGACCTTGAATAGCCAAAGGGATATTGAAAAAGAAAGCCAAAGTTGGTGGCATCACAATTCCGGACTTCAAGCTTTATTACAAAGCTGTCATCATCAAGACAGCATGGTACTGGCACAAAAACAGACATAGACCAAAGGAACAGAATAGCGAGCCCAGAAATAGACCCTCAACTCTATGGTCAACTAATCTTTGACAAAGCAGGAAAGAATGTCCAATGGAAAAAAGACAGCCTCTTTAATAAATGGTGTTGGGAAAATTGAACAGCCATGTGCAGAAAAATGAAATTGGACCATTTCCTTACACCACACACAATAATAGACTCAAAATGGATTAAGGACCTCAATGTGAGAAAGGAATCCATCAAAATCCTTGAGGAGAACACAGGCAGCAACCTCTTCGACCTCAGCCGCAGCAACATCTTCCTCGGAACATCGCCAAAGGCAAGGGAAGCAAAGACAAAAATGAACTTTTGGGATTTCATCAAGATCAAAATCTTTTGTACAGCAAAGGAAACAGTTAACAAAATCAAAAGACAACTGACAGAATGGGAGAAGATATTTGCAAATGACATATCAGATAAAGGACTAGTGTCCAAAATCTATAAAGAACTTAACAAACTCAACACCCAAAGAACAAATAATCCAATCAAGAAATGGGCTGAGGACATGAAAAGATGTTTCTGCAAAGAAGACATCCAGATGGCCAACAGACACATGAAAAAGTGCTCCATATCACTCGGCATCAGGGAAATACAAATCAAAACCACAATGAGATATCACCTCACGCCAGTCAGAATGGCTAAAATCAACAAGTCAGGAAATGACAGATGCTGGCGAGGATGCAGAGAAAGGGGAACCCTCCTACACTGCTGGTGGGAATGCAAGCTGGTGCAACCACTCTGGAAAACAGCATGGAGGTTCCTCAAAATGTTGAAAATAGAACTGCCCTATGACCCAGCAATTGCACTACTGGGAATTTACCCTAAAGATACAAACGTAGTGATCCAAAAGGGCACATGCACCCGAATGTTTATAGCAGCAATGTCCACAATAGCCAAACTATGGAAAGAACCTAGATGTCCATCAACCGATGAATGGATCAAGAAGATGTGGTATATATACACAATGGAATACTATGCAGCCATCAAAAGAAACAAAATCTTGCCATTTGCGACAACATGGATGGAACTAGAGCATATCATGCTTAGCGAAATAAGTCAAGCGGAGAAAGACAACTATCATATGATCTCCCTGATTTGAGGAAGTGGTGATGCAACATGCGGGCTTAAGTGGGTAGGAGAAGAATCCATGAAACAAGATGGGATAGGGAGGGAGACCAACCATAAGTGACTCTTAATCTCATGAAACAAACTGTGGGTTGCTGGGGGGAGGGTTCTTGGGAGAAGGGGGGTAGGGTTATAGACATTGGGGAGGGTATGTGCTTTGGTGTAAATGGGAAGTGGTGGTGAACCATGAGAGACTATGGACTCTGAAAAACAATCTGAGGAGTTTGAAGTGGCGGGGGGGTGGGAGTTTGGGGTACCAGGTGGTGGGTATTATAGAGGGCACAGCTTGCATGGAGCACTGGGTGTGGTGAAAAAATAACGAATACTGTTTTTCTGAAAATAAATAAATTGGAAAAAAAAAAAGATTGGGAGACTTGGGGCATGGCAAGCCCCATATGCGGCTTTTGGTCCAGCCACTAAGAGGCTTTTCTTGAGGAAAGGGGTCACGCTGAAGGTCACAATGTGTGTTTGTGCTGATCGCGGCCCTCAAGCATGGGCAGGGACTCATGGGCCACACTGGTTTCTTTTATAATGAACGTTGGACAACATGGCAACCACAATGTTCTGGGAAGGGGGAAAGAGTTCTGATTTCTGCATCACGTTCTCCCCTGGGAAGTGAGTTGGGATACAATCTAGGTTTTGGAAGCCTGAAGACCAAGTTTGGGAAGAGATGATGACCTAGGCCATGGAGGGTCCAATGTCCACAGGGTAAGGCTAGTTGTCTGGGTTTCGGTCAAGAGGTCTGGCCTCAGGCTGTGACAGACATGGCTTTAGCGATCAGGCTAGACTGTATAATTGGGGTATAGTGGAGTGGCTTACAAGTTGTTCCTCATTTGGCATTTCTGGGTAGTCCCATAGGGCAAAATTTTTCTTCTGGAGGGCAGGCAGAGTGCTACATTGTGGCTCCAGAATTCCCAGACTGGAGGGCTTATGGGCCAAAAGTGTGTGGACCGAAGTCTGAGAACACAAGTATGCTTAGGTTTCGGTGTGAGGGCACGGCAGGGACACTCTGCAGAGTTGAAATGAGATCTCGTTCATCAGAAGTCAGGGCGTGGATCAGACGTTGGCTCAGGTTGTAGTTTCTGTCCAGGATGGCCATTTCATGAAGGGAAGGGGGTATCATGAGGCCATGGATGTTTTCCCACGATGGGAGTTGTGAGATGCTCCAATCTGCAAGGATTCCTTCTGCTGGACAATCGAGACCTGTTGGATAGCTCTAGGACATCCATATGGAACGACGCCAGAGCAGCGTTCTAAGGAAGGATCCCTGGAAAGCCCGCCTCACATTCCAATTGTATCCTAGCAACAAGGGGGGTTCCATCTGCTGGCTCTGGGAGAGCAACCGAGGGGGCTGATTTGAAATGCACTCTCATGCGGATGGGTCATAATGTGGGTTTGTATCCCTGGAGACCTTGGAATGGGGCAGTTCCTCAGGAAACCTGAATATTTGTTCGAACTGGAGGTTTTGACAAGCTCCACAGGACAAGTTTCCCATGTGGAGACGAGATTTCCTCTGATTGGTAACTCAGGAAACTCCCTTATGCTAGTATTGGAAACCAGGCGTCTGTAGAGAAATGCCTGGAGACAAAATCAATGGATCCAATTAGGGCCTAGGCTCCTTTCCGGTTCAATCTTCTGCTCTGGGCATATCTGTCTATGGGTCTGAGGGGAGGCAGTTGATCAGCTTGTGACAGATCGTCCCTGTTTGTCCTGGGCGTCCTACACTATTGGGATGGCCTCGGGGACTTTGGAGGTTTCTCCTAATCTGTACAGTAGTGGCCAATGGAATGGGCAGAATTCCCTTGGAGAGGCCAGGCACTGTCCTGAGTTGTGGCTCCAGGGGACCCAGCCGGGAGGGTGTGTGGGCCAGGGCTCTTGGGACTGAAGTCTGAAAACACAATCTCGGCTTAGGTTTGGGGACGTAGGATTAGATGTTGGCTCAGTTTGTAGTTTTTGTCCATTATGGCCCCATCATGAAGGTGGGGGGTCTTTACAAGGACATGGAGGTTTTCCCATGGTGGGAGAATGTGATGCTCCAAACCGCAGGGATTCGTTCTGCGGGACAGTCGAGACCTGTTGGATGGATCCAGGACATTGCATAAGGAAATTCTCCAGAGCAGGGTTCTATCGATGGATGCGTGGGCAGCCCACCTCGCATTCCAATTGTCTCCTAGCCACAAGGCATGTTTGATCTGCTGGCTCTGGGTAGGAACCGAGGGGGCTGAGTTGAAATGGACTCTCCTGAGGATCGGTCATAATGTGGGACTGTGTCCATAGAGAACTTGGAATGGGGCAGTGGCTCTGGGACCCTGAAGCATTCTCTTAAACCGGAGGTTTTCACACAGCTCCAAAGAGCAAGATTCCCATGTGGAGAAGAGATTAGTTCTGATTGGTGCCTCAGGAACCCTCCATATGCTGGTATTGGAAACCAGGCATCTAAGGAGAGATCACTGGAATCCAAAGCAATTGATCCGAATTGTGCCTAGAGGCCTGTCCACTTCAATCTCCTCTTGGCACATCTGTCTATGGTTCTGAGTGGAGGTCGTTGCTCAGCTTGTGACAGATCGACCCTGTTTGTCCCGGGTGGCCTACACTAGTGGGATGGTCTCAGGGACTTTGGAGCTTTCTCCTAATATGTAGGGTTGTGGCCAATGGAATAGGCAGAATTCCCTCAGAGAGCACAGGCACAGTCCTGAGATGTGGCCCCAGCTGTCCAGGTGACGGTCAGGAGGTCCAGGCTCAGGCTGTGTCAGACAGGGCATTAGTGCCCAGGGTAGACTGTATAATTGGGGTACAGTCAAGTGTAGTGCAGGTTGATCGTCATTTGTCATTTCTGGGTAGACCCATAGGGCAACATTTTTCTTCCGGAGTGCAGGCAGAGTGCTGCATTGTGGCTCTGGAATTCCCAAACGGGAAGGCCTGTGGTCCAAGAGAACGAGGACGGAAGTCTGAGAACACAAGCTAAGCTTAGGTTTTGGGGTAAGGGCACGGCAGGCACAGTCTGAAGATCTGAATCGAGATCTCGTGCATTTGAAGTCAAGGCAAGGATCAGCCAATGGCTCAGGTTGGAGTCTCTGTCCATGATCTGCCTTCATGAAGATTGGGGGCATCAGGTGCCCATAGAAGTTTTCCCACGATGTAAGTTGTGAGATGCTCCAATCTACAAGGACTCCTTCTGCGGGACGGTCGAGAGCTGTTGGATGGCTCCAGGATGTCCCATAAGGAATGACGCCAGAGCAGTGTTCTAAGGGGGATGCCTGAAGAGCCTGCCTCTCATTTCAATTGTCTCCTAGTGACAAGGCAGTTTCGATCTGCTGGCACTGGCGGAGCAACTGAGGGGGTTGAGTTGAAGTGGACTCTCCTGAGGATGGGTCATAATGTGGGATTGCGTCCATGCAGACCTAGGAATGAGGCAGTGACTCCGGTGACCTGAAGGTTTCCTCTAACTGGAGGTTTTGACACAGCTCCATAGCACAATTTTCCCATGTGGAGATGAGATTTGTTCTGATTGGTACCTACGGAAACCCTTATATGAAGTTATTAGAATCCAGGCCTCTGAGCAGAGATGTGTGGAAACAAAAGCAATGGATCCGATTAGGGCCTAGGTGCTTGTCCTGTTCAATCTTCTTTTCTATGAATATCTGTCTATGGGTCTAAGTGGAGGTAGTGGTTGAGCTTGTGTCAGATCGCTCCTGTTTGTCCTGGACGTCCTACACTATTGGGATAGCCTCAGGGACATTGGAGGTTACTTCTAATCTGTAGGGTTGTGTCCAAAGGAATGAGCAGAGAGGGCAGGCACAGTCCTGAGGTGTGGGTGTGTGGGCCAGGACTATGGGTATAGAAGTCTGAAAAAAAAATCACCTTATGTTTGTGGACATAGGTATGGCAGGCCCAATCTACGGACCGTGAGGAGAATTTTTTGGGCTGTGAACAAAGGGTGAGTGTGAGGCGCTTCCTCAGGCTTATGTCTCTGGATTTTGTGTCAACAGTGGCCGTGGAATGTCGAGGTGGCCTCATGGGACATGGAAGAGTCTTTCTCTCTGGGGATTTGGCCCTATCCCAAGTGGTTGCGGACATTCTGTGGATGGGAGGAATCCTTTCTGTATTTATTTACCTCAGGTATCCCAGCAAAGAGGGATTCCAGTGCAGAGCCTTGAGTAGGGGTGACTAGATATCTTGACCTCTGGTTAAGATAGGAAGCCTTGGGGCATGGCAAACCCCATATGCGTGCTCCTGGTCCCGCCCCTGAGAGGCTTTACTTGAGGACAGGGCTCACGCAGAGGGTCCCAATGTGTGTTTGTGCCCATCGCGGCCCTCAAGCATGGGCGGGGCCTCATGGGCCAGCTGTTTTTTCCTACACTGAACATTGGAAAACATTCCAACCACAAGGTTCTGGCGGGGGGGAAGAAGGAGTTCTGATTTCTGCATCACGTTCATCCGTGGGAAGTGACTGGATAGAAGGTATAGGTTTCTGAAGCCTGAAAACCGAGGTTGGGAAGAGATGAGGACCAAAGGCCATTGCGCTTCAGATGTTCTCAGTGTATGGTCAGCCGTCTGGGTGTCCTTCGGGAAGTCAGGCCTCAGGCTGTGTCAGATAGGGCATTCGTGCCCAGGCTAGATTGTATAATTGGGGTACAGTCGAGTGGCATGCAGGTTCATCCTCTTTTGGGGTTTCTAGGTAGCCCCATAGGGCAACATTTCTCTTCTGGAGGGCAGGCAGAGTGCTGCATTGTGTCTCCAGAATTCCCAAACTGGAGGGTTTGTGGTCCAAGAGTGTGAGAACGGAAGTCTGAGATCACAAGCTAGGCTTAGGTTTTGGGGCGAGGGCACGGAAGGCACACTCTGCAGAGTTGAATCGAGAACTCATGCATCTGATGTCAGGGAGAGGATCAGATGTTAGCTCAGGTTGGAGTTTCTGTACATGATGTATCCTACATGAAGGTGGGGGCTCACTGGGCCATGGAGGTTTTCCCACGGTGCGAGTGTGTGATGCTGCAAACCACAAGGATTCCTTCTGCGGGAGAGTCAAGACATTTTTGGATGGATCAAGGACGCTCCATAAGGAACTTTTCCAGAGCAGAGTTCTAAAGATGGATGCCTGGGTAGTGAACTCGCATTCCAATTGTCTCCTAGCAACAAGACAGGCTTTGTCTGCTGGCAATGGGTGAGCAACTGAGGGGCCCGAGTTGAAATGGACTCTCGTGAGAATTGGTATAATTGGGTTTGTGTCCATGGAGACATTGGAGTGGGGCGGTGGCTCCAGGGTCCTGAAGGATTCTCTTAACCAGAGGTTTTGACACAGCTCCAAAGTGCTAGATTTCCATGTGGAGATGAGATTTGTTCTGATTGGTGCCTCAGGAACCCCCATACACTGGTATTAGCAACCAGGCATCTGAGGAGAGATGCCTTGAATCCAAAGTATTGATCTGATTCATGCCTAGGGGCCTGTCTGCTTCAATCTACTCTGGGCACATCAGTCTATGGTTCTGAGTGGAGGTCTTTGCTCAGCTTGTGACAGACTGACCCTGTTTGTCCCTGGAGGCCTACGCTACTGGGATGGTCTCGTGGACTAGGGAAGTTTCTCCTAATCTGTTGGGTTGTGGACAATGGAATATGCAGAATTCCCATAGAAAGCACAGGCACAGTATTGAGATGTGGCCCCAGCTGTCTGGGTGACGGTCGGGAAGTCCAGGTTCAGACTGTGTCAGACAGGGCATTAGTGCCCTGGGTAGACTGTATAATTGGGATACAGCTGAGTGGCATGCAGGTTGATCCTCATTTGTCATTTCTGGGTAGCCCCATCAGGGCAACGTTTTTCTTCTGGAGGGCAGGCAAAGTGCTGCATTGTGGCTCTGGAATTCCAAAACTGGAAGGTGTGTGTTCCAGGAGAGTGAGGACGGAATTCTGAGAACACAAGCTATGCTTAGTTTTCGGGGCGAGGGCATGGCAGGCACACTCTGATGAGCTGAATCGATATCTCGTGCATCTGAAGTCAATGCGAGGATCAGCCATTAGCTCAAGTAGGAGTTCTGTCTATGATCCGCCTTCATGAAGACTGGTGGCATCATGTGGCCTTGGAAGTTTTCCCATGATGGGAGTTGTGAGATTGTCCATACGCAAGGACTCCTTCTGCGGGATAGTCAAGACCTGTTGGATGGCTCTAGGACATCCCATAAGGAATGACACAAGAGCAGGGTTCTAAGGATGGATGCCTGAAGAGCCTGCCTAGCATTTCAATTGTCTCCTAACGACAAGGCTGGTTTGATCTGATGGCTCTGGGGGAGCAACAGAGGGGGTTTAGTTGAAATGGACTCTCCTAAGGATGGGTCATAATTTGGGATTGTGTCCATGGAGACATTGGTTGGGGTGGTGGCTCCGGTGACCCGAAGTCACCTCCGGTGACCAAAACCTCCTAACTGGAGGTTTTGACACAGCTCCATAGAGCAAGATTCCCATGTGGAGACAATATTTGTTCTGACTGGTACCTCCGGAAAACCCCATATGTTGGTATTGGAATCCAGGCCTCTCAGGAGAGATGCTTGGAAACAAAAGCAATGGATCCTATTGAGGCCAAGGTGGTAGTCCGGTTCAATCTTCTTCTCTGGGCATATCTGTCTATAGGTCTGAGTGGAGGCTGGCTAAGCATGTGTCAGATCACCCTTGTTTTTCCTGGATATCCTACACTATTGGGATGTCCGGGGTCATTGGAGGTTTCTCCTAATCTGTAGGGTTGTGTCCAAAGGAATGAGCAGAATTCCCTTGGACAGGGCAGGCACAGTCCTGAGGTGTGGCTCCAGGGGGCCCACCCTTGAGTGTGTGTGGGCCAGGACAATTGAGACAGAAGTCTGAAAACACAAACTCAGCTTATGTTTGGGTACATAGGTATGACAGCCCGGATCTACAGACTGTGAGGAGAATTTTTGGGGCTATGAACCACGGGCGAGTGTGAGGTACTTTATCAGGCTTTTATCTCCAGATTTTGGTCAACGGTGGCCATGGAATGTCGGGCTGGCCTCATCGGCCATGGACGAGTTTTTCTCTCTTTGGGTTTGGCCCGATTCCAAGTGTTTGGGGTCATTCTTTGGATGGAAGGAGTCCTTTCTCTATTTTTTTTTACTTTTGCCTCATGTTTCACACCAAAGAGGCATTCCAGAGAAGAGCTCAGAAACGGGGTGACTAGAGTTCTTGAGATCTGTTTAAGATGGGGGACTAGGGGCATGGCAAGTCCCATATGCGAGCTTTTGGTCTAGCCCCTAAGAGGCTTTACTTGAGGACAGGGCTCACGGTGAGGGTCCCAATATGTGTTTGTATCTATCGCGGCCCTCAAGCATTGCCAGAGCCTCATGGGCCACACTGGTTTCTCCTACACTGAACGTTGGACAACATGCCAACCACAGGGTTTCTTGCCATGGGGAAGGAGAAGTCCTGATTTCTGTATCACGTACACCGCTTGGCAGTGAGTGGAGATAAGGTCTAGGTTCTGAAACCTGAAGACCGAGGTTGGGAAGAGATTATGACCTAAGGTCATAGTGTGTCCGATGTGCTCCATGTGCAGTCAGCTGTCTGGGTGTCGATCATGAGGTCCGGGTTCAGGCTGTGTCAGAAAGTGCATTACTGCCCAGGCTGGACTGTATAAGTGGGGTACAGTCGAGTGGTGTGCAGGTTGATTCTCATTTGGGGTTTCTGGGTAGCCCCGTAGGGCTACGTTTTTATTCTGTAGGGCAGGCAGATTGCTGCATTGTGTCTCCATAATTCCCAAACTGGAGGGCTTGTGAACCAGGAGTGTGAGGATGGAAGTCTGAGAACACAAGCTAGGATTAGGTTTTGAGGCAAGGGCACGGCAGGCACCCTCTGCAGAGCTGAATCGAGATCTCATGCATCTGAAGTCAGGGCGAGGATCAGACATTGCCTCAGGTTGGAGTTTCTGTCCAGGATGTCCCCTACATGAAGGTGGGGGCATCACGAGGCCATTGAGGTTTTACCACGGTGTGAATGTTTGATGCTGCAAACTGCAAGGGTTCCTTCTGTGGGACACTCGAGACCTGTCAGATGGATCAAGGACGTCTTATAAAAAATTTCTCCAGAGCAGGGACCTGGGAAGCACAACTTGTATTCTAATCTTCTCTTAGTGACAGTGCTGGCTCTAGGGGAGCAACATGGGAGGTGAGTTGAAATGGAGTCTCCTGAGGATGGGTCCTAATGTGGGTTTGTTTCCATGGAGACCTTGGAATGGGGCAGTGGTGCCAGCGCCCTGAAGGATTCTCCTATCCGGAGGTATTCACACAGCTCCAAAGAGCAAGTTTCCCATGTGGAGACGAAATTTGTTCTGATTGTTGCCTCAGGAAACCCCATAAGGTGGAAATCAGGCCTCTGAGGATAGATGCCTGGATACAAAAGCAATGGATCCAATTAGGGCCTGTCTACTTCAATCTTCTTCTCTGGCAACGTCTGTCTAGGTTTCTGAGTGGAGGTCGTTGCTCAGCTTGCGTCTAATTGCCGCTGTTTCTCCCAGGAGGCCTACATTATTGGGATGGTCTCAGGGTCTTTGAAGGTTTCTCATAATCTGCAGGGTTGTGGCCAATGGAATGGGCAGAATTCCCATAGAGAGGGCAGGCATAGTCCTGAGGTGTGGCCCTAGCCGTCCGGGTGTCAGTCGGGAGGTCTGGGCTCAGGATGTGTCAGACAGCACATGAGTGTGCAGGGTACACTGTACAATTTGGGTACAGTCGAGTGGGGTATATATTGATACTCATTTGGGGTTTCTGGGTAGTCCGATAGGGCAATTTTTTTTTTTTTTCTGGAGGTCAGGCAGATTGCTGCATTGTGGCTCCAGAATTCCAAAACTGGAGGGCTTGTGGCCCAGGAATGTGAGGAAGGAAGTCTGAGAACACAAGCTAGGTGTAGGTTTCGGAGCGAGGGCACAGCAGGCACACTCTGCTGAGCTGATTCGAGATCTCATGCATCTGAAGTCAGGGCAGGATCAGACTTTGGCTCAGGTTGGAGTTTCTGTCCATGATGGCCCCTTAATGAAAGTGGGGAGGCACCACAAGGCAATGGAGGTTTTCCCATGGTGGGATTGTCTGATGCTCCAAACCCCAATGGTTCCCTCTATGCGACAGTCAAAACCTGTTGGATGGATCCAGGATGTACCATAAGAAACTTATCAATAGCAGGGTTCTATTGATGGATGCCTCTGAAGCCCAAATCACATTCCAATTTTCTCCTAGCAACAAGGTAGGTTCAGTCTGCTGGCTCTGGTGGAGCAACCGAGGGGCTGAGATGAAATGGACTTTCCAGCAGATGGGTCCTAATGGGGGTTTGTTTCTATGTAGACCTTGGAATGGTGCGGTGGCACCGGGGCCATGAAGGGTTCTCCTAACCAGAGGCTTTGACAGAACTCCAACATGCAAGTTTCCCATGTGGAGATGAGATTTGTTCTGATGGGTGCCTCAAGAAACAGCCATATGCTGGTATTGGAATCCAGGCCTCTGAGGAGGGATGGCTAAGAAACCAAAGCAATGGATCCGAATATGGCCTAGGGGCCTGTTCGTTCCAATACCTCTGGGGACATCTGTCTACGGGTCTGAGTGCAGGTAGGTGCTCAGATGGGCTCAGATTGCCCCTGTTTGTCCTGGGAAGCCACCAGTATTGGGATGGCCTCGGGGACTTTGGAGGTTTATCCTATGTGTAGGGTTGTGGCCAATGGAATGGGCAGAATTCCCTTGGAGAGGGCAGGTACAATCCACAGGTTTGGCTCCAGGGGCCTGAGCCTGTAAGATGTTTGGTCCAGGGCTGTGGGGACAGTTGTCTGAAAGTGCAAACTTGGCTTTGGTTTCGGGACGTAGGTATGGCAAGACTGATCTACAAACCGTGAGGAGAACTCTTCGGGATATGAACAACGGGTGAGTGTGAGGCGCTTGCTCAGGATTTTGTCTCTGGATATTGTGTCACCGACGGTCGTGTAATATTCGGGTGACCTCATGGGCAATGGACAAGTCTTCCTCTCTGGGGATTTGGCCCAATCCCAAGAGATTGGGGTTATTCTGTGGGATGGGAGGAGTCTGTTTCTTTTTTTGTTTTTTGTTTTTTTTCCCTCAGGTGTCCCACCAAAAGTGGGATTCCACAGCAGAGCCCTGGGGCGGGGAGACTGGACAACCAGAAATCTGGTTGAAAATTGGGGCCTAGGGACATGGCAAGACCATAATGACGTCTAATGGTCCAGGCACTGAGAGGACTTACTAGCGCACAGGACTCACATTGAGGGTCCCTATGTGTATTTATACCCTTGTGGTGCTCAAGCATGGGTGGGGACTCATGGTGCATGCTGGTTTCTCCTACACTGAACGTGGGACAAGATGCCAACCACATGTATTCTTGCCATGGATAAGTAGTAGTTCTGATTTCTGCATCTCATTCACCCCTGGGCAGTGATTGGAGATAAGGTCTAGGTTGTGAAGTCTGAAGACTGAGGTTGGAAAGAGATGACGACCTAAGGCTATGTCAGATCTGATGTGCTCAGTGTGGAGCCACCTGTCCGGTTGTTGGTCGGGAGGTTCAGGCTCAAGCTGTGTCATACAGAGCATTAGTGCCCAGGTTAGAGTGTATAATTGGGGTGCAGTCGAGTGCCATCCAGGTAGATCTTCAGTTGGCAATTATAGGTAGTCCAAGGGCAAAGTTTTTCTTCGGGAGGGCAGGCAGAATGCTGCATTGTGGCTCCGGAATTCCCAAACTGGATGCCTTGTGGGAGAAGAGTTTGAAGACGGAAGTCTGAGACACATGTTAAGCATAGGTTTTGGGGAGAGGGCACAGTAGGCACCCTCTGCAGATCTTAATCAGGAGTTTGTGCATCTGAAGTCAGGGCGAGGTTCAGACCTAGGCTCAGTTTGGAGTTTCTTTCCATTCTGGCCCCTTCATGAAGGGTGCAGCATCTCGAAGTCAAGGAGGTTTACCCACGATGGGAGTTGTGAGATGCTCCAAACCGCAAGATTTCCTTCTGATGACAATTGAGACTTGTTGCATCATTACAGGACGTCCCATACAGAACAATGTCAGAGCAGGGATCTAAGAATGGATGCCTGGGCATCCCGCCTCACATTCCAATTGTCTCCTAGCGAATAGACAAGTTTGATATGCTCTGGGGGAGCACCCGAAGGGGCTGAGTTGAAATGGACTCTCCCGCGGATGGGTCCTAATGTGAGTTTGTGTCCATGAAGACCTTGGAATGGGATGGTGGCACACGGGCCATGAAGGCTTCTCTTAACTGGAGGTTTTGAGACATCTCCAAAGGACAAGTTACCCATGTGGAGACGAGATTATCTATGATTGGTGCCTCAGGAAACCCCCATATGCTGATAATGGAAACCAGGCCTCTGAGAAGAGATACCTGGAAACCGGTATCCTGTTAGGGATATCCGGTATCCGGTTAGCAACAGATCTGATTAGGGCCTAGGGGACTGTCCGGATCAATCTTCTTCCTTGGGGACATCCATCTACAGTATGAGTGGAGGTAAATGCTCAGCTGGAGTCACACAGCCCTTGTCAGTCCTGGGCGGCCTTATACTATTGGGATGGCCTCGGGGATTTTGGAGGTTTCTCCTAATTTATACAATTGTGGACAATTGAATGGGCAGAATTCTCGTGGAGTGGGCAGGCACAGTCCTGATGTGTGTCTCCAGGGTCCCCAGCCTGGAGGATATGTGGGCCAGGACTGTGTGGACAGAAGTCTGAAAACACAAACTGGGCTAGGTATGGGGACGTAGGAATGGGATGCCCGATCTACAGACCAAGAGGAGAACTCTTCGGGATATGAAGAAAGAGCGAGTGTGAGGCACTTATTCAGTCTTTGTCTCTGGATTTTGTGTCAACGATGACTGTGGAATGTCGCGGAGGCCTTCATGGACCATGGACGAGTCTCCCTCTCTGTGGATTTGGGCCAATCCCAATTGTTTAGGGTCAATCTGTGGGATGGGAGGAGTCTTTCAGTTTTGTTACCTCAGATGTCCCACCAAAAGAGGGATTCCAGAGCAGAGCCCTGGGGAGGGGAGAATAGACAACCCGATCTATGGTTAAAAATTGGGGACTAGAGGCATGGCAAGCCCAATAGGCCGTCTCTTGGTCCAGCCAGTGAGAGGCCTTACTTGAGGCCTAGGCTCACGCTGAGGGTCACAATGTGTGTTTGTGAACAACGCGGCCCTAAAGCATGGGCGGGGACTCATGGGCAACATTGGTTTCAACTACACTGAACGTTGGAAAACATGACAACCACAAGGTTTTTTTCCATGGGGAAGGAGATCTGTTTTCTGCATCATGATCGACCCCGGGCAGTGATTGGTGATAAGGTCTAGGTTCTGAAGCCTGAAAACCGAGGTTGGGAATAGATGATGACATAAGGCCATGGCGGGTCCGATGTGCTCAGTGTGCAGCCAGCTGGATGGGTGTGGGTCGGGAGGTCTAGGGTCAGGCTGTGCCAGAAAGGGCATTACTGCCCAGGGCAGAATGTATAATTGGGGTACAGTCAAGTGGCGTGCAGGTTGATCCTCATTTGGGGTTTCTGCGTTGTGCCAGAGAGCAATGTTTTTCTTCTGGAGGGCAGGCAGAGTGCTGCACTGTAGTTCTGAAATTGCCAAACTGGAGTGCTTGTGGGCCAGGAGTGTGACGACGGAAGTCTGAGAACACAAGCTAGGCTTAGGGTTCTGGGCGAGTGCACGGCAGGCACACTCAGAGCCGAATAGAGATCTCGTGCATCTGAAGTCAGGCAAGGATCAGGAGATCGCTCAGGTTGGAGTTTCATTTCCTGATGGCCCCTTCATGAAGCAGGGGGGATCAATAGGCCATGGGGGTTTTCCCACAATGGGAGTTGTGAGATGCTCCAAACTGCAAAGATTCTTCTGCGGGACCATTGAGACCTGTTGGTTGGCAGCAGGACTTCCCATATGGAACGATTCCGAGCAGGGTTCTAAGTATGGATGGCTGGGCAGCCCACCTCTCATTCCAATTGTGTCCTAGCGAAAAGACAGGATAGAACTCCTTGATCTGTGGGAACAACTGAGGGGGCTGAGTTGAAATGGACTCTTCTGCGGATGGGTCCTAACGTGGGTTTGTGTCAATGGAGACCTTGGAATGAGGCGGTTGAACACGGGCCCAGAAGGATTCTGCTAACTGGAGGTTTTGAGACATCTCCAAAGGATGAGTTTCCCATGTGGAGATGAGATTTGTTCTGACTGGTACCTCAGGAAATGCCCATCTGCTGACATTAGAAACCAAACCTCTGAGGAGAGATACCTGGAAACCAAAGCAATCGATCTGATTAGGGCCTAGAGGTCTGTTCGGTTCAATCTTCTTCCTTGGGGACATCCATCTATGGTATGAGTGGAGGTAGATGCTCAGCTAGTGTCAGACCGCCCTTGTTTGTCCTGGGTGGCCTACACTATTGGGATGGCCTCAGAGACTTAGGAGACTTCTACTAATTTGTACGTTTGTGGACAATGGAATGGGCAGAATTCCTGTGGAGTGGGCAGGCACAGTCCTGATGTGTGGCGTCAGGGGCCCCAGCCTGGAGTGTGTGTGGGCCAAGACTATGAGGATAGAAGTTTGGAAACACAAACTCGGCTTAGGTTTGGGGACATAGATATTGCAGGCCCGATCTACAGACTGTGAGGAGAACTCTTCGGGATATGAAGAAACAGATAGTGTGAGGTCCTTATTCAGGCTTTGTCTCTGGTTTGTGTCAAAGATGACCATGGAAAGTCAGGGAGGACTCATGGGCCATGGACGAGACTTCCTCTCTGTGAATTTGGCATGATCCCAATTGTTTTGGGTCAATTTGTGGGATGGGAGGCGTCCTTTCAGTTTTGTTACCTCAGGTGTCCCATCAATAGAGGGATTCCAAAGCAGAGCCCTGGGGAGGCGCAAATGAACGACACAAACAATGTTTAAAATTGGGGCCTATAGCCATGGCAAGCCCAATATGCCATCTCTTGTCCAGCCACTAAGAGGCCTTACTTGAGGACTGGGCCCATGCTGAGAGTCAAAATGCGTGTTTGTGACCAACACGGCCCTCAAGCATGGCCCGGGCCTCATGGGCCACACTGGTTTCAACTACACTGAACGTTGGACAACATGCCAACCACAAGGTTTCTTGCCATGGGGAAGGAGTTCTGATTTCTGCATCATATTCAACCCTGGACAGTGATTAGAGATAAGGTCTAGGTTCGGAAGCTTGAAAAGTGAGGTCAGGAAGAGGTGATGACCTAAGGCCATGGCAGGTCTGATGTGCTCAGTGTGCGGCCAGCTTGCTTAGTGTTGGTCGGGAGGTCCAGGCTCAGGCTGTGTCAGAAAGGGCATTACTGTCCAGGGCAGACTGTATAATTGGGTACAGTCAAGTGGCGTGCAGGTTGATCCTCATTTGGGGTTTCTGGGTTGCGCCAGAGGGCAATGTTTTTCTTCTGGAGGGCAGGCCGAGTGCTGCATTATAGTTCTGGAATTGCCAAACTGGAGGGCTTGAGGGCAAGGAGTGTGAGGATGGAATTCTGACAACACAAGCTAGGCATACGTTTTGGGGAGAGGGCATGGCAGGTACACTCTGTAGAGCGGAATCGAGATCTCATGAATTAGAGGTCAGGGCTAGGATCAGACAATCGCTCAGTTTGGAGTTTGTCCCTGGGGGGAGGATCACTAGGCCACGGAGATTTTCTCATCATGGGAGTTGTGACATGCTCCAAACCGCAAAGAATCTTCTGCTGGACCATTGAGACCTGTCCGTTGGCTCCAGGACTTCCCATAAGGAACAATTCCAAGTAGGGGTCTAAGGATGGATGGCTGTGAAGCCCGCCTCTCATTCCAATTATCTCCTAGCGACAAGACAGGTTAGATCTGCTGGATCTGGGGGAACAACTGAGAGGGCAGAGTTGAAATGGACTCTCCTGTGGATGGGTCCTAATGTGGGTTTGTGTCCACGGAGACCTTGGAATGAGGTGGTGCCACCGGGGCCCTGAAGGGTTCTCCTAACCAGAGGCTTTGACAGAGCTCCAATGCGCAAGTTTCCCATGTGGAGATGAGATTGTTCTGATGAGTGCCATAAAAAACAGCCATATGCTGGTATTGGAACTCAGGCCTATGAGGATAGAAGCCTGGACACCAAAGCAATTGATACGATTAGGGACTAATGGCCAGTTCATTCAAATTTACTTCTGGGGACATCTGTCTTCGGATCTGAGTGCAGGTAGGTGCTTAGATGGGCTCAGATTGCCCCTGTTGGTCCTGGGCAGCCAACAATATTGGGATGGCCTCGGGGACTTTGGAGGTTTATTGTTTTGTAGGGAATGGCAAATGGAATTGGCAGAATTCCCTTGTAGAGGGCAGGTACAGTCCTCAGGTTTGGCTCCAGGGGCCTGAGCCTGTAGGATGTGTGGGCCAGGGCTGTGTGGACAGTTGTATGAAAACACAAACTTGACTTAGGTTTCGGGTCATAGGTATGGCAAGAATGATCTACAGACCGTGAGAAGAACTCTTCAGGATATGAACAAAGGGCGAGTGTGAGGCGCTTGCTCAGGCTTTTTTCTCTGGATAGTGTCTCACTGAGGGCTGTGTAATATCGGGTGACCTCATGGGCAATGGACGAGTCTTCCTCTCTGGGCTTTTGGCCCAATCCAAAGAGTTTGAGGTCTTTCTATGGGATGGCAGGAGTCCTTTTTTTTTTTTTTTTTTTTTTTTTTTTTTTTTTTTACCTCAGGTGTCCCACCAAAAGAGGGATTCCAGAGCAGAGCCCTGGGGCGGGGCGACTGGACAACCAGAACTCTGGTTAAATTTGCGACCTAGGGGCATAAAAAGCCCATTATGACGTCTAATGGTCCAGTCACTGAGAGTACTTACTAGAGCACAGGAATCACTCTGAGGGTCACAATGCGTGTTTATGCCCTCGTAGCACTCAAGCATGGGCGGGTCCTCATGGTGAACGCTGGTTTCTCCTACACTGAACATTGGACATCATGGCAACCACAAGGTTTCTTGCCATGGGTAAGGAGGAGTTCTGATTTCTGCATCATGTTCACCACTTGGCAGGGTTTGGAGTTAAGGTCTAAAGCCTGAAGCCTGAAAAGCTAGGGTGGGAAGAGATGATGAGCTAAGGCCATGGCAGGTCTGATGTCCTCAGTGTGCGGTCAGCTATCTGGGTGTTGGTCAGGAGGTCCGAGCTCAGAGTGTGTCAAACAGTGCATTAATGCACAGGTTAGACTATATAATTTGGGTGCAGTAGAGTGCCGTGTAGGTCTATCCTCATTTGGGGTGTCTGGGAAGCTCCTTAAGGCAACATTTTTCTTCTGGAGAGCAGGCAGAATGGTGCATTGTGGGTCCGGAATTGCCAGACTTGAGGTATTGGGGGCCACGAGTGTGAGGACGGAAGTTTGAGAACACAAGCTAGTCTTAGGTTTCATGGAGAGGGCAAGGCAAGCACAGTCTGCAGAGCTGAATCGAGATCTCGTGCATCTGAAGTCAGGACGAAGATCAGACGTTGGCTCAGGTTGGAGTTACTGTCCATGATTTCCCCTTCATAAAAGCGGGTGGGAATCACAAAATCATCGAGGTTTTCCCACGTTGGGAGTTGGGAGAGGTTCCAAACGCAAGGATTCCTTCTGCAGGACTTTTGAGACCTAGTGGATGACTCCAAAACATCCCATACAGAATGACGCCAGAGCAGGGTTCTAAGGGTAGATGCCTGGGCAGTCCGCCTCGCATTCCCATTGTCTCCTCGCAACAAGACAGGTTTGATCTGCTATCTCTGGGGGAGCAACCAAGGGGGCTGATTTAAAATGGACTCTCCTGCGGATGGGTCCTAATGTGAGTTTGTGTCCATGGGGACCTTGGAATGGGGCGGTGGCACCGGGCTCTGAAGGATTCTCCTAACCAGAGATTTTGCTTCAAAGAGCAAGTTTCTTATGTGGAGGCAAGATTTGTTCTAACTGGTGCCTTAGGAAACCCCCATAGGCTGGTATTGCAAACCAGCACTGAGGTGAGATACCTGGAAAACATAGCAGTGGATCCGATTAGGGCCTAGGGGCCTCTCCGGTTCAATCTTCTTCTCTGGTGACATCTGTCTATGTTATGAGTGGAAGTAGTTGCTCAGCTGGTTGCAGACCGCCCCTCTTTGTCCAGGCGGCCTACACTATTGGGATGGCCTCAGGGATTTTGGAGGTTTCTCCTAATTTGTACGATTATGGACAATGGACGGGGCAGAATTCCCATGGAGTAGGCATACACAGACCTGATGTGTGGCTCCAGGTGTCCCAGTCTGGAGAGTGTGTCATCCAGGGCTGTGGGGACGGATGTATGAAAACACAAATTCAGCTTAGGTTTGGGGACGTAAGTATGGCAGGCCCGATCTACCGACCTTGAGGAGAACTCTCTGGGATATGAAGAAAGAGTGAGTGTGAGGCGCTGCTCAGACTTTTGTCTCTGGATTTAGGGTCAACGATGGCCGTGGAATGTCGGGGAGGCCTCATGGGCCATGGACGAGTCTTCCTCTCTTTGGATTTGGCCCGATCCCAATTGTTTTGGTTCAATCTGTGGGTTGGGAGGAGTCCTTTCAGTGTTGTTACCTAAGGTGTCCCACCAAAAGAGGGATTCCAGAGCAGAGCCCTGGGGAGGGATGACTGGACAACCAGAAATCTGGTTAAAAATTCGGGCCTAGGGGCATGGCAAGACCAATATGCCTTTTAATGGTCCAGCCACTGAAAGGGATTCCTTGATGACAAAACTCACGCTGAGGGTGACAATGCATGTTTATGTCCTCATGGCGCTCAAGCTTGGGTGGCGACTCATGGTGTCCGCTGGTTTCTCCTACACTGAATGTTGGACAACATGCCAACCACATGTATTCTTGCCATGGGAAAGTAGTAGTTCTGATTTCTGCATCTCATTCACCCCTGGTCAGTGATTGGAGATAAGATCTAGGTTCTGAAGTCTGAAGACTGAGGTTTGGATGAGATTGCGACCTAAGGCCATGTTGGGTCCGATGTGCTAATTTGGAGCCAGCTCTCCCTGTGTTGGTCGGGAGGTTCAGGCTCAGGCTGTGTCAGACAGGGCATTAGTGCCCAGGGTAGATTGTATAATTGGGATACAGTCGAGTGCTGTGCTGGTTGATCCTCATTTGGCGTTTCTGGTTAGCCCTAAGGGCAACGTTTTTCTTCTGGAGGGCAGTCAGAGTGCTACATTGTGGCTTCGGTATTCCCATACTGGATGCCTTGTGGACGAGGAGTGTGCGGACAGAAGTCTGAAAACACATGTTAGGCATAGTTTTCGGGGTGAGGGCACAGCAGGTACCCTCTGCAGATCTGAATCAGGATTTCGTGCATCTGAAGTCAGGGCGAGGCTCAGACCCCGACTCAGGTTGAGTTTCTGTACATTATGGCCCCTTCATGAAGGGGGCAGCATCTCAAGGCCATGGAGATTTACCCACGATGGGACTTGTGAGATGCTCCAAAGTGCAAGACTTCATTCTGTTCAACAACTGAGACCTGTCGGATCGCTCCAGGACGTCCCATATGGAATGACGCCAGAGCAGGGATCTTAGGATGGATGCCTACACACGCCGCCTCACATTCCAATTGTCCTAGCGAATAGACAGGTTTGATATACTGGCTCCAGGGTAGCAACCGAGGGGGCTGAGTTGAAACGGACTCTACTGTGGATGGGTCCTAATGTGGGTTTGTGTGCATGGAGACCTTGGAATGAGGCGGTTGAACACGGGCCCAGAAGGATTCTGCTAACTGGAGGTTTTGAGACATCTCCAAAAGACAAGTTTCCCATGTGGAGACGTGATTTGTTCTGATTGGTGCCTCAGGAAACCCCCATATG
Organism: Neogale vison; assembly: GCF_020171115.1. Classification (NCBI taxonomy): domain Eukaryota; kingdom Metazoa; phylum Chordata; class Mammalia; order Carnivora; family Mustelidae; genus Neogale; species Neogale vison. The sequence continues at coordinate 77,377,574 of NC_058095.1, forward strand.
CTGACATTGGAAACCAAACCTCTGAGAAGAGATACCTGGAAACCAAAGCAATTGATCCAATTAGGGCCTAGACGTCTGCCCGGTTCAATCTTCTTCCTTGGGGACATCCATCTACGGTATTAGTGGAGGTAGATGCTAAGCTGGTGTCAGAACACCCTTGTTTGTCCCGGGAAGCCTAAACCATTGGGATGGCCTCAGGGACTTTGAGGATTTTTCCTAATTTGTACGATTGTGGACAATGGAATGGGCAGAATTCCTGTGGTAGGTAGGCACAGTCTTGATGTGTGGCTCCAGGGGCCCCAGCCTGGAGTGTGTGGGCCAAGACTCTGGGGATAGAAGTCTGAAAACACAAATTCGGCTTAGGTTAGTGGATGTAGATATGGCAGGCCCGATCTACAGACGGGGAGGAGAACTCTTCAGGATATGAAAAAAACATCGAGTGTGAGGCGCTTATTCAGGCTTTGTCTCTGGATTTTGTGTCAAAGATGGCTGTGGAATGCCGGGGAGGCCTCATGGGCCATGGACGAGTCTTCCTCTCTCTGAATTTGGCCTGATCCCAATTTTTTTGGGTCAATCTGTGGGATGGGAGGAGTCCTTTCAGTTTTGTTACCTCAGGTGTCCCACCAATTGAGGGATTCCAAAGCAGAGCGCTGGGAGGGGCAAATGGACATCCTGAACGATGTTAAAAATTGAGGCCTAGAGCCATGGCAAGCCTAATATGCCATCTCTTGTCCAGCCACTGAGAGGCCTTACTTGAGGACTGGGCTCATGCTGAGGGTCACAATGTGTGATTGTGACCAACACGGCCCTCAAGCATGGGTGGGCCTCATGGGCCACACTAGATTCAACTACACTGAACGTTGGACAACATGCCAACCACAAGGTTTCTTGCCATGGGGAAGGAGTTCTGATTTCTGCATCATGTTCATCCCTGGACAGTGAGTGGAGGTAATGTCTAGGTTCAGAAGCCTGAAAACCAAGGGTGGGAAGAGATGATGACTTAAGGCCATGGCGGGTCTGATGTGCTGAGTGTGCGGCCAGCTGGCTGGCTGTGGGTCAGGAGGTCCAGGCTCAGGCTGTGTCAGAAAGGGCCTTAGTGTCCAGCGCAGCTTGTAGAATTGGGGTAGAGTCATATGGCATGCAGGTTGATCCTCATTTGGGGGTTTCTGGGTTGCGCCAGAGGGCAATGTTTTTCTTCTGGAGGGCAGGAAGAGTGCTGCATTGTAGTTATGGAATTGCCAAACTGGAGGGCTTGTGGACCAGGAGTGTGAGGACGGAAGTCTGAGAACACAAGCTACACATAGGTTTCAGGGAGAGGGCAAGGCAGGCACACTGTGTAGAGGTGAAACAAGATCTCGTGCATCTGAGGTCAGGGTGAGGATCAGACGTTGGCTCAGGTTGGAGTTCCAGTCCATGATTTCCCCTTCATAAAAGGGGGGGGGGCATTAAAAAGCCAACGAATTTTTGCCACGTTGGGAGCTGTGAGATGCTCCAAAACGCAAGGATTCCTTCTGCACAACATTTGCCCTGTTGGATGGCTCTAGGACGTCCCATACAGAATTCTGCCAGAGCAGGGATCTATGAATGGATGCCTGGGCAGCCCGCCTCGCATTCCAATTGTCTCCTAGAGAATAGACAGGTTTGATATGCTGGCTCTAGGGGAGAAACCGAGGGGGCTAAGTTGAAATGGACTCTCCTGCGGATGGGTCCTAATGTGGGTTTGTGTCCATGGAGACCTGGGAATGGGTTTTTGGCACAGGGGCCGTGAAGGATTCTGCTAACCGGAAGTTTTGAGACATCTCCAAAGGACAAGTTACCCATGTGGAGACGAGATTTGTTCTGATTAGTGCCTCAGGATACCCCCATATTCTGACTTTAGAACCAGGCATCTGAGGAGAGATATCAGAAAACCATAGCAATGGATCTGATTAGGGCCTAGGTGCCTGTACGGTTCTTTCTTCTTCTCTGGGGACATCCAAAAATAGTATGAGAGGAGGTAGGTGATCAGCTGGTGTCAGGCCGCCTCTGTGTGTCCTGGGCATCCTATACCAATGGGATGGCCTCGGGGATTTGGCGGTTTCTCCTAATTTGAACGATTGTGGACAATGGAATGGGCAGAAATCCCGTGAATTGGGCACTTACAGTCTTGATCTGTGCCTCCAGGGACCCCAGCCTGGAGGGTATGTGGGCCAGGACTGTGGGGACAGACGTCTAAAAACACAAACTTGGCTTAGGTTTGGGGACATCGGTATGGCAGGCCTGATCTACAGACCGTGAGGAGAACTCTTTGGGATATGAAGAAAGAGTGAGTGTGAGGTTCTTATTTAGGCTTTTGTCTCAGGATTTTGTGTCAACGATGGCCGTGGAATGTCGGGGAGGCCTCATGGGCATTGGACGATTCTCCCTGTCTGTGGATTTGGCCCAGTCCCAATTGTTTTGGGTCAATCTGTGGGATGGGAGGAGTCTTTCAGTTTTGTTACCTCAGGTGTCCCACCAAAAGAGGGATTCCAGAGAAGAGCCCTGGGGAGGGGCGACTGGACAACCAGAAATCTGGTTAAAAATTGGTGTCTAGGGGCATGGCAAGTCCAATATGACGTCTAATGGTCCAGCCACTGAGAGGACTTACTAGAGTACAGGACTCACAATGGGTGAGTCACAAACAGCCAGGGTCACAATGGGTGTTTATGCCATTGCAACACTGAAGCATGGGCGGGCCCTCATGGTGAACACTGGTTTCTCCTAGACAGAATGTTGGAAAACATGCCAACGGCAAGATTTCTTGCCATGGGGAAGGAGTTCTGATTTGTGCCTCATGTTCAACCCTGGGCAGTGAGTTGAGATAAGGTCTACTTTCTGAAGCCTTAAAACTGAGCTTGGGAAGAGATGACGACCTAAGGCCATGGCAGGTATGATGTTCTCAGTGTGCGGCCAGCTGGGTGTGTGTGTGTGTCAGGAGGTCCATGCTCAGGCCATGTCAGAAAGGGCATTAATGCCCAGGGCAGTCTGTAGAATTGGGGTACAGTCAGTGGTGTGCAGGTTGATCCTTATTTGAGGTTTCTGGGTAGCCCCAAAGGGCAATGTTTTTCTTCTGGAGGGCAGGCAGTGTGCTGCATTGTAGTTCTAGAATTGCCAAAGTGGACGGCTTGTGGGCCAAGAGTGTGAGGACAGAAGTCTGAGAACAGAAGCTAGGCTAAATTTTCTGGGCAAGGGTACGGCAGGCACACTCTGCAGAGCTGAATCGTGATCTCATACATGTGAAGTCAGGGCGAGGATCAGACGATCACTTAGGTTGGATTTTCGGTCCCTGATGGCCCCTTCATGAAGTGGGGAGGATCACGAGGCCATGGAGTTTTTCGCACGATGGGAGTTGTGAGATGCTCCAATCCGCAAAATTCTTCTGCGTGACCATTTAGAACTGTTGGTTGGCTACAGGACTTCCCATACAGAATGATTCTGAACAGCGTTCGAAGGATGGATGGCTGGGCAGCCTGCCTCCCATTCCAATTGTGTCCCAGCGAAAAGACAGGTTAGATCTGCTGGAATTGGGGGAGAAACCGAGGTGGTTGAGTTGAAATGGACTCTGCTGTGGATGGGTCCTAATGTGGGTTTGTGTCCATGGAGACTTGGAATGAGGTGCTGACACTGCGGACCTGAAGGGTTCTCCTAACCAGAGGCTTTGACACAGCTCCAATGCACAAGTTTCCCATGTGGAAACGAGATTTGTTTTGATGGGTGCCTCAATAAACAGCCATATGCTGGTATTGAAATCCAGGCCTCTGAGGAGAGATGCCTGGTAACCAAAGCAATGGATCCGATTAGGGCTTAGGGGCCTGTTCCTTCCAATTTACCTCTGGGGACATCTGTCTATGGGTCTGAGTGCAGGCAGGTGCTCAGATGGGCTCAGATTGCACCTGTTTGTCCTGGAGAGCCAACACTATTGGGATGGCCTCGGGTACTTTGGAGGTTTATCCTATTTGTAGGGTTGTGGTCAATGGAATGGGCAGAATTCCCTTAGAGAGGGCAGGTACAGTTCTCAGGTTTGGCTCCAGGGGCCTGACCCTGTAGGGTGTGTGGGCCAGGGCTGAGGGGACACTTGTCTGAAAACACAAACTCGGCTTACGTTTTGGGTCTTAGGAATGGCAGGACTGATCTACAGACCGTGAGGAGAACTCTTCAGGATATGAACAAAGGGAGAGTGTGAGGAGCTTGCCCAGGCTTTTGTCTCTGGATATTGTGTCACCGATGGCAGTGGAATGTCCGGGTGGCCTATGGGCAATGGACGAGTCTTCCTCTCTGGGAATTTGGCCCGATCCCAAGAGTTTGTGGTAATTCTGTGGGATGGGAGCAGTCTGATTTGTTATTTTACCTCAGGTGTCCCACCAAAAAAGGGATTCCAGTGCAGAGCCCTGGGGCGGGGTGACTGGACAACTAGAAATCTGGTTAAAAATGGGGGCCAAGGGGCATGGCAAGCCTATATGATGTCTAATGGTTCAGCCACTGAGAGGACTTACTAGAGGACAGGACTCACGCTGAGGGCCACAATGCATGTTTATGCCCTCGCAGCACTCAAGCATGGGCAGGGTCTCAGGGTGAATGATGGTTTCTCCTACACTGAATGTTGGACAGCCTGCCAAAAACAAGGTTTTTGCAATGGGTAAGGAGGAGTTCTGATTTCTGCATCACGTTCACCTCTGGGCATTGATTGGAGTTAAGGTCTACGTTCTGAACCCAGAAGGCTAGGTTGGGAAGAGATGAAGACCTAAGGCCATGGTAGATCCAATGTGCTCAGTGTGGGACCAGCTGTCTGGGTGTTGGTCGGGGGTGTCCTGCCCAGGCTGTCAGTCAGGGCATTAGTGACCAACGTAGGCTGTATAATTGGGTTACAGTCGAGTGGCGTGCAGGTTAATAATCATTTGGAGTTTCTGAGTAGCCCCATAGGGCAACATTTTTCTTCTGGAGGTCAGGCAGAGTGCTGCACTGTGACTGTGGAATTCCCAAACTGGAGGGCTTGTGGGCCAGGAGTGTGAGGATGGAAGTCTGAGTACACAAGAGAGGCTTAGGTTTTGGGGCAAGGGCACGGGAGGCACACTCTGCAGAGCTGAATCAGGATCCCGTGCATCTGAAGTCAGGACAAGGATCAGACGTTGGCTCAGTTTGGTGTTTCTGTCCATGATGGCCCTTTCATGAAGGGGATGGGGCAAAACGAGGCCATGGAGTTTTTTTCTCAATGGGAGTTTTGAGATGCTCCAAACCGCCAGGATTCCTTTTGCGGGAAAATTGAAACCTGTTGGAAGGCTCCAGAACGCCCCATACAGAATGACTCCAGAGCAAGGTTCTAAGGATGTATGTCTGGGCAGCCCGCCTCACATTCCAATTGTCTCCAAGTGACAAGACAGGTTCGATCAGTGGGATCTTGTAGATAAAGCGAGGGGGTTGAGTTGAAATGAACTCTCCTGCAAATGGGTCTTAATGTGGGTTTGTGTCCATGCAGACCTTGGAATGGGGCGGTGGCACCGAGGCCCTGAAGGATTCTCCTAACCGGAGGTTTTGGCACAGCTCCAACCCACAAGTTTTCCATGTAGAGATGAGATTTGTTCTGATGGGTGCCTCAAGAAACAGCCATATGCTGGTATTGGAAAATGGGCTTCTGAGGATAGATGCCTGGAAACCAAAGCAATGGATCCGATTAGGGCCTATGGTCCTGTCTGGTTCAATCTTCTTCTCTGTGGACATCTGTCTACGGTTCTGAGTGGAGGCTGTTGCTCAGCTGGTGTCAGATCACACCTGTTTGTCCTGGGTGGCCTGCACTATTGGGATGGTCTCGGGGACTTTGGAGGTTTCTCCTAATTTGTACGGTTGTTCCCAATGGAATGGGCAGAATTCCCTTGGAGAGGATAGGCACAGTCCTGAGTTGTGGCATCAGGGGCCCCAGCATGGAGGGTGTTTGGTCAGGGATGTGGGGGCAGAAGTCTGAAAACACAAACTTGCCTTAGGTTTGGGGACGTAGGTATGGCAGACCTGATCTACAGACTGTGAGGAGAACTCTTCGGGATATGAACAAATGGTGAGTGTGAGGCGCTTGCTCAGGCTTTTGACTCTGGATTTTGTGTCAACGATGGCCTTGGAATGTCGGGGTGGCCACAAGGGCCTTGGACAAGTGACCCTCTGTGGGGATTTGGCCCGATGGCAAGAGTTTGGGTGCATTTTGTGGGACGTGTTTTTTGTTTTGTTTTTGTTTTTGTTTTTGTTTTAATTTTTGTTGTCTCACCAAAGTGGGATTCTAGAGCAGAGCCCTGGGAAGGGGTGACTTGACAGCCCGGACTCTGGTTAATGATGGGGCCTAGGGGCTCGGCAAGCCCCATAAGCATGCTCTTGGTCCAGCAACTGTGAGGCCTTACTTGAGAACAGGGCTAACACTGAGTGTCACAATGCGTGTTTGTGCCGAACGCTGCCCTCAAGCATGGGCGGGGCATCATGGGCCATCTTGGTTTCTCCTACACTGAATGTTGGACAACATGGCACCCACAATATTTCTTGCCATGGGGAAGGATGAGTTCTGATTTCTGCATCATGTTCACCCATGGGCAATGATTGGAGTTAAGGTCTAGGTTCCGAAGCCGGAAAAACGAAGTTGGGTAGAGATGAGGACCTAAGTCCATGGTGGGTCTAATGTGCTCAGTGTGAGGCCAGCTGTCTGGGCGTCGGTCAGGAGTGCCGGGCTCAGGCTGTGTCAGACAGGGCATTAGTGCCCAAGATTAGACTGTATAATTGGGGTAGAGTCTAGTGGCGTGCAGGTTGATAGTCACTTGGCATTTCTGGGTAGCCCCAGAGGGTAACATTTTTCTTTTGGAGGGCAGGCAGAGTGCTGCATTGTGGCTCCAGTACTGCCAGACTGGAACACATCTGGGCCAGGAGTGTGAGGACGGAAGTCTGAGAACACAAGCTAGGCTTGGGTTTTGGGGTGAGGGCACGGAAGGTACCCTCTGCAGAGCTGATTCAAGATCTCATGCATCTGAAGTCAGGGCGATGATCAGACGTTGGCTCAGTTTGATGTTTCTGTCCATGATGGCCCCTTCATAAAGGGTGGGTAGCATCACGAGGCCATGGAATTTTTCCCATGTTGGGACTTGTGAGATTCTCCAAACCGCAAGGATTCCTTCTGTGGGACAATTGAGACCTGTTGGATGGCTCCGGGACATCCCATAGAGAATGACTCCAGAGCACGGTTCTAAGGATGTATGCCTGGGTAGCCCCCCTCGCACTGAATTGTCTCCTAATGACAAGACATGCTCGATCTCCTGGCTCTGTGGGAGCAACTGAGGGGCATGAGTTGAAATGGACTTTCCTGAGGATGGGTTCTAATTTGTGTTTGTGTCCATGAGGACCTTGGAATGTGGCAGTGGCACCGGGTTCCTGAAGGATTCTCCTACCAGAGCTTTTGACACAGCTCCAATGCACAAGTTTCCCATGTGGAGATGAGATTTGTTCCTATGGGTGCCTCAGGAAACCCCCATATGCCGGTATTGGAGACCAGGCCTCTGAGTGGAGATGCTTGGAAACCAAAGCAATGGATCTGATTATGGCCTAGGGTCCTGTCTGGTTCAATCTCCTTCTCTGGGAACTTCTGTCTATAGGTCTGAGTGGAGGTGGTTGCTCATCATGTGTCAGATCGCCCCTGTTTGTCCTGGGCGGCCTACACTATTGGGATGGCCTCGGAGACTTTGGAGGTCTCTCCTAATTCGTACGGTTTTGGCCAATGGAACGGGCAGAATTCCATTTGAGAGGGCACACACAGTAGTGAGGTGTGGCTCCAGGGACCCCAGTCTGTAGGGTGTTTGGTCATGGCTGAGGGGACAGAAGTCTGAAAACAGAAACTTGGCTTAGGCTGGGGACGTAGGTATGGCAGGCATGATCTACAGACTGTGTAAATCTCTTCAGGGTAAACTCTTTGGGATATGAACAAAGGGCGAGTGTGAGGCACATGCTCAGGCTTTTGTCTCTGGATTTTGTGTCACTGATGGCCGTCGAATGTCGGGGTGGCCTCAAGGGCCATGGACGCGTCTCCCTTTCTGGCATTTTAACCCGATCGCAAGAGTATGGGGTCATTCTGTTGGATGGGTGGAGTCCTTTCTGTTTTAATACCTCAGGTATGCCACCAAAGGAGGGATTCCAGTGCAGAGCCCTGGGGAGGGACGACTGGACAACCCAAACTCTGGTTAAGAATGGGGCCTAGGGGCATCACAAGCCCCATATTCTGGCTCTTGGTCCAGCCACTGAGAGGCCTTACTTGAGGAAAGGACTCACGCTGCGGATCACAATGCCTGTTTGTGCCCAACGCAGCCCTCAAGCATGGGCAGGACCTCATGGGTAAAACTGGTTTCTTCTACACTGAACATTGGACAACATGCCAAACACAAGGTATCTTGCCATGGGGAAGGAGGAGTTCTGATTTCTGCATCACATTCACCGCTGGGCAGTGATTGGAGATAAGGTCTAGGTTCTGAAGCCAGAAAACCGAGATTGGAAAGAGATGAGGACCTAGTGCATGGCAGGTCCGAATGTGCTCAGTGTGCGGCCAGCTGTCTGCATGTGGGTCGGGAGGTCCAGGCTCAGGCTGTGTCAGACAGTGCATTATTTCCCAGGGTAGACTGTATAATTGGGGTACAGTCGAGTGGCGTGCAGGTTGATCCTCATATGGGGTTTTTGGGTAGCCCCAGAGGGCAAATTTTTTTCTTCTTGAGGGAAGTCAGAGTACTGCATTGTGGCTCCGGAATTCCCAAACTGGAGGGCCTTTGGCCAAGAGTGTAAGGACAATAATCTGAGAACACAAGATAGGCATAGGTTTTAGGAGCGACGGCATGCCAGGCACACTCTGGAGAGCTGAATCAAGATCTCGTGCATCTGAAGTCAGGGCGAGGATCAGATGTTGGCTCAGGTTGGAGTTTCTGGCCATGATGGCCCCTTCATGAAGGGCGTGTCATCACGAGGCCATGGAGTTTTTCCCACGATGAGAGTTGTGAGATGCTCCAAACCAAATTCTTTCTGCGGGAAAATTGAGACCTGTTGAAATGCTCCAGGACGTCCCATATGGAACGACTCCAGAGATGGGTTCTGAGGAAGGATGCCTGGGAAGCCCGCCTCGCATTCCAATTGTCTCCTAGTGATAAGACAGGTTCAATCTGCTGGCTCAGGGGGAGCAACAGAGAAGGCTGAGCTGAAATGGACTCTCCTGTGGATGGGTCCTAATGTGGGTTTGTGTCCATGGAGACATTGGAATGGGGAGAATTTCCTTCTAGGGACAGGGAATGTTCTGTTGAGTGACTCAGGGAAGAGATGTTGTATCATAAGTTGATTTTAGAGAACATCAGGCATCTGAGAACAGATGCCTGAAAACCTATTCTTGGGTTCCAATGATGTTCTAGGGGCATGTAGGGTTTTATTTTCTGACTCAGGATCATTGTCTTTGGTGTCTGCCTGGATGTAGGTGATCAGGGTGTTTCAGACTGTGCATTTGCATCCAGAACCGTTTCCAATATTGCGGTGGGATCTGTAGCCTTGGAGGTTTCTCATAATCTCGAGGGTTTGGGCAAATGTAATGGGCAAAGTTTCCTTGGGGATGGCAGGCACAGTCATGTGGTGTGGCTCCAGAGACCCCATCGTGGAGGACATGTGAGGCATGGTTTTGGGAGAGAAGTCTGCAAAAGAAAACTAGGTTTATGCTTAGTGGCACAGTGATCGCAGCCCAATGCGTCAACCTGGAGGGCAGCTCATCAGGGACTGTAATAAGGGTGACACGATGATGGTAGCACAGCCTTTTTGATCGGCATTGTGTGTCCAGGATCACCTCGGAATAGAGGTGTGATCACATGGGCCCATGGGAGTTTTTCCTCTCTAAAGATCCTAGCAGATCCCCATAGTTTGGTGGCTTTTTTGGGGAAGGGAAGAGTGCTGTTTTCCATCTTAGGGGTGCCCCAAAACAGGGATTGGAGAGATGGGCTCTGGTTCTGGGTGCCAAGAAATTCCCATCAACAGTTAGTATTTAGGCCTGTAATGCAGGATCCTGGTGGTGCAACTGAGAGGGTTTGTTTGAAAGTATGCTCAGGCTGAGGATCCCAATGCCTGTTTGTTCCCAGGACACCATTCAGGAGTGGGAATGGTCTAATTGCTCATGCAGCTGGCTCTTTCTCTGAAGGTTGGACACCCATCCCAACAGCTAGGTTTCCTGCAATGGGGAAGGAGCAGCTCTCTTGGGCTTCAGGTTCCCCGATTGGCAGGGATTCCAGCAAATGTCTGGAAACAGATGTCCGAATACCAAGGATGGGTAGTGAAGATGGACTGGGCCATGGCCTGTCTCACATGCTGGATATGGGCCGTCCTCTCTGGGTGGTTGACACGAGGTCAGGTTCAGAGTCTGTCAGACACAGCACTAGTGGCCAGGCCAGCCTAAATTCGGGGATCCACGAGGGCCGAGCAGATGATACTCATGTGGGTTTTTTTGGCAGTCTTACCACCACCACCTCTTTCTATGGTAATGGAAGAATGCTGTCTTCTGGATCCAGAATTTGCTATCCAGAGGGTTTCGGGACCAGTAGGGTGAGGATGGAATTGTAAATACAAGATAGGGTTAAATTCAGTTCAAAGAAGAAGGCAGTTCCTATGTGCATCAACTCATTCAAGATGTCCAGCACCTGACTAAGGGCAGATAAAAGATGTTTGCTCACACTGGAATTTGTGTATATGATGACCGACAAATGGAGAAGTGGCGTCAAGAAGCCATGGAGGATTTCCCATGATGAGGCTTGTGAGATGCTCCAAATAGAAAGGTTTCCTTCTACTGGACAGGTGGAGTCTGGTTTGTTTGCTCCAGGGTCCCCCATGTGGAAATATTTGGTAGCAGAGCCCTTCAGCATGGATGCCTGGAATGCACAAGTGCAATGACCACTGCAGCTGACGAAAATGACAGGTTCATAATGGTGAGTCTGGGGCCAAGTACGAAGGCCTTGATTTGACATGGAATCTCTTACAGATGGGTCCCAATACTGGTTTGTTACCCGGTAGGTCTTTGAATGTGCTCGTGGCTAAGGGGCCATGAGGGATTCTCCTACTCTATGGGTTTGACACAGGTCGATGTGCACAGTTTCCTTCATGGGACAGGAGATTTTCTGTTGTGTGACTCAGGGTCCATATGTTGTATCCTAACTTGGTATTCCAGAAGAGGCCTCTGAGGTCAAATGCCGGAAACATAATCTAGGGTTCGTATGATGTCCTAGGTTCACGTCAGGTTCAATTTTCTGACTCTGGGTCATTGACCTGGGTGTCTGGCTGGATGTAGGTGAACAGGGTGTTTCAGACTGTGCATTTGTGTCCAGAGTGGCTTCCAATATTGGGGTGAGAGCAGGGGCCTTGGAGGTTTCTCCTAATCAGGAGGGTTTGGGGAAATGTGATGGGTAAAGTTTCAGGCACAGTCCTGTGGTGTGGCTCCAGAGACCACATACTGGAGGGCATGTGAGTCATGTTGTTGGGAGACAAGTCTGCAAACAAAAATTTGGGTTAGTGTTAGTTGCAAGGTGGTTACAGGCCCAATCTGTAGACTTTGAGGGCAGCTCGTCAGGAAATGTAATTAGGGTGATTGAAAGTTGGTAGCACAGGCTTTTCTATCTGGATTGTGTGTCCAGGATGGGCTCAGAATTTAGGTGTGGTATCATGGGTCCATGGGAGACTTTTCCTCTGTAAGGATCCTGGCTGTTCACCATAGTTTGGTGACCTTTTTGGGGGAACTGAAGAGTGCTGTTTTCCATCTTAGGGGTGCCCAAAACAGGGATTCCAGGGACAGGCTCTGAGTCTGGATGCCTGGAATATCCCTCCAAAGGATAGGATTTGGGCCTAGGGGCATACCAGTCCTGCAATGCGGGATCCTGGTGGTGCCACTGAGAGGGCTTTTTTGAAATCATGCTCAGGCTGAGGGTCACAATGCCTGTTTGTGTCCAGGGCGGTCCCTAAGTTAGGGCATTGGCTCATTGGCCATACACCTGGCTCCCACTTTATGGGTTGGACACCCATCCCAACAGCCAGGTTTCCTGTCTTTGGGAAAGAGCAGTTCTCTATTGTGCTTCAGGTTCCCTCATTGGAAGGATTCCAGCAACGTCTGGGGAAAGAAGCCAGAATAACAAGGGTGGGTAGAGATGACAGACTTGGGTCATGGCCAGTCCCACATGCTAGATATCGGGCCCCATTCTCTGGGTGGCTGAAAGTAGGTCTAGACTCAGATTCTGTCAGAAAAAGCGCTAGTGGCCAGTGCAGCCTACAAATTGGGGTTCCCTCGAGAGCAGAGCCAAATGATCCTTTTGTGGGAATTCTGGATAGACTCAGCAGACACTTCTTCTTTCTATGGGGAAGGTAGAATGCTGTGTTGTGGCTCCAGAATTCAATATCAAGAAACCATGGGGACCAGTATGGTGAGGATGGAATTGTAAACACAAGCTACGGTTGAATTCAGTTCCAAGCAGAAAGCAGTTCAAATATGAAGCATCTTTTTCGACATATCCAGCACCTGAGTAAGGGCGGATGTCAGATGTTTGCTCACACTAGATTTTGTGTCTTGATGACCGACAAATGGAGGGGTGGCGTCAAGAGGCCATGGGGGATTTCCCACATTGAGCCTTGTGAGATGCTCCAAATAGCAATGTTTCCATCTACTGGAATGGTGGAGTCTGGATTGTTTGCTCCAGGGTCCTCCATGTGGAAAGTTTGGGTAGTAGAGCTCTCCAGTATGGATGCCTGGGCAGCACAACTCCATTGAGCATTGCAGCTGAGGAACAAGGCAGGTTTATTCTGGTGCCTCTGTGGTGAAGGACCAAGGCCTTGCGGTGACATGGAATCTCTTGAAGATAGGCCACAATGCTGGTTTGTTACGAGACAGATCTTAGAATATGCTGGTGGCTAAGGTGCCATGCAGGATTCTCCAACCCTGAGGGTTTGGCACACCTCGAAGAGCACGGTTTCTTTCTCAGGACAGGAGATGTTCTGTTGTGAGGCTTAGGGACCACAAGTCATCTGTTGGTATTCCAGAACATGCCCCTGAGGACAGATGCCTGAAAACCTAATCTAAGGTTCTAATGAGGCCGTACGGGCATAACAGGTTCAATCTTCTGACTCCGGACCTTTGACATGGCTGTCTGCCTGGATGGAGGTGATCAGGGTGCTTCAGACTGGGCTTTTGCATCCAGAGCTGCCTCTCATATTGGGGTGAGCTCAGGGGCCCTTCAGTTTTATCCTAATCTAGACAGTTTGGGCAACTGTGACGGGAACAGTTTCCTTAGGGATGACAGGCACAGTCCTGTGCTATGGCACCAGAGACCCCATTCTGGAGGACACATGAGCTATGGTTTTGTGAGAATAGTCTGCAAACCCAAATCAGGTTATGGTTAGTGGCGAGGTGATCGCAGGCCCAGTGCATAAACCTGAAGGGAAGCTCATCAGGAAATGTAATTATGGTGACTGGAAGGCGGTAACACAGACTTTTCTATTGGGATTGTGTGTCTAGCATGGCCTCTGAATGCATGTGTGGTCCCATGGGTCCATGGGAGATTTTACATCTCTAAGGATCCTGGTGGCTCCCCATAGTTTGGTGGCTTTTTCAGGGAAGGGAAGAGTGCTGTTTTCCATCTTAGGGGTGCCCAAAAACAGGGATACCAGAGACGGGCTCTGGGTCTGGGCAAGAAGAAATTACCACCAAGGGTTAGGATTTGGGCCTAGGGGCCTACAAGGCCTGCAATGAAGGATCCCGGGGGTGCAACTGATAGGGCTTGTTTGAATGCATGCTCAGGCTGAGGGTCAAAATGTCTGTTTGTTTCCAGGACACCCTTCAGGAGTGGGAATGGTCTCATTGCCCATGCTGCTACTCCCTCTCTGAAGGTTGGACACCCATTCCAACAGCTAGGTTTCCTTCCATGGGGAAGGAGCAGTTGTCTCTTGGCTGCCCTCAGAATTGGGTGTGGTCTCATTGGCCATGCAGCTGGGTCCCACTCTGAGTATTGGACACCAATCTCAACAGACAGATTCCTGCCATCTGGAAGAAAGAGTGTTCTATGGTGCTTAAGGCTCCCCTGTAAGGGTCTGGTTGGCCAGAGGGAGTCATTTTGTGTTTATGTAGTGAACTTAGATTAACCCTATGCAATAAACTTAGATTGACCTGCCCTTCCCAGAAGAACTTACTTGCAAACCTAGATACAAGGGCGGTTCAGGCCAGGTGAAGGCATCCAATCAATGGGGCACGCATATATCTATCTAGGGTAAATTGAAATACAATTGGGCACATATGAGTTACATAGCATTTATTTTTCCAGTGTGTGGTGATTTAGCATGACTGTGCAGTGTTCTCTGTGTATTGCAAACTCATTGGCCACGTGTGTATAGCCCGGCTAAATACCTCTATAAGAGTTAGTCTGTGAGGCTGGGAGGGGCCGCCTTTTTGCAAGAGATGGCCCTGACCAGTCAGTTTGATTCTCAATGCTGGTGCGAAATAAAGCTTTGCTTGACCTTTATTTTGTATCAGTCTTGCTCCTTTGATTACAGACCCTAACATTGGAGGGGGCATCTGGATTCAAATGATGAGAAGTGAGCCAGCATCGGAATTTTTGGGAAAAGCCTCCAGAAGTAAGATCACTGGGTTCTATCTGTCTGTCTGGTTAGAGCTCCAGGGTATGGACCACCAGGGAGAAGATGGATGCAGCTATGCCCCCCAGGGATGGAGTGGATGTGGGGATGCCCCATGCCTCTGCTGGTAGGCAAAGGGGGGGTTCGAGTCCCCCTGGTTGGTTGGGGGTTCGAGTCCCCCTGGGTGGTTGGGGGGTTTGAGTCCCCCTGGCAGTTGAGGGTTTTGAGTCCCCCTAGGTGGTTGGGGGATGAAGCCCCCACCAGTGGCAGGTTATGGGTAAGAATCCTTGGACCTGCAGTTGTCTTTGCCTCGTCCTTTTGTTGTCTGTTATGCTGTTTGTTATGATTGAAGGAATGGGGCAAGCAGAGAGTAAGGGGACTCGGACTTTCATCTCTCCATTCTTCATAATAGATATTAGGGTTCTTGCTCACTCATTTTGTGCGTTAAGGGCTAAGACTGGTGTCAACTGAGGTTAGTGAATGCCGGCTTGAGGTACCCAAGGCTGGCTCATTGGAGCCGGGCGTGGAATAGAGTGACTAGTGGGCCACTTTTGGTAAGCAGAACTGGCACTGCAGGATGAACCTACCTCGAGACAGAGACTTTAGGGAATATTCCCAAGGAGCTGCAGAGATTCCCTTTGTTTTGGGTAATTCCTTGCCTTTTCTGGCCCAACGTGGACTGCATAGTCCCTCCCCCTTGATGGCCGGAGAGCATGGCATCTGACGTGGAGATGGTTATTTGTCTGTCTCAAGGTTTTAATGGGTAATTTTTAAAGTGGTTTCCGAAGTCTTTGGTAACCTGAAATTCTGAAAGATTGCTTGAATGACTAATGGAATTAAATTTGTTGGACATGTAGGTTTTAACCAAATGGGATAAAATGCTAGAGCGTTGGCTGCTGGAACTGGTTTTGTGCTTTTGAAATCTGCTGGTGAACACATTCTGTGCTTAACTGATTGATAAATTTGCATCTAAAGAATTCTGTTGTACTAACTCACAATTGGTTTATATTTAGTCTTCAGTAGAGGTTCAGGTATTTCTAAGAGTACAAAATTCTGTTAAGTGTAATTAAGACTGATGGAAATGAGAAAAGCAACTCTGTACATAAAAGGTAGGAGATATGTAAAAGTTTGAATCTGAGACGTGCCTGACTGTGTGAATAAGTCTGTATGGCTCCATGTCCGCTATGAGTCTGAATGGCCTGCACCCTGAGTCTCGTGGGGCGTCATATGGCATAACGGTCATCTACTCCACAGAGTGTCCTGGTCCGGGGTTTATACGGACAGACCTTAGCTAAGATGCTCCTACGTTCCTGCAAGGGACGCAAGCAGGACAGCATCTGAAAGATCCCCCTCCCTTAGTCTGCAACTTCATTCACGATGGGACGGAAACCTAGTAAACTCATTATCTGCATACTTAAAAAAATACGTTGATAGATCACCACTTGATATTGTGATTATGGAAATGTTACGTGTCACAGAAGTAACCTGATTTTCTTGTCAGTTACATTTTAAATTCTCATCTCTCCAACTCTTTACCATATCTGTTCTGATATTTTGACATTTGTAATTGTTTTAATTCTCTTGTAAGATAAATTCTGTCTCAAAGAAAATTCATATGGGAGACTTTCAGGACAAATACAGGTCTTTGATACATTGAAATTCTGGAACTGAAATTTACCCATTTACAAAAGTAAAAACTGCATTTGGACTAAACCAGAATTATTAACATGGGACTAGGTGAACTGAAAGACCGTAATGTTGTATCTCTTGATGTTTTGTCTTATGATATTTCTAGGGAAACTTATTCTTAAGTTTTATGTAACTTACAGAGATAAAATGTAGTCATTTGTAACCAAATCAAGGTATTCAACTCTTTCTCTCTATCTGAAATCCCTCTGAAATCAAAAGGCCTTAGCAAGTATACTTTCTTCCATGGCAATCAGTCATTTGCATAAGTTCAATAAGAATCCATTCTCCTTGTAAGAGGACACCATTGGAAACATTTGTTATTTTATTTTACCATGGCTTTGACTGGAATGCCATATTAGAAAAGACTCAGATATGACTAGACAGCTTAAAGGAAATAAGGTTGACTTTATAAAACCTGGAACTGTAAAGCCCTTTGGAACTGTTGGCCTGATACTTTGCTTAGAGAGTTCCCAGCAGCCTCACCAGGTGAATAAAGGATGTAACTTCCTGGCAGGTGCAGGAATCTCAGGAATCTTTGGGGCCTCAAGAAGAGGAATTCACCCAAATCAACTGGTATTGCAGGCATGTCTGATAGCAAGTATGTAGCTTGGCTTCTGGCGTGGAGAGGCTATCCTGCATTCAATCTAGAGATTCCTTATGAGAAGTTCCAGCAGAGCAGATTCTAAAAGACTTATATGATCCCTCACTGTTCTTGCAGAGCTTATGTACATAATTAGGCCAATCTTGTTAAAACTGGACTTGATTCTCAAATAAATTAGTACTGATTTGGCTATCTCTGAAAACGAGGGTTATTTTAGAGAGAAAAGTTATATTTTAATAACACACCTTTACGGATGTTAAATTCTAGATTTGATTGTCTTTAAATTTTTGTTTACTTAAGCTAGACAGCTTGAGGTAAACTTCAGGGAAGTTGCAAGATAGCTTACTTAGACGATCTTGCTTTGTCAGTCAGTCACCCCAAATATAGGAAACTTCAGAAAATTGAAGGATTTGAAGGGACGAATCTGACTGAATTAGTGGGAATAGCAGAAAAGGTGTTTAAAACAGGGATGCACAGGGGGATGAAAAACAGACAAAAAAACTGGGTAAGGTTTTGCAATTGTATGAGAGAGAGAGGAGATGGGTAGGGGATAGTAAATGGAAGGAAAAGCCTAAGCACAGAGAAGGCAGGTGGGAGGACTTAGATTCAGATGAGTGTGCTTACTGTAAGGAAAGAGGACATTGGGCCAGGGAGTGCCCCAAAAGTAAGAAAACAATGCTTGCCACCAGAGATTGAAGGGGTTATTGTTCAGAGCCTTTCACCAAACTTTGGGTTAAAATTGAAGTGGAGGGGAAATCAGTTTATTTTTTGGTGGACATGGGAACCCAATTTTCATCATTACTTAAACCTATTGGAACACTACTTGGAGAGGAAGTCTGGGTACAAGGAGCAAATGGCACAGAGAGACATAAATGGGCCACAGAAAGGACTTGGCCTCGGGAATAGTTAAACACCAATTTTTGGTCCTCCCTAATGCCCCTATAACTTGATGGGAAGAGATCTCCTCCACAAGTTAAGAGCTGGCATTCCGTTCTCAGAAGGAGGCATGACTGTAACCTTGAGACAACCCACTGTACAAGTGCTTATGGCAGCAGTAGATAAATACCTCTTTTATGAGCCAGTCTCAAAACCAGAGGAAACAAAGTGGGGGGAGCCTTCTCCAAATCCTACAGGAGGAGTTTCCTGAGGTCTGGACAGAAGAGAAGCCCCCTGGCTTGGTCAAGGAACAACCTCCAGTTGTGATAAAAGTAAAGGCGACAGCTATGGCTGCTCACGTTCGGCAGTACCCACCTTCCCCGTGAAACAAAGGAAGGAATAAGAAAACACAGTAACCACCTCCAAGGAGAGGGGGCCCTATTTCCTTACAAATCTCCATGGAACACACCTTTGCTGCCCGTTAAAAAGGCCAGGGCTGAGGAGTACCAAGTGGTCCAGGACTTGCGGGAAGTTAATTAATGTGTTGAAGATATCTACCTGATGGTGCCTATCCCCTATACCTTCATCTCCTTCCTGGGCCCCAAATGAACTGTGTATACCATCTTAGAGCTCAAGGATGCATTTTTTCTGCATGTCTTTAGCAAAGGAATTCTCAGCACCTTTTTGTTTTTGAGTGGTCTGACCCACATGAAGGATTCCAAGGTCAGCTCACCTGGACAAGACTTCCCCAAGGGTTCAAGAATTCGCCCACTATCTTCGACGAGGCCCTACATGAGGATTTGCATGAGTACAGAACCTCCAAAACAGGACTCACTCTGTTACAGTATGTTGATGACTTCCTAGTAGCCACTGAGGTCTATGAGTCATGTTTGGGGGGGATGAGAGCTTTCTTACAGCCTCTGCACGAAAAAGCGTATTGGGTGTCAGTGAAGAAAGCACAGCTCTGTCAGATCCATGCCACTTAAAGGCTTTGATCTCCATGAGGGAGTGCTTTCACTGTCTGAGTCCAGGAAACATGTGATCACCCGATACACCTGCCCCGCCACGTCCCGACAAGTGAGGGAGTTTCTTGGGACAGTGGGTTACTGTAGGCTGTGGATACCATGGTTTGCGGAGACTGCATGACTTCCCTACGAACTGGCAAAAGGAGGGCTCACTATGAGAGAGTGGAAAGCTGAGGCAGAAGGAACATTTCAGGAATTACAAACAGCCTTAATGAGTGCCCCAGCATTGGCCATCCCAGATGTTACCAAGCCCTTCCACATTGCCTGGGACACCAAAAGGGGACTGATCTGATATCAAAAGGAAACCACTTAGCAGATCAAGCCACAAATCAAGCAGCCTGAGAACCAGTGCAAGAGCTGGTTCCACTCCCGGCTCTAGCCCTACCAGAAAAACGGGAATATTCAGAGGAAGATTTAAACTATTTACCATAATGGGATAAATTAGACTACTAAGGAGAGTGGGCTAAGACTCAAAGAGGAAATTTAATTCTTCTTCGAAGTTTAGGTAAGAAGATAGTAGACCAGATACACCAGGGTACTTATTTTGGGATACACAAACCCAAGGAACTTACAGGCAAGCAATTCCAGGTTTCTAAATTAGGGCATATGGTTCAGGATGTAGTTGATAGATGTGCTCAATGCCAGGCAGTTGAGGTGAGAGGAACTAGAATTGCAAGAGAGAAAAGAGAAAGAGGTAAGGAACCAGAAATTCATTGGGAAATTGATTTTATAGAAATGAAACCTCCAAAATATGGGCACAAGTATATGTTAGTTTTTGTAGATACCTTTTCAGGCTGGGTAGAGGCTTTTTCCCCCAAACATGAGATGGCAGGTTTGGTACGCAAAAAAGGTTACTAGAATAAATAATTACTAGGTTTGGGCTGCCTCTCGCGATTGGGTCAGACAATGGCCCTGCATTTGTGAGCTCAGTGTCACAGACATTGGCCAAGGCCGTGGGCACAAATTGGAAACTACATTGTGTCTTTCGGCCCCAGAGTTCTGGGCAAGTAGAGAGAATGAACCAGACTCTTAAAGAGAACTCGACAAAGCTAATTCTGGAGACTGGTGGTGGGTGGGTGAATCTCCTTCCTTCCCCCTCCTCAGGGAATAACGTACACCCTATTTAAACAAGATGACCCCATTTGAAATAATGTTTGGGAGACCGCCCCCCCACTCTGTCCTCGGCTATAAGAGGTTGCCCTAGCAGAAATTACTTATCAGTCTGTACTCCAGTCACTGAAGGCATTGCAGTCTGTCTTTAAAAAAAGCCCATGCCGGGATCCAGACTGCCCACAATAAGATGGAGACGGAGGTGGAACCACAACCTTACCAACCCAAGGAATTGGATTGGATATGCCATTATCAAGTGGAGAACATGGAGCCTCACTGAATGGGACCATTTACTGTTATTCTAACCACCACCACAGCAATAAATGTAAAAGGTATCAGGGCCTGGATTCACAAGGGTCACATCAAGCAAGCTGAGGATATATATGCCCCCCAGAGGTGGAAGCCTCAGCCAATGGACCCCGCTGACCATTGACTAAAGCTAAGACTCAAAAGACTATGAGTTTATTGTTGCTCTTATTGTTACCTGTTTATGTAAAGGATAGGTAGGAAATTAGATGAAGCGGTAAATGGCTAACTCATCAGCTGACTGTGCACTAGTGTCATTTGTACAAAAGAAAACTAGAGCGATCAAAATGTTAGATTTACATGCTCAATATAACCCCTTACAACCAGAGAACATAGAACTTGATGAAAAGTCAAGGATTTGACTAATCTCCAAAGAAAAGAGGGAAAGTAAGGGCCTGGTTGGCCAGAGGGCATCCTTTTGTGTTTATGTATTGAACTTTGATTGACCCTATGCACTAAACTTAGATTGACCCTGCCCCTCCCAGAGAAACTTAATTGCAGAGCCTAGATACAAGGGTGAGTCAGGCCACATGAAGACATCCAATCAGTGGGGCACATATATATCTCCTAGGGTAAATTGAAATACAGTTGGGCACATGTGTGTTACTTAGCATTTTTTTTTCTGTGTGAGGCAGACATACCATGCATGTGCAGTATTCTCTGTGTACTGCTATATCATTAGCCACCTGTGTATAGCCTGGTAAACTACCTCTATAAAAGTTAGTCTGTGGGCGCCTGGGTGGCTCAGTGGGTTAAGCCGCTGCCTTCGGCTCGGGTCATGATCTCAGGGTCCTGGGATCGAGTCCCGCATCGGGCTCTCTGCTCAGCAGGGAGCCTGCTTCCCTCTCTCTCTCTCTCTGCCTGCCTCTCAGTCTACTTGTGATTTCTCTCTGTCAAATAAATAAATAAAATCTTTAAAAAAAAAAAAAGTTAGTCTGTAAGGCTCGTAGGGGTTGCCTCTTTGCAAGAGATGGCCCTGACTGGTCAGTTTGATTCTTGATGCTTGGAACGAAATAAAGCTTTGCTTGACCTTCGCTTTTTATCAGTCCTGCTTCTTTGATTATGGACCCTAACACCCCAGTTTGCAGGGATTCCAGGAAAGGACTGGGGAGAGATGCCTGAATAACAAGGATGGGTAGAGATGATGGATGTGATCCATGACCAGTCTCACATGCTGTGTATGGGCCCCTCTCTCTAGGAGGAGGGCACTAGGTAGGGGCTCAGCCTCTGTCAGACAGAGAACTAGTGGCCAAAGAAAGCCATAAATCAGAGTTCCCTCAAGGGCCAAGCAGTTTGATCCTCAAGTGGGTTTCGGGACAGAATCACCAGGCACTTCTTTTTCTATGGGGATGGCAGAATGCTGTGATGTGGCTGGAGAATTCACTTGACTTCACATGGAATTTCTTGCTGATAGGTCTCAATGTTAGTTTGTTACCAGGGAGATCTTATAATGTGCTGGTGGCTAAGGGGCCATGCAGGATTCTCGCACCGTGAGGGTTTGACACAGGTCGAAGGGCAGAGTTTCATTCTAGGGACAGGAGATGTTCTGTTGTGTGGCTCAGCGAACATATGTTGTATCCTAAGTTGATATTCCAGAACAGGCCTCTGAGGAAAGATGCCTGAAAACGTAATCTAGGGTTCCAATGAGGTCCTAGGGGCATGTCAGGTTCAATCTTCTGACTCAGGACCATTGACGTGGGTGTCTGCCTCGATGGAGGTGATCAGGGGGTTTCAGATGCACATTTGCATTTAGACTGGACTCCAACATTGGGATGGGCTCAGGGTCCTTGCAGGTTTCTTTTAAACTGGAGGGTTTGGGCATATGTAACACCCACAGCTTCCTTGGCGATGGCCAGCACAGCCCTCTGGTGTGGCTGCAGAGACCCCATCCTGGAGGGCATGTGAGCCAGGTTTTGGGAGAGAAGTCTGCAAATACGAACTCAGGTTAGGGTTAATGGCGAGGTGATTGCAGGCCCAATGCATAGACCTGGAGACCTTGAAGGCAGCTCATCAGGAGCTGTAATTAGGGTTCCTCAAAAGCAGTAGCACAGGCTTTTATATCTGGATTGTATGTGCAGGATGGCCTCGGAACGAGATTTGGTCTCATGAGTTCATGGGAGACATTTCCCTTCTATGGAACCTGCTGGTTTCCTGTAATTTGGTGGCTTTTTCGTGGAAGGGAAGAGTGATGGTTTCCAACTTATGTGTGCCCCAGAATAGGGATTCCAGAGATGGGCTCTGGGTCTGGGCACCTGAAATATCCCACCAAGGGTTAGGATTTGTGTCTAGGGGCATGCTAGGCCTTCAAAGTCCAATCCTGGTGGTGCAACTGAGAGGGCTGGATTGAAAGCATCCTCAAGCTGAGGGTCACAACGACTGTTTGTCCCCAGAGCAGCCCTCAGGAGTGGTCGTGGTCTCATTGGCCATGAACCTGGTTCCCACTCTTAGGGTTCAAAACCCATCCCAAAAGCCTCGTTTCCTGTCTTGGGGAAATAGAAGTTTTCTATTGTGCTTCAAGTTCCCCCATTGGCAGGGATTCCAGCAAAGGTCTGGGGAGAGATGACTGAATACTAAGGATGGGTAGAGATTACGGACATGGGCCCTATCTGGTCTCACATGCTGAATATGGGCCCGGCTTTCTGGGTGGCTGACAAGAGGTCAGGGCTCAGGCTCTCTCAGACACAGCAGTAGTGGCCAGTGTACCTATAAATTGGGGTTTCCTTGAGGGCCGAGCAGACAGATCCTCATGTGGGATTTTCTGGCAGTCTCACCAGACACATCTTCTTTCTATGGGGAAGACAGGATGCTGCATTGTGGCTCCAGAATTCCTCATCAAGAGGGCATGAGGACGAGTACGGTGAGGATGGAATTGTAAACCCAAGCCACGATTATATTCAGTGCCAGGTGGAAGATAGTTCCAATGTGCAGAGTCTTATTTGAGATATCCGGGGTATGAGTAAGGGTGGATGTCAGATGATTGCACACACTGGAGTTTGTGTCTATGATGACCAACAAATGGAGGGGTGGCGTCAAGAGGCCCTGTAAAATTTCCCACAATGAGTCTTGTGAGATGCTCCAAACAGAATGGTTTCCTTCTACTAGACAGATGAACTCTGGTTTGTTTGCTCCAGGGTCCCCCATGTGGAAAGTTTGGATAGCAGATCTTTTCCACATGCATGCCTGGAAAGCACCCCTCCATTGAGCACTGCAGCTGAGGAACATAACAGTTTAATTCTGGTGGATCTGGGGAGAAGTACCAAGGACTTGAGTTGACACTGAATGTTTTGCAGAAAGGCCACAATGATGGTTTGTTACCAGGGAGATATTCTAATGTGGGTGGTGGTGCCATACAGGATTCTCCTACCATGAGGGATTGACAGATCACCCCCTCTATGCCCTGGGCTATTGGGATGGCCTCGGGGACTATAGAGGTTTCTCCTAATCTGTCAGACTGTGTCCAATGGAATGGGCAGAATTCCCCTGGATAGGCCAGGCACAGTCCTGAGGTGTGGCTCCAGGGACCCCAGCCTGGAGGATGTGTGGGCTAGTACTGTGGGTACAGAAGTCTGAAAACCCAAACAGAGCTTAGGTTTGTGGACGTATGTATGACAGGCCTGATATATGGACCATGAGGAGAATTTTTTGGGCTATGAACAAAGGGCAAGTGTGAGGTGCTTGCTCAGGATTTTGTCTCTGGATTTTGTGTCAATAGTGGCCATGGAATGTCGGGCTGGCCTCATGGGCCATTTACGAGTCTTTCTCTGTGGATTTGGCCAGATCCCAAGTGTTTGGTATCATTCGGCGGATGGGAGGAGTCCATTCGGTATTTTTTTACCTCAGGTGTCCCACCATAGAAGGATTCCAGAGCAGAGCCCTGAGTAGGGGTGACTAGACATCTCAAACTCTGGTTAAGATTGGGGAACTAGGGGCATGGCAAGCCCCATATGCATGCTCTTGGTCTTGCCCCTGAGATGTTTTCCTTGAGGACAGGGCTCACGCTGAGGATCACAATGTGTGTTTGTGCCCATTGCGGCCCTCAAGCATGGGCGGGGCCTCATGGGCCACACTGGATTCTCCTACACTGAATTTTGGACAAGATGCCAACCACAAGGTTTCTTGCTTTGGGAAGGAGGAGTTCTGATTTCTGCATCACGTTCACCCCTAGGTAGTGAGTGGAGATAAGTTCTAGGTTCTGAAGCCTGAAAACTGAGTTAAGGCCATGGTGGGTCCAATGTGCTCAGTGTACGGCCAGCTCTCTGGGTGTCGGTCGGGAGTTCTGGGCTCAGGATGTGTCAGACAGGGCTTTAGTGCCCAGGCTAGACTGTATAATTGGGGTACAGTCAAGTGGCATGCAGGTTGATCCTCATTTGGCGTTTCTCCGTAGCCTTATAGGGCAATATTTTTCTTCTGGAGGGAAGGCAGAGTGCTGCATTGAGCACGTTGGGATTGTGTGATACTCCAAACTGCAAGAATTCCTTCTGTGGGACAGTCGAGACCTGTCAGATGGATCCAGGACGCCGCATAAGGAACTTCTCCAGAGCAGGGTTCTAACGATGGATGCCTGGGAAGCCCAACTCGCATTCCAATTGCCTACTAGTGACAAGACAGGTTCGATATGCTGGCTCTGGGGGAACAACCGAGGGGGCTGAGTTGAAATGGACTCTCTTGAGGATCGGTCATAATGTGGGTTTGTGTCCATGGAGACCTTGGAATGGGGCAGTGGCGCCAGCGCCCTGAAAGAATCTCTTAACAGGAGTTTTTGAGACAATTCCAAAGGCAAGTTTCCCATGTGGAGTTGAGATTTGTTCTGATTCGTTCCTCAGGAACCACAATAAGATGGTATTGGAAACCAGGCATCTGAGGAGAGATGCCTGGAAACCAAAGCAATGGATCTGATTAGGTCCTAGGGGCCTGTCTGCTTCATTCTTCTTCTCTGGGAACATCTGTCTATGGTTCTGAGTGGAGGATGTTGCTCAGCTGGTGTCAGATCGCCCCGTTTGTCCCAGGCGGCCGACACTATTGGGATAGTCTCGGGGTCTTTGGAGGTTTCTCCTAATCTGTAGGGTTGTGTCCAATGGGATGTACAGAATTTTAGTGGAGAGGGAAGGTACAGTCTTGAGGTGTGGCCTCAGCTGTCTTGGTTTCAGTTGGGACATCAGGCTCAGGCTGTGTTAGACAGGGCATTAGTGCCCAGGCTAGAGTGCATAATTGGGCTACAGTCAAATGGCATGCAGTTTCATCCTTATTTGGGGTTTCTGGGTAGCCCCTTAGGGCAATGCTTTTCTTCTGGAGGGCAGGCAGAGTGCTGCATTGTGGCTCCGAAATTCCCAAACTGGAGGGTTTGTGGGCCAGGATTGTGAGAATGGAATTCTGAGAACACAAGTAAGGCTTAGGTTAAGGGGCGAAGGCACAGCAGGCACACTCTGCAGAGCTGAATCGAGATCTGGTGCATCTGAACTCAGGTCATGGATTAGTCTTCGGCTCAGGTTGGAGTTTCTGTACATGATGGCCTCTTCTTGAAGGGGGAGGTTCTCAAGAGCCCATGTAGGTATTCCCATGATGGGAGTTGTGAGATGCTACAAACAGCAAGGATTCCTTCTGTAGGTCCCTTGAGAACTTTTGGATGATTTCCGGAGGTCCCATCCAGAATGACTCCAGAGCAGGATTCTAAGGATGAATGCGTGGCATGCCAGCCTCACATTCCAATTATTTCCTATCGACAAAGCAGGTTCGATCTGCTGGCTCTGGGGGAGCAACTGAAGGGGGTGAGTTGAAGTGGAGACCCCTGAGGATGGGTCATATTGTGCATTTGTGTCCATGGAGACCTTGGAATGGGGTGGTTGATTCGGGGCCCTGAAGGATTTTCCCAACCAGAGGTTTTGACAGAGCTCCAAAATTACGTTTCCGAAGTGGAGATGACATTTGTTCTGAAGGGTGCCTCTGAAACCCCCATATGCTGGTATTGGAAACCAGGCCTCTGAGAAGAGATGCCTAAAAACAACCACAGTGGATCTGATTAGGGCCTATGGGCCGGTCCGGTTCAATATTCTTCTCTGTGGACATCCGTCTTTGGGTCTGTGTGGAGCTAGCTGCTCAGATGGTGTCAGATCCCCCCTGTTTGTCCGGGCGGCCTACACTATTGGGATGGCCCCAGGGACTTTGGAGGTTTCTCCTAATTTGTTCGGTTGTGGCCAATGCAAAGGGCAGAATTCCCTTGGAGAGGGCAGGAACAATTTTGAGGTATGGCTCGGGGGGCCCCAGCCTGGAGGATGTTTGGGCCAGGGCTGTGGGGACAGAAGTCTGAAAACAGCAACTTGGCTTAGGTTTGGGGACATAGGTATGGCAGGACCGATCTACAGATCTTGAGAACTCTCCGGGATATGAGCAAAGTGCGAGTGTGAGGTGCTTGCTCAGGATTTTGTCTGATTTTGTGTCAATGATGGCTGTGGAATGTTGGGGTGGCACCACTCAGAATAAATTAGGAGAAACCTCCAATGTCCCCAAGGCTATCCTAAGAGTTTAGGCTGCCCGGGACAAACAGGGGCTATCTGCTACCAGCTGAGCAACTACCTCCACTCAGACCTGGAGACAGATGTCCCCAGAGAGAAGATTGAACCGGAAATTCCCCTAGGACCTCATCAGACCCATTGCTTTGGTTTCCAGCCATCTCTCCTTAGAGGCCTGGTTTCCAATAGCAGCATATGGGGCTTTACTGAGGCACCCATCAGAACAAATCTCGTCTCCATTAGGGAAACTTGCACGTGGGAGCTGAGTCAAAAACTCTGCTTAGTAGAAACCTTCGGGACCCTGGTGCCACCACCACATACCAAGGTCCCCAAGGACACAAACCCACATTATGGCCCATGTGAAGGAGAGTCCATTTCAGCTCAGCAACCTTGGTTGCACCCCCAGAGGCAGCAGATCGAACCTGCATTATCGCAAGGAGACAACTGGAATGCTAGGCGGACAGCCCAGGCATCCATCCTTAGAACCCTGCTCTGGAGTCATCCCTCTGGGATGTCCTGGAGCCACCCAACAGGACTCAATGGTCATGCAGTAGGAATTCTTGCAGTTTGGAGAATCTCACAACTCCCATCGTGGGAAAACCTCCATGGCCTCCTGATCCCCGCCCCTTCATGAAGGGGCCATCAGGGACAAAAATTCCAACCTGAGCGATTGTCTGATCATCGCCCTGACTTCAGATGCACGAGATCTCGATTCAGCTCTGCAGAGTGTGCCTGCCATGCCTTTGCCCCGAAACCTATACCTACCTTGTGTTCTAACACTTCTGTCCTCACACTCTTGGTCCACAAGCCCTCAGGATGGCAATTCCAGAGCCACAATGCTGCAATCTGCCTGCACTCCAGAAGTTAAACGTTGCCCTATAAGGCTAACCAGAAACACCAAATGAGGATCAACCTGAACGCAACTCTACTGTACCTAATTATACAGTCTACCCTGAGCACTAATGACCTGTCTGACACAGCCTGAGTCCGGTCCTCCCTACTGACATCCATAGAGCGGGCCACACACTCAGCACATAGGACCCGCCATAGCCTTAGTTCATCATCTCTTCCCAACCTCGTTTATCAGGCTTCAGAACCTAGACCTTAACTCCAGTCAAGGCCCAGGGGTGAACGTGATGCAGAAATCAGAAATCCTCCTTCCCTGTGGCAAGAATCCTACTGGTTGGCATGTTTTCCAACGTTCAGTGTAGGAGAAACCAGCATGGCCCATGAGGCCAGACCAATGCGTGAGAGCTGCAATGGACACAAACACGCATTGTGACCCTCAGCATGAGTCGTGTCCTCAAGTAAGGCATGTCAGATGCTGGACCAAGAGGCCGCATATGGGCCTTGCCATGATAGAACCGTTTTTTCGCTAGGAGACAATTGGAATGCGAGGTGGGCTGCCCAGGCATCCATCCTTAGAACTCTGGTGTGGCATTGTTCTGTATGGGACATCCAGGAGCCATCCAACAGGTATCAAATGTCCTGCAGAAGGAATCCTTGCGTTTTGGAGCATCTCACAACACCCATCGTGGGAAAACCTCGATGGCTTTGTGATGTCCCCCGCATTTATGAAAAGGAAATCATGGACAGGATCTCCAACCTGAGCCAACATCTGATCCTCGCCCTGACTTTAGATGCACGAGATCTCGATTCAGCTCTGCAGATGGTGCCTGCCTTTCCCTCGACCTGAAACCTAAGTCTAGCTTGTGTTCTCAGACTTCCATCCTCACACTCCTGGCCCCCAAGCCCTCACGTTTGGCAATTCTGGACCCACAATGCAGCACTCTTCCTACCCTCCCGAAGAAAAATGTTGCCCTATGCAGCTTCCCACACACCCCAAATGAGGATAGACCTACACGGCACTCTATGTATCTAAATTACATAGTCTAACCTCGGTACTAATACACTGTCTGAAAAGCCTAAGCCAGGACCTCCTGACCAACACCCAAACAGCTGACCGCACACTGAGCACATCGGACCCACCATGGCCTTAGGACGTCATCTCTTCCCACCATAGCTTTTCAGGCTTCAGAACTTAGAACTTAACTCCAAACCCTGCCAAAGGGCTGAACGTGATGCAGAAATCAGAACTCCTCCTTCACCATGGTAAGAAACCTTGTGGTTGGCATGTTGTCCAACATTCAGTGTAGGAGAAACCAGCGTTCACCATGAGGCCCCGCCCATGCTTAAGTGCTGCGAGGGCATAAACACGCATTGTGACCCTCAGCATGAGACCTGTCCTCTAGTAAGTCCTCTCAGTGGCTGGACCATTAAACATCATATAGACTTGCCATGTCCCTAGGCCCCAATTCTTAACTAGATTTCTGGTTGTCCAGTCGCCCTTCCCCAGGGCTCTGCTCTGGAATCCCTCTTTTGGTGGGACACCTGAGGTAAAAAAACAAAACGAACTCCTCCCATTCCACAGAATGACCCCAAACTCTTGGGGTCGGGCCAATTCAACAGAGAGGAAGACTCATCCATTGCCCATGAGGTCACCTAGACATTTCATGGCCAGCGGTGACACAGTATCCAGAGACAAAAGCCTGAGCAAGCGCCTCACACTCACCCGTTGTTCATATCTCAACGAGTTCTCCTCACGGTCTGTAGATCAGTCCTGCCATACCTACGACCCAAAACCTGCTGAGTTTGTGATTTCAGACAATTGTTCCCACAGCCCTGGCCCACGAACCCTACAGGCTCAGGCCCCTTGAGCCAAACATGAGGACTGTACCTGCCCTCTCCACGGGAATTCTGCCCATTCCATTGGTCACAACCCTACAAATGGGATAAACCGCCAAAGTCCCCGAGGCCATCACAATAGTGTAGGTCGCCCAGGACAAACAGGGGCAATCTGAGCCCATCTGAGCACATACATTCACTCGGACCTGTAGACAGAAGTCCCCAGAGGTAAATTGGTACAGACAGGCCCATAGGCCCTAATCGAATCTATTGCTTTGGTTTCCAGGCATCTCTCCTCAGAGACCTGGATTCCAAGACCAGCATATGGCTATTTCTTGAGGCACCCATCAGAACAAATCTCGTCTCCATATGGGAAACTTGTGTGTTGGAGCTGTATCAAAGCCTCTGGTTAGGAGATCCCTTCAGGGCCCAGGTGACACCACTTCATTCCAAGGTCTCCATGAACACAAACCTACATTAGGACCCATGCACAGGAAAGTCCATTTCAACTCATCCCCCTCATTTGCTCCCCCAGATACAGTAGATCTAACCTGTCTTGTCGCTAGGAGACAATTGGAATGAGAGGCGGCTGCCCATCCATCCATCCATCCTTAGAACCCTGCTCAGAATTGTTCTGTATGGGAAGTCCTGGAGCCAACCAACAGGTCTCAATGGTCAAGAAGAATCTTTGTGGTTCGGAGCATCTCACAACTCCCATTGTGGGAAAACCTCCATGACTTCATGACACCCCCCGTCCATGAAGGGGCCATCAGGGAAATAAACTCCAACCTGAGCGACCGTCTGATCATCGCCCTGACTTCAGATGTACGAGATTTCGATTCAGCTCTGCAGAGTGTGCCTTCCATGCCCTCGCCCAGAAACCTAAGACTAGCTTGTGTTCTCAGACTTCCATCCTCACTCTCCTGGCCCACAAGCCCTCCAGTTTGGAAATTCCAGAACTACAAAGAAGCACTCTGACTGCCCTCCAGAATAAAACATTGCCCTCTGGGGCTACCAAGAAACACCAAATGAGGGTCAACCTGCACGCTTCTTGACTGTACCCCAGTTATACAGGCAGCCCTGGGCACTAATTCCCTTTATCACACGACCTGAGCATGGACCTCCCGATCCACACCCAGCCAGATTGCCTCACACTGAGCACATTGGACCTGCCATTACCTTAGGTCATCATCTAAGATACCTTATCTACAATCACTGCGCAGGGTTGAACATGATGCAGAAATCAGAACTCCTTCCCCATGGCAAGAAACCTTGTGGTTGGCATGATGTCCAACGTTCAGTGTAGTTGAAACCAGTGTGGCCCTTGAGGCCCTTCCCATGTTTGAAGGCCGCATTGGTCACAAACACGCATTGTGACCCTCAGCGTGAGCCCAGTCCTCAAATAAGGCATCTCACGGGCTGGACCAAGAGATGGCATATTGGGCTTGCCATGCCTCTAGGCCCCAATTTTTAACCATAGTTCGGGTTGTCCATTCGCCCCTCCCCAGTTCTTTGCTTTGAATACCTCTTTTGGTGGGACACCTAAGATCACAAAACTGAAAGGACTCCTCGCACCCAGAGATTGACCCAAAACAATCGAGATTGGGGCAATTCCACAGAGAGGAAGACTTGTCCATAGCCCATGATGCCTCCCCGACATTCCACGGCCATTGTTGACACAAAATCCAGAGACAAAAGCCTGAGAAAGCGCCTCACATTAGCTCTTTCTTCATATCCTGAAGTGTTCTCCTCACGGTCTGTAGATAGGGCCTGGCATACCTATGTCCCCAAACCTAAGCCGAGTTTGTGTTTTCAGACTTCTGTCCCCACATTCCTGGCCCATAGACCCTCCAGGCTGGGGCCCCTGTAGCCACACATCAGGTCTGTGCCTGCCCACTCCACGGGAATTCTGTCCATTCCATTGTCCACAATAGTACAAATTAGGAGAAACCTCCAAAGTCCCTGAGGGCATCCCAATATTGTAGGCCACACAGGACAAAAAAGGGCAGTCTGACACCTGCTGAGCATCTACCGACACTGATACCATAGATGGATGTCCCCAGAGAAGAAGATTGAACCAGATATACCCCTGGGCCCTAATCGGATCCACTGCTTTGGTTTCCAGGTATGACTCCTCAGAGACCTTGTTTCAATTTCAGCATATGGGGTTTTACGGAGGCACCAATCAGAACAAATCTCGTCTCCACATGGGGTATTTGTCCTTTGGAGATGTCTCAAAACCTCCAGTTAGGAGAATCCTTCAGGGACCGTGTGCCACCGCCACATTCCAAGTTCTGCATGGACACAAACCCACATTAGGACCCATCCGCAGGAGAGTCCACTTCAACTCAGCCCCCTCGGTTGCTCCTCCAGAGCCAGCATATCAAACCTGTCTATTCGCTAGGAGACAATTGGAATGCAAGGTGGGCTGCCCAGGCAACCATCCTTAGATAACTGCTCTGGCGACGTTCTGTATGTGACATCCTGGAGCGATCCAACAGGTCTCAATTTTCGATCAGAAGGAATCCTTGCGGTTTGTAGCATCTCACAACTCCCATCGTGGGTAAACCCTTAGGGGCTTGAGATGCTGCTCCCTTCAAGAAGGGGCCATAATGGACAGAAACTCCAACCTGAGCCTAAGTCTGAACCTCCCCCTGACTTCAGATGCACGAAATCCCTATTCAGATTTGCAGAGTGTGCCTGACGTGCCCTCGCCTCGAAACTTATGCTTGACATGTGTTCTCAGACTTCTGTCCTCACACTCATTGCCCACAAGTCTTCCAGTTTGGGAATTCCGGGAGCACAATGCAACACTCTGCCTGCCCTCCCGAAGAAAAATGTTGCCCTTGCGTCCACCCAGAAACGCCAAATGAGGATCAACCTGCATGGCACTCGGCTGTACCTCAATTATTCAACCTACCATGGGCACTAATGCCCTGTAGGGCACAATCTGAGCCTGAACCTCCTGACCAACAACCAGACAGCTGGCTTCACACTGAGCACACGGACCCAACATGGCCTTAGATCATCATCTCTTCCCAACCTCGGTTTTCAGACTTCACAACCTAGACCTTATCTCCAATCACTTCCCAGGGGTGAATGAGATGCAGAAATCAGAACTACTAGTTCCCCATGGTAAGAATACATGTGGTTGGCATGTTGTCCAACGTTCAGTGTAGGAGAAACCAGCGTGCACCACGAGTCCCCGCCCATGCATGAGTGCCACAAGGGCATAAACACACACTGTGATCCTCAGCATGAGTTCTGTCCTCAAGGAAGGCCTCTCAGTGGCAGGACCATTAGAAGGCATCTTGGGCTTGCCATGCCCCTAGGCCCCAATTTTTAACCAGATTTCTGGTTGTCCAGTCGCCCATCCCCAGGGCTCTGCTCTTGAATCCTTCTTTTGGTGGGACACCTGAGGTAAAAAAATGAAAGGACTCTTCCCATTCCACAGATTGACCCAAAGCAATTGGGATTGGGCCAAAGCCACAGAGAGGGAAACTCGTCCATGGACCATGAGAACTCCCTGACATTCCACGGCTATCGTTGACACAAAATCCAGAGACAAAATCCTGAGCAAGCTCCTCAAACTCGCCCTTTCTTCATATCCTAAAGAGTTCTCCTCACGGTCTATAGATCGGGCCTGCCATACATACGTCCAAACCTAAGCCAAGTTTGTGTTTTCAGACAACTGTCCCCACAGTCCTGGCCCACACAGCCTCCAGGCTGTGGCCCCTCGAGCCACACATCAGGTCTGTGCCTGCCCACTACACGGTGATTCTGCCCTTATCATTGTCCATAATTGTACAAATTAGGAGAAATCTCCAAAGTTCCTGAGGCCAACCCATTAGTGTAGGCTGCCCAGACAAACAGGGTTCATCTGACACCAGCAGAGCAACTACCTCCACTTATACCATATACAGATGTCGCCAGAGAAGAAGATTGAACCATACATGCCCCTAAGCCCTTATAGGATCTATTGCTGTGGTTTCCAGGTATCTCCCCTCAGAGGCCTGGTTTCCAATACCAGCATATGGGGGTTTCCTGAGGCACCAATCAGAACAAACCTCTTCTCCACATGGGATACTTGTCCTTTGGATCTGTCTCAAAATCTCCGGTCAGGAGAATCCTTCAGGTCCCCACTTCCACCACCCCATTCCAAGGTCTCCATGGACAAAAACCTACATTAGAACCCATCAGCAGGTGATTCCATTTTAACTCAGCCCCCTTGGTTGCTCCCCCAGAGCCAGCAGATCGAAACTGTCTAGTGGCTAAGAGACAATTGGATGCAAGGAGGGTTTCCCAGCCATCCATCCTTAGAACCCTGCTCAGAATCATTCCATATGGAATGTCCTGGAGCCAACCAACACGTCTCAATTGTCCCGCAGAAGAATATTTGCGATTTGGAGCATCTCACAACTCCCAACGTGGGAAAACATCCATGGCGTCGTGATCCACCCCCATTCATGAAGGGGCCATCAGGGACAGAAACTCCAACCTGAGCGATCGTCTGATCCTCACCCTGACTTCAGATGCACGAGATCTTGATTCAGCTCTGCAGAATGCGCCAGCTGTGCCCTCGCCCAGAAACTTAAGTCAAGCTTGTGTTCTCATACTTCCATCCTCACACTCCTGGCCTAAAAGCCCTCCAGTTTGGCAATGCCAGAACTACAATGCAGCACTCTGTCTGCCCTCCAGAAGAAAAATATTGCCCTCTGGGTCTACCCTGAAACCCCAAATCACAATCAACCTGCAAGTCACTTGACTCTACCCCAATTATACAGGCTTCCCTGGGCACTAATGTACTTTCTCACATGGTCTGAGCCTGGACGTCTTGACCCACACCCAGCCAGCTGGCTGCACACTACGCACATCGGACCCACCATGGCCTTAGGTCGTCATCTCTCCCCAACCTCAGTTTTCAGGTTTCAGAACCTAGACGTTATCTCCAGTCACTGTCCAGGGTTGAACATGATGCAGAAATCAGAACTCCTTCCCCATGGCAAGAAACCTTGTGGTTGGCATGATATCCAATGTTCAGTGTAGTGCAAACCAGTGTGGCCCTTGAGGCCCCACCCATGCTTGAGGGCCATGTTGGTCACAATAACGCATTGTGATCCTCAGCATGAGCCCAGTCCTCAAGTAAGGCCTCTCATTGGCTGGACCAAGAGATGGCATATTGGGCTTGCCATGCCCCTAGACCCCAATTTTTAACCATAGTTCGTGTTGTCCATTCGCCCCTCCCCAGTGCTCTGCTTTGGAATCCCTCTTATGGTGGGACACCTGAGATAACATAACTGAAAGGACTCCTCCCATCCCACATATTAACCCAAAACAATCGAGATTGGGCCAGTTCCACAGAAAGGACGACACGTCCATGGCCCATGAGGCCTCCCCGACATTCCATGGCCATCATTGACACAAAATCCAGAGACAAATGCCTGAGAAAGGGCCTCACACTCGCTCGTTCTTCATATCCTGAAGTGTTCTCCTCACGGTCTGTAGAACGTGCCTGCCATACCTACATCCCCATACCTAAGCTGAGTTTGTGTTTTCAGACTTCTGTCCCCACAGTCTTGGCCCACACACTCCAGGCTGGGGCCCCTGGAGCCACACAACAGGAC
This sequence comes from Neogale vison, assembly GCF_020171115.1. Lineage (NCBI taxonomy): Eukaryota > Metazoa > Chordata > Mammalia > Carnivora > Mustelidae > Neogale > Neogale vison. The sequence goes on from NC_058095.1 coordinate 77,412,651, forward strand.
TCTGCCTGCCCACTCCACGGGAATTCTGCCCATTCCATTGTCCACAATAGTACAAATTAGGAGAAACCTCCAAGGCACCCGTGGCCATCCCAATAGTGTAGGCCTCCCGGGACAAACAAGGGCGGTCTGACACCAGCTGAGCATCTACCTCCACTCATACCGTAGATGGATATCCCTAGAGAAGAAGATTGAACTGGACAGACCCCTAGGCCCTAATTGGATCCATTGATTTTGTTTCCAGGTATCTCTCCTTATAGGCCTGGTTTCCAATATCAAGATATGGGGGTTTCCTAGGCTTGGTTTCTTGAGTGTTGCGAGGGCACAAACACGCATTGGGACCCTCAGCGTGAAGCCTGTCCTCAAGTAAGGCCTTTTAGAGGCTGGACCAAGAGTTGGCATATTGGACTTGCCAACCCCCTAGGCCCCAATCTTTAACCAGTGGTCAGGCTGTCCAGTCGCCCCTCACCAGGGCTCTGCTCCCGAATCCCTCTTTTGGTGGGACACCTCAGGTAACAAAATAGAAATGGCCCATCCCATCCCAATATTGACCCAAAACCCTTGGGAATGGGCCAAAAACACAAAGAGGGACTCGTCCATGGACCAAGAGACCTGCCCGACATTCCACGGCCATCGTTGACACAAAATCCAGAGACAAAATCCTGAGCAAGCGCCTCACACTCGCCCTTTGTTTATATCCCGAAGAGTTCTCCTCATGGTCTGTAATTCAGACCTGCCATACCTACGTCCCCAAACCTATGCCGAGTTTGTGTTTACAGACTTCTGTCCCCACAGAACTGACCCACACACCTTCTACGCTTGGGCCTTTTGAACCACACCTCAAAACTCTGCCTTCCCTTTCCAAAGGAATGCTGCCCATTCCATTGGCCACAACTTGCAAATTAAGAGAAACTTCCAAAGTCACTGAGGCGATCCCAATAGTGTAGGCCGCCCAGGACCAATTATCTTCAATCCTTGCACAGGGGGGAACCTGATGCACAAGTCAGAACTCCTCCTTCCAGATGGCAAGAAACCTTGCTGTTGGCAGTGAGTCAAACCTTCAGTGTAGGAGAAACGTGCATGACCCATGAAGCCATGCCCATGCTTGAGGGCCGCCATGGGCAGAAATACGCATTGTGACCCTCAGCGTGAATCCCTTATTCAAGTAACGCCTTTCAGTGGCTGGACCAAGTACCCGCATATGGGGCTTGCCATGCCCATAGGCACCCAGGCCTAACCAGATGGCGGGTATTCCAGTTGTCAGTACCCACTGCTCTGCTCTAGAATCCCTCTAATGGGGGGACACTTGTGACAGAAAACAGTACTCTTCCCTTCCCACAGAATGACCCCAAACACTTGGGAGCTTGGTCAATCCCCAGATAGGGAGACTCTTCCATGGCCCATGAGGCAACCCCTATATTAAACGGCCATTGTGGACACAACACCCAGAGACAGAAGCCTGAAAGACTGCCTCCCACTTGCCCTCCTTTCATATCCAGAGGAGCTCCCCTCATGGACTGGAGATCAGGCCTGCCATAACCTTGGCCCCAAATCTGAGCCAAGTTTGTGTTTTCAGATATCTGTCCCCACAGCCCTGGCAAACACAGCCTCCAGATTGGGTCCTCTGGAGCCATACCACAGGACTGTGCCTGCTCTCTCCTAGGAGACTGTGCCCATTACATTGGCCACAACCCTAAAGAATAGGAGAAACCTCAAGGCCCCCGAGGACATCCCACTACTGGAAGCTGCCCTGGACAAACAGGGGCATTCTGACACAAGCTGAGCAACTACCTCCATGTAGGCATGCAGACAGATGTCCACGGAGACAGAAGATTGAACCCGACAGGCCCCTAGGCCGTAATCTGAAAGCTTGCTTTGGTTTCCAGGTGTCACTCCTCAGAGGCCTGGGTTCAAAGACCAGCACATGGGGCTTTCCTGAAGCACCGAAAAGAACATCTCTCGTCTCCACATGGGAAGCTTCCTTGTTGGAGCTGTGTCAAAGCCTTTGGGTTGGAGAGTCCTGCAGTGTCCCTGAGCCACCACCACATTCTAAGGTCTCTATGGGCATCAACACACATTATGACCCATCCTCAGGAGAGTCCATTTCAACTCAACCCTTAAGGTAGCTCACGCAACAGCCCCAAGATTGAGCCTGCCTTGTCCCGACTAAACAATGGGAATGTGAGGTGGCATTTCCAGGCATCCATGCCTAGATCCCGGCTCTCGAGTCTCTCCATATGGGGCATCCTGGAACCATCCAATAGGACTCGACTGTCCTGCAGAAGGAAACCTTGAGGTTTGGAGTAGTTCACAACTCCCATCGTAGTGAAACCTCCCTGGCCTCATGAAGCCCCTACCCCCTTCAGGAAGGGGACATCATGGACACAAACTCTGGCCTGACGCAACGTCTCATACTCGCCATGACCTAAGATGCAGGAGAACTCGATTCAGCCTCTGCAGAGTGGCCTGCCATGCTCTTGGCCCCAAATCTCACGCTAGCTTGTGTTTTCAGACTTCCTTCTTCATACTCCTTGCAAACAAGCCCTCAAGACTTGGAATTCTGGAACCACAACACAGCCCTCTGACTGCCCACCAGAAGAAAAACGTTGCCTTATGGGGCTCTCCAGAAACCCCAAATGAGAATCAACCTGCTCGAACCTCGACCGCACCCCAATTGGATAGGTTGCCCTGGGCACTAATGATCTGTCTGACACAGCCTGAGGACAGACGTCCCCACAGACAAGGAGACAGCTGGCCGCACACCCAGCACATCAGACACACCATGGCTTTAGGCCGTCATCTCTTCCCAACCTGGGTTTTCAGACATCAACCTAGACATTATATTAAATCCCTGCACAGGTGGGTACCTGAAGCACAAATCAGAACTCCTTCTTCCACATGGATGGAAAGCTTGCTGTTGGCATGGAGTCACACCTTCAGGGTAGGAGAAACCTTCATAGCCTCTGAGGCCACGCCCAAACTTGAGTGCCGCCTTGGGCACAAACTCGCATTGTGAACCTCAGCATGAGCCCCATGTCGAAGTAAGGCCTCTCAGGGCCTGGACCAAGAGGCCACATATGGGGTTTGCCAAGCCCCTATCCTCTGAATCCTAACCAGAGTTCGAGTTTTCCAGTTGCCTGTACCTGGGGCTCGGCTCTGGAATCCCTCTCTTGGAGAGACACCTGAGACAGACAACAGGACTTTGAGGTTTGGAGTAGTTCACAACTCCCATCGTAGTGAAACCTCCCTGGCCTCATGAAGCCCCTACCCCCTTCAGGAAGGGGACATCATGGACACAAACTCTGGCCTTTGTCTATGGCATTGCCCAGAAACCCCAAATGAAAATCAACGTGCTCGGCCCTCAGAAACACCCCATACACAGTCTACCCTAAGAGATAATGCTCTGTCTTACATAGCCTGAGCCCAGACCTTCCGACAGACATGGAGACAGCTGGCCACACACCCAGCACATTGGACCCGCCATGGTCTTAGGCCATTCATCCCTTCCCATTGACCTGGGTGTCTTCCTGGAGGTATGTTCTGAGGCTATGTCAGACTGTGCATTTTTTTTTCAGAGTGGCCTATGAAATTGGGGTGGGCTTAGGGGCCTTGCAGCTTTCTCCTAATCTGGGTTTGGGAAAATGAGACGGGCTGAGATTCCTCAGGAGAGCAGGCCCAGTGATGTGGTGTAGTCCTGGAGGCCCCATCTGGAGGGCATATGTGTCAAGAATTTGGGTTCAAAGTCTTCAGACACAAACTCGGGTCAGAGTTAGGGGAGAGGTGATGGCAGACCCGATTTGCAGACCCTGCGTGCAGCTCCTCGGGATGTGAGATTCGGACGGCAGGAGGCAAGAGCACAGGCTTTTCTGTCTGATTTGTTTGTCTAAGATGGCCACGAAATGGAGCGGTGGCCTCATGGGTCCATGTGAGATTCTACCTCTCTGGGAATTCTGCCCGGCACCCAAGAGTTTGGTGTCTTTCGGGGGATGGGAGTAGGGTGGTTTTCCGTGTCATGGGTCCTGTCCAAACATCAGAAAGCGGGCCCCATATCTAGCATTTGAAATATTCATGGGGCAAGTACGTCATCTCTACCCATCCTTGGTATTCAGGCACCTGTCCCCAGACCTTTGTTGGAATCCCTCCCAATGGGGGAACGTGAAGCACAATAGAGAACTCCTCCTTCATCATGACAGGAAACATGGCTGGTGGGATGGGTGTCCAACCCTCAAAGGGGGAACGAGGTACAGGACCAATGAGGCCACGCCCACCCGTGAGGGCCACCCTGGCACAAAAAGGCATTGTGACTCTCAGCCCGAACATGCTTTCAAATAATCCCTCTCAGTTGCACCACTATGATCCTGAATTGCAGGACTGGTATGCCTCTAGGCAAAAACATAAAACTTGGTGGGATTTTCCAGTTGCCCAGACCCAGAGCCCGTCTTTGGAATCCCTGTTTTGGAGAACCCTTAAGATGGAAAACAGCACTCTTTCCTTCCACGAAAAAGCCACAAAATTATGGGGAGCCACCAGGATCCATAGAGAGGAAAAGTCTCCCATGGACCCATGAGAACACCCCTGCATTCCGAGGCCATCCTGGACACACAATCTAGAGAGAAAAGCCTGTGCTACCGCTTTCCATTCACCCTAATTACACTTCCAGACGAGCTGCCCTCCAGGTCTATGCATTGGGCCTGTGATCACCATGCCACTTACCCTAATCCAAATTTGTATTTGCAGACTTCTCTACCAAAACCATGGCACACATGCCCTCCAGGATGGGGTCTCTGGATCCACACTACAGGACTGTCCCTGCCATCCCCAAGGAAACTGTGCTTGTCACAGTTGCACAAACCTTCTAGAATAGGAGAAACCTATAAGGACTCTGAGCCTACCCCAATATTGGCAGACGCTCTGAACCCAAATGTGCAGTCTGAAATACCCTGATTACTTACATCCAGGCAGACAGCCAAATCGATTGTCCTGAGTCAGAATAGTGAACCTAACATGCCCCTAGGACGTCATTGGAACCTTAGATTCGGTTTTCAGACATCTGTCCTCAGAGGCCTGTTCCAGAATGCTAATTTATGATACAACATGTGGTCCCTGGGACAAACAACAGGACATCTCCTATCCCCAGAAGGAAACAGTTTCCTTCCATCTGTGCCAAAGCCCACGTTCGTAGAATCCTGGACAGCACCTTAGCCATAAGCAATTTCTAAGATCTCCCTGGTAACAAACCAGCTTGTGGCCCATCGGCAAGAGTGTCCATGTCAACTCAAGGATTGGTACTTCGCTCCAGAGACAGCATAACGAACCTGCCATGTTCCTCAGCTGCAATGGTCAATGGAGTTGAGCTTTGCAGGCGTCCATGCGGTAGTGCTCTGCTACCCAAACTTTCCACATGGGGGACCCTGGGGCAAATAAAGCAGACTCCACCTTTCCAGTAGAACTAAACATTGCTGTCTGGAGCAGCTCATAAGCCTCAAAGGGAAAACCCATCCATGGCCCTCCATTATTCAGTCATCATAGACACAAACTCCAGTGTGAGCAAATATGTGACATCTGCCCTTACTCAGGTGCTGGATGTCTCCAATAAGCTGCTGCACATAGGAACTGCCTTCGCTCGACACTGAATTGAACCGTTGCTTCTGTTTACAATTCCATCTTCACCCAGCTGGTCCAAGGGCCATCTTGATAGGAAATTCTGGAGCCACAACGGAGAATTCTGCCTTCCCTATAGAAAGAAGTTCCTGGTGAGTCTGGCAAGAAACCACAGATGAGGATCAATCTGCTAGGCCCTTGAGGGAACCCCTATTTATAGGTTGCCCTCGCCACTAGTGCTGTCTGATAGAGCCTGAGCCCCGACCTAGTGTCAGTCACCAGAAAGTGGGCCCCAAATCTATTATTTGGGATTGCCATGGCCCAAGTATGTCATCTCTACCCATCCTTGGTATTCAGGCACCTGTCCCCAGACATTTGTTGGAATCCCTGACAATGGGGAAACCTAAAGCACAATAGAGAACTCCTCTTTCCCCATGCCAATAAAACTGGAAGTTGGGATGGGTGTCCAATCCTTAAAAGGGGAGCCAGTTATAAGACCAATGATACCATGCCCACTCCTGAGGGCTGCCCTGGGCACAAACAGGCATTGTGACTCTCAGCCTGACCATGCTTTGAAACCATCCCTCTCAGTTGCACCACCATGATCCCGCACTGCAGGCCTGGTATGACTCCAGGCACAAATCCTAAAACTTGGTCATATTTTGAGGTGTCCATGCCCAGAGCCCATCTCTGGGGCACCCCTAAGATGGAAAGCAACACTCTTCTCTTCCCCGAAAATGCCACCAAACTATGGGGAGACACCAGGATACATAGAGAAGAAAAGTCTCCCATGGACTCATGAGAACACCCCTGCATTACGAGGCAATCCTGGATACACAATCCAGAGAGAAAAGCCTGTGCTACCGCCTTCCAATCACCCCAATTACAGTTTCAGATGAGGTGACCTCCATGTTTATGCCATTGGGCCTATGATCACCTCGCCACTCACCCTAATTCAAATTTGTTTTTGCAGACTTCGCTACCTAAACAATGGCACACATGCCCTCCAGGATGGGGTCTCTGGATCCACATGGCAGGACTGCCCCTGCCATCCCCAAGGAAACTGTTCTTGTCACAGTTGCCCAAACCTTATAGAATAGGAGAAACCTGCAAGGTCCCTGAGCCTACCTCAATATTGGCGGCCACTCTGAACACAGATGCACAGTCATAAATACCCTGATCACCTAAATCCAGGCAGACAGCCAAATCAATGGTACTGAGTCAGATTGGAGAACATAATATGCCCTTGGACGTTACTGGAACCCTAGATTCAGTTTTCAGACATCTGTCTTCAGAGGCCTGTTCTGGAATGTGAACTTATGTTATAACATGTGGGCCCTGGTCCACACAACAGAACATCCTGTCCCCAGAAAAGAAAAAAGGGCATCCTGTCCCCAGATGCCCTTCCATCTGTGCCAAAGCCCAGGGTAGTAGAATCCTGGACAGCACCTTAGCCAGCAGCACATTCTAAGATCTCCCTGGTAAAAAACCAGCATTGTGGCCCATCTGCAAGTGATTCCATGTCAACTCCAGGACTTGGCACTTTGCTCAAGAGACAGCAGAACGAACCAGCCATGTTCCTCAGCTGCAATGGTCAATGGAGTTGAGCTTTCCAGGCATTTATGCGGTAGAGCTCTGCTACCTAAACTTTCCACATGGGGGACCCTGGAGCAAAAATACCAGACTCCACCTGTCCAGTAGAACGAAACCTTGCTGTATGGAGCAACTCATAAGCCTCAACGTGAAAACCCCTCCACGGCCTCTTGACGCCACCCCCACATTGGTCAGTCATCATAGACACAAAATCCAGTGTGAGCAAACATCTGACATCCACCCTTATTCTGGTGCTGGATGTCACGAATAAACTGCTGCCCATTGGAAATGTCTTCCATTTGGCACTGAATTGAACCGTGGCTTTTGTTTACAATTCCATCCACACCCGACTGGTCCCCAAGCCCTCTTGATAGGGAAATCGGGAGTCACAACACAGCATTCTGCCTTCCCCCTTGAATGAAGAAGTGCCTGGTTGTCTTCCCCGAAACCCCACATGAGGATCAATCTTCCCAGTCCTCTATTCCACCCTGTTTTATAGGCTGCCATGGCACTAGTGCTGTGTCTGACAGAACCTGATCCCCGACCGAGTTTCAGCCACCAGAGAGTGGGCCCCATATCTAGCATTATGGATGGTCATGGCCCAAGTACGTCATGTCTACCCATCCTTGATATTCAGGCACCTGTCCAGAGACCTTGGCTGGAATCCCTGCCAATGGGGGAACCTGACGCAACAGAGAACTCCTTCTCCTTGGGAATAAACCTGGCTGTTAGGATGGGTGTCCAACCCTGGAAGAGGGAGCTAGTTAAAAGTCAATGAGACCACACCCACTCCTGAGGGCCGACCTGGGCACAAACAGGCATTGTGACCCTCAGCCTGACCATGTTTTCAAGCAATCCCTCTCAGTTGCTCCAGCATAATCCCGCATTGCAGGCCTGCTACGTCTCTAGGCACAAATCCTAAAACTTGGTGGGATTTTCCAAGTCCCCAGACCCAGAGCCCATCTCTGGAATCCCTGTTTTGGGGCACCCATAAGATGGAAAACAGCACTCTTCCCTTCCCTGAAAAAGCCACCAAACTATGGGGAGCGACCAGTATACATAGAGAGGAAAGAGCTCCCATGGACCCATAAGAACACACCTGCATTCGGAGGCCATCCTGGACACACAATCCAGAGAAAAAAGCCTGTGCTACCACCTTCCATTCACCCTAAATACAGTTCCAGACGATCTGCTTTCCAGGTCTATGCATTGGGTCTATGATCACCTTGCCATCCACCCTAAACTGAATTTGTGTTAGCAGACTTCTGTACGTAAACCATGGCACACGTGCCTTCCAGGATCGGGTCTCTAGATCCACACTACAGGACTGTCCCTGCCATCCCCAAGGAAACTGTGACCATCACAGTTGCCCAAACCTTCTAGATTAGGAGAATCCTGCAACACCCCTGAGCCTACCTCAATATTGGCTGCCACTCTGAATGCAATTGTGCAGTCTGAAACATCCTGATAACCTACATCCAGGCAGATAGCCAAATCAATGATCCTGAGTCAAAATAGTGAACCTAACATGCCCCTAGGAAGTCATTGGAACCTTAGATTCAGCTTACAGACATCTGTACTCAGAGGCCTGTTCTGGAATATGACCTTATGGCACAGCATGTGGTCCCTGGGATGCACAACAGAACATCTCCTGTCCCCAGAAGGAAACCGTCCCCTTCCATCTGTGCCAAAGCCCAGGATAGTAGAATTCTGCACAACACTTTAGCCAACAGCACATTCTAAGTTCTCCCTTGTAACAAACCAGCTTGTGGCCCATTGGCAAGAGATTCCATGTGAACTCAAGGATTTGGTACTTCACTCCAGAGACAGCATAACGAACTTGCCATGTTCCTCAGCTGCAATGGTCAATGGAGTTGAGCTTTGCAGGCATCCATGCGGTAGTGCTCTGCTACCCAAACTTTCCACATGGGGGACCTTGGAGGAAATAAACCAGACTCCACCTGTCCAGTAGAACAAAACCTTGCTGTTTGGAGCAGCTCATAAGCCTCAACGTAAAAACCCCTCCATGACCTCTTGACGACACTCCTCCATTTGTCAATCATAGACACAAACTCCAGTGTGAGCAAATATCTGACATCCGCCCTTACTCAGGTGCTGGGTATCTCGAATAAACCACTGCACATAGGAACTGCCTTCCGCTTGGCACTGAATTGAACCGTAGCTTGTGTATACAATTCCATCCTCACCCAACTGGTACCCAGGCCCTCTTGATAGGGAATTCTAGAGCCACAATGCAGCATTCTGCCTTCCCTATAGAAAGAAGTGCCTGGTGAGTCTGGCCAGAAACTCCACATGAGGATAATCTGTTTGGCCCTCAATGGAACCCCAATTTATAGTTTTCCCTGGCCACTAGGGCTGTGTCTGACAGAGCCTGAGCCCCAACCTAATGTCAGTCACCAGAGAGTCGGCCCCACATCTAGCATATGGGATTGCCATGGCCCAAGTACGTCATCTCTATCCATCCTTGGTATTTAGGCACCTGTCCCCAGACCATGGCTGGAATCCCTCCCAATGGGGGAACCTTAAGCACAATAGAACACTCCTCCTTCCTCAAGGCAAGACATTTGGCTCTTGGGATGGGTGTCCAACCCTCAAAGGGGGAGCCAGTTACAAGTCCAATGAGACCACGCCCACTCCTGAGGGCCGCCTTCGTCGCAAACAGGCATTTTGACCCCCAGCCTGAGCATGCTTTCAAACACTCTCTCTCAGGTGCACCACCATGATTCCACGTTGCAAGCCTCCTACGCCCCTAGGCCCAAATCCTAACCCTCGGTGGGATGTCCCAGACTCTCAGAACCAGAGCACGGATCTGGAATCCCTGTTTTGGGGCACCCATAAGATGGAAAACAGCACTCTTCTCTTTCCCGAAATAGCCACCAAACTATGGAGAGCTGCCAGGATCCATACAGAGGAAAAGTCTCTCATGGACCGATGAGAACACACCTGCATTCCGAGGCCGTCCTGGACACACAATCCAGAGAAAAAAAGCCTGTGCTACTGCTTCCCAGTCACCCTAATTAAAGTTCCTGACAAGCTGCCCTCCAGGTCTACGCATTGGGCCTGTGATCACATTGCCACAAAGTCGCTAACCCGAATTTGTGTTTCCAGACTTCTCTGTATATAATTTGTGTACAGTAGAGTGCCGAGTAGGTCTATCCTCATTTGGGGTGTCTGGGAAGCTCCAGAGGGCAACATTTTTCTTCTAGAAGCCAGGCAGGGTGCTGCATTGTGGGTCCGGAATTGTCAAACTTGAGGGCTTGGGGGCAAGGAGTGTGAGGACAGAAGTCTGAGAACACAAGCTAGACATAGGTTTCAGGGCTAGGCCAAGGCCAGCACACTCCACTGAGCTGAATCAAGATCTCGTGCATCTGAAGTCAGGGCAAGAATCTGACGTTGGCTCAATTTGGAGTTCCTGTTCATGATTTCCCCTTCATAAAGGGGGTGGGGTTGGCATCACAAAGCTATCGAGGTTTTCGTAAGTTGGGAGCTGAGAAATGCTCCAAAACGCAAAGATTCCTTCTGCAGGACATTTGAGACATGATTGATGGCTCCAGGACGTCCCATACTGAAGGACAACAGAGCAGGGTTCTAATGATGGATGCCTGGGCAGCCCGCCTCGCATTCCAATTGTTTCCTAGCCACAAGACAGGTTCAATATTCTTGCTCTGGGGGATCAACCAATGGGGCTGAGTTGAAATTGAGTCCCCTCCTGATGGGTCATAATGTTTGTTTGTGTCCATGGAGACCTTGGAATGGGGTGGTGGCACCAGGCTGCTGGAGGATTGTCCTAACCAGAGATTTTGAGACAGCTTCAATGAGCAAGTTTCCCATTTGGAGACAAGATTTGTTTTAATTGGTGCCTCAGGAAACCCCCATATGCTGGTATTGGAAACCATGCCTCTGAAGAGAGATACCTGGAAACCACAACAATGGATCTGATTAGGGACTAGGGGCCTGTCTGGTTCAGTCTTATTCTCTGGCGACATCTGTCTATGGTATGAGTGGAGGGAGTTGATCAGCTGGTGTCAGACTGCCCTTGTTTTTCTGGGTGGCCTACACTATTGGGATAGTCTTGGGAACTTTGGAGATTTCTCCTAATTTATACGATTATGGACAATGGAAGGGAAAGAATTCCCGTGGAGTGGGCAGGCACAGACCTGATATGTGGCTCCAGGGAACCCAGCCTGGAGGGTGTTTGTTCCAGGACTGTGGGGACAGATGTCTGAAAACTCAAACTCAGCTTAGGTTTGGGGACGTAGGTATGGCAGGCCAGATCTAGAGACCATGAGGAGAACTCTTCAGGATATGAAGAAAGGGCGAGTGTGAGGCACTTGTTTAGGCTTTTGTCGCTGGATATTGTGTCACCAATGGCCGTGGAATGTCCGGGTGATTTCATGGGCAATGGACGAGTCTTCCTCTCTGGGGATTAGGTCCGATCCAAAGAGTTTGGGGTCATTCTGTGGGATGGGAGGTGTCCGTTTTGTTTTTTTAACCTCAGGTGTCCCACCAAAAGAGGGATTCCAAAGCCAAGCCCTGGGGAGGGGCGACTGGACAACCAAAAATCTGGTTAAAAATGGTGCCCTAGGGGCATGGCAAGCCCATTAGGACGTCTAATGGTGCAGCCACTGAGAGTACTTACTAGAGGACAGGACTCAAGCTGAGGGTCACAATGTGTGTTTAGCCCTTACCCACTCAAGCATCAGTGGGACTTCATGGTGAACACTGGCTTCTCCTACAATGAACGTTGGGCAATATGCCAACCACAAGATTTCTTGCCATGGTTAAGTAAGAGTTCCAATTTCTGCATCACATTGACCCCTTGGCAGGGTTTGGAGTTAAGGTCTAAGTTCTGAAGACTGAAAAGCTAGGTTGGCAAGAGATGATGAGCTAAGGCCATGGTGGGTACTATGTGCTCAGTGTGCGGTCAGCTGTCTGGGTGTTGGTCAGGAGGTCCGGGCACGGGCTGTGTCAGACAGTGTATTAGTCCCCAGGTTAGAGTATATAATTTGGGTAAAGTAGAGTGCCGTGTATGTCTATCCTCATTTGGAGTATCAGGGAAAATCCATAGGGCAACTTTTTTCTTCTGGAGGGCAGGCAGAGGGCTGCATTGTGAGTCCGGAATTGCCAACCTTGAGGGTTTGGAGGCCAGGAGTGTGAATAGGGAAGTCTAAGAACAAAAGCTAGACATAGGTTTCAGGGCAAGGGCAAGAATGGCACACTCTGCAGAGCTAAATCGAGATCTCGTGCATCTGAAGTCAGGGCGAGGATCAGACGTTGGCTCAGATTGGAGTTCCTGTCCATGATTTCCCCTTCATAAGGGGGGGTGGCATCACAAAGCTATCAAGGTTTTCACAAGTTGGGAGTTTTGAGATCTTCCAAAATGCAAGGATTCCTTCTGCAGGACATTTGAGACCTGTTGAATGGCTCCAGGATGTTCCATACAGAACGACGCCAGAGCAGGGTTCTAAGGAAGGATTCCTGGGTAGCCCGTCTTGCATTCCATTTGTCTCCTAGCCACAAGACAGTTTCGATCTGCTGGCTCTGGGGGAGAAACCAAGGGTGCTGAGATGAAATGGACACTCCTGGGGATGGGTCCTAATGTGTGTTTGTGTCCACAGAGACCTTGGAATGGGCCGGTGGCACCAGGGCCCTGAAGGATTCTACTAACCGGAGATTTTGAGAAAGCCCCAAGGAGCAAGTTTCCCATGTGGAAACAAGATTTGTTTTAATTGGTGCCTCAGGAAACCCCCATATGCTGGTATTGGAAACCAGCAATCTGAGGAGAGATACCTAGAAATCACAGCATTGGATCTGATTAGGTCCTAGCGGCCTGTCTGGTTCAATCTTCTTATCTGGCGACATCTGTTTATAGTATGAGTGGAGGCAGTTGCTTAGCTGGTGCCAGACCCCCCCTGATTGTCCGGACAGCCTACACTTTTGGGATGGCCTCGGGGACTTTGGAGGTTTTTCCTAATCTGTACGATTATGGACAATGGAAGGGGCAGATTTCCCATGCAGTGGGCAGGCAGAGACCTGATGTGTGGCTCCAGGGGCCCCAGTATGGGTGGTGTGTGGGCCAGGACTGTGGGGACAGATGTCAAAAACACTAACTCAGCTTAGGTTTGGGGACATAGGTATGGCAGGCCAGATCTAGAGACCGTGAGGAGAACTCTTCAGGATATGTATCAAGGGCAAGTGTGAGGCACTTGCTCAGGCTTTTGTCTCTGGATTTTGTGTCAACGATGGCTGTGGAATGTCATGGAGGCCTCATGGGCCATGGACGTGTCTTCCTCTCTGTGTATTTGGCCCGATCCCAATTGTTTTGGGTCAATCTGTGGGATGGGAGGAGTCTTTCCATTTTTTCCAGCACTTTGGAGGGACGACTAGACAACCAGAAATCTGGTTAAATATTGGGGCCTAGGGGCATGGCAAGCACAATATGCCTTCTAATGGTCCAGCCACTGAGAGGCCTTCCTTGAGGACAGAACTCACACTGAGGGTCACAATGCATGTTTATGCCCTCATGGCACTCAAGCATGAGCGGGGACTCATGGTGCATGCTGGTTTCTCCTACTCTGATCATTGGACAACATGCCAACCACAAGTTTGGCCGCGATGGGGAAACATTAGTTCTGATTGCTGCATCTCATTCACCCTTGGGCAGTGATCGGAGATAAGGTCTTGGTTCTGAAGTCTGAAAACTGAGTTTGGGAAGAGATGACAACCTAAGGACATGTCGTGTCTCATGTGCTCAGTCTAGAGCCAGATGTCTGCATGTCTGTCAGAAGGTCCTGGCTCAGGCAGTGTCAGACAGGGCATTAGTGCCCAGAGTAGATTGTATAATTGGGGTACTGTGCACGTTGATCCTCATTTGGCATTTCAGCGTAGCCCCAAGAGCAAAGTTTTTCTCCTGGACGGCAGGCAGAGTGCTGCATTGTGGCTCCGGAATTCCCAAAGTGCATGCCTTGTGGGCAAGGAGTGTGAGGACAGAAGTCTGAGAAAACATGTTAGGCATACATTTTGGGGCAAGAGCACGGCAGGCACCCTCTGCATATCTGAATCGGGATTTCGGCATCTGAAGTCAGGTCAAGGATCAGACGTAGACTCAGGTTGGAATTTCTGCCCATTATGGCCCCTTCATGAAGGGGGCAGCATCTCGAGGCCATGTAGGTATTCCCATGATGAGAGTTGTGAGATGATCCAAACTGCATGGATTCCTTATGATCGACAATTGAGACCTGTTGGATCGCTCCAGGATGTCCCATACGGAACGACGCCAGAGCAGGGATCTAAGGATGGATGCCTGGGCATCCCACCTCTCATTCCAAATGTCTCCTAGTGAATAGACAGGTTCGATATGCTGGCTCTTGGGGAGCAACAGAGGGGGCTGAGTTGAAATGGAATCTCCTGTGGTTGGGTCCTAATGTGGGTTTGTGTCCATAAGGCCCTTGGAATGGGGCACTGGCACCTGGGCCCTGAAGGATTCTCCTACCGGAGATTTTGAGACAGCTCCAAAGGACAAGTTTCCCATGTGGAGACGAGATTTGTTCTGATTGGTGCCTCAAGATACCCCCCATATGCTGATACTGGAAACCAGGCCTCTGAGGAGAGATACCTGGAAACCAAAGCACTGGATCGGATTAGGGCCTAGGGGCCTGTCCGGTTCAATCTTCTTTTCTGGGGACATCCATCTACAGTATGAGTGGAGGTAGATGCTCAGCTGGTTTCAGACCACCCCTGTTTGTCCCGTGAAGCCTACACTATTGGGATGTCCTCGGGGACTTTGGAGGTTTCTCCTAATTTGTATGATTGTAGACAATGGAATGGGCAGAGTTCCCGTGGAGTGGGCAGGCACAGTCCTGATGTGAGTCTCCAGGGGCCCCAGCCTGGAGGGTGTGTGGGCCAGGACTGTGGGGACAGAAGTCTGAAAATACAAACTCGGCTTAGGTTTGGGGACATAGGTATGGTAGGCCTAATCTACAGACCGTGAGAACTCTTCGGGATATGAAGAAAGAGCGAGTTTGAGGTGCATGTTCAGGCTCATTTGTCTCTGGATTTTGTGTCAACGATGGCCGTGGAATGTTGGAGAGGCCTCATGAGCCATGGAAGAGTCTTCCTCTCTGTGGATTTGGCCCGTCCCCAAGAGTTTTGTGTCAATGTGTTGGATGGGATGAGTCCTTTCTGTTTTGTTACCTGAGGTTTCCCACCAAAAAGAGGGATTCCAGAGCCAAGCCCTGGGGAGGGGCACATGGGCCACCTAAACTCTGGTTAAAAATTGGGGCCTGAGGGGGGAGGAGTCAAGATGGCGGAGAAGTAGCAGGCTGAGACTACTTCAGCTAGCAGGAGATCAGCTAGAGAGCTCATCTAAAGATTGCAAACACCTGCAAATCCATTGGCAGATCGAAGAGAAGAAGAACAGCAATTCTAGAAACAGAAAAACAACCACTTTCTGAAAGGTAGGACTGGCGGAGAAGTGAATCCAAAGCGATGGGAAGATAGACCCCGGGGGGAGGGGCCAGCTCCCGGCAAGCGGCGGAGCAACGGAGCACAAAATCAGGACTTTTAAAAGTTTGTTCCGCTGAGGGACATCGCTCCGGAGGCTAAACCGGGGCGAAGCCCACGCGGGGTCGGCGTGACCTCAGGTCCCGCGGGGTCACAGAAGGATTGGGGGTGTCTGAGTGTCGCAGAGCTTGCAGATATTGGAACGGGAAAGCCGGCTGCAGAGACAGAGCCGACAGTAAGCTCGCAGATAGGAGTTGCCTTGAACCGGTCACAAGCTCAGTGAGCTCTGAGCGCGGCCGGAGGTTAGGCAGACACGAGTTACTAGGAGCTGTTCGCTGAGGGTGCACTGGGGAGCGGGGCCCCGGGCTCTCAGCTCCTCCGGGCCGGAGACCAGGAGGCCGCCATTTGTATTCCCATCCTCCGGAACTCTACAGAAAGCGCTCAGGGAACAAAAGCTCCTGAAAGCAAAGCCGAGCAGATCACTCAGCCCAGCCCCTGGTAAGGGCGGTGTAATTCCGCCTGGGGCAAAGACACTTGAGAATCACTACACCAGGCCCCTCCCCCAGAAGATCAACAAGAAATCCAGGCAAGACCAAGTTCACCTACCAAGGAGTGCAGTTTCAATACCAAGGAGAGAGCAGCAGAATTCCAGAGGAGGAGAAGACAAACCACGGAACTCATGGCTTTCTGCCTGTGTTTTTTTAGTCTTGCAGTTAATTTAAATTTTTTCTTTTTCATTTTTTTTCTCTTCTTCTGCTAAAATTTTTTTATAACTTTTACCCTTTTCTTTTTTAACGTTTTTTAACTAGATTATCTAATATATATATATTTTTTTCTTTTTTATACTTTTCTTTATTCATTTTCTTTTTTTTAATTCTTTATTTTTCTTATTTTTCTTTCTTTATTTTTGAACCTCTTTTTATCCCCAAATCAGAAGAGATCTTAATCTCTTCAATCTTTTTTTTTCTTTATTCTTTTTTAAATTCTTGATTGAATTTTTAATTCAATCTCTTTTTTTAATTCTTTTTTTCTTTTTTTTTCTTTCTTTCTAATTGAACCTTTTTTATCCCCAAATCAGAAGAGATCCCAATCAGAAAAGATTGGGAGATCCCAATCAAAGGAGATCCCAATCAAAGAGATCCCTCACTCAATCGTGAGAGGGGAGAAATCCCCCCTCACGATTTGGGTTCTCTTCTGATTTGGTTAAAGCATATTTTCCTGGGATTGTTGCCACCCTTTTAGTATTTTACTTGCTCCTTCATATACTCTTAGCTGGACAAAATGACAAGGCGGGAAAATTCACAACAAAAAAAAAGAACAAGAGGCAGTTCCAAAGGCTAGGGACCTAATCAATACAGACATTGGTAATATGTCAGATCTAGAGTTCAAAATGACAATTCTCAAGGGTATAGCCGGGCTTGAAAAAGGCATGGAAATATTAGAGAAACCCTCTCCAGAGATATAAAAGCCCTTTCTGGAGAAATAAAAGAACTAAAATCTAACCAAGTTGAAATCAAAAAAGCTATTAATGAAGTTCAATCAAAAATGGAGGCTCTCACTGCTAGGATAAATGAGGCAGAAGAAAGAATTAGTGATATAGAAGACCAAATGACAGAGAATAAAGAAGCTGAGCAAAAGAAGGACAAACAGCTACTGGACCATGAGGGGAGAATTCGAGAGATAAGTGACACCATAAGACGAAACAACATTAGAATAATTGGGATTCCAGAAGAAGAAGAAAGAGAGAGGGGAGCAGAAGGTATACTGGAGAGAATTATCGGGGAGAATTTCCCCAATATGGCAAAGGGAACGAGCATCAAAATTCAGGAGGTTCAGAGAACGCCCCTCAAAATCAAAAAGAATAGGCCCACACCCTGTCACCTAATAGTAAAATTTACAAGCCTTAGTGACAAAGAGAAAATCCTGAAAGCAGCCTGGGAAAAGAAGTCTGTAACATACAATGGTAAAAGTATTCGATTGGCAGCTGACTTATCCACAGAGACCTGGCAGGCCAGAAAGAGCTGGCATGATATTTTCAGAGCACTAAACGAGAAAAACATGCAGCCAAGAATACTATATCCAGCTAGGCTATCATTGAAAATAGAAGGAGAGATTAAAAGCTTCCAGGACAAACAAAAACTGAAAGAATTTGCAAACACAAAACCAGCTCTACAGGAAATACTGGAAGGGGTCCTATAAGCAAAGAGAGAGCCTACAAGTGGTAGATCAGAAAGTAACAGAGACAATATACAGTAACAGTCACCTTACAGGCAATACAATGGCACTAAAATCATATCTCTCAATAGTTACCCTGAATGTTAATGGGCTAAATGCCCCAATCAAAAGAAACAGGGTATCAGAATGGATAAAAAAACAAAACCCATCTATATGTTGCCTCCAAGAAACTCATTTTAAATCCGAGGACACCTCCAGACTTAAAGTGAGGTGGTGGAAAAGAATTTACCATGCTAATGAACATCAGAAAAAAGCAGGAGTGGCAATCCTTATATCAGATCAATTAGATTTTAAGCCAAAGACTATAATAAGAGATGAGGAAGGACACTATATCATACTCAAAGGGTCTGTCCAACAAGAAGATCTAACAATTTTAAATATCTATGCCCCCAACGTGGGCGCAGCAAACTATATAAACCAATTAATAACAAAATCAAAGAAACACATCAACAATAATACAATAATAGTAGGGGACTTTAACACTCCCCTCACTGAAATGGACAGATCATCCAAGCAAAAGATCAACAGGGAAATAAAGGCCTTAAATGATACACTGGGTGAGATGGACATCACAGATTTATTCAGAACATTTCATCCCTAAGCAACAGAATACACATTCTTCTCTAGTGCACATGGAACATTCTCCAGAATAGATCACATCCTCGGTCCTAAATCAGGACACAACCAGTATCAAAAGTTTGGGATCATTCCCTGCATATTTTCAGACCACAATGCTCTGAAGCTAGAACTCAACCACAAGAGGAAGTTTGGAAAGAACACAAATACATGGAGACTATACAGCATCCTTCTAAAGATTGAATGGGTCAACCGGGAAATTAAAGAAGAACTGAAAAAAATCATGGAAACAAATGATAATGAAAATACAACGGTTCAAAATCTGTGGGACACAACAAAGGCAGTCCTGAGAGGAAAATATATAGCAGTACAAGCTTTTCTCAAGAAACAAGAAAGGTCTCAGGTACACAACCTAACCCTAACCTAAAGGAGCTGGAGAAAGAACAAGAAAGAAACCCTAAGCCCAGCAGGAGAAGAGAAATCATAAAGATCAGAGCAGAAATCAATGAAATAGAAACCAAAAAAAACAATAGAACAAATCAACCAAACTAGGAGCTGGTTCTTTGAAAGAATTAATAAAATTGATAAACCCTTGGCCAGACTTATCAAAAAGAAAGAGAAAGGACCCAAATAAATAAAATCATGAATGAAAGAGGAGAGATTACAACTAACACCAAAGAAATACAAACTATTATAAGAACATACTATGAGCAACTCTACGCCAACAAATTTGACAATCTGGAAGAAATGGATGCATTCCTAGAAACATATAAAATACCAAAATTGAACCAGGAAGAAATAGAAAGCATGAACAGACCCATAACCAGTAAGTAGATTGAAACAGTCATTAAAAATCTCTAAACAAACAAAAGCCCAGGGCCAGATGGCTTCCCGGGGGAATTCTACCAAACATTTAAAGAAGAACTAATTCCTATTCTCCTGAAACTGTTCCAAAAATTAGAAATGGAAGGAAAACTCCGAAACTCATTTTATGAGGCCAGCATCACCTTGATCCCAAAATCAGACAAGGATCCCATCAAAAAAGAGAGCTATAGACCAATATCCTTGATGAACACAGATGCAAAAATTCTCACCAAAATCCTAGCCAATAGGATTCAACAGTACATTAAAAGGATTATTCACCACGACCAAGTGGGATTTATCCCAGGGCTGCAAGGTTGGTTCAACATCCGCAAATCAGTCAATGTGATGCAACATATCAATAAAAGAAAGAACAAGAACCATATGATACTCTCAATAGATGCTGAGAAAGCATTTGACAAAGTACAGCATCCCTTCCTGATCAAAACTCTTCAAAGTGTAGAGATAGAGGGCACATACCTCAATATCATCAAAGCCATCTATGAAAAACCCACCGCGAATATCATTCTCAATGGAGAAAAACTGAAAGCTTTTCCTCTAAGGTCAGGAACACGGCAGGGATGTCCATTATCACCACTGCTATTCAACATAGTACTAGAAGTCCTGGCCTCAGCAATCAGACAACAAAAGGAAATTAAAGCATCCAAATCGGCAAAGAAGAAGTCAAATTATCACTCTTCGCTGATGATATGATACTCTATGTGGAAAACCCAAAAGACTCCACTCCAAAACTGCTAGAACTCGTACAGGAATTCAGTAAAGTGTCAGGATATAAGATCAATGCACAGAAATCAGTTGCATTTCTCTACACCAACAACAAGACAGAAGAAAGAGAAATTAAGGAGTCAATCCCATTTAAAATTGCACCCCAAACCATAAGATACCTAGGAATAAACCTAACCAAAGAGGCACAGAATCTATACACAGAAAACTATAAAGTACTCATGAAAGAAATTGAGGAAGACACAAAGAAATGGAAAAATGTTCCATGCTCCTGGATTGGAAGAATAAATATTGTGAAAATGTCTATGCTGCCTAAAGCAATCTACACATTTAATGCAATTCCTATCAAAGTACCATCCATCTTTTTCAAAGAAATGGAACAAATAATTTTAAAATTTATATGGAACCAGAAAAGACCTCGAATATCCAAAGGGATATTGAAAAACAAAGCCAAAGTTGGTGGCATCACAATTCCGGACTTCAAGCTTTATTACAAAGCTGTCATCATCAAGACAGCATGGTACTGGCACAAAAACAGACACATACACCAATGGAACAGAATAGAGAGCACAGAAATAGACCCTCAACGCTATGGTCAACTAATCTTCGACAAAGCAGGAAAGAATGTCCAATGGAAAAATGACAGCCTCTTCAATAAATGGTGTTGGGAAAATTGGACAGCCACGTGCAGAAAAATGAAATTGGACCATTTCCTTACACCACACACAAAAATAGATTCAAAATGGATTAAGGACCTCAATGTGAGAAAGGAATCCATCAAAATCCTTGAGGAGAACACAGGCAGCAACCTCTTCGACCTCAGCCGCAGCAACATCTTCCTAGGAACATCGCCAAAGGCAAGGGAAGCAAAGGCAAAAATGAACTTTTGGGATTTCATCAAAATCAAAAGCTTTTGCACAGCAAAGGAAACAGTTAACAAAACCAAAAGACAGCTGACAGAATGGGAGAAGATATTTTCAAACGACATATCAGATAAAGGACTAGTGACCAAAATCTATAAAGAACATAACAAACTCAACACCCAAAGAACAAATAATCCAATCAAGAAATGGGCAGAGGACATGAACAGACGTTTCTGCAAAGAAGACATCCAGATGGCCAACAGACACATGAAAAAGTGCTCCATATCACTCGGCATCAGGGAAATACAAATCAAAACCACAATGAGATATCACCTCACACCAGTCAGAATGGCTAAAATCAACAAGTCAGGAAATGACAGATGCTGGCGAGGATGCGGAGAAAGGGGAACCCTCCTACACTGTTGGTGGGAATGCAAGCTGGTGCAACCGCTCTGGAAAACAGCATGGGGGTTCCTCAAAATGTTGAAAATAGAGCTGCCCTATGACCCAGCAATTGCACTACTGGGAATTTACCCTAAAGATACAAACGTAGTGATCCAAAGGGGCACGTGCACCCGAATGTTTATAGCAGCAATATCCACAATAGCCAAACTATGGAAAGAACCTAGATGTCCATCAACAGATGAATGGATCAAGAAGATGTGGTATATATACACAATGGAATACTATGCAGCCATCAAAAGAAACGAAATCTTGCCATTTGCGACAACATGGATGGAACTAGAGCGTATCATGCTTAGCGAAATAAGTCAAGCGGAGAAAGACAAATATCATATGATCTCCCTGATATGAGGGAGTGGTGATGCAACATGGGGGCTTAAGTGTGTAGGAGAAGAATCCATGAAACAAGATGGGATAGGGATGGAGACAAACCATAAGTGACTCTTAATCTCATGAAACAGACTGTGGGTTGCTGGGGGGAGGGGGGTTGGGAGAAGGGGGGTAGGGTTATAGACATTGGGGAGGGTATGTGCTTTTGGGTAAATTGGAAGGGGAGATGAACCATGAGAGACTATGGACTCTGAGAAACAATCTGAGGGGTTTGAAGTGACGGGGGGGTGGGAGGTTGGGGTACCAGGTGGTGGTGTATTATAGAGGGCACAGCTTGCATGGAGCACTGGGTGTGGTGAAAAAATAATGAATACTGTTTTTCTGAAAATAAATAAATTGGAAAAAAAAAGTCAGGCATGAATCCCAGAATGATAAAGAAATCAATTGGCAGATTATGTGTATGATAATATGTTGCCATAATTTCTTTGTTTTTTTTGTATATGCATTTTTTTTACATTTTTAAGGTGATATCATACATGTGGTTTTTTCTTAATTTTTCTAGTCACTAAGTATTTCCCCATGGCATTTAAAATTTCAGAAATGTAATTCAGTGTCTTTATATGTTCTACTTTATACATATGCTGTCATGCATTTAGAACTTACAATTTTTAAACAGAAATCACAATTCTTTGGAACAATATTTCAGAAGTAGAAGGCACATTCCGTAGTGTCTTGAATAAAAATCTGACCTGCAAGCTGCATGGCTGCCCCACAGCACGGTGCTTTCGTCCTAACTCAGATTGAGGCAGCTGAGGGCCATATGGCAAAACAGACCTCATGCTCTCACATGTAATCTAGTGGGAAAACAGTGTTCAATAAACTGTTAGCATCATTTAGTATAAATCGGGAAGAAAATTAATAGGTCATTTCCCCACACCATATATATATAGATAATTAGAAGATGAAGTAGAGTGTTCCAAGAACCGGGTGCTGATTACAGATGTGTTGCAAAATTAATGTGTAAAATCAACAATATATCCAGGAGATTTCTCTCCAATAGTAAAAAAAAAAAAAAAAAAATTGGGGCCTATCGGAATGGCATGCCCAATATGCTGTCTCATGGTCCAGCCACTGAGAAGTCTTACTGTCCACCAGTAAGACTCTGAGGGGCACAGTTCGTGTTTTTGTCCACCACGGCCCTCAAGCATGGGCGCAGCCTCATGGACCCCACTGGTTTCAACTACACTGAACATTGAACAACATGCCAACCACAATGTTTCTTGTCATGGGGAAGGAGTTCTGATTTCTCTATCATGCTCTATGCTGGGCAGTGATTGGAGATAAGGTGTAGGATCTGAAGCCTGAAAACCAAGGTTGGGAAGAGATGACGACCTAAGGCCATGACGGGTCCGATGTGCTCAGTGTGCTGCCACCTGGATAGGTGTGGGTTGGGAGGTCCAGGATCAGGCTGTGTCATACAGGGCATTAGTGCCCAGGGTAGCCTGTATATTTTTGGTACAGTCAAGTGGCATACAGTCAAGTGGTTTATCCTCTTTTTGGGTTTCTCGGTTGCCCCATAGGGCAACGTTTTTCTTCTGGAGAGCAGGCAGAGTGATGCATTGTAGTTCTGGAATTGCCAAACTGGAGGGCTTGTGGGCCAGGAGTGTGAGGACAGAAATCTGAGAATACATGCTAGGCATAGGTTCCTGGGAAAGGGCACAGCAAGCAAACTCTGCAGAGCTGAATTGAGATCTCGTGCATCTGAAGTCAGGCCAAGGATCAGATGATGGCTCAGGTTGGAGTTTCTGTCCATGATGGCCTCTTCATGAAGGGCGGGGGATCACGAGGACATGGAGGTTTTCCCATGATGAGAGTTGTGAGATGCTCCAAACCACAAAGATTCCTTCTGCGGGTCCATTGAGACTTTTTGGTTGGTTCCTGGACTTCCCATACAGAACTATTCCGAGCAGGTTTCTAAGTATGGATGGCTAGGCTGCCTGCCTTTCATTCCAATTGTCTCCTAGCAACAAGACAGGTACGATCTGCTGGCTCTGGGGGAGTAATCGAGGGGGCTGAGTTGAAATGGAATCTCCTGCGGTTGGGTCCTAATGTGGGTTTGTGTCCATGGAGACTTTTGAATGAGGCGGTTTCACCTGGCCCCTGAAGGATTTTCGTAATCAGTGGCTGTGACACAGCTCCCATGCAAAGGTTTCTCATGTGGAGACGAGATTTATTCTGATGGTGCCTCAAGAATCAGCCATATGCTGGTATTGGAATCCAGGCCTCAGAGGAGAGATGCCTGGAAACCAAAGCAATGGATCCAATTAGGGCCTAGGGGCCTGTTCATTCCAATTTTCTTCTCTGGGGACATCTTTCTATGGGTCTGAGTGCAGGTAGGTGCTCAGATGGGCTCAGATTGCCCCTGTTTGTCCTGGGCGACCTACACTATTGTGATGGCCTCGGGAACATTGGAGGTTTATCCTTTTTGTAGGATTGTGGCCAGTGGAATGGGCAGAATTCCCTTGGAGAGGGCAGGTTCAGTCCTCACGTTTGGCTCCATGGTCCTGAGCCTGTAGGGTATGTGGGCTAGGGCTGTGGGGACAGTTGTCTGAAAACACGAAATCAGTTTAGGTTTTTGGTCATAGGTATGGCAGGACTGATCTACAGACCGTGAGAACTCTTCGGGATATGAACAAAGGGCGAGTGTGAGACACTTCCTCCACTTTTTGTCTCTGGATATTGTGTCACCGATGGCCGTGGAATGTCTGGGTGACCTCATGGGCAATGGACGAGTCTCCCTCTCTGGGGATTTGGCCCAAACGCAAGAGTTTGGGGTCATTCTGTGGCATGGGAGGAGTTCATTCTGTTTTTTTACCTCAGGTGTCCCACCAAAAGAAGGATTCTAGAGCAGAGCCCTGGGGAGTGGAGAATGGACAAACCGACATCCAATTAATAATGGGGGCTAGGGAAATGGTATCCCCATATGGGGGCTCTTGGTCCAGCCACTGACAGGCCCTACTTGAGGACAGGACACACGCTGAGTGTCACAATGGGTTTTTGTGCCCAATGCAGCCCTCAAGCATGGGCGGGCCTCATGGGCCATGCTGGTTTCTCCTACTCTGAACTTTTGACAACATGCCAATCACATGATTTCTTCCCATGGGAAAGGAGGAGTTCTGATTTCTGCATCACATTCACCCCTGGGAAGTGATTGGAGATAAGTTCTAGGTTCTGACCTAAAAAATGATGTTGGAAGAGATGACGACTTAAGGCCATGGCGGGTCTTATGTACTCAGTGTGTGGCCAGCTGTTCGGGTGTTGGTTGGGATGTCTGGGCTCAGGCTGTGTCAGTCAGGATATTAGTGCCCATGGTAGAATGTATAATTGGGGACTAGTCATGTTGCATGCAGGTTGATCCTCATTAAGGGTTTCTGGTTAGCCCAACAGGGCAACATTTTTCTTCTGGATGGCAGGCATTATGCTGCATTGTGGCTCCGGTATTGCCAGACTGGAGGGTTTGTGGACCAGGAGTGTGAGGATGGAAATCTGAGAACAGAAGTTAGGCTTATGTTTCAGGGCGAGGGCATGGCAGGCACACTCTTTAGAGCTGAATCGAGATATCATGCACCTGAATCAGGGCGACGATCAGACTTGGCTCATTTTGGAGTTTCTATCCATGATGGCCCTTTCATGAAGGGGACAGGGCATCATGGGGCAAAGGATGTTTTCCCATGATGGGAGTTGAGAGATGCTCCAAACTGCAAATATTTCTTCTGCAGGACATTTGAGACCTGTTGGGTGGCTCTAGGAGCTCTCATACGGAAGAACTCCAGAGGAGGGTTCTAATGATGGATGCCTGGGCTGACTGCATCACATTCCAATTGTCTTCTTGCCACAAGACAGGTTCGATCGGCTGGCTGTGGGGGAGTAATTGAGCATCCTGCAATGGGCTACAATGTGGGTTTGTGTCCATGGAGACCTTGGAATTGTGCTGTGGCACTGGGACCCTGAATGATCCACCTAACCGGAGGTTTTGACACAGCTCCAATGAGAACGTTTCCCTTGTGGAGAAGAGATGTGTTCTGATGGAGCCCACTGGACACCCCCATATGCTGATATTGGAAACCAGGCCACTGGGGAGAGATGCCTGGAAACCAAATCATTGGATCTGATTAGGGCCTGTCCGGTTCAATCTTCTTCTCTGGGGACATCTGTCTATGGGTCTGAGTGGAGGTGGTTGCTCAGCTGGTGTCAGATTGCCCCTATTTATCCTGGGAAGCCTAGACTATTGGGATGGGGTTGGGGACTTTGGAGGTTTCTCCTAATTTGTATGGTTGTGGCCAATGGAATGGGCAGAAATCCCTTGGAGAGGGTAGGCACAGTCCTGTGGTGTGGCTCCAGGGGTCCCAGCCTGGAGGGTGTGTGGGCCAGTGCTGTGGGGACAGAAGGACGTATGTATGGCAGGCCCTATCTATGAACCGTCTGGAGAACTCTTTGGGATATGAACAAAGGGCGAGTGTGAGGCACTTGCTCAGTCTTTTTTCTCTGGATTTTGTGTCAATGATAGCTGTGGAATGTTGGGATGGCCTCATGGGACATGGAAGTGTCCCCTTCTCTGGGGATTTAACCTGATCCTAAGAGTTTTGGGTCATTCTGTGAGATGGGAGGAGTCTGTTCTGTTGTTGTTTGTTTGTTTGTTTGTTTTTACCACAGGTGTCCCACCAAAGAGGAATTCCAGAGCAGAGCCCTGAGTGGAGTGACTGGAAAACCTGACCTCTATTTAAGATTGGGGGCCTAGGGGCATGGCAAGCCCATATGCAGGCTATTGGTCCAGCCACTGAGAGGCCTTACTGGAGGACAGGACTCACGCTGACTGTCACAATGCGTGTTTGTGCCTAACGCTGCCTTCTAACATGGGCGGAGCCTCATGTTTCTCCTACACTGAACATTGGACGACATAACAAACACAAGGTTACTTGCCATGAGGAAGGAGGAGTTCTGATTTCTGCATCACGTTCACCCCGGGCAGTGATTGGAGATAAGGTATAGGTTCTGAAGCCTGAAAACCGAGGTTGGGAAGAGATGACAACATAAGGCCATGGCGGGTCCGATGTTCTCAGTGTGTGGCCAGGTGTCTGGGTGTCGGTCAGGAGGCCAGGGTTAAGCTGTGTCCTACAGAGCATTAGTGACCAGGGTGGACTATATAATTGGGGTACAGTCGAGTGGCGTGCAGGTTGATCCTCATTTGGGGTCTCTGGGTAGCCCCAGAGGGCAATGCTTTTCTTCTGGAGGGCAAGCAGAGTGCTGCATAATGGCTCCAGAATTGCCAAACTGGAGGGCTTGTGGGCCTGGAGTGTGAGGACTGAAGTCTGAGAACACAACCTAGGCATAGGTTTGGGGCGAGGGCACTGAAGGCACACTCTACAGAGCTGAAATGAGATCTCGTGCATCTGGAATCAGGGATCAGACGTTGGACGGTTGAAGTTTCTGTCCATGATGGCTCCTTCAGGAAGGGGGGTGGGGCAACACGAAGCCATGGAGTTTTTCCCTCAATGGGAGTTCTGAGATGCTCCAAACTGCTGGAATTCCTTCTGCGAGACAATTGAGACATGTTGGATGGCTTAAGAACATCCCATACAGAACAACTCCAGAACAATGTTCTAAAATTTGATGCCTGGGCAGCCCTCTTCATATTCCAATTGTCTCCTTGGTATAAGAGAAGTTCAATCTTCTGGCTCTGGGGTAGCAACCAAGAGGGATGTGTTGAAATAAAGGGGGTGGGGGGAATCATGACACTATGGAGGTTTTCCCATGATGGGAGTTGTGAGATTCTCCAACGCGCAAGGATTCCTTCTTCGGGACAATTGAGACCTGTTGCATGACCTAGGACATCCCATAGGGATGACTCCAGAGCACGGTTTCAAGGATGGATACCTGGGAAGCCCAACTCACATTGTTGTGCATGTTGTGCAATGTTCAGTGTAGAAGAAACAAGGATGGTACATTAGGCCCCGCCCAAGAGCACGATATGGGGTTTGCCCTGCCCCTAGGCCCCAATTCTAAACCAGAGGTCATGTTGTCCAGTCTTCCCTCCCCAGGGCTCTCCTCTGGAATCCGTCTTTTGGAGCGACACTTGAGGTAAAAAATCAGAATGGACTCCTCCCATCCTAAAGAATGACCCGTAACTCTTTGGATTGGGCCAAACCGCCAGAGAGGGATACACGTCCATGGACAATGAAGCCACCTTGACATTCAACGGCTATCGTTGAAACAAAATCCAGACAAAAGCCTCAGCAAGTGCCTCACAATTGCTCTTTGTTCATATCACAAATAGTTCTCCTCACAGTCTGTAGATCGGGCGTGTCATACATACGTCCCAATTCTAAACCAAATATGTGTTTTCACACTTCAATCCCCACAGCCATGGAACACACACCAGCATGGACCATGAGGACCAGCCCATGCTTGAGGGCCGTGTTGGGCACAAACACGCATTGTGACCCTAATAGTGAGCCCTGTCCTCAAGTAAGGCCACTCAGTGACTGCAACAAGAGCCCACATATGGGGCTTGCCATGCCCCAAGGTCCTCAGTCTTAACCAGAGGTCTGGTTTTCCAGACGCCCCTCCCCAAGGATCTGCTCTGGAATCCCTCTTTTGGTGGGACACCTTAGGTTAAAACAAACAAACAAACAAACAAAAAAAAAAACAAAAAACAAACAAACACACAAAAACCCCAGAAACAGAAAGCATTCCCCCCATCCCACAGAATGACCCCATTCTCTTGGGATTGGGCCAAATCCCCACTGAGGGAGACCCGTCCATGGCCTATTAGGCCACCCCGACATTCCACCCCGACATTCCATTCCCGACTATTTTTGTCAGTAAATCCAGAGACAAAAGCCTTAGCAAGTGCCTCACACTCACCCTTTCTTCATATCACGAAGAGTTCTCCTCTTGGTCTGTATTTCAGGCCGTCCATACATTCATCCCCAACGCTAAGCCAAGTTTGTGTTTTCAGACTTCTGTCCCCACAGTCCTGACCCACACACCCTCCGGGCTGGGGCCCCTGGAGCCGCACCTCAGGTCTGAGCCTGCCCTCTCCAAGGGAATTCTGCTCATTCCTTTGGACACAACCTGACAGTTAGGAGAAACCTCCAAAGCCCCCGAGGCCATCCCAACAATGTTGGCCGCCCAGGACAATCAGGATTGATCTGTCACAAGCTACGCAACTACCTCCACTCAGACCCGTAGACAGATATCCCCTAGAAGAATAATGAACCAGACAGGCACCTAGGCCCTAATCAGATCCATTGCTTTTGTTTCCAGACATCTCTCCTCAGAGGCCTGGTTTCCAATACCAGCATATGTGGGTTCCCGGAGGCATTAATCAGAAAAATCTCGTCTCCACATGGGAAACTTGCTCTTTGGAGCTGTGTCAAAACCTCCAGTTAGGAGAAACCTTCAGGTACACGGAGCCAGTGTCCCATTCCAAGGTCTCCATGGACACAAACCCACATTAAGACCCATCCTCATTAGAGCACATTTCAACTCACCCCCCTCAGTTACTCCCCCGAGCCAGCGATGGAACCTGCCTTATAGCAAGTAGATAATTGGAAGGTGAAG
Organism: Neogale vison; assembly: GCF_020171115.1. Lineage (NCBI taxonomy): Eukaryota > Metazoa > Chordata > Mammalia > Carnivora > Mustelidae > Neogale > Neogale vison. The sequence goes on from NC_058095.1 coordinate 77,442,059, forward strand.
TGGGCTGCCCAGGATTCCATCCTTAGAACCCTGCTCTGGCATTGTTTGTAATGGATGTCCTGGAGACATCCGACAAGTCTCGACTGCCCCGCAGAAGGAATCCTTGGGACTGGAGCTTCTCACTACTCCCATCTTGAGAAAACCACGATGGCCTCATGATGCGACCCCCACCCGCTTTGTGAAGGGGGAAAATGGACAGAAACTCCAACCTGAGCCAAAGTCTGATCCTCGCTCTGATTTCATATCCACGAGATCTCAATTCAGCTTAGCAGAGTGGGCCTGCCGTGCCCTCGCTCCAAAACCTACACTTAGCTTGTGTTCTCAGACTTCCGTCGTCACAGGCCTTGGATACAAGCCCTCCAGTTTGGGAATTCTGGAGTCACAATGCAGCACTCTGCCTTCCCTCCAGAAGAGAAACTTTGCCCTATGGGGCTGCCCAGAAACCCCAAATGAGGATAAACCTGCATGCCACTCGACTGTACCCCAATTGTATGATCTACCCTGGGCACTAATATGCTGTCTGACACTGCCTAAGCCCTGACCTCCCGACTGACACCCAGACAGCTGGGGCCACACCTCAGGACTGTGCCTGCCCTCTCCAAGGGAATTCTGCCCATTCCATTAGCCAGAACCTTACAGATTACTAGAAACCTCCAAAGACCCCGAGACCATCCCAATAGTCTAGGCTTCCCGGGAGAAACAGTGGCGATATGAAGCAAGCAGAACAGCACCTCCTCTCAGAACCGTAGACAGATGTTCCCAGAGAAGAAGATTGAAACATACAGGCCCCTAGGCCCTAATAGGATCCATTGCTTTTTTTCCAGGCAAGTCTCCTCAGAGGCCTGGTTTCCATATGAGCTTATGGGGTTTCCAGAGGCAACAATCAGAACAAATCTCGTCTCCACATGGGAAACTTGCTCTTTGGAGCTGTGTCAATACCTCTGGTTAAGGAGAATCCTTCAGGGTGCTGGCGACACTGCCCCATTCCAAGGGCTCCATGGATACAAACGCACATTATGACCGATCCTCAGGAGAGTCCATTTCAACTCAGCCCCTCGGTTGCTCCTCCAGAGCCAGCAGACCAAACCTGCCCGGTCGTTAGTAGACAATTGGAATGAGACTTGGGGTGCCCATGCATCCATTGATAGAACCCTGCTCTTGATAAGTTCCTTATGGTACATCCTGGATCCATCCAACAGTTTTCGACTGTCCCACGGAAGGAATCCTTGCAGTTTGGAGCATCAGACAATGCGACCGTGGGAAAACTTCCATTGCCTCTTGATGCCCCCCCACTTCATTAAGGGGCCATCATGGGCATAAACTCCAACCTGAGCCAACGTCTGATCCTGTTCTGACTTCAGATGCACGAGGTCTCGATTCAGCTCTTCAGAGTGTGCCTGCTGTACCCTCGCCTCAAACCTAAGCCTAGCTTGTGTTCTTAGACTTCCATCCTCACACTTCGGGCCCACAAGCCCTCCAGTTTGGCATTCCAGAGCCACAATGCAGCACTCTGCCTGCCCTCCAGAAGAGAAACGTTGCCCTATGGGGCTACCCAGAAACCCCAAATGAGGATCAACCTGCACGCCACTCGACTATACCTCAATTATACAGCCTAGTCTGGGTACTAATGCTCTGTCTGACACAGCCTGAGCCTGGAATTCGCGACTTAAACCCAGACAGCTGGCCGCACACTGAGCACATTGGCCCCGCCATGGCCTTAGGTCGTCATCTCTTCCCAAACTCGGTTCCCAGGCATCAGAACCTAGACCTTATCTCCAATCACTGTCCACCGTTGAACGTGATGCACAAATCAGAAGTCCTCATTCCCCATGGCCAAAAACCTTGTGGTTGGCATGTTGTCCAACGTTCAGTGTAGGAGAAAACAGCATGGCCCATGAGCGCCCACCCATGCTTGAGGGCCGCCATGGACAGAAACACACATTTTGACCCTCAGCCTCAGCCCTAACCTCAAGTAAAGCCTCTCAGTGACTTGACCAAGAGCTCGGATATGGGGCTTGCCATGACCCTAGTCCCCCCATCTTAACCAGAGCTCAAAATCTGTAGTCACCCCTACTCAGGGCTCTGCTCTGGAATCCCTCTTTGGTGGGACACCTGTGGTCAAAAAAAAAAAAAATACAGAAAGGACTCCTCCCATCCACAGACTGAGCCCAAACACTTGGGATTGGGCCAAATACCCAGAAAGAATCTTCCATGGCGCATGAGGCCAGCACGACATTCCACAGCCACCGTTGACACAAAATCCAGAGACATAAGCCTAAGCAAGCGCCTCACACTCGCCCTTTGTTCATAGCCCAAAAAATTCTCCTCTCAGGCTGTAGATCAGTCCTGTCATACATACTTCTGCAAACCTAAGCCAAAGTTGTGTTTTCAAACTTCTGTCCCCACCATCAAGGCCCACACACCCTCAAGGCTGGGGCCCCTGGAGTCAAACGTCAGGACTTTGCCTGCCCTCTCGAGGGGAATTCTGCCCATTCCATTAGCCACAACCCTACAGATTAGGAGAAACCTCCAAAATCCCCGAGACCATCCCAATAGTGTAGGCCGCACATGACAAACAGGGGCGATCTGTAAGAAGCTGAGCAGCTACATCCATTCAGACACTTAGACAGATATCCCCAGAGAAGAAGATTGAACCGGACAGGCACCTAAGCCCTAATCAGATCCATTGCTTTGGTTTCCAGGCATCGCTCCTCAGAGTCCTTGTTTCCAATACCAGCATATAGGTTCTTCCAGAGGTACCAATCAGAACAAATCTCATCTCCACATGGGAAACTTGCTCTTTGGAGCTGTGTCAAAGCCTCCAGTTAAGAGAAACCTTCAGTTCCCCGGAGCCACTGCCCCATTACAAGGTCTCCACAAACCCACATTATGACCCATCCTCAGAAGAGTCCATTTCAACACAGCTTCCTCGGTTGCTTGCCCAGAGCCAGCAGAACGAACCTGCGTCACAAGGAGACAATGGGAATGCGAGGCAAGATCTCCAAGCAACCATCCTTAAAACCCTGCTCTGGCGTCGTTCTGTATGGGATGGCCTGGAGCCATCTGACAGGTCTCGACTGTCTCACAGAAGGAATACTTTCCAATTGGAGCATCTCACAATTCCCACCATGGGAAAATCTCCATGATCCCATGATGTCCCCCACCTTCATGAAGGGGCCATCCTGAAGAGAAACTCCAACCTGAGCCAAAGCTTGATCCTTGCCCTGACTTGGGATGCACGAGATCTCGATTTAGCTCTGCAGAGTGTGCCTGCTGTGTTCTCGGCCAAAACCTAAGCCTAGCTTGTGTTCTCAGACTTCCTTCATCACACTTCTGACCCACAAGCCCTCCAGTTTGGGAATTCCGGAGGCACAATGTAGCACTATGTCTGCCCTCCAGAAGAGAAACGTTGCCCTATGGGGCTACCCAGAATCCCCAAATGAGGATCAACCTGCATGCCACTCGACTGTACCCCAATTATTCAGTCTACCCTGGGCACTAATGCCCTGTCTGACACAGCCTAAGCCTGGACCTCCCAACCATCACCCGGACGGGACAAACAGGGTCAGTCTGTCACAAGCTGAGCAACGACCTCCACTCAGAACCAAAGACAGATGTGCCCAGAGAAGATTGAAGCAGACAGGCCCCTAGGCGCGAATCAGATCAATACTTTGAATTCCAGGCATCTCTCCTCAGATGCCTGGTTGTTAATACCAGCATATGGGGGTTCCTGAGGCACTAATCAGAACAAATCTCATCTCCACATGGGAATCTAGCACTTTGAAGCTGTGTCAAAACCTCCGGTTAGGAGAATCCTTCAGCCCTGGAGCCTTGCCCCTTTCCAAGTTCTCCATGGACACAAACCCACATTAGGACCCATCCTCAGGAGATTACATTTCAACTCAGCCCCCTCAGTTGCTCACCCAGTGCCAGCATATCGAAACTGCCTTGTCGCTAGGAGACAATTGGAATGCGAGTTCACTGCCCAGGCATCCATCGTAGAACCCTGCTCTGGAAAAGTTACTTATGGGGCATTCATGATCCATCCATCAGATCTCGACTGTCCTGCAGAAGGAATCCTTGTGGTTTGCAGCATCACACACTCACACCGTGGGCACACCTCCATGGCCTAGTGAAGCACCCACCTTCATATAGGAGACATTGTGGACAGAAAATCCAACCTGAGCCAACATCTGATCCTCGCCCTGACCTTAGCTGCACGAGATCTCGACTCAGCTCTGCAGATTGTGCCTTCCGTGCCCTCGCCCCAAAACCTAAGCCTAGCTTGTGTTCTCAGACTTCCGTCCTCACACTCTTGGGCCACAAGCCCTTCAGTTTGGGAATTCTGGAGACACAATGCAGCACTCTGCCTGCCCTCCCAAAGAGAAACGTTGCCCTATGGGGCTACCCAGAAACCCCAAATGAGGATCAACCTGCACCCCAAACGACTGTACCCCAATTATACAGTTTAGCCTGGGCACTAATGCCCTGTCTGACACAGCCTGAGGCCTGACTTCCCGACTGACACCCAGACAGCTGGCCCTACACTGAGAACATCTGAACCGCCATGGCCTTAGTTCGTCATCTCTTCCCAAACGCGGATTTCAGGCTTCAGAAACCTAGACCTTAGCTCCACTCACTTACCACGGGTGAACGTGATGCAGAAATCGGAACTCCTCCTTCCCCCTCGACAGAACCTTGTGGTTGGAATGTTGTCCAAAGTTCAGTGTAGGAGAAACCAGCTGGCCCATGAGGCCCTACCCATGCTTTAGGGCCGTGATGGGCACAAGAACACATCTCAATGTGTGCCCTCTGCGTGAGTCATGACCTCAATTAAAGCCTCTCAGTGGCTGGACCAGGAGCCCGCATATGGGGCTTGCCATGCCCCAAGTCTCCCAATCTTAACCAGATTTCGAGATATCTAGTCACCCCTACTCAGGGCTCTGCTCTGAAATTCCTCTTGGGTTTGACACCTTAGGTAAATAAATATAGAAAGGACTCTTCCCATCCACAGGATGATCCCAACCACTTGAGATTGGGCCAAATCCCCAGAGAGAAACACTCCTCCATGGCCCATGAGGCCAGCCCTACATTCCACAGCCACTTTTGAGGACCAAAATCTTCAGACACAAAATCGGGTACAATTTAGGGGTGAGGTGATGGCAGGCCCGATCTTCAGACCCTGAGTGCAGCTCCTCGGATTTGAAATTCGGGCGGCTGGGACACAGGAGCACAGGCTTTTCTGTTTGGATTGTGTCTAGGATGGCCACGGAATGGAGGGGTGTCCTCATGGGTCCATGGGAGTGTCTTCTTCTCTGGGAATTCTGCCCAGCACCCAAGAGTTTGGTGTCTTACTAGGGAAGGGGAGACTGCATTTTACCGTGTCAGGGTTCCTGTCAAAACATGGATTCCAGGGATGGGTTCTGGGTCCTGGTGACTGAGTAACCCACCAAGGCTTAGGATTTGGGCCTAAGGGCCTGACAGACCCGCTCTGTGGTGTTCTGGTCCAGCTCCCGCGGGGGCTTGATGGAAATGGGTCTCAGGGTGAGGGTCACGATGCCTGTTTGTGCCCAGCTGCCCATCCTGAGTGGGCGCTGTCTCTTGCTCCATGCACCTGGATCCCAAACTGAGGGTTGAACAACCATTTCAACATTTAGTTTTCCTGCCATGGGGAAGGAGGAGTATTTTTTGTGCTTCAGGGTCCCCCATGTGCAGGAATTTGAGCTATGTTCTGGGACAGGTTGCTGAATACCCAGGTTGGATCAAGATGAAGGACTCAGGTCAAGGCAGGTCACACCTGTAAGAGATGGGGCCCACTTTCTCTGTGGCTTCCAGGTGGATGGGGCTCGGGCTGTGTCAGACAGAACATTAGTGCACAGGGTGGCCTATCATATTGGGGTGCCAGAGAGGGCCCTGCAGGTGATCCTCATGTGGATTTTCTGTGCAGTCCCATAGGGCACTTCTTTCTGGTGGGCAGGCAGAAGGCTGCATTGTGGCTCCAAAAATCCCAATATGGAGGGCTTACAGGTGAGGAGTGTGAGGACAGAAGGCTGAATAGACAAGCTACATTAAAGCTCAGTGCCAAGCACATGGCCGTTCCAACGTGCAGCAGTTTTTTCGAGATCTCCAGCACCTGAGTATGGGCGAGGTCAGATGTCTGCTCACACTGGAGTTTGTATCTATGATGGCCAACGAACGAGATATCCATCACCTGAATAAGGGTAGATGAGTGATGTTTCCTCACACTGGAGGTTGTGTCTATGATGACCGACAAATGGAGAGTTGGCATAAGAGGCCATGGAGGATTCCCCACAATGATGCTTGTGAGATGCTCCAAACAGTAAGATTGTTTTTTCTACTGACAGGTGGAGTCTGGTTTGTTTGCTCCAGAGTCCCCAACATGGAAAGTATGGATAGCAGAGCTCTTCTGCATGGGTGCCTGGAAAGCACACCCCGAATGACCACTGCAGCTGAGGAACATGACAGGTTCCTTCCGGTGGCTCTGGGGAGAAGTACCAAGGCCTTGAGTTGACATTGAATCTCTTGCAGATGGGTCACAATGCTGGTTTGTTACCAGGGAAATATTAGAATGTGCTGGTAGCTAAGATGCCATGCAGGATTCTCCTATCCTTAGGGTTTAACACAGGTCAAAGAGCTGTGTCCCCTTCTGGGGACAGGAGATGTAGTGTTGTATGGCTCAGGAACCACATGTTGTATCATAAGTTCATATTACAACACAGGCCTCTGAGGAATGATGCCTGGAAACCTAATCTAGGGTTCCAGTGAAGTCCTAGGGTCATCTAAGGTTCAATCTTCAGACTCAGGACAGTTGACTTAGGTGCCTGTCTAGATGTAGGTGATCAGAGTGTTTCAGACTGTGCATTTGCATCCAGAGTGACCTCCAATATTGGGGTGTGCTCAGGGGATTTGCAGGTTTATCCTAATCTAAGGTTTGGGAAACTGTGAAGTGTACAGTTTCCTAGGGGATGGCATGCAAAGTGCTATGGTGTGATTCCAAGACCCCACACTGGAGACCGTGTGAGCCATGGTTATGGAGAGATGTCTGCAAACACAAACTCGGGTTAGGCATAATTGTGAGGTGATCACAGTCCCAATGCGTGGACATGGAGGGCAGTTCATCAGGAAGTGTAATTAGGGTGACACGAAAGCAGTAGCACAGACTGTTATATCTGGATTCTGTATCCATGATGGCCTCGGAATGCAGGTGTAATCCCATGAGGCCAAGGGAGATTTTACTCTCTAAGGATCCTGGCGTCTCTCAATAGTTTGGTGGATTTTTTGGGGAAGGGAAGAGTGCTATTTTTCTTCTTAGGGGTTCCCCAGAACAGGGATTCCAGAGAAGGGCTCTGGGTCGTCTGAATGCTTGGAATATCCCACCGAGGGTTAGGATACGGGTCTAGGGGCATCCCTGGCCTACAAAGCAGGATCCTGGTGGTGCAACTAAGAGGGCTTGTTTGAAAGCACATCAGGCTGAGGGTCACAATGCCTGTTTGGGCCCTAGGCGGCCTTCATGTGTGGGTGTTGTCCCATTGGCCATGCAGCTGTGTCTAAGAGAGTTGGATACCCATACCAAAAGTTAGAATTCCTGCCATGGAAACGGTGGAGTTCTCTGTTGTGCTTCAGTTTCCCTCATTGGCAGGGATTTCAACAAATGTCTGGGGACAGATGCCTGAATACCAAGGATGAGTAGAGATGATGGAGTAAGGCCAAGTCAGTCCCACATGCTAGATACGGGTCCCCCTCTCTGGGTTGCTGCCACTAGGTTGGGGTTCAGGCTCTGACACCATATGAGAGGTCAGGGCAGCCTATAAATTAGGGTTCCCTCGAGGGCCTAACAGATTGATCCTCATGTGGGATTTCTGGGCAGTCTTACCAGGCACTTCCTCTTTCTATGGGGAAGGCAGAATACTGTGTTGTGACTCTGGAAATCCATATCCAGATGGCTTGGGGACCATTAGGGTGAGAATGGAATTGTAAACACAAGCTATGGTTCAATTCAATGCCAAGAAGAAGGCTGTCCCCATCTTCGGCGGATTCTGTGAGATATCCAGCACCTGAGTAAGGGAGGATGTCAGATGTTTGCTCACACTTGAGTCTGTGTCTATGATGACCAACAAATGGAGAGGTGGCGTCAAGAGGCCATGGAGTATTTCCAATGCTGGGGCTTGTGAGATGCTCCAAACAGCATGATTTCCTTCTTCTGGACAGGTGGAGTCTGGTTTGTTTGCTCCAGGGTCCCCCATGTGATAAGCTAGGTAGTAGAGTTCGCCTGAATGGATGTCTGGAAAGCACAACTCCATTGACCATTGCACCTTAGGAACATGGCAGAATCTTTCTGGTGGCTCTGGGGAGAAGTACCAAGGCCTTGAGTTGACATGGAATCTCTTGCAGATGGGTCGCAATGCTGGTTTGTTACCAGGGAAATCTTACAATGTGCTGGTGGCTAAGGGGTCACGCAGGATTCTCGTACCCTGAGGTTTTGACACAGGTCGAAGGGCACGGTTTCCTTCTGGGGACAGAAGAATTTCTGTTGTGTGGCTCAGGTATACATATTGTATCATGAGATGTTATTCCAGAACAGGCCTCTGAAGACAGACGCCTGAGAACCTAATCTAGGGTTCCAATGAGGGGTGCCTGGGTGGCTCAGTGGGTTAAGCCACTGCCTTCGGCTCAGGTCATGAACTCGGGGTCCTGGGATTGAGTCCCGCATTGGGATCTCTGCTCATCAGGGAGCCTGCTTCCCTCTATCTCCCTCTTTGCCTGTCTCTCCATCTGCTTGTGATCTCTCTCTGTCAAATAAATAAATAAAATATTAAAAAAAAAAGATAAGGTAGGGTTCCAATGAGGTCCTAGGGGCATGTCTGTTTCAATCTTCTGACTCAGGACCATTATCTTGGTGTCGGCCTGGATGTAGGTAATCAGTGTGCTTCAGACTGCGCATTTGCATTCAGAATGGCTTCCATTATTGGGGTGGGCTCAGGGGCCTTGCAGGTTTCTCCTCATGTCGAGGGTTTGTGCAACTGTGATGGGCAAAATTTCCTTGGGTATGGCAAGCACAATCCTGTGCTGTGGCTCCAGAGACCCAATCCTAGAGAGCGTGTGAGCCATGGTTATGGAGAGAAGTCTGTAAGCACAAACTCGGGTTGGGGTTAGTAGCGGGGTGATCCCAGGCCCAAAGCGTAGACCTGGAGGGGAGGTTATCAGGAACTGTAATTAGGGTGACTCGAAGATGGTTGCACAAGATTTTATATCTGGATTGTGTGTCCAGGTTGGCCTCAAAAGGCAAGTGTGGTCTCATGGCTCCATGGGAGAATTTATCTCTCTGAGGATCCTGGGGTATCCCAATAATTTGGTGGCTTTTTCGCGGAAGGGAAGAGTGCTGTTTTCCATCAGATGGATGCCCTAAAACAGGGATTCCAGAGACAGACACCGGGTCTGAGTGCCTGGAAATCAAACCAAGTGTTAGGATTTAGGCCTACGGGCATACAGGGCTGCAATGCAGGATCTTGGTGGTGCACCTGAGAGTGCTTGTTTCAAATCATGCTCAGGCTGAGGGACACAATGCCTGTTTGGGCCCTAGGCAGCCCTATGAGTTTGCGTGGTCATATTGGCAATACAGCTGGTTCCCACTCTGAGAGTTGGACACCCATCCGAACAGCGACATTTCCTTCCGTGGGGAAGGAGGAGTTCTCTGTTGTGCTTCAGGATCCCCCATTGGCAGGGATTCCAGCAAAGGTCTGGGGAGAGATGCCTGAATACAAAGGATGGGTAGAGATGACAGAATTGGGCCATGGCCAGTCTCACATGCAGGATATGGACCCGCTCCCTGGTTTGCTGACTCTAGGACGAGACTCAGGCTCTGTCAGACACAGCACTAGTGGACAGCACAGCCTATAAATTGGGGTTCCATCAAGTGAAGAACAGATGGATCCTCATGTGGTGTTTCTGGGCAGACTCACCAGGAACAACGTTCTATGGCGAATTCAGAATGCTGTGTTGTGGCTCCAGATTTCCCTATCAAGAGGGCTTCCCTATCAGGAAGTTGAGGATGGAATTGTAAACACAAGCTACAGTTAAATTCAGTTCCAAGTGAAAGGCAGTCCCAATATGCAGCGGCTTATTAAAGATATCAAAAACCTGAGTAAAGGCAGATGTCAGATATTTGCTTACACTGGAGTTTGTGTCTATGATGACCGACAAATGGAGGGGAGACGTCAAGAGACCATGGAGGACTTCCCACACTGAGGCTTGTGAGATGCTCTAAATAGCAAGGTTTCCTACTACTAGACAGGGGGAGTTTACTCTTTTGCTCCGGGGTCCCCCATGTGGAAAGTTTGGGTAGCAGAGCTCTCCTGCATGGATGCTTGGAAAGCACACCTCCATTGACCATTGCAGCTGAGGAACATGGCAGGTTCATTCTGGTGTCTCTGGGGCGAAGTACCAAGGCCTTGAGTTGACTTGGAATCTCTTGCACATCGGTCACAGTGTTGTTTTGTTACCAGGGAGATCTTAGAATGTGCTGGTGGATAAGGTGCCATACAGGATTCTCCTAACCTGAGGGTTTGACACAATTCCAAGAGCACGGTTTCCTTCTGGGAAAGGAGATATTCTGTTGTGTGTCTCAGGGACCATATGCTGTATCATAAGTTTTTATTCCAGAATAGGCCTCTGAGGAGAGATGCCTGAAAACCAAATCTAGGGTTCCAATGAGGTCCTAGGGGCATGTCACGTTCAATCTTCTGACTCAGGACCACTGACTGGGGTGTCTGCCTGGATGTATGTGATCAGGGTGTTTCAGACCGTGCATTTGCATCCAGAGTGGCCTCCATTAGTGGGGTGGGCTCAGGGGCCTTGCAGGTTTCTCCAAATCTGGAGGGTTTGGGCCACTGGGATATTAAACTTTCCTTGCAGATGGCAGGCCTAGTGCTGTGGTGTGGCTCCAGAGACCCCATCCTGGAGGGCGTGTGAGCCATGGTTTTCAGAGAGAAGTCTGCAAACACAAACTTGGGTTGGGGGAAGAGGTGAGGTGATCGCAGGCCCAGTGCATAGACCTGGAGGACAGCTCGTCAGGAACTTTAATTAGGGTGACTCGAAGGCAGTGACATAGGCTTTTGTATCTGGTTTGAGTGTCCTGGATGGCCTTGGAATGCAGGTGTGGCCTCGTGCGTCCATGGGAGGTTTTTCCTCTCTAAGGATCCCGGTGGCTCCCAATAGTTTGTTGGCTTTTTCAAGGAAGGGAAGAGTGCTGTTTTCCACCTTCTGGGTACCCCAAAACAGGGATGGGATCTGAGTCTGGTGCCAAGACATTTACACCTAGGGTTAGGATTTTGCCCTAGGGGCATCCCAGGACTGCAATGCTGGATCCTGGTGATGCAACTGAGAGGGTTTGTTTGAAAGCATGCTTAAGCTGAGGGTCCCAATTCCTGCTTGTGCCCAGGGCGGCCCTCAGGAGTGGACGTGGTCTCATTTCCCATGTAGCTGGCTCCCACCCTATGGGTTGGACAACCAATACTACAGCCAAGTTTCCTGCCTTTGGGAATGAGGAATTCTCTATTGTGCTTCAGGTTCTTCCATTGGCAGGGATTCCAGCAAAGGTCTGCGGACAAATGCCTGAATACCAAGGATGGGTTAAGATGACACATTTAGACCATGGCAGGTCGCACATGCTGGATACTGGCCCCACTCTCTGGGTGGCTGACACTAGGTCTGGGCTCAGGCTCCTTCAGTCACAGTACTAGTATCCAGGAAAGTCTACAAAAGAGGGTTCCCTCGAGGACCGAGCCGATGATCCTCATGTGGGGTTTCTAGGCAGACTATCCAGGCACTTCTTCTTTCTATGAAGAAGGCAGAATGCTGCGTTGTGGCTCCAGAATTCCCTATCAAGTGGGCTTGGGGACCAGTAGGGTGAGTATGAAATTGTAAACACAAGCTGCGGTTCAATTCAGTGCCAAGTGGAACAAAGTTCCAATCGCAGCATCTTATTGGAGATATGCAGCACCTGAATAAAGGTGGATGTCTGATGTTTGCCCACAGTGGTGTTTCTTTCTATGATGAGCAACAAATGGATGGGTTCTGTCAAGAGGCCATGGAGTACATTTTATGCTGAGCCTTGTGAGATGCTCCAAACAGGAAGGTTTCCTTCTACTGGAAAGGTGGAGTCTGCTTTCTTTGATCCAGTGTACCCACGTGGAAAGTTTGGGTAGCAGAGCTCTCCTGCATGGATCCCTGGAAAGGACACGTCCAATGACCATTGCAGCTGAGGAACATGACAGGTCCGTTCTGGTGGCTCTGAGGCAAAGCACCAAGGCCTTGAGTTGACATGGAATCTCTTACAGATGGGTCCCAATGCTGGTTTGTTACCAGGGAGGTCTTAGAATGTGCTGGTGGCTAAGGGGCCATGAAGGATTTTCCTACCTTGAGGTTTTGACACAGGTGAGCACACTTTCCTTCTTAGGACAGGAGATGTTCTGTTGTGTGGCTCAGGGTCCATATGTTGTATCCTAACTCGTTATTCCTGAACAGTCCTCTGAGGACAGATGCCTGAAACCTAATCTAGTGTTCCAATGATGTCCTAGTGGCATGTCAGGTTCAATCTTCTGACTCAGGACCATTGACTTGGGTTTCTGCCTGGATGTAAGTGATCAGGGTATTTAAGACTGTGCACTTGAGTCCAGAGAAGCTTCCAGTATTGGGGTGGGCTCAGGGGCCTTGCAAGTTTCTCATAATCTGGAGGGTTTGAGCAACTGTGATGGGCAAATTTTCCTAGGGGATGGCAGACACAGTCCTGTGGGGTGGCTCAAGAGACCCCATACTGTAGGGCATGTGAGCCATGGTTTTGGGAATGAAGTCTGCAAATGCAAACTCAGGTTAGGCTTAGTGGCACGGAGATCACAGCCCAATTCATAGACCTGGAGGGCAGCTCTTCAGGAACTGTAATTAGGGTGACTCGATGGCGCAGGCACAGGCTTTTCTATCTGACTTATGTGTCCAGCATGGCCTCAGAATGCAGGTGTGGTCTCATGGGTCCATGGGAGATTTTTCCTCTCTAAGGATCCTGGTGGCTCCCAGATGTTTGTTGGCTTTTTCGAGGAAGAGAAGAGTGTTGTTTTCAATCTTGGGGGTGCCCCAAAACAGGGATTCCAGAGATGGGCTCTGGGTCTGGGCGCCAAGAAATTTCCACCAAGGGTGGGATTTCGGCATAGGGGCATCTCAGGCATGCAGTGCGGGATCCTGGTGGTGCAATATAGAGGGCTTGTTTGGAAGCATGCTCAGGCTGTGGGTCACAATGCCTGTTTGTTCCCAGGGCACTCCTCAGGAGTGGGCATGGTCTCACTGCCAGTGCAGCTGGCTCCCTCTCTGAGGGCTGGAAACCCATCAAACAGCTAGGTTTCCTGCAATGGGGAAGTAGCACTTCTCTACTGGGCTTTAGGTTCCCCTGTTGGCTGGTATTCCAGCAAAGGTCTGGGGACAGATGCCCGAATACCAAGGATGGGGAGAGAGGAGAGATTGGGCAATGGCCGGGCTCATTTTCTGGATATGGGCCCTGCTCTCTGGGCGGGTGACACTAGGTCGGGGCTCAGGCTCTGTCAGGCACAGCACTAGTGGCCAGGTCAGCCTATAAATCAGGGATCCTGGAGGGCCAAGCAGGTGATGCTCATGGGGGGTTTTTAGGCAGTCTCACCAGGCACTTCTCCTTTTATGTGGAAAGAAGAATGCTGCACTGTAGCTCCAGAATTCCTTATCAAGATGGCTTGGGGACCAGTAGGGTGAGAATGGAATTGTAAACACCAGCTACGGTTAAATTAAGTTCCATACAGAAGACAGGTCCAATGTGGAGCGGCTCATTTGAGACATCCAGCACCAGAATACGGGCAGATGAAAGATGTTTGCTCACACTGGAGTTTGTGTCTATCATGACTGTCAAATGGAGAGATGGTGTCAAGAGGCCATGGAGGATTTCCCACGCTGGGGCTTGTGAGATGCTCCAAACAGCAGGGTTCCTTCTACCGGACAGGGGGAGTCTGGTATGTTTGCTCAGATTTCCCCATGTGGAAAGTTTGTGTAGCAGAGCACTCCCACATGGATGCCTGGAAAGCACACCTCGATTGAAAATTGCAGCTGAGGAACAAGGCCAGTTCATTCTGGTGGCTCTGGAACGAAATATCAAGGCCTTGATTTGACATGGAGTCTCATGAAAATGGGTCACAATGATGATTTGATACCAGGGAGATCATAGAATGTGCTGGTTGCTAAGGGGCCATGCAGGATTTATCTACCCTGAGGGTTTGACACAGGTCCAAGATCACAGCTTCCTTCTGTTGACAGGAGATATTCTTTTGTGTGGCCCAAGGACAACATTTTGTATCATAAATTAGTATTCCAGAGCAGGCCTCTGAGGACAGATACCTGAAAACATAATCTAGGGTTCAAATGAAGTCCTCGGGGCATGTCAGGTTCAATCTTCTGACTCAGGACCATTGACTTGGTTGTCTGCCTTGATGGAGGTTATCAGGGTGTTTCAGACTGCACATTTGCATCCACAGCGTCCTCCAATATTGGGGTGGGCTCAAGGGCATTGCAGTTTTCTCCTAATCTAGAGGGTTTGGGCAACAGTGACAGTCACAGTTTTCTTTGGGATGGTAGGCACAGTCCTGTGGTGTGGTTCCAGATACCACAACCTGGAGGGAATGTAAGCCATGGTTTTGGGATGGCAGTCTGCAAACACAAACTCAGGTTAGGGTTAGTGGCAAGGTGATCACTGGCCCAATGCATATACCTGGAGGGAAGCTCGCCAGGAGCTGTAAATAGGGTGACTCGTACGTGATAGCACAGGCTTTTGTTTCTGGATTGTGTGTCCAGGATGGCCTCAGAATGCAGCTGTGTTCTCTTGTGTCCATGCGAGATTTTCTTCTCTAAGAATCCTGGCGGGTCCCAATAGTTTGGTGGCTTTCTCAGGGAAGGGAAGAGTGTTGTTTTCCATCTTAGGGGAGCCCCAAAACAGGGATTCCAGAGACAGGCTAGGGTCTGGGCGCCAGGAAATTCCTGCAAAGGGTTACGATTTGGGTCTGGGGCATACCAGGTCTGCAAAGCGGGATCTTGGAGGTGCAACTGAAAGCGTTTGTTTGAAAGCATGCTAAGGCTGAGAGTACAATGCCTGCTTGTGTCCAGGACAGCCATCTGGAGTGGTTGTGGTCTCACTGGCCATGCAGCTGGCTTCTACTCTGAGGGTTGGACACCCAACCCAACAGCTAACATTACTGCCATGGGGAAGGGGGAATTCTCTATTATGCTTGAGGTTCTTTCATTGGTAGGGATTCCAGCTAAGGCCTAGGGACAGACTCCTGAATACTAAGGATAGGTAGAGATGAGTGCCCTGGGCTATGGCTGATCTCACATGCTAGTTATGGACCCAGCCCTCTGGGTGGCTGACACGAGGTCGGGGCTCAGGCTTGGTCAGACACAGCACTAGTGGACAGGGCAGCCTATAAGTCGGGGTTCCCTTGAGAGCCGAGTAGATTGTTCCTCAGGTGGAGTTTCTTGGAGACTCACCAGGCCCTTCTTCTTTCTATGAGGAAGGCAGAATGCTGCGTTGTGCCTCCAGTATTCCCAATCAAGAGTGCATGGGGACGAGTAGGGTGAGGATGGGATTGTTAACCCAAGCTACGGTTAAATTCATTGCCAAGTGAAAGGCATTTCCAGTGTGCAGCGCCTGATTAGAGATATCCAGCACCTGAGTAAGGGCGGATGTCACATGTTTGGTCAAGATGGAGTTTGTGTCCATGACGACCGACAAATGGAAGGGTGTCGTCAAGAGGCCATGGAGGATTTCCCACGCTGGGTCTTGTGAGATGCTCCAAACTGCAAGATTTCTTTCCATGGGACAGGAGGAGTCTGTTTGTTTGCTCCAGGGTCCCCCATGTGGAATGGTTGGGTCGCAGAGCACTCCCACATGGATGCATGGAAAGCACACCTCCATTGAGCATAGCAGCTGAGCAATAAGGCAGGTTCATCTGGTGGCTCTGGGGCGAATTAGCAAGGCCTTGAGTTGACATGGAGTCTCATGAAGATGGGTCACAATGCTGGTTTGTTACCAGGGAGATCTTAGAATGTGTTGATGGCTAATTGGCCGTGCAGGATTCATCTACCATGAACATTTGACATAGGCCAAATAGCACGACTTCCTTCTGGGGAACGAGATGTTCCTTGTGGGGCTCAGGGACCAAATGTTATATCATAAATTGTTATTCCAGAACAGGCCTCTGAGGACAGATGCCTGAAATTCTAATGCAGGTTTCCATGAACAACTAGGGGCATGTCAGGTTCATTCTTCTGACTCAGGACCATTGACTTGGGTGTGTGCCTGGATTAAGGTGATCAGGGTGTTTCAGACTGAGCATTTGTGTACAGAGCAGCCTCCAATATAGGGCTGGGCTCAGTGGCCTTGCAGGTTTTTCCTAATCTGGCAGTTTTTGACAACTGTGATGGGCAACGTTTTCTTGAAAATGGCAGGCACAGTCCTGTGGTGTGACTCCAGAGACCCCATCCCGGAAGTCATGTGAGCCATGGTTTTGGGAGAGAAGTTTGAAAACAGAAACTCGGGTTAGGGTTAGTGGCGAGGTGATCACAGGCCCAAGGCATAGACCTGGAGGGCAGCATGTCAGAAAATGTAAATCAGGTCACTTGAAGGCAGCAGCACAGCCTTTTGTATCTGGATTGTGTGTCCAGTATGGCCTCGGAATTCATATGTGATCTCATGGGTCCATGGGAGATTTTTCCTCTCTAAGGTTCCTTGCGGGTCCCAATAGTTTGGTGGCTTTCTCAGGGAAGGGAAGAGTGCTGTTTTCCATCTAAGGGGTACCCCAAAACAGGGATTCCAGAGATGTGCTCTGGGTCTGGGCGCCTAGAAAATCCCACCAAGTGTTAGGATATGGGCCTAGGGACATACCAGGCCTGCAATGTGGGATCCTGTTGATGAAACGGAGAGG
Source organism: Neogale vison (assembly GCF_020171115.1). Taxonomy (NCBI): domain Eukaryota; kingdom Metazoa; phylum Chordata; class Mammalia; order Carnivora; family Mustelidae; genus Neogale; species Neogale vison. The sequence goes on from NC_058095.1 coordinate 77,459,065, forward strand.
GCTTGTTTGAAAGCATGCTCAGGCTGATGGTTACAATGCCTGCTAATTCCCAGGGCAGCCCTCAGGCGTGGGCGTGGTCTCATTGGCTATGCAGCTGGCTCCTATTCTGAGGTTTGGACACCCATCCCAACAGCCAACATTTCTGCCATGGGGAAGGAGGGGTTCTCTATTATGCTTCAGGTTCCCCCATTGGTAGGGATTCCAGGAAAGGTCTGGGGAGAGATGCCTGAATACCAAGGATGTGTAGAGATGATGGCTCTGGGCCATGGCCAGTCTCACATGCTGTATATGGGCCCTGGTCTCTTGGTGGCTGACACGGCGTTGGGGATCAGGCTCTGTAAGACACAGCACTAGTGGCCAGGGCAGCTTATAAATTGAGGTTCCCTCAAGGACCGAGTAGACTGATCCTCAGGTGGAGTTTCTGGGTGGACTCAGCAGGCCCTTCTTTTTATAGAGAAGGCAGAATGCTGCATTGTGGCACCAGAATTCCCTATCAAGAGGGCTTGTGGACCACTAGGGTGAGGATTGAATTGTAAACCCAAGCTATGGTTAAATTCAGTGCCAAGAGAAAGTCAGTTCCAGTGTGCAGGGGCTGATTCGAATATCCAGCAACTGAGTAATGGAGAATGTCAGATGTTTACACACACTGGAGTTTGTGTCTATGATGACCAACAAATCGAGGGGAGGCGTCAAGAGACCATTGAGGATTTCTCACATTGGGGCTTGTGAGATGCTCCAAACAGCAAGGTTCCTTCTACCAGACAGGGGGATTCTGGTATGTTTGCTCCGGTTTCCCCATGGGGAAAGTTGGTGTAGCAGAGCACTCCCGCATGGACGCCTCAATTGAAAATTGCAGCTGAGGAACAAGGCCGGTTCATTCTGGTGGCTCTGGGGCGAAATATCAAGGCCTTGATTTGACATGGAGTCTCATAAAAATGGGTCACAATGATGGTTTGTTACTGGGGAGATCATAGAATGTGCTGGTTGCTAAGGGGCCGTGCAGGATTCATCTACCCTGAGGGTTTGACACAGGTCCAAGAGCACGGCTTCCTTCTGGCGACAGGAGATGTTCTTTTGTGTGGCCCAGGGACAACATGTTGTATCATAAGTTGGTATTCCAGAAGGCCTCTGAGGACAGATACCTGAGAACCTAATCTAGCATTCAAATGAAGTCTTAGGGGCATGTCAGATTCAATCTTCTGACTCTGGACCATGGACTTGGGTGTCTTCCTTGAGGAAGGTGATCAGGGTGTTTCAGACTGTGCATTTGCGTCCAGAGCAGCCTCCAGTATTGGGGTGAGCTCAATGGCATTGCAGGTTTCTCCTAATCTAGAGGGTTTGGGCAACATTGACAGGCAGTTTCCTTCTGGATGGCAGGCACAGTCCTGTGGTGTGGCTCCAGATACCATAACCTGGAGGGCATGTGAGCCATGGTTTTAGGAGAGAAGTCTCCAAACACAAACTTGGGTTAATGTTAGTGGCGAGGGGATCCCAATCCCAGTGCATACCTGGAGGGCAGCACGTCAGGAACAGTAAATCCAGGTGACTCGAAGGCGGTAGCACAGGCTTTTGTATCTGGTTCTGTGTCCAGGATGGCCTCAAAATGCAGCTGTGGTCTCATGGGTCCATGGGAGATTTTTCCTATCTAATGATTCTGGTGGCTCCCGATAGATTGGTGGCTTTCTCAGGGAAGTGAAGAGTGCTGTTTTCCATCTTAGGCGTGCCCCAGAACAGGGAATCCAGAGACGGGCTTTGGGTCTGGGCACCTGGAAAATCCCACCAAAGGATAGGACTTGGTCCTAGGGGCATGCCAGGCCTGCATTGTGGGATCTTGGTGGTGTCACTGAGAGGGCTTGTTTGAAAGCATGCTCAGGCTGAGGGTCACAATGCCTGCTTGTGCCCAGGGTGGCCCTCATGTGTGGGCGTGATCTCATTGTCCATGCAGCTGTCTCCCACTCTGAGGTTTGGACACCCATTACAACAGCCAATATTTCTGCTATGGGGAAGTAGGAGTTCTCAATTGTGATTCAGGCCCCCCATTGGCAGGGAGTACAGCAAAGGTCTTGGGACTGATGCCTGAATAACAAGAATGGGTAGAGATGACAGACTTGGGCCATGGCCACACTCACATACTGGTTATGGGCCCTGCTCTCATGGTGGCTGACACTATGTCATGGCTCAGGCTCTGTCAGACACAGCACTAGTGACCAGGGCAGCCTATAAATTGGGATTCCATTGAGGGCCGAGCTGATTGATCCTCATGTGGAGTTTCTGGGCAAACTCATCAGGCACTTTTTCTTTCTACAGGGAAGGCGAAATGCTGTGTTGTGGCTCCAGAATTCCCTACCAAGAGGGATTGAGGACAAGTTGGTTGAGGATAGAATTGTAAACCCAAGCTATGGTTAAATTCAGTGTCAAGTGAAAGGCAGTTCCAGTGTGCAGCAGATGAATAGAATATCCTGCACCTCAGTAAGGGCGGATGTCAGATATTTGCTCACACTGGACTTTGTGTCTATGATGACAGACAAATGGAGGCGTGGCGTCAAGAGGCCATGGAGGATTTCCCACAATGGGGCTTGCGTGATGCTCCAAACAGAAAGGTTTCCTTCTACGAGACAGGGGCAGTCTGGTTTGTTTGCTCCAGGGTCCCCCATGTGGAAAGTTTGTGTAGCAGAGCACTTCCGCATGGATGCCTGGAAAGCACACCTCCATTGACCATTGCAGCTGAGGAACATGGCAACTTCATTCTGGTGGCTCTGAGGCGAAGTAGCAAGGTGTTGATTTGACATGGAATCTCATGAAGATGGGTCACAATGCTGGTCGTTACCAGGGATTTCTTAGAATGTGTTGGTGGCTGAGGGGCCATGCAGAATTCATCTACCCTGAAGGTTTGACACAGGTCCAAGAGCAGGGATTACATTTGGGGACAGGAGATGCTCTGTTGTGGGGCTCAGGGACCATATGTTCTATCATACTGTTATTCCAGAGCAGGCCTCTGAGGACAGGTGCTTGAAAACCTAATCTGAGTTTCCAATGAGGTCCTAGGGGGATGTCAGGTTCAATCTTCTGACTCAGGAATATTGATTTTGGTGTCTGCTTAGATGGAGGTGATAAGGATGTTTCAGACTTCACATTTGTGTCCAGAGTAGCTTCCAATATTGGGGTGGGTTCAGGAGCCTTGCAGGTTTTTCCTAATCTGGAGGGTTTGGGCAACTGTGATGGGCACAGTTTCCATGGGGATGGCAGGCACAGTCCTGTGGTTTGTTTCCACAGACCCCATCCTGGAGAGAATGTGAGCCATGGTTTTGGAAGAGAAGTCAGCAACATAAACTCGAGTTAGGGTTAGTGGCGAGGAGATCACAGGCCCAATGCATACACCTGGAGGGAAGCTCGTCAGGATATGAAAATCAGGTGACTCAAAGGTTGTAGCACACGCTATTGTATCTGGATTCACTTTGCAGGATGGCCTAGGAATGCAAGGGTGGTATCATGGGTCCATGGGGGATTTTTCCTCTCGAAGGATCCTGGCGGCTCCCTATTGTTTCGTGGCTTTTTCGTGTCAGGGAAGAGTGCTGTCTTCCATCTTAGGGGTGCCCCAAAACAAGGATTCCAGAGATGGGCTCTGGGTCTGGGCACCTGTAAAATCCAACCAAGTGTTAGGATTTGGGCCTGGGGCATACCAGGCCTGCAATGCGGGATTTTGGAGGTGCAACTGAGATTGTTTGTTTGAAAGCATGCTCAAGCTGAGAGGGTCACAATGCCTGCTTGTTCCCAGGGCGGCCCTCAGGTGTGGGCGTGGTCTCATTGGCTATGCAGCTGGTTCCCATTCTGAGTGTTGGACACCCATCCCAACAGCCAAGATTCCTGCCATGGGGAAGGAGTTGTCCCTATTGTGCTTATGGTTCCTCCATTGGTACGGGTTCCAGCAAAGGTCTGGGGTAGATGCCTGAATACCTAGGATGGGTAGAGTTGACGGCCCTGGGCCAGGGCTCATCTCACATACTGGTTATGGGCCCCACCCTCTGGGTGGCTGAAATGAGTTTGGGGATCAGGCTCTGTCAGACACAGCACTAGTGGCTAAGGCAAACTATAAATCGGGGTTCCCTTGAGGGCTGAGTAGATTGATCTTCATGAAAGTTTCTGGGCAGACTCATCAGGCCATTCTTCTTTCTAAGGAGAAGGCAGAATGTTGCATTGTGGCTCCACAATTCCTTATCAAATGGGCTTGCGGACTAATAGAGTTAGGATGTAATTGTAAACCCAAGCTATGGTTAAATTCAGTGTCAGGCAAAAGGCATTTCCAGTGTGCAGTGGCTGATTCAAATATCCAGCACCTACGTAAGTTCAGATGTCAGATGTTTGCTCATGGTGGAGTTTGTGTCTATGATGACTGACAAATGGAAGGGTGGCTTCAAGAGGCCATAGAGGGTTTCCGATGCTGGGGCTTGTGTGATGCTCCAAACAGCCAGGTTTCCTTCTACTGGACAGGGGGAGTCTGGTTTGTTTGTTACAGTGTCCCCCATGTGAAAAGTTTGGGTATCAGAGTACTCCCGCATGGATGCTGAAAAGTACATATCCATTGACCATGGCAGCTGAGGAACATGGAAAGTTCATTCTGGTGGCTCTGGGGCAAAGTAGCCAGGCCTTGAGTTGACATGGAGTCTCATGAAGATGGGTCACAATGTTGGTTTGTTACCAGGAAGATCTTAGAATGTGCTGGTGGCTAAGGTGCCGTGCAGGATTCATGTACCCTGAGGGTTTGACACAGGTCCAAGACTACGGCTTCCATCTGGGGACAGGAGATGTTCTGTTGTGGGTCTCAGGGACCATATGTAGTATCATAAATTGGTATTCCAGAACAGTCCTCTGAGGACAGATGACTAAAAAGCTTATGTAGGTTTGCATTGATGTCCTAGGGGCATGTCAGGTTCAATCTTCTGACTCTGTACCATTGACTTGGGTGTCTGCCTGGATTCAGGTAACCAGGGTCTTTCAGAATGCACATTTGTGTCCAGAGCAGCCTCCAATATTGGGGTGAGCTCAGGGACCTTGCAGATTTCTCCTAATGTGGAGGGTTTGTGCAACTGTGACAGGCACAGTTTCCTTGGGGATGGCCGGCACAGTCCTGTGGTTTGACTCCAGAGACCCCAGCCCTGGAGAGCATGTGAGCCATGGTTTTGGGAGAATAGTTTGCAAACACAAACTTGGGTAGGGTTAGTGGCGAGGTGATCCCAAGCTCAATACATAGACCTAGAGGGCAGCTTGTAAGGAACTGTAGATCAGGTGACTCGAAGGCGGTAGCACCGGCTTTTGTATCTGGATTGTGTGTCCACGATGGCCTCAGAATGCAGGTGTGGTCTTATGGGTCCATGGGAGATTTTTCCTTTCTAAGGATCCTGGTGGCTCCCTATAGTTTGGTGGGTTTCTCAGGGAAGGGAAGAGGGCAGCTCCACCTCTGGCAGGTCCTAAAATAGGGATTCCAGAGACGGGCTGTGGGTCTGGGCACCTGGAAAATCCCACCAAGGTTTAGCATTTGGGCCTAGGGGGGTACCAGACCTGCAATGCGGGATCCTGGAGGTGCAACTCAGAGTGTTTGTTTGAAAGCATGCTCAAGCTAAGGGTCACCATGACTGTTTGTGCTCAGGATGGCCCGCATTAGTGGGCGTGGTCTCATTCATCATGCAGTTGGATCCCACTCTGAGGGTTGGACACCGATCCTAACAGTCAGGATTCCTGCCATGGGGAAGGAGGAGTTCTCCATTGTGCTTCAGGTTCCCCCATTGGCTGGGATTCAAGCAAAGGTCTAGGACAGATGCCTGAATACAATGGATGGGTAGAGATGATGGCCCTGCACCATGGCTGGTCTTACATGCTGGATATGTGCCCCTCCCTCTGGTTGGTGACACGAGGTCGGGGATCAGGCTCTGTCAGACCCAGCAATAGTGGCCTGGGGAGCCTAATAATCGGGGTTCCCTTGAGGGCCGAACAGATTGATCCTCATGTGGAGCTTCTGAACAGACTCACCAGGCCTTTCTGCTTTCTATGGGGAAGGCAGAATGCTGCGTTGTGGCTCCAGAATTCCCAATCCAGACTGCTTGGGGACCAGTAGGGTAAGGATGGAATTGTAAACATAACTACAGTTCAATTCATTTCCAAGCAGAAGCCAGTTCCAATGTGCAGCGGTTGATTTGAGATATCCAGCACCTGAGTAAGGGAAGATTTCAAGTATTTGCTCACACTGGAGTTTGTGTCTATGATGACGAACAATTGGGAGCGGTGGCGTCAAGAGGCCATGGAGGATCTCCCACGCTGGACTTTGTGAGATGCTCCAAACAGCAAGGTTTCCTTCTACTGGACAGGTGGAGTATGGTTTGTTTGCTCCAGTGTCTCTCATGTGGTAAGATTGGGTAGCGGAGCTCTCCAGCATGAATGCCTGGAAAGCACACATCCATTGACCTTTGTAGCTGAGGATCATAGCAGGTTCATTTTGGTGGCTCTGTGATGAAATACCAAGGCCTTGAGTTGACATGGAATCTCTTGAAGATGGGACACAATGCTGGTTTGTTACCAGGGAGATCTTAGAATGTGCTGGTGGCTAAGGGGCCTTGTGGGATTCTGCTGTTCTGAGGGTTTGGCACAGGTCGAAGAGCACAGTATCCTTCTGGGGACAGTACATATTCTGTTGTGTGGCTCAGGGACCACATATTGTATCATAAGTTTGTATTCCAGAAAAGGCCCCTGAGGACGGATGCTTGAAAACCAGATCTGGGTTTCCAATGAGATCCTAGGGGCATGTCAGATTGAACTTTCTGACTCAGGATCGTTGACTGGTTGTCTGCCTGGAATTAGGTGATCAGGTGTTTCAGACTGCACATTTGTATCCAGAGTGGCTGCCAATTTTGGGGTGGGTTCAGGGGACTTGCAGGTTTCTCCTAATCTGGAAAGTTTGGGCAACTGTGATGGGCACAGTTCCATGGGGATAGCAGCCACAGTTCAGTGGTGTGTCGCCAGAGAACACATCCTGGAGGGTATGTGAGCCATAGTTTTGGGAAAGAATTCTGCAAACAGAAATTCGGGTAAGGGTTAGTAGCGAGATGATCGCAAACCCAATGGGTAGACCTGGAGTGCAGCTCATCAGGAACTGTAATTAGGGTGAGTGGAAGGTGGTAGCACAGGCTTTTCTATCCAAATTATGTGTCCCAGATGGTCTTGGAATACTGGTGTAGTCTCATGGGTCCATGGGAAACTTTTCCTCTCTAAGGATCCTGGCGGCTCTCCATAGTTTGGTGGCATTTTCAGGGAAGGGAAGAGTGTGGTTTTCCATCTTAAGGGTGCCCCATAACAGTGATTCCAGAGACAGTCTCGGATCTGGGCACCTGGAAAATCCCACCAAGGGTTAGAATTTGGGCGTATGGGCATACCAGGCTGCAATGTGTGATCCTGGTGGGGTAACTGAGAGGGCTTGTTTGAACGCATACTCAGGCTGAGGGTCTCCATGACTTTTTGTGCCTAATGCAGCCCTCAGGATTGGGCGTGGTCTCATTGGCCATGCAGCTGGCTCCCACTTTGAGGGTTGGACACCCATCCCAACAGCCAGGTTTTTTTTTTTTTTTTCCCCATGGGGAAAGAGGAGTTCTCTGTTATGCTTCTGGTTCCCCCAATGGCACGGATTCCAGTCAAGTTCTGGGGACAGGTGACTGAAAACCAAGTATGGGTAGAGATGACGGACTTGGGCCATATCTGGTCTCACATGCTAGATATGGGGCCCGCTCTCAGTTCTTGACACTAGGTCGGGGCTCAAGCTCTGTCATACACAGCACTTATGGCCAGGGTAGCTTATAAATTCCGGTTCGCTCGAGGGCCAAGCTGATTGATCCTTTGTGGGGTTTCTGGGTAGTCTCACTAGGCACTTCTTCTTTCTATGGACAGGGAAGAATGCTGTGTTGTGATTCCAGAATTCTCTATCAAGGGGGCTTGACGACCAGTAGAGTGAGGATGGAATTGTAAACACAAGCTACGGTTCAATTCAGTGCCAAGCTGAAGGCAGTTCCAATGTACAGTGGCTTATTCGAGATATCCAGCACCTGAGTAAGGGCAGATCTATGTTTGCTCACACTGGAGTTTGTGTCTATGATGACCGACAAATGGAGGGAGTTGGCATCAATAGGCCATGGAGGATTCCCATGCTGAGGTTTGTGAGATGCTCCAAACAGCAAGGCTTTCTTCTGCTGGAAAGGCAGAGTGTGGTTTGTTTGCTCCAGGGTCCCCTATGCGGAAAGTTTGGTAGCAGAGCTCACCTGCCTGGATGCCTGGAAAGCACATCTCCATTGACCATTGCAGGTGAGGGACATGGCAGGTTCTTTCTGCTGGCTCTGGGGCCAAGTACCAAGGCCTTGATTTGATATGGAATATCTTGCAGTTGGGCCCCAGTGCTGGTTTGTTACCAGGGAGATCTTAGAATGTGCTGTTGGCTAAGATGCTGTGCAGGAATCTCCAACCCTGAGGGTTTGGCACAGGTCTAATGCATGGTTTCATTCTCGAAAAAGGACAAGTTCTGTTGTGTGGCTCAGGGACCAAAATTTGTATTATAAGGTGATATTTTAGAACAGGTCTCTGAGGATAGATGCTGGAAAACCTATTCTAGGGTTCCAATGAGGTCCTAAGGGCATGTCTGGTACAATATTCTGCCTCAGACCCATTGACTTGGGTGTTTGCCTGAATTTATGTGATCAGGGTTGTTCATACTGCGCATTTGCTTCCAGAATGGCCTCCAATATTGAAGTCGGCTCAGGGTCCTTGAAGATTTCTCCTACTCTGGAGGGTTTGTGCAACGGTGACTGGCAAAGATTCCCTGGGGATGGCAGGACCAGTCCTGTGGTGTGGCTCCAGAGACCCCATACGAGAGGGCATGTGAGCCATGGTTTTGGGAGAGAACTCTGCACACACAAACTCGTGTTAGGGTTAGTGGCGAGGTGATCACAGGCCCAATGCTTAGACCTGGAGGGCAGCTTGTCAGGAACTATAATTAGGTTGACTGGAAAATGGTAGCACAGGCTTTTCTATCTGGATTGTGTGTCCAGGATGGCCTCGGAATGCAGGTGTGGTCTCATGGGTCGGAGATTTTTCCTCTCTAAGGAACCTGCTGGCTCCTAATACTTTGGTGGCTTTTTTGGGGAAGGGAATAGTGCTGTTTTTTATCTTAGCAGTGTACCAAAACAGGGATTCCAGAGACGGGCTGTGGGTCTTGATGCCTAGAAAATCCCACCAAGGGTTAGAATTTGTGCTTAGGGGTGTACCAGGCTTGCATTGCGGGATCCTGTTGGTGCATCTGAGAGGTCTTGTTTGAAAGCATGCTCAGTCTGAGGGTCAAAATGCCCGTTTTGCCCAGGGCGGCCCTCAGGAGTGGGCGTGGTCTTATTGATCATACAGCAGGCTCCCACTCTGAGGGTTGGACACCCATTCCAACAGCCAGGTTTCCTGCCATGGGGAAGGAGGAGTTCTCTATTGTGCTTCAGTTTCCCCCATTGGCAGGGATTCCAGCAATGGTCTGCGAACAGATGCCTGAATACCAGTGATGTGTAGAGATGACGGACTTGGGCCATGGCCGGTCTCACATGCTGGATATGGGCCCTGCTCTTTAGAAGGCTGACATGAAGTCGGGCCTCAGGCTCTGTCAGACACAGCACTAGTGGCCAGGGCAGCCTATAAATTGGTGTTCCCTCGAGGGAGGAGCAGATTGATCCTCACGTTGCATTGCTAGGCAGACTAAACAGGCAATTCTTCTTTCTTTGGGGAATGCAGAATGCTGTGTTGTGGCTCCAGAATTCCCTGTCAAGATGTCTTGGGGAAAAGAAGGTGAGGATGCAATTGTAAACAGCAGCTACGGTTAAATTCAGTGCCAGGCAGAAGGCAGTTCCAATGTGCTCCTTCTTATTCGAGATATCCAGCACGTGAGTAGGAACGGATGTGAGATGTTTGCTCACAGTGGAATTTGTGTCTATGTTGACCGACAAATGGAGGGATTGAGTCCAGAGGCTATGGAGGATTTCCCATGCAGGGAATTGTGAGATGCTTCAAACAGCAAGGTTTCCTTCAACTGGACAGGTAGAGTCTGGTGTGTTTGCTCCAGGATCCCCCATGTGGAAAGTTTGGGTAGCAGAGCTCTTCAAAATGGATTCGAGGAAAATACATCTCTATTGACCACTGCTGCAGAGTAACATAGCAGGTTTATTCTGGTGGCTCTGGGGCGAAGTACCAAGGTCTTGAGTTGACATGCAATGTCTTGCACATGGGTCACAGTGCTCGTTTGTTAACAGGGAGATCTTAGATTGTGCTAGTGGCAAAGAGTCTTGCAGGATTCTCCTTCCCTGAGCATTTGACACAGGTCCAAGAGGACGGTTTTCTTCGGGGGACAGGAATTGTTCTGTTGTGTGGCTCAGGGACCACATGTTGTATCATAGGTTGGTATTCCAGAACAGGTCTCTGAGGACAAATGCCAGAAAACCTAATCTAGGTTTTGAATAAGGTCCTATAAACATGTCAGTTTCAATCTTCTGACTCAGGACCATTGACATGGGTGTCTGCCTGGATGTAGGGGATCAGGGTGTTTCAGACTGCATATTAGTGTCCAATTGGCCCCCAATTTGGGGGTAGTCTCAGTGGCCTTGCAGATTTATCCTTATCGGGAGGCTTTGGGCAACTGTCATGGGCAAAGTTTCCTTGGGGATGGCAGGCACAGTCCCATGGGGTGGCTCCAAAGACCAGATGCTGTGAGCATTTGAGCGATGGTTTAGGAGAGAAGTCTGCAAAGACAAACTTGGGTTAGGGTTTGTGGCGATTCGATCACAGGCACGGTGCATAGACCTGGAGGGCAGCTCGTCAGAAACTGTAAATACGGTGACTCTAAGGTATTAGCACAAGCTTTTATATCTGGATTGTGTGTCCCGGATGGCCTCAGAATGCAGATGTTGTCTCATGGTTACTTGGGAGATTTTTCCTCTGTGAGGATCCTAGCAGCCCCCAATAGGTTGGTGGCATTTTCAGGGAAGGGAAGAGTGCTGTTTTCCATCTTAGGGTTACCCCAACACAGGGATTACATAGATGGGCTCTGGGTCAGGTCGCCTGGAATATTCCACCAAAGGTTAGGATTTGGGACAAGGGGAGTTCCAGGCCTGCAGTGCGTGATCCAGGAGGTGCAAGTGAACGGGTTTTCTTGAAAACATGCTCAGGCTTAGGTCACAATGCCTGTTTGTGACCAGGGTGGCTCCCATGAGTGAGCGTGGTCTCATGGGCCATGCAGTTTGTTCCCACTGTGATGGTTTGACACCCATCCTAACATCCAGGTTTCCTGCCATCAGGAAGGAGGAGTACTCCTGTGCTTCAGGTTCCCCCATAGGGAGGGAGTTGAGCTACGGTCTGGGGAGAGATGCCTAAATATCCAGGTTGAGTAGATTTGATGGCTTTGGGCCAAAACAGGTCCCACCTGCAGGATATGGGGCCCACTGTCTGCATGGCTGACTGGAAGTCATGGCGCAGTCTGTGTCAGACAGAGCCTGAGTGCCCATGGTGGCCTATGATATTAGGGTGCTGTCGAGGGCCATGCAGGTGGATGCTCATGTGGGTATTCTGGGCAGATTCAACAGGCACTTCTTCCTTCTGTGGGGCAGGCAGAATGCTGCGTTGTGGCTCCAGAATTCCCTATCAAGAGGGTTTAGGGACCAGGAGGGTGAGGATGGAATGGTAAACACAAACTACGGCTAAATTCAGTGCCAAGCAGAAGGCAGTTCCAGTGTGCAGCGGCTGATTCTAGCTATTCAGCACTGAAGTAAGGGTGGATGTCAGATGTTTGCTCACACTGTAGTTTGTGTCTATGATGACCTAAAAATGGAGAGGTGTTGCAAGAGGCCATGGAGGATTTTCCACGGTGTGACTTGTGAGATGCTCTAAACAGAAAGGTTTCCTTCTACTATACAGGGCCAGTCTGTTTTTTTTGATCCACCGTACCCCATATGGAAAGTTTGGGTAGCAGAGCTCTCCCGAATGGATACCTGGAAAGCACACCACCAAGATCCATTTCAGCTGAGTAACATGGCAGGTTTGATCTGGTGGCTCTGAGGATCAGTTCCAAGCAGTCTGAGTTGACATGGAGTTTCACGCTGTTGGATCACAATACTGGTTGGTATCCATGGATAAATTAGAATGTTGATTGGTCAGAGGGCCATGCAGGATTCTCCTACACTGTATCTGGAGCACAGCTACCAAGAGCAAGGTATCCTACTGGGGACAGGAGGGGCTCTTTAGTGTGGCTCAGGGACCACATGTTGGAATATAAGTTGGTATTGTGGAACAGGCCCCTGTGGACAGGCACCTGAAAACCTAAGCTAGGGTATCAATGAAGTCCTAGAGGAATGTCAGGTTCAATCTTCTGACTCAGGGCCTTTGACTTTAATATCTGCTTGGAGGCAGGTGCTCATTGTGTGTCACAATGCACATTTGGGTCCAGAATGTACTTCAAAATGGAGGTGGGCTCAGGGCCTTTGTACTTTGCTCCTAATCTTTAGGGTTTGGGAAACAGAAAAGGGCATAGTTTCCTTCGGGAGGATAAGCACAGTCGTCCAGTGGGGCTCCAGAGGCCCCTTCCTGAGGGCATGTTGGTTAGGGCTTTGGGGACAGAAATCTGCAAACGTGAACTAGGGTTAGGGTGAGGGCCGAGGTAATCACTGGCCCGATCTGAAGTCCCTGAGTGCAGCTTATATTGTACTGAAATTAAGGTGTCATGGAGGCAGTAGCACATTCTTTTCTGTCTGGATTGTGTGTCCAGAACGGTCGCAAAATGTAGGGGTGGATCATATGGCCATGGGAGATTCTTCGTCTCAGGCGATTCTGCTCAGATCCCAAGAGTTTGGTTTCTCTGGGGGAAGGGATGACTGCTGTTTTCGGTCTCAGGGGACCCCCAAAAGAGGGATACCAGAGACAGGTTCTGGGTTGATGCCTGGAAATGACAAAAGACTGTGACTATTTGGCCCTAGGAACCTGGGAGGCCCACTCTGTGGGCTCCTGGCCCAGCTACTGAGTGGGTTTGTTTGAAAGCAGGCTCATGCTGAAGGTCACAATGCTTGTTTGTGCCCAGGGTGGCTCCCATGAGTGACTGTGGTCTTATGGCCCATGCAGTTGTTTCGAATCTGAAGGTTGGACACCCATCTCATCAGCCAGGTTTCCTGCCATTGAGATGGAGGAGTACACCTGGGCTTCAGGTTTCCACATAGGCAGGGATTTGAGCTATGGTCTGGGGAGAGATGTCTGAATATCCAAGTTGAGTAGATGAGATGACTTCATTCCATGGCACGTTCCTCCTGCAGGATATGGGGTCCACTGTCTAAGTGGCTGTCTGGAGGTTGTGGCCCATGCTGTGTCAGACAGTGCCTCAGTGCCCATGGCAGCCTACAGTGCTTTTTAAAAAAAATAATTCTCAGGATTCTTGTTTTTTAAAGAAATTCGAACATAGTTACCATTAAAATTAGAGGTTTAATACAACATAATTCATGACAACCTTTTAACTTGAACTTTTTAATATATATATACATGTGTTTTTCTTTTTCTTTTCTTTTTTTTCCTCTCTTTTAAAATATACAAATAGATACAAGCGTCAAGGTATTCATTTTTCCCTATTCAACCCTATACCTATATATAAATCAGTTTTAATCTCCCTTTATCTCTGGAAAGTTGAGTCCTTTAACAAACATATCAAGATACTCCCAGGAAGAACCAAAATAGCATTCCTTACCCACACTGAGGATTTATAGCCACATTCCAAGTTTTTCCTTTTCTTCTGTCAGTGTTTCTGCATCTCTCTCTCTCTCTCTCTCTCTCTCTTTCTGGTATTATATAAATCTTATTCTTGGAGTTTATTTTGCTGGGTTCTTTTTCTTTTCAATTTAATTTTGTCAGCCTATTTGTTTCTTCATTTCTGTTCATATACATTATAAATCTTACTTTGGGGGTTCATTTTGATTGGGCCTTCTTTTTCTCTCTCTCTCTCTCTTCTTCATCTTTTTTTTTTTTTTTTTTTGGTGGTGACTTCCAATACTCTGCAATGTTAAAGATTGCGCTTTTCCTGGATCATGGTTGATATATTCAGCTGTATACGCCCTCACCCACCTCTCAGCAAAATTACTAGGAGGGGGAACACCTAACAGAGAAGAAATTCAGAGACTGTGACCTCTGGTACAGAACTATTGGATATCAACATAAACAAGGTTTTGGAAATGGAAATCAGGGTAACAATTATCCAAGCACTACATAGGTTTTTGAAGACCATTAGTGACAACATAGAATCTATAAGGGCTGCAGAGAGAGCAAATCTGGCAGAAGTTAAAATTTCCATCAATGAGATCCAATCTAATCTAAGTACTCTAACAGCTAGGGTAAAAAAAAGGCAGAAGATCAACTTTCTGATCTAGAAAGTAATGGATAGGAAAAGAAGAATAAGGAAGAGGCTTGGAACAAATAGCTTAGAAGCCATGACAACGGACTTAGGCTAATAAATGACGCTATGAAATGTTCCAGTGTCAAAAATATTGGGAATGGTGGGGGTGTAGAAAGAGAGAACAGTAGAAGATATAGTTGAATAAATCCTGGATGAGAAATTTCCTAATCTGGAGAATGGAGCGAGTGTTTATGTCCTAGAGGCAAAAAGGACACCACCCAAGACCATTGAGACTAGGAAGATGTCTAGACTCATAAATGTGAAATTCCTGATTTATAAAATCAGAATATGTCTTGAGGGTATCTAAAGGGAAGAGACCCCTTCATACAGAGGGAGGACCATTAGAATAACGTCACACCTTTCCCCAGGAACATGGCAAGCCAGAAAGGCTGTCAAGACATATTCAGGGCAATAAATGAGAACAACATTCAGCCAAGAATATTTTATCCAACCAAGCTGATATTCAAAATGGATGGAGCGATAAAGAGCTTCCAAGACTGGCAAGGTTTAAAAGTACATGACTACCAAGCTGGCACAACAAGAAATGTTAAGGGGGGAGGTTCTATAAAAGAACAAGAAACCACAGAGTGACAAAGAACAGAAATTTACAGTGACAATCTATGGAAACAAGAACTTCATAGGCAACATGACGTCAATAAAAATATATATTTCAATAATAGCTCTGAGTGTGAATGGCCTAAATGCCCCCATAAAATGGCACAGGGTTGCAGATTGGATAAATTGACAGTACCTGTACATATACTGTCTAAGGAGACCCTTCTGGAACCTAAAGATAGATCCAGACTGAAAGTGAAGAGATGGAGAACCATATTTTATGGCAACGGACCTCAAAAGAAAGCTGGTGTAGCAATTCTCATATCAGATAAGTTAGATTTTAAGCTAAAGTCATTATTCAGAAATAAAGAAGGAAACTACATCATTCTTCATGGGTCTACCCACCAAGATGATCTAACAATTGTAAATATTTATGCCCCCAGTATGGGAGCAGCTCACTATATCCGCCAACTGCTAATCAAAATAATCAGTTTGATATGAATAGTTAGTAGTATGGGATATTAACATGCCATGCCACATGTAATAGATGGATCAACCAAGCAGATACTCAATAAAGTAATAAGACCTTTGAAAGACACATTGGACCAGATGGACCTCATAGATATATACAGAACATTCCACTCAAGTGCACATGGAACTTTCTTCAGAATAGACCACATACTGAGTCACAAATCAGGGCTCAACCACTACCAAAGATTGATATTATTGCCTACCCATTTGCACACCACAATGCTTTAAAAATGGTGCTCAACCACAGGAAAAACTTTGGAAGGAATTCAAACACTTGGAAGCTAAAGATAACACTGCTTAAGAATGTTTAGATCAACTAGGAAGTCAAATAAGAACTTAAACAATTCAGGGAAACTATGAGAATGAAGACTTACAGGTTGAAAACCTATGGGATATGGCAAAGGTGGTCCAAAGGGGGAAATACATAGCCATCCAAGCCTCACTCAAAAAAAAAATGATAAATCCCAAATATACTAGCTCTTTTTTCACCTTAAAGAACTGGAAAATCAAAAACAAAAAGCCAACCCCATGCATAAGAAGGGAAATCATCAAGATTAGAGAAGTGGTCAATGAGATAGAATCTAGAGATACAGTGGAACACATCAAAAAATCAAGAAGACGGTTTTTTGAACGAATCAGTAAGATCAATAAAGCAAAGGCCAAACTAATCCAAAAGAAAAGAGAGAGGACACAAATTAATAAAATTAATTTGGGGAGATACCATGACTAAAACAAAGGAAATAGAAACAATCATTAGAAATTAGCAACAGTTTTACGCCAATAAGTTAAGCAATCTAGAAGTACTGGATACTTTTCTGGAAACAAATAAACTTCCAAGACTGAAATAGGAAGAAACTGACAACCTGAATAGAGTAATATCTAGTAACGAGACTGAAGCAGCAATCAAAAACCTCCCAAAAAAACAAGAGCACAGGACCTAACAGATTCCCTGGGGATTCTACCAAACATTCCCAGAAGAAGTAATACCTGTTTTCTTGAATATTCTTTCTTCAGATTCTCTTGAAAATTCATTAAAGAAACAGAAGGAAAACTTCCAGACTCATTCTATGAAGCCAGCATTACCCTTTTCCCTCAAACCAGACAAAGACCCCATCAAAAAGGAGAACTTTAGACCAATATCCCTGATGAATATGGATGCCAAGGTTCTCAACAAGATCCTAGCTATTAGGATCAAACAGTACATTAAAAAGATTATCCGCCATGACCATGTGTGGTTTATCCTTGCGATGCAGGGTTGGTTCAGCAATTGCAAATGACTGTGATACAACGAATCAATAAGAGAAGAGAGAAAAAGCACATGGTCCTCTCAATTGATGCAGAAATAGCATTTGACAAAGTACAACATCTGTTTATGATTAAAAGCATTCAGAGTATAGGGATAGAGGGAACATTCCTAAACTTCATCAAATCTATTTATGAAAAACCCACAGCAAATGTCATTGTCAATGGGGAAAGCTGGCAGCCTTCCTTGTGAGATCAGGAACACGAAAATGATGCTCACTCTCACCACTATTGTTCAACATAGTGTTAAAAGTACTAGAAACAGCAATCGGACAACAAAGAGAAATAAAAAAAATATATTCAAATTGGCAATGAAGTAGTCAAACTCTTTCTTCACAGATGACCTAATACTTTAATATGGAAAACCCAAAAGACTCCACCTGCAAACTACTAGAATTTATACAGCAATTCAGCAATATGCAGGATACAAAACCAATATAAAGACATTGGTTGGTTTCCTATACATTAACAATGAAAATATAGAAAGGGAAATTGGAGAATTGATTACATTTACTATGGCACCAAAAACCATAAGATACCTGGGAAAAAACCTAACCAATGGGGTAAAGGATGTACACTGGAGGATCTCCCTGATGAAATCTTCCTGATGGCTAATAAAAATGAGCAGGTTTTTTTTTCTTTTTCTCGTGTATGTTATCATTTGTATGTCTGCTTTGGAGAAAGGTCTATTAATGTCTTCTGCCCTTATTATTTTTTTTTAATGTGATAATCTGTTTTTTGAGTTTGAGGTTGAGGTGTTCTTTATAAATCTTTGATACCAGCCTCTTGTCTGTCGTGTCATTTGCAAATGTGTTTTCCAATTCTGTAGGTTGTCTCTTTGTTTTGTTGACTCTTCCCTTTGCTGTGCAGAATCTTTTGATCTCAATGAAGTCCCAAAATTTCATTTTTGCTTTTTATTTCCTTTGCCTTTGGAGACATGTCTTGAGAGAAGTTGCTGTGGCCCATGTCAAAGTGGTTACTATCAATGTTATCCTCTAGGATTCTGATGAATTCCTGCCACACGTTGAGTTCTTTTAACCATTTTCAGTTTATCTTTGTGTATGGTGTGATAGAATGGTCGAGTGCCTTCTTCTATACATAGCTCTCCAATTTTCTCAGCAGCATTTATTGAAGAGGCTGTCTTTTTTCCACTGGATATTTTTTCCTGTTTTGTCAAAGATTATATGACCATAGAGCTGTGGGTCCATCTTTGGACTCTCTACTCTGTTCCACTGGTTGATATGTCTGTTTTTGTGTCAGTACCATGCTGTCTTGATGACCACAGTTTTGTAGTAAAGCTTGAAATCAGGTAGCGTGATACCCCCAGGTTGGGTTGGGTTTTTTTCAACATTTCCTTAGCAGTATAGTGTCTCTTCTGGATCCCTACAAATTTTAGGGTTGCTTATTCCAGCACTTTGAAAAATGCTGGTGGAGTTTTGATCGGGATGGTATTGGAAATATAGACTCCTCTAGGTATTATAGGCATTTTAACAATGTTTATTCTTCTGATCTGAGAGCATAGAATGCTTTTCCATCTTTTTGTGTCTTCTTCAGTTTCTTTCATGAGTGTTCTGTAGTTCCTTGAGTACAGATCCTTTACCTTTTTGGCTAGGTTTATTCCAAAGTATCTTACGGTTTTTGGTGCTATAGTAAATGGAATCAATTCTCTAATTTCCCCCTTTATATTTTCATTGTTAGTGTATTAGAAACCAGATGATTTATGTACATTGATTTTTTAAAAGATTTTATTCATTGATTTCACAGACGGAGATCACAAGTAGGCAGAGAAGCAGGCAGAGAGAGAGGAGGAAGCAGGCTCCATGCTGAGCAGAAAGCACATTGTGGGACTCAATCCCAGGACCCTGGGATGATGACCTAAGCTGAAGGCAGAAGCTTTAACCTACTGAGCCACCCAGGCACCCCTGTACATTGGTTTTGTATCCTGCACATTGTTCATTTGCTGTGTAAGTTCTAATAGTCTTGGTTTTCCATATAAAGTATCATGTCATCTGCCAAAAGAGAGAGTTTGACTTATTCTTTGCCAATTTGAGTATATTTTATTTCTCTTTGTTGTCTGATTGCTGTTGCTAGGACATTTAATACTATGTTGAACAGTAGTGGTGTGAGTGGGCACCCTTTCATGTTCCTGATCTCAAAGGGAAGGCTGTCAACTTTTCCCCATTTAGAATATTTGTTGTGCGTTTTTCATAGATAGATTTGATAAAGTTTAGGAATTTTCCCTCTATCCCTATACTCTGAATGGTTTTAATTAGAAATGGATGCTAGATTTTGTCAAATGCTATTTCTGCATCAATTGAGTGGACCAGGTTGTTTTCCTCTCTTCTCTTACTGATTTGTTCTATCACAATGTTTAATTTGCGAATGTCGAACCACGCTTGCATCCCAGGGATAAATCCAACCTGTTTGTGGTGCATACTACTCTCAATGTACTGTCGGATCCTATTAATTGTGATCTTGTTGAGAATCTTGACATCTATATTCATCAGGGATATTGTTCTGAAATTCACCTCTTTTTTGGGGTCTTTGCCTGGTTTGGGGATCAGGGTAATTCTGGAT
Source organism: Neogale vison (assembly GCF_020171115.1). Lineage (NCBI taxonomy): Eukaryota > Metazoa > Chordata > Mammalia > Carnivora > Mustelidae > Neogale > Neogale vison. The sequence goes on from NC_058095.1 coordinate 77,478,515, forward strand.
TAATTAAAAGCAGTTTCCCTGGACAAATTTTGCTTGCAGTTTTAGTAGCACTGTGGTGCAGAGACAAGCTGGAGCTCCTATGAGCCCTGGGACAGTGGCTGCAGCCGTGCTATGCTAGTGCAAGTTGGCAGAGGGGGAGTATATGTGTTCTGGGCCACCCAGAGGGGAATAGACTGAGGCCTTTCTCTGAGGTGGAAGTCTGGGTACAGTTTGCTTTTCTCCAAACTTTCAAAGAACTGTCTTTCCTCTTGATAGCCATTATATTTGGAGAAGCAATCCAGTTGTTCCCATATAGTTATCAAAAGACTAACTTTAATGCGTCTGGTTGGGGTCTCACCTCAGTCATAACCTCCAGGAAATAAACCTGAACAGAGCGAAGACCAGCTCAGGCAGCTCCTGGTTCTGATAAATGCTGCATGACTATCCCTTCTCATAGTATAAACATTTCATCTCTGTCTTCCAAAGAGGAGTGTTTCCTGCTCTCAAAAACACTCACTGAGATGTTAGAGGAAAGAACCATACATTCTGCAGGCCAATGCCAGCAAAGGAAAGTGGATACTTGAAATAATTAGCAACATAATTCAAGTCTCCCCAAAAGATATTCAAGGAACAGCATGGCAGGAACACTCTCTATCATGGTTGCTGTTCTTAGATTGCATTGCTTGGAGAATTCTTGACACAACAATGAGTGGGCAGGAAATAGACTACAATTTAATCTCTGAAGGACACCAGTTCAGGAAATTAATTAGCTTTGTGTATTTAGCATGCACTTAAAACTACAGAAGGATGTTTATTCTCCACAGTAAGATCAGACTGTATTCTATTTCTTCATATTCTATTTGGTCCATCAGAAGCACTACCACCATTCAAGGAGGGAAGTGGGATGGAGATCTAGGTTTCAGATGACTTTGAAGTTACAGTAAATCAATTATCACACATCGACCCAGACATTAAAGAATGGAGTTTTAAAATGAGCAGGAATTTAGGATATTTTCAGTATTTCTTGGTCATTTATTAAAAGCCAAGCATGGCACCAAATTTAACCCTAAACGTTAGACTGTAAATTTGCTTTGAACCAACAATGTAAATGCTTCCACTAGAGTACCACTCTGTTTCCACTGATGTGTTGTTTCTAAATCCCACTAGACTGGAGAAAATGTCTCATTCACATTTGTATTCTCAGAAATTGGCACAGCCATCCACCATAATGTAGGTTCTCTGGAACGTTTACAGGATGAATGCTGGCATAAAACTTTGCAGGCCTTCTGTGCAATGCCTTCTGTGATCTTTCCAAAGTCTCTTTTCTGTAGAAATCATTCTGCTTCTGAAACTTCTAAGAAAAATTTTGGATTAAGTTCTCCCCATTTTAATATTTGTGTTTTATATGCATGGTCAATGAGCTTCTTTTAAAACAAAATGGAAACTATTTTTTTAACTAAGCCTTGGTTATCCATAGATAATGTTGCTGAGGCTATGAAGGCCTCATTAATCAGTGTTTTGCAGATGTATGATTTAATTATTTTAATAGGCCCCACAGCTCAGATGTGTGAGCTGTGTGAAGCTCAGCCATTGCATAAATCTGGAAATTGACTGTTTGCTACCAACCAAGGTGTTGCATGATGGCATCAGTGTAGAGGTTAGTGTTCCCCCAAGCACGTCATCAGCAGACTGATAATGCACAAATAACCTCCATTACCAAGAGTCTCTCAGGCTTCAGGTGTTTTGTTTTGTTTTTGTATTTTTAATGTAAAATATGTAGCAAAGGGAAGGTTCACAGTTGGGAACCATTTTCTCAAGCCATGAAGCCACCATCATGAAGAACTAGATCATATCATTGCTACCACATCCTTCATTGATGCCAGGCTTTGCAAGCATGAGCTGCTTTTGTTTTGACCACTTGCTCTACCAAACAACACAAGCAAAATCACCCTGCATTAAAATAAACTCACATTATGGTGGCTTCAAACAACATAGCCGCTATGATTCCCTGCATTCTTCTCATTAAGGACCTGAGCCTGCGCAGTGGCCAGTCCTTGCAGAATTGCTGCTACCTCTGGCAGTGGGAGGAGAGGCTTCAAGTGCCCCTAGGAATCAACATGACACTGCCTTTCACATTTTATTGGCCAAAGTAAAGAACAAGGGGATTGCCATTTTCACTTGTTACTAGAATACAAAAATTTGGGAATGCTTTAATAAAGAGCCCTAAGGTATGTCACAATTGCAGCTGATAAATAAAAATTTATCTTAAAAAATACTTAATCCCAATATAGTCTACCTGTCTTAACCATCTCTTAAAACACATTTCTAAATAATATGCTGTACAAAATACAAGGAGAATATCTGTATTAGCATTTTGTTTCTATAATTTTTGCTTGTATTTGCCATAATTTGTCTTGTTCACTGTCTGACATTTAAACCACTTGCCATAGGAAGATTCACCAAAGATCCTGTATTAGGGTCCCCCATTATGGTAGGTGGTGTTTTTTTTTTTTTTTTTCACCTGAAATGTGTAAAATTTTTGATAGGCACTGCAAGTTCAATAAAAATTAATAGATAATTATTATTATAGGAAATATGATAAGATATTTCATTTTTTAAACATATGTGAAATCTGGAAGGATCCTGGCTGTTGGGAGAACATAAAACCTCCCAGCCATCCAAACTAGTTCTTATCCTGTAAACTAGTCATAACCCATATACAGGAATCCAGTCATTAAAAATAATTAATTAGGGGCGCCTGGGTGAATCAGTGGGTTAAAGCCACTGCCTTCAGCTCAGGTCATGATCCTAAGGTCCTGGGATTGAGCCCCACATCGGGCTCTCTGCTCAGCAGGGAGCCTGCTTCCTCCTCTCTCTGCCTGCCTCTCTGCCTACTTGTAATCTCTGTCAAATAAATAAATAAAATCTTTTTAAAAATAATTAATTAATTTAAAAAAGAGCTACTAATTCATAAATTGTATTGCAATGGTGGCTGGAAAACAGTTTGGAGTTCTTTTGCTTATCATCCTCATTCTAAATTAATCTCTTTTCATGTTTGCCTTGACCCTCACACACAAAGGCTATAGCCTTGTTCTGCATAACCAAGGCTATTATAATAGGTGTCCAGAGGTGAGCGTTAGCCCACCTGAACACTGGCAGAATATGACTAGCCTGAAGGAAGCTTCAGGATTTCTCCTTCTTACGCCGGGTTGTAGCTCTGGAGTGAGAGCAATTGCAATGTTCCTCCACACTGTAGAATTCGAAGGGGCACTGCTTCCTCTTCAGATGATCTCCTTGCTTTTTTGTCCCCAGGGCATGCAGTAGTTTCCAGCAGTAGCTCATCTCTGGGTTCTCAGACCCATGCTTGCTCCCCTTCAATAAATTCTACTCATTGGAATGATTCCAGGGAATCCAGTTCTTTACTTGACCCTGATGGATACCACTGTACAAATCGAGGGATCATCACTTTATCCATGTGTGTACTCATTTACTGAAAAATGGGTCAAATCAGAAATACAGTCACCAAAGGACCAAACTGCTTCTGCTTTAAACAGAAAATGTCTGAGCTCTGAAAATGTAAAATCAGTTTCTGAATTCAACTCTCATTCTCAATTTCTGGAAGCCAAGTCCCCAAACTTTATATCTCACAATAATTTCCCAATATTTCCTACACCTGTGAAGGTCTATTGAGTTGTTGTTGTTGTTGTTAATGTATAAATTTGTCATAGTGTGAGGAGATTTTATATCACATTTTGCTAGTTCCAATTAGCTTGTTAATGGCCAAGTAAGCCTGGACTTCCATCAATGATCTTCTACTGTGTATAGAATCCCATCTAGTAACTAAATGGTCTGTTGACTTTAATAAAAAATGGTGGGTGCCTTTTTTTTTTTACCATTGAATTGATATATTCTGTGCCAAGTATTATGTTATTCTCCTAAGCTTCAACCCATACTTCCCTTTTTGGAATTTGTGGGTCATTTCAGACAACAGACAAACACATTGCCCATGAGTTTCCAACTCCATCCTTGGGATAGCACAAAGTGAGCCCCAGAGGGATATGTCTTGGTGAAAGGAGTGTTACAGGATGGCTTCTGCCCATTTCTGCACTCCATGCAGTTACACCAGCAAAGACTACATGATCTGAGGTCAATATGGCAGCACTGTGATCCCTCTGAGCCACAGAAGGACTTACAGTATGTGCACAGCTCATTCTATGACAAGGTCAGCTCTAGCTACATAAGCCAGTCATCAGTCCATCTGCAAGCATCCATGGTTTAAAAATTATAAACTGTTTCTTTTGTTCCTTGATCTCTGAGGGTAACAACTGCTTTGTACCATTCCTATTCCATAATATCTTTGTGCTTTCTTCTTGCTACCCCAATTCTGAAATATGTGGTAAACAATTCCATACAGCAAATGCATCTGTTTAAATAATTGGTGTGTTCTTTTTCTCTGGACTGGTATCTAACTAATATGTATGCCAAATCCATAACATTTATGCGATTTATTTAAAAAAAAAAAAACTATAGTTCAGGGGCTCCTGGGTGGCTCAGTGTTTTAAAGCCTCTTCCTTCGGCTCAGGGCATGATCCCAGTGTCTTGGGATTGAGCCCCACATCAGGCGCTCTGCTCAGCAGGGAGCCTGCTTCCTCCTCTCTCTTTGCCTGCTTCTCTGCCTACTTGTGATCTCCGCTGTCAAGTAAATCAACAAAATCTTTAAAAGAATCAATTAAGAAAGCCACTGATTTCTGTACATTGACTTTGTATCCTGCCACGTTGCTGAATTGTTGTATGAGTTCTAGTAGTTTGAGGGTAGAGTCTTTTGGGTTTTCCATATAAAGAATCATGTCATCTGCGAAGAGAGAGAGTTTGACTTCTTCATTACCAATATGGATACCTTTTATTTCTCTTTGTTGTCTGATTGCTGTCGCTAGGACTTCTAATACTATGTTGAACAAGAGTGGTGAGAGTGGGCATCCTTGTCTTGTTCCTGATCTCAATGGGAAGGCTGCAAGCTTTTTCCCATTGAGGATGATATTTGCTGTGGGTCTTCCATAGATAGATTTGATGAAGTTCAGGAATATTCCCTCTATCCCTCTACTTTGAAGCATTTTAAACAGGAATGGATGCTGGATTTTGTCAAATGCTTTTTCTGCATCAATTGAGAGAACCATGTGTTTCTTCTCTCTTCTCTTGTTAATTTGTTCTATCACATTGATTGATTTGCGAATGTTGAACCATCCTTGTAGCCCAGGAGTGAATCCCACCTGGTCGTGGTGGATAATCTTTTTAATGTGCTGTTGGATCTTGTTTGCTAGGATCTTGTTGAGAATATTAGCATCCATATTCATCAGTGATATTGGTCTGAAATTCTCCTTTTTTGTAGGGTCGTTGTCTGGTTTGGGGAACAAGGTAATGCTGGCTTCATAGAAAGAGTCTGGAAGTTTTCGTGCTGCTTCAAGTTTTTGAAACAGCTTCAGGATAATAGGTGTCATTTCTTCTTTGAAAGTTTGGTAGAATTCCCTAGGGAATCCATCAGGTCTTGGGCTCTTGTTTTTTGGGAGGTTTTGGATCACTGCTTCAATCTCATTACTAGATATTGGTCTCTTCAGGTTATCAATTTCTTCTTGGTTCAATTTTGGGATTTTATAATTTCCCAGGAATGCTTCCATTAGATCTAGGTTGCTAAGCTTATTGGCATATAACGGTTAATAATAACTTCTGATGATTGTTTCTCCATCCTTGGTGTTCATTGTGATCTCTCTCTTTTCATTCATAATTTTATGAATTTGGGCTTTCTCTCTTTTCTTTTGGATTAGTGTGGCCAATACCTTTGTTTATTGAAGGAAAATGAATCTCTTGATCAATCCTTACATTATTACACTCATGTTTGATGATACATAAAATATATATATAGAAGTCTATAAAATGTTTCAAAATTCCGAAGTTATTCAAACATTCATTGTAAAGGTTTAATGAAAAATTAAAGGTTAGAGAAGTACCTAAAACAGAAAAACCTATTGAAGACTGATATAACTCCTCATGCTCCCATTTTTGCTCCTTTAAGCACTCATTCTAGTCCGAATTATTTTTCCACTTTGCAGATTACACAGCCATAAACTGATGTCTGCCACAGTCATGGCCTTCGACACACCCCAGTATCTACCTTCATGAGAGGGTCCCCAAGTGATCTCCTCCCAGAGATGATGAAACTGGATGATTTCTGGAAAGCTACTATATACGTATAATACTATACCCTCAAACAGCCAAGTGGAAATTCTAGTAAAGTCCAGGGCCTGCAGAAGGGGTCCTGCAAAAACTGGCACTGTAAAGGGATGGTTACAAACCCTTAGCAGAATTATCTCCTTCCAAATCTCTCTGTCTGCAGTGCTTGATCCAGAGTGGATAATAAAATTTCACATTGTCTCATCCTTTTAAGTCCAGACCCATCCTTATGGATCCCTTCTCTCACAGAGATAGGCTATTGCCTTCTTGCTGGTGGCATCATGCATAATTGTTCTTAGCTTTCTGCCTGCTGGGGACCTGCGCTGGTTGGTTCCTTCCTTTGGCTCTCACTGTGAGTGACTCTGGATCTTTGGAGAGACTATCTTTGCACCCCCTTAGGGAACCCATCTTATACCGAAGTGCAGTCATTCCATACTGCCAAAAATCCTTAAAATTCAAATTTTGCACGCAGAGGGAAGGAAGCAAATTGAAACTCTTATGCTGGATAGGTTGGATCAACATAGGATGTCATTTCATGTAAACACAAGTCTGTGAGTCATTGAGAGCAACTTTCCTCACAAATGTGAGCAGAACTGTAAATGAAGCTCTTTCAGCAATTCAAAGTTCCCCTATTCCTTTTCCCAATCTCACAACTTCTCCTGCTTATCAAAAGGGGCTTATAAAAGATTGACTTTTTTCTCATTAAAGTTATGCATTTTATTGTGTCTTTGAAATATAAAACCAACCTACAGATGCCCAAGCCTGATAAAAAAAAAAAAAAAAGGAAAGATGCGTTTTGAAAATAGAAACTGCTAATAATACATAAATATAAAATACAAACTGCTAAAGGGCTCCTGTGTCTAAATTATAGCATATTCTCCTTAATATTCCAGGGACACATACAGATCTTAACGTTTTCTCCATACATGTCAGAAAGATAAAAACTAGCCTAAATGTGTTTCAAATTCATGTGATCTGGGCAAATAGACTTGGCTTTAGATATCAGCACTAAAAATAAACTGTCATATGACTTGGTTTAATAAAGTAAGTAGATGTGATTTCTAAAATGGGGGGGGGACAAGATGGCAGGGGAGTAGGAGGAGGTGCCTTTTCAGCCGGTACCCAAAAGTGAGTTGAATACCTACCAAAGAACTCCGATCACCCATGAAATCAGCCTGAGATCAGAATTATACACGTCTGGATCTCTACAGGGCAGAAGACGCCAGTGGGCAGGTAAAGCAGAGTGGGAATGGTGGACTGATATCGGAAGATAAACAAAAGGGGGAGGGAGCCACCAGAGGTGACTTGTTGGAAAGTAATACCCCAATATGAGAAAGAGTGCCCTGTGTATGGGGACCAGCAATAACTTGGAGACTGGGTTGAAAGCATTCCAAAAGAGCAAAGGATCGTGGGGATAAATTGTGGGAATTGGGGTGGCTAGGGACAGGGGCTTAAGTCCCTGGTCCCAGGACAGCGTCTCTGGTGCTGAGGGAAAGAGAGTGCTGCGGAGAAACCAGGTCTTGATCCCTAAGTCGCCAGCGCGCCTGAGAATGCGTGGGTTCTAGCTCCTGTGAGGGCATGGGAGCCACACCAGTTGGCAGAAGGCGCAAGCCCTACCACAAAGCTTGAGATATGCAAACATGACCCTCATGCTCCCCTGAGTTAAAAAGTCCTGGCTGGCGCTTTTTGATCTGCGCCATTGTTTCAAAGCCTAAGCCTCGCGCCCCAAACTCTTACCTGACAGAGGTGCGCAAAAGCCCAGCCTGGTGCTTACGTACCTGCGCCCTGTTCTCAGTGCCTGAGACGTGCGCACGACCCATAGCCACCTCCAAAAGAGGTGCACGCAAGCTGGGCACTCCCAGTCCAGGCCAGAGGCAAAATCTCAGTATGCGGTTGCTGCTTGGAACTTCTCTGGCGGTCGGGAGCTCCCAGACCGCTGCCACTGCCTTGGCTTTGGGTACAAGCAAAAGATCCTGCGCCCCCAGGGTCTTCAACTTGGAACCTGCTCTGCAAGAGGCCAAAGGAGAACATATTTAAGCTCTGCACCCAGACTGAGGCTTCTCTCTGAGAGGGAGATCAGGGTGAGGTTTGTTTTCCTCTAAAACTACAAAAACCATCAAAGGCGGTCAAGGTGAGAGAGAAAAAAAGTGAACAAGCATAAAAACCTCCAGAGAACAAAAGCCTGAAAAAAACCAGTTTCCTCAGAGCCCACCCCTTGAGGGGGGCGGGAGGACTTAACTCAGGAAACATCATTGACTGACAAACCACGTGGCAGGCCCCTCCCCCAGGAAACAAACCAAGAAAGAAAAAAAAAGAGGAAAAAAAAGGACTACAAGAGAACAACCACTACTTCATAGGAAAACTTGTATTGTTCAACCGTTCCCACTATTCTGGTTTATTTTTTTTTTAACAAAGGTAATTTTTTTAACCTATTTACCATCACAGCGAGCTGTACAGTACATCAAATTCAATAATACCTTTCTAACCTGAACTTTTTGATACATACACCTATGTTTTACTTTCGCATTTTTATTTTTTGAATTCCTTTTTATAAATTTTAGTTTAGTTTAGTCTAGTGTATTCCTTTTATTTTTATCCTCTAATATTCATATAGAGTTAAACTTCAAAGTAATACCCTTTCCCCAATCAATACTACCCTATAGGTAAACTAATTTTTATTCCCCTTTATCTTAAGAAAGTTGAGTCCTTTAACAAAGATATCAAGATACATCCAGGAAGAAATAAAACAACCTTCCTCGCACACACTGAGAATTTATAAGAACTCTCCCATCTTCTTCCACCAGTGTTTTTTTTTTTCCACCAGTGTTTTTTGTGTTTGTCCTGAGAGCATATAAATTTTACATTGGGGGTTCTTTTTGACAAGGTTCGTTCTTTATTTGCATATATATATATATATATATGTATATATATATATATATATATATATATATATATCTCCTGTCATATACTTGTATCAGTCTTTTTATCACTTTTTGTTTGTCTACTTCATAAATCTTACTTTGGGGCCCATCTGGGCTGAACCTTTTTTTTCATCTTCCTTTCTTTCCTGTCTCTCTCTCTCTCTCTCTCTTTTTCTTCTTTTCTTTTTTTTTCTTTTTCTTTTCTTTTGTCTCTCGTTTGGGTGGGGAATCCTGATTGCTCTGAAGTGATCCAGGGTGCACCTTGACTGCACCACAGTTGATACATCCAGTTACATCTGTTCAGTCATCTCCCACCAAAATGACTAGGAGGAGGAATGCCCAACAGAAGAAAAATACAGAGGATGGACCTTCTGCAACAGAGCTAACAGCTAACAACATAGAAAATATGTCGGAAAGAGAATTCAGACTAACAATTATCCAGGAAATAGCAAGGTTGGAGAAAGCCATGGATGACCAAACAGAATTGATTAGGGCCGAACTGAAAGCGACCAGACAGGATGTTCACAATGTTAGGGCAGAGCTTAAAGCTACCAGGGAGGAGGTTCACAATGCTCTCAATGAGTTCCAATCTAATCTAAACTCTCTCAAAGCTAGGGTAACTGAGACAAAAGATAGAATTAGTGATCTGGAAGAGAAACATATAGAGAGAAAGGATCAGGAGGAAGCCTGGAACAAACAGCTTAGAAACAACGAAAACAGAATCAGGGAAATAAATGATACCATGAAGTGTTCCAACATCAGAATTATTGGAATCCCTGAAGGGGAGGAGAAAGAAAGAAATCTAGAAAATATAGTGGAACAAGTCCTTCATGAAAATTTTCCCAATCTCGCGAATGGAACCAGCGTTCATGTACTAGAGGCTGAATGGTCTCCACCCAAGATTATACATTCCAAAAACACATTACGACACCTGATAGTCAAATTGAAGAATTATAATTGTAGGTATAATCTCTTGAAAGCCGCCAGGGCAAAGAGGATCCTTACTTACAGTGGGAAACCCATCAGAATAACATCAGACCTGTCCACAGAGACCTGGCAAGCCAGAAGAGGCAGGCAAGATATATTCAGGGCACTAAATGAGAAGAACATGCAGCCAAGAATACTTTATCCAGCAAGACTGACATTCAAAATGGATGGAGAGATAGTTTCCAAGACCATCAAGGCTTAAAAGACTATGCAACCACCAAGCCGACACTGCAGGAAATATTAAGGGGGGTTCTATAAAAGAGGAAAAATCTTATGAATAGCATTGAACAGAAATATAGAGACAGTCTACAGAAAGAAAGACTTCAAAGGTAACTCGATGTCAATAAAAACTTATCTATCAATAATCATTCTCAATGTGAATGCCCTAAATGCGCCCATAAAATGGCACAGGGTTGCATATTGGATAAAATGACAGGACCCATCCATATGCTGTCTACAAGAGACCCATTTTGAACCTAAAGGTACACCCAGACTGAAAGTGAAGGGATGGAGAAGCATCTTTCATGCCAATGGGCCTCAAAAGAAGGCTGGGGTAGTGATTCTCATATCATATAAATTAGACTTTAAACTAAAGACTGTAGTCAGAGATACAGAAGGACACTACATAATCCTTAAAGGGACTATCCACCAAAATGATCTAACAATTGTAAATATCTATGCTCCCAATATGGGAGCAGCCAATTACTTAAGAAAACTGTTAATCAAATAAAGAGTCATATTGATATGAATACTCTAATCATAGGAGACCTTAACACGCCTCTCTCAGAAATAGACAGATCATCGAAACAGAAAATCAATAAAGAAACAAGAGCATTTAATGACACATTGGACCAGATGGACCTCATAGATATATATAGAACTTTCCACCCTAAAACAAGAGAATACTCATTCTTCTCAAGTGCACATGGAACCTTCTCCAGAATAGACCACATACTGGGTCACAAATAAGGACTCAACCAATACCAAAAGACAGAGATTATTCCCTACATATTCTCAGATCACAGTGCTTTGAAACTGGAACTCAATCAGAAGGAAAAGTTCCGAAGGAACTCAAGCACCTGGAAGCTAAAGACCACCTTGCTTAAGAATGCTTGGATCAACCAGGAGATCAAAGAACTGAAACAATTCATGGAAACCAATGAGAATGAAGACACATCTATCCAAAACCTATGGGATACAGCAAAGGCAGTCCTAAGGGGGAAAGACATAGCCACCCAAGCCTCCCTGAAAAAAAATAGAAACATCCAGAATACACCAGCAGTCTCTACACCATAAAGAACTAGAGAATCAACAACAAATCAAACCAACTCCACACATAAGAAGGGAAATCATCAAGATTAGAGCTGAGATCAATGAGGTAGAAACCAGAGATACAGTAGAACGTATTAATGAAGCTAGAAGCTGGTTCTTTAAAAGAATCAATAAGACTGATAAACCACTGGCCACACTAATCCAAAAGAAAAGAGAGAAAGCACAAATTCATAAAACTATGAATGAAAAGGGAGAGATCACAACTAACACCAAGGAAGTAGAACCAATTATCAGAAGTTATTATCAACAGCTATATGCCAATAAACTTAGCAAACTAGATGAAATGGATGCATTCCTGGAAAACTATATACTACCAAAATTGAACAGGGAAGAAATCAACAACCTGAATAGACCGATATCTAATAACGAGATTGAAGCAGTGATCATAAACCTCCCAACAAGAGCCCAGGACCTGACGGATTCCCTGGGGATTTCTACCAAACCTTCCAAGAAGAAATAACACCTATTCTCCTGAAGCTGTTTCAAAAAAATTGAAGCAGAAGGAAAACTTTCAGACTCTTTCTATGAAGCCAGCATTACCCTGATCCCCAAACCAGGCAAAGACCCTACCAAAAACGAGAATTTCAGACCAATATCACTGATGAATATGGACGCTAATATTCTCAACAAGATCCTAGCAAACAGGATCCAACAGCACATTAAAAAGATTATCTACCATGAACAGGTGGGATTCATCCCTGGACTACAAGGATGGTTCAACATTCGCAAATCAATCAATGTGATACAACAAATTAATATGAGAAGAGAGAAGAACCACATGGTGCTCTCAATAGATGCAGAAAAAGCATTTGACAAAATCCAATATCCGTTCCTGATTACAATGCTTCAAAGTATAGGGATGGAGGGAACATTCCTGAACCTCAACAAATCTATCTATGAAAGAACCACAGCAAATATGATCCTCAATGGGAAAAAGCTTGCAGCCTTCCCGTTGAGATCAGAAACAAGACAAGGATGCCCACTTTCTCCACTCTTGTTCAACATAGTATTAGAAGTCCTAGTGACAGCAATCAGACAACAAATAGAAATAAAATGTATCAAAATTGACAATGAAGAAGTCAAACTCTCTCTATTCACAGATGACATGATTCTTTATATGGAAAATCCAAAAGACTCCACCCCCAAACTACTAGAACTCATATAGCAATTCAGCAACGTGGCAGGATACAAAGTCAATGTGCAGAAATCAGTGGCTTTCTTATACACTAACAATGAAAATACAGAAAGGGAAATTAGAGAATTGATTCCATTTACTATAGCACCAAGAACCATAAGATACCTGGGAATAAACCTAACAAAAGAGGTAAAGGATCTGTACTTGAGGAACTGCAGAACACTCATGAATGAAATTGAAGAAGACACAAAAAGATGGAAGACCATTCCATGCTCTTGGATCGGAAGATTAAACATTGTTAAAATATCTATTTACATTTAAAATGTCTATATACTTTTAATTCCATTCCAATCAAAATTCCACCAGTATTCTTCAAAGAGCTGGAGCAAATAATCCAAAATTTTGTATGGAATCAGAAGAGACCCCGAATCACTAAGGAAATGTTGAAAAACAAAAATAAAGCTGGGGTCATCACATTACCTGATTTCAAGCTTTAATACAAAGCTGTGATCACCAATACAGCATAGTACTGGCATAAAAACAGATACATAGACCAGTGGAACACAGTAGAGAGCCCAGATATGGACCATCAACTCTATGGCCAATTAATCTTCGACAAAACAGGAAAAAATATACTGTAGAAAAAAGACAGTCTCTTCAATAAATGGTGCTGGGAAAACTGGACAGCTATATGTAGAAGAATGAAACTCGACCATTCTCTTACACCGTCCACAAAGATCAACTCAAAATGGATAAAGGACTTCAACGTGACACAGGAATCCATCAGAATCTTAGAGGAGAACATAGGCAGTAACCTCTTCGATATCAGCCACAGCAACTTCTTTCAAGTTATGTCTCCAAAGGCAAAGGAAACAAAAGTGAAAATAAACTTTTGGGATTTCATCAAAATCAAAAACTTCTGCACAGCAAAGGAAACAGTCAAAAAAACAAAGAGGCAACCCACGGAATTGGACAAGATATTTGCAAATGACAGTACAGACAAAAGGTTGATATCCAGGATCTATAATGAACTCCTCAAACTCAACACACACGAAACAGGCAAACATATCAAAAAATGGGCAGAAGATTTGAACAGACACTTCTCCAATGAAGATATACAAATGGCTATCAGACACATGAAAAAATTTTCATCATCACTAGCCCTCATGGAGATTCAAATTAAAACCACATTAAGATATCACCTTACACCTTGCACCAGTTAGAATGGCCAAAATTAACAAAACAGGAAACAACATGTGTTGGAGAAGATGTGGAGAAAGGGGAACCCTCTTCCACTTTTGGTGGGAATGCAAGTTGGTGGAGCCTCTTTGGAGAGCAGGGTGGAGATTCCTCAAGAAATTAAAAATAGAACTTCCCTATGAACCTGCCATTGCACTCTTGGGTATTTACCCCAAAGACACAGATGTTGTGAAAAGAAGGGCCATCTGTACCCCAATGTTTATAGCAGCTATGGTCACAGTCGCCAAACTATGGAAAGAACCAAGATGCCCTTCAACGGATGAATGGATAAGGAAGATGTGGTCCATATATATTATGGAGTATTATCCCTCCATCAGAAAGGATGAATACCAAACTTTTAGAGCAACATGGACGGGACTGGAAGAGATTATGCTGAGTGAAATAAGTCAAGCAGAGAGAGTCAATTATCATATGGTTTCAGTTATTTGTGGAGCATAACAAATATCATGGAGGACAAGGGTTGTTAGAGAGGAGAAGGGAGTTGGGGTAAATTGGAAGGGGAGGTTAATTATGAGAGAATATGGACTCTGAAAAACAATCTGAGGGGTTTGAAGTGGCGGGGGGTGGGATTTTGGGGTACTAGGTGGTGGGTATTATAGAGGGAATGGATTGCATGGAGCACTGGGTGTGGTGAAAAAATAATGAATACTGTTTTTCTGAAAACAAATAAATTAATTCAATTTTAAAAAAGATATAAAAGCCTGTGCTACCACGTTCGTGTCATTTGATTTACAGTTCGTGATGAGCTGCCTTCCATGTCTATGCATTGGGCCTGTGATCACCTCACCACTAAACTTAAACCGAATTTTTGTTTACAGACTTCTCTCTCAAAACCATGGCTCACATGCCCTCCAGGATAGCGTCCCTGGAGCCAGACCATAGGACTATGCCTGCCATCCCCAAGGAATCTGTGCCCGTCACAGTTGCCCAAACATTCCAAATTAGGAGGAACCTGCAAGGCGCCTGAGCCCTCCCCAATACTGTCAGCTGCTCTAAATGCAAATGCGCAGTCTGAATCACACTGCTTACCTACATCCAGGCAGACAACCAAATCAATCGTCCTGAGTCAGTAGATTGAAACTGACATATCCCTAGGACCTTATTGGAACCCTAGATTATGTTTTCAGGCATCTGTCCTCAGAGGCCTGTTCTGGAATACCAACTAATGACACAACAGGTTTTCTCTGAGCCACTCCCCAGAATATCTTTTGTCCCCAGAAGGAAACCGTGACTTTTGACCTTTCCAAACCCTCAGGGTAGGAGAATCCTGCACAGCACCTTAGCCACCAGCACATTCTATCATCTCCCTGGTAACAATCCAGCATTGTGACCCATCTGCAAGAGATTCCATGTCAACTCAAGGCCTTGGAACTTCATCCCAGCGCCACCTGGCTGGTCACCATGGTTTTCAGCTTCAAAGGTCATTGGAGGTGTGCTTTCCAGGCATCCATGTGGGAGAGCTCGGCTCCCCATACTTTCCACATGGGGGACCCTGGAGCAAACAAACCAGATTCCACCTGTCAAGGAGAAGGACCTTGTGGTTTGGAGCATCTCACAGGCCTTGGGGTGGGAAATCCTCCATGGGATATTGACGCCACCCCTCCTTTTGACGGCCATCATAGACACAAACTCCAGTGTGAGCAAACATCTGGCATTTGCCCTTACTCAGCTGCTGGCTATCTCGAATACGCCGCTGCACATTGGAAGTGGATTCCGCATGTCACTGAATTGAACCATGGCTTGTGCTTACAAATCCATCCTCACCCTACTGGTCCCCTAGCACTCTTGATAGGAATTCTTGAGCCACAATGTAACATTCTGCCTGCCCTATAAAAAGAAGTGCCTGGTGAATCTACCCAGAAACCCCACATGAAAATCATCTGCTGGGCCCTCGAGGGAACCCCACTTTAAAGGGTGCCCTGGCCACTAGAGCTGTGTCTGACAGAGCATGAGCCCCGAAAGAGTGTCAGCCACACAGAGAGTGGGTCCCATTACCAGCATGTGAGAAAGGCTGTGGCCCAAGTCCATCATCTCTACGCATCCTTGGTATTCAGGCACCTGTCCCCAGACCTTTGCTGGAAACACTGCCAATGAGGGTACCTGAGGAACAATAGAGAACTCTTCTTTCCCATGGCAGAAAAACTGGCTGTTGGGATGGGTGTCCAACCCTCAAAGTAGGAGAAAGCTGCATGGACAATAAGATCATGCATACTCCTGGGGGCTGGCCTGGGCACAAACAGGCATTGTGACCCTAAGCCTGAACATGCTTTCAAACAAGCCCTCTCAGTTGCACTAGCAGGATCCTGCATTGCTTGCCTGGTACTCCCTAGGCCCAAATCCTAACATATGGTGGCATTTTGCAGGGGCCCAGACCCGGAGCCGGTTTCAGGAATCCCTGTTTTGCGGCACCCTTAAGATGGAAAAGAGCACTCTTCTCTTCTCCGACAAAGACACCAATCTATGGAGAACCACCAGGATCCTTAGAGAGGAAAAGTCTCCCATGGACCAATGAGACCACACCTGCATTCCCAACCCATAATGGACACACAATCCAGATAGAAAACCTTGTGCTACTGCCTTTCAATAACCCTATTTACTTTTCCTGACGTGTTTCATTCTAGGTCTATGCATTGGGCCTACGACCATAATTCCACTAACCCTAACCCGAATTTGTGTATGCAGACTTCAGTCCCAAAACCATGGTTCTCATGCCCTCCAGGATGGGGTTTCTGGAGCCACACCACAGGACTGTGTCTGCCATCCGCAAAGAAATTGTGCCCGTCACATTTGCCCAAACCTTCCAGATTAGGAGAAAGCAGCAAGGCCCTCATCTCACCCCTATATCAGCAGTCATTCTGGATGGAAATGCACAGCCTAAAACAACCTGATCAGCTACATCCAGGCAGACAGCCAAGTCAATGTTCCTGAGTCAGAAGATTAAACCTGACATGGCCCTAGGACCACATTGGAACCCTCGATTAGGTTTTCAGGAATCTGTCCTCAGGGGCCTGTTCTGGAATACCAAACTATGATACAACATTAGGGCCCTGGGCCACACAAGAGAACATCTCCTGTCCCCAGAAGGAAACCATGCTCTTCGAACTGTGCCAAATCCGTCAGTTAGGATAATCCTGTATGGCACCTTACCCTCCAGCACTTTTGAATATCTCCCTGGTAACAAACCATCATTGTGACATTTCTGCAAGACATTCAGTGTCAACTCAAGGCCTTGGTACTTTGTCCCAGAGCCACGAGAACAAACCTGTCAGGTTCCTCAGCTGCAATGCTCAATGGAGGTGAGCGTTGCAGGCATCCATGTGGGAGAGATCTGCTACCCAGACTTTCCACATGGGTAACCCTGGAGCAAACAAAGCAGACTCTGTCTGTCTAGTAGAAGGAAAACTTTCTGTTTGGAGAATCTCACAAGCCTCAGCGTGGGAAATCCTACAGGGCCTCTTGACTCCACCCCTCCATTTGTTGGTCATCATAGACACAAACTTCAGTGTGTGCAAACATCTGTCATCCGCCCTTACTCACGCCCTGGATATCTCGAATAAGACTCTACACATTGGAACTGTCTTCCACCTGGCACTGAATAAAACCATGGCTTGGGTTTACAATTCCACCCTCTCCATATTCATCCTTATGCCCTCTTGATGAGGAATTCTGGAGCCACAATGCAGCATTCTGTCTTCCCCATAGAAAGAATATGTGCCTGGTGAGACTGCCAGAAAATCCCACATGAGGATCTGTCTGCTCGGCCCTCAAGGGAACCCCAATTTATAGGTACACTGGTCACTACTTCTGTGTCTGACAGAGCCTGAGCCCCGACCTCTTGTCAGCCACCCAGAGAGCCCGGCCCATATCCAGCATATGAGACCAGAGAGGGCCCATGTCCGTCATCTCTACCCATCCTTAGTATTCAGTCATCTATCCCCAGACCTTTGCTAGAATCCCTGCCAATGGGGGAACCTGAAGCACAATAGAAAACTCCTATTTCTCCAAGGCAGGTAACGAGGCTTTTGGGATGGGTTTCCAACCCTCAGAGTTGGAATCAGGTGCATGGCCAAAGAGATCACACCCACTCCTGAGGGCCGCCCTGGGGACAAACAGGCATTGTGACCCTCAGCTTGAGCATGCTTTCAAGCGAGCCCTCTCAGTTGCTCCACCAGGATCAGGCTTTGAAGGCCTGGTACGGCACTAGACCCAAATCCTAACACTTGGTGGGATTTTTCAGGCGCCCAGACCCAGAACCCATGTCTGGAATCCCTATTTGGGGACACACAGAAGTTGGAAACTATCACTCTTCCCTTCCATGAAAAAGTCACCAAATTACAAGGAGCCAGCACATTCCAAAGAGAGGAAAAGGCTCCCATGGACCCATGAAACCACACCTGCATTCTGAGGCCATCCTGGACACACAATCCAGATAGAAAAGCCTGTGCTACCGCTTATGAGGCACCCTAATTACAGTTCCTGATGAGCTGCTCTCCAGGTCTATGCATTGGGGCTGTGATCACCTCTCCACTAACCCTAACCCAAGTTTGTTTATGCAGACTTCTTGCCCAAAACCATGGCTCACATGGCCTCCAGAATGCGGTCTGTGTAACCACACCAGAAGACTGTGCCTGCAATCCCCAAAGAAACTATGGCCATCATATTTGCCCAAATGCTCTGTTTAGGAGAAACCTACAAGGCCCCTGAGCCCATCCCAGTATTGGAGGCCGATCTATTTGCAAATGCACAGTCTGAAACACCCTGATCACCTCCATTGATGCAGACACCCAAGTCAATGGGCCTGAGTCAGAAGATTGAACCTGACATGCCCCTAGGGTTTCATTGGAACCCTACATTAGGTTGTCAGGCATTTGTCTTCTGTTCTGGAATACCAATTTAGGGTACAACATGTGTTCTCTGAGCCACAAAACAGAACATCTCCTGTCCCTACAAGCAAACCGTGCCCTTGGACCTGTATAAAACCCTCAAGGTGGGAGAATCCTGCATGGCCCCTTAGCCACCAGCACATTCTAAGATCTCCATGGAAACAAACCAGCATAGTGAAACATCTGCAAGAGATTCCCTGTCAACTCCAGGACTTGGTACTTCGCCCCAGAGGCAACAGAAGGAACATGCCATCATCCTCAAGTGCAATGATTAATGGACGTGTGCTTTCCAGTTATCCATGCGGGAGAGCTCTGCTAAGCAAACTTTCTACATGGAGACTGTGGAGCAACCAAAACAGACTCCACCTTTCCAGTAGAAGGAAACCATGCTGTTTGGAGCATCTCACAAGCCTTAGCATGGGGAATTCTCTGTAGCCTCTTGACACCACCCCTCCATTTGTCAGACATCATAGACACAAACTCCAGTGTGAGCAAATATCTGACATCTACCCTTACTCAGGTGCTTGCTATCTCGAATAATCTGCTGTCCTTTGGACTGCCTACCACTTGGCACTGAATTTAACCGTAGCTTGGTTTTACAATTCCATCCTCACCCGACTGGTCCCCAAGGCCACTTGATAGGGAATTCTGGAGCCACAAACAGCATTCCGCCTTCCCTATAGAAAGAAGAACTGCCTGGTGAGACTGTCCAGAAACACCACATGAGGATCATCTGCTCAGCCATAAAAGATCCCCGATTTATCAGTTTCCCTGGCCAGCAGTGCTGTGTCTGACAGAGCCTGAGCCATGACTTTGTGTCAGCCACCCAGAGAGTGGTTCCCGTATCCAGCATATGAGACCGGCCATGGCTCAATCCGTCCTCTTTACCAATCCTTGGTATTTGGGCATCTGTCCCCAACCCTTTGCTGGAATCCCTGCAAATGGGGGAACCTGATGCCCAATGGTGAACTGCTCCTTCCCCATGGCGATAGCAGTTGGGATGGGTGTCCAACCCTCTGAGAGGGAGCCAGCTGTATGGGCAATGAGACCATGCCCACTCCTATTGGTCGCCCTGGGGAAAAAAAAAAAAAAACAGGCATTGTGTCCCTAAGCCTGAGCATGATTTCAAATAAGCCCTCTTTATTGCACTACCAGGATCCTGCATTGCAGGGCTGGTATGACCCTAGGCCCAAATCCTAACCCTTGGTGGGAATCTCCTGGCCCCCAGACCCAGAGCCCGTCTCCAGAATCCCTCTTTGGGGGCACCCCTAAGATGGAAAACAGCGCTCTCCTCTTCCCCTAGAAAGCCACCCAACTGTTGGGAGCCACCAGGATCCTTAAGGAAGAAAAATATCCCATGGACCCATGAGACCACACCTGCATTCTGAGGCCATCCAAACACACAATCCAGATAGGAAAACCTGTGATACTGTCTTCCAGTTACCCTAATTACAGTTCCTCATGAGCTCTCATCCAGGTCTATGCATTGGGCCTTTGATCACCTCACCACTAAGCCTATCCCGAATTTGAGTTTGCAGTCTAGTCTCCCAAATCCATGGCTCATATGTCCTCCAGGATGGGGTTTTTGGAGCCACACCAAAGGAATGTGCCTGCCATCCCCAAGGAAAATTTGCCTGTCCCAATTTCCCAAACCATCTAGACTAGGGGAAAACTCAAGGGCGCTTGGGCCGACCACCATATTGGAGGCTGCTCTGTACGCAAATGCTAAGTCTGAAACACTCTGATCACCTACTTCCAGCAGACGCCAAAGTCAATGGTCCTGAGTCAGAAGATTGAACCTGACATGCCCCTAGGACCTCACTGGAATCCTAGATTAGGTTTACAGGTATTGTCCTCAGAGGCTTGTTATGGAAATACCAACTTATTATATAACATGATATAACAAGAACATCTCCTGTCCCTAGAAAGAAACCTTGCTCTTCGACCTCTGTCAAACCCTCCGGGTAGTAGAATCCTGCTTGGCCCCTTAGCACCAGGACATTCTAAGTGTTTCTTGGTAAAAAACCAACATTGTAACCCAACTGAAATAGATTCCATGTTAACTCATCGCCCTTAATACTTCGCACCAGAGCCACCAGAGCAAACCTGCCTTGTTCCTCATCTGCAATGGAGAATGGAGGTTTTCTTTCCAGGCATCCATGTGGGAGAGCTCTGCTACCCAAACTTTCCACATGGGGGAACCTAGAACAAACAAACCAGACTCCACATGTCCAGTAGAAGGAAACATTGCTGTTTGGAGCATCTCACAAGCCTCAGAGTGGGAAATCCTCTATGGCATCTTGACGCCACCCCTCCATTTGTCGATCATCATAGATACAAACTCCAGTGTGAGCAAACATCTGACAACCGCCCTTACTCAGGTGCTGGTTTCTCAAATAAGGCTCTGCATATTGGAACTGCCTTCCGCTTGGCACTGAATTGAACCATAGCTTGGTTTTACAATTCCATCCTCACCCTACTGGTCTTCAAGCCTTGTTGAGAGGGAATTTTGGAGCCACAACGCAGCATTCTGCCTTCCCCATAGAAAGAAGTCCTTGGTGGGTTTGCCTAGAAACCTCACATGAGGATCAATCTGCTCAGCACTCAAGGGGACCCCGATTTATAGGCTGCCCTGGCCACCAGTGCTGTGTCTGACAGAGCCTGAGCCCTGAACTCGTGTCATACACACAGAGGGTGGGGCCCATTTCCAGCAGGCAGACCAGCCATGGCTCAAGTCTGTTATATCTACCCATCTTTGGTATTCAGGCATCTGTCCCCAGTCTTTTTTTTTTTTTAAGATTTTATTTATTTATTTGTCAGAGAGAGAGGGAGAGAGAGAGAGCACAGGCAGACAGAGAGGCAGGCAGAGGCAGAGGGAGAAGCAGGCTCCCTGCTGAGCAAGGAGCCCATTGTGGGACTCGATCCCAGGATGCTGGAATCATGACCTGAACCGAAGGCGCTGCTTAACCAACTGAGCCACCCAGGCGTCCCTGTCCCCAGTCTTTTGTTGGAATCCCTGCCGATGGGGGAACTTGAAGCACAATAGAGAAATCCTCCTTCCCCATGGCAGGAAACCTGGCTGTTGAGATGGGTGTCCAACCATCAGTGTGGGAACCAGCTGCATTTCCAATGAGACCACACCCACTCCTGAGGGCTACCCTGGGATCAAATAGGCATTGTGACCCTCAGCCTGAACATTCTTTCAGACAAACACTCTCAGTTTCACAAGCAGGATCCTGCTTTGCGAGCCTGGTACACCCCTAGGCCCAAATCCTAACCCTTGTGAGATTTTACAGGTGTCCAGACCCAGTTACCATCTCTGGAGTTTCTCTTTTTGGTCACCCCTTAGATGGAAAACAGCACTCTTCTCTTCCCTGAAAAAGCCACCAAGGTATTGGGAGCTGCCAGGATCCTTAGAGAGGAAAAATATCCCATGGACCCATGAGACCACACCTGCAATCTGAGGCCATCCTGGACACACAATGCAGATAGAAAAGCCTGTGTTACCTCTTTCAAGTCACCCTACGTACAGTTCCAGACAAGCTGCCATCCAGGTCTATGCATTGGGCCCGTGATCACCTCGCCACTAACCCTAACCCGAGTTTATGTTTGCACATTTCTCTCAAAATACCATGGCTCAAATACCTTCCAGGATGGGGTCTCTGGAGCCAAACCACAGGACTGCGCTGGTCATTCTCAAGGAAAATTTGCCTGTCACAGTTTCCCAAACCCTCCAGATTAGGAGAAACCTGAAAGGACCCTGAGCTCACCACAATATTGGAGGCTGCTCTGGAAGTAAATGCGTATTCTGAAACACCCTGATCACCTACCTCTGGCAGACACTCAAGTCAAAGGTCCTGAGTCAGAAGATTGAAACTGGCATGCCCTAGGACCTCACTGGAACCCTAGATTAGGTGTTCAGGCATTTGTCCTCAGAGACCTGTTCTGGAATATCAACTTATGATACAACATGTGGTTCCTGAGCCACAGAACAGAACATCTCCTGTCGCCAGAAGAAAACCATGCCCTTCGACCTGTGTCAAACCCTCCGGGTCGGAGAATTCTGCATGACCCCTTAGCCACCAGGACATTCTAAGATTTCCTTGGTAACAAACCAGCATTGTTACCCATCTGAAAGAGATTCCATGTTAAGTCATCGCCTTTGGTATTTCACACCAGAGCCACCAGAACGAACCTTCCATATTTCCCAGCTGCAATGGACAATGGAGGTGGGCTTTCAAGGCAGCCATGCGGGAGACCTGTACTACCCAAACTATCCACATGGAGGACACTGGAGCAAACAAACCAGACTCCCCAACTCCAGTAGAAGAAAGCCTTGTTGTTGTTTTTTTTTTCTTTTCTTTTTTTTTTCCCAATTTATTTATTTTCAGAAATACAGTATTCATTATTTTTTCACCACACCCATTGCTCCATGCAAGCTGTGCCCTCTATAATACCCACCACCTGGTACCCCAACCTCCCACCCCCCGCCACTTCAAACCCCTCAGACTGTTTTTCTGAAAGCCTTGTTGTTTAGAGAATCTCACAAGTGCCAGCGTGGGACATTCTCCATGGCTCTTTGATGCCACCCTTCCTTTAGTCGGTTTAATAGATACAAACTCCAGTGTGAGCAGACATCTGACATCCACCCTTACTCAGGTGCTGGATAGCTCAAATCAGCCGCTCCACACTGAAGCTGCCTTCTGCTTGGCACTGAATTTAACCATAGCTTGTGTTTACAATTCTATCCTCACCCTCAAGGTCTCCATGGCCTCTTAAAGAGTAATTCTCGAGCCACATCAGAGCATTCGGCCTTCCTCATAGGAGGAAGAAATGCCAGTCAGTCTTCCAAGAAAACCCACATGAGGATCAATCTGATCGACCCTGGAGGGAACCCCGATTTGTAGGCTGCCCTGGCCACTAGTGCTGTGTCTGACAGAGCCTGAGTCGCGACTTCGTAAGCCACTAAGAAACCTGTGACCATATCCAGAATGTGAGACCGGTCATTGCTCAAGTCTGTCATCTCTACCCATCCTTGGTATTCAGGCATCTGTCCCTAGACCTTTGCTGGAATCCCGATCAATGGGGGAACCTGAAGTACAATAGAGAATTCCTCCTTCCCAATGGCAGGAAACATGTCTGTTGGGATGAGTGTGCAGCCCTCAGAGTGGGAGCCAGGGATATCCTCAATGAGACCACGAACACTCCTGAGGGCCACACTAGGAACAAACAGGCATTGTGACCCTCAGCCTGAGCATGCTTTCAAACAAGCCCTCTCAGTTTCACCACCACGCATTGTAGGCCCGGTATGCCCCTAGGCCCAAAACCTAACCCTTGGTGGGATTTTCCAGGCTCCCTTACCCAGTGCCCGTCTAGGTAATTTCTGTTTTGGGCCACCCCTAATACTCTTCCCTTCCCCGAAAAAACCACTAAACTATTGGGAGCTGCCAGGATCCTTAGAGAGGTAAAGTGTCCCATGGACCCATGAGACCATAGTTACATTCCGAGGTCTTCCTGGACACACAATCCAGATAGAAAATCCTTTGCTACTGTCTTCGAGTCACCCATATTACAGTTCCTGATGAACTGTCCATCAGGTCTATGCATTGTGCCTGTGTTCACCACGCCACTTACCCTAACCTGAGTTTGTGTTTGCAGAATTCTCTCCCAAAACCATGGCTCAAATGCCCTGCTGGATGGGCTCTCTAGAGCCACATCACAGGACTGTGCCTGCCATAGCCAAGGAAAATTTGCCCGTCACAGTTTCCCGAACCCTCCAAAATAGGAGAAACCTGCTCTGGTCCCAAATGTGCAGTCTGTACACCTGATCACGTACATCTAGGCAGACACCCAAGTCAATGTTCCTGAGTCAGATGATTGAACCTGACATACCCCTAGGACATCATTGGAAACCTAGATTAGGTTTGCAGGCGCCTGTCCTCAGGAATGGATCACAATGCTGAATTGTTACCAGGGAGATCTTAGAATATGCTGGTGGCTAATGTGCCTGGCAGGATTCTCCTACCCTGAGTATTTGGCACAGGTCGAAGAGCACGGTTTCCCTGGAATACCAGCTTATGATAGAACATGTGGTCCCTGAGACACACGACAGTACATCTCCTGTCCCCAAAAGGAAACTGTGCTCTTGATCCTGTGTCAAACCCTCAGGTAGGAGAATCCTGCATGGTCCCTTAGCCACCAGTGGCTAAGATACCCGTGGTAACAAACCAGCATTGTGACCCATCTGCAAGAGATTCAGTGTCAACTCAAGCCCTTGGTACTTCGCCCCAGAGCCACCAAAAGGTAACTGCCATGTTCCTCAGCTGCAGTGGTCATTGGAGGTGTGCTTTCCAGGCATCCATGCAGAATAACTCTGCTCCCAGTCTTTCCACATTCAGGACCCTAGAGCTATCAAACCAGAATCCACCTGTCCAGTCAAAGAAAAGCTTGCAGTTTGGAGCATCTCATAAGCCCCAGCGTGGGAAATCCTCCATGGCCTCTTGACGCCACCACTCCATTTGTCAGTCATCATAGACACAGACTCCAGTGTGAGCAAACATCTGACATCTGCCCTTACTCAGGTGCTGGGTATCTCAAATTAGCCTCTGCACATTGGAACTTCCTTCTGCCTGGCAGTGAATTGAACTGTAACTTATGTTGACAATTCCATCCTCAACCTACTGATCCCCAAGCCCTCTTGATGCGGAATCTGGAGCCACAATGCAGCATTCTGCCTTTCCCATAGAAAGAAGAATTGCCTGGACAGTCTGCCCAGAAACCCCACATGAGAATCTATCGGCTTGGCACTCGAAGGGATTCTGATTTATAGGCTGTCTTAGCCTCTAGTGCTGGGTCTGACAGAACCTAAGCCCCGACCTAGTGTCAGCCACCCACAGAGCGGGCCCCATATCCAGCATGTGAGACCAGCCATGGCCCACACCCGTCATCTCTATCCATCATTGGATTCAGTAACCTTTCCCAAGACTTTTCCTGGAACACCTGCCAATAGGGACATGAAGTACAATAGAGAACTCCTCCTTCCCCATGACTGGAAACCTGGCATTTGGGATGTTTGTTGAAACCACACAGTGGGAGCCAGCTTGATGGACAATGAGATAACACCAACTCCTGAGGGCTTCCCTGGGCACAAACAGGCATTGTGACCCTAAGCCTGAGCATGCTTTCAAACAAGCCCTCTCAGTGGCATGGACAGAATCCAGCATTGCAGGCCTGGTACGCACCTAGGCCCAAATAATAACTATTGTTGTGATTTTCCCGGCACCCAGTCAGAGAGCCCGTCTCTGTAATCCCTGTTTTGGGGCAACCCAATGACGAAAACAGCACAGTTCATGTCCCTGAAAAAGCCACCAAACTTGGGAAGCCCCCAAGATCCTAAGAGGGGAAAAATCTCCCATGGACCCATGAGAACACACTTGCATTCCAAGGCCATCCTGCAAACACAATCCAGATAGAAAAGCCTGTGCTACCGCCTTTGAGTCACCCTAATTACAGTTCCTCACGAGCTACCCTCCAGGTGTACGCATTGGATCCCTGATCGCCTCGCCACTAACCCTAACCCGAATTTGTGCTTACAGACTTCCTTCCCAAAACCATGGCTCACTTGCCTCCAGGATGGTGTCTGTGGAGCCAGAGCACAGGACTGTGCCTGCCATCCCCAAGGAAACTGTGCCCATCTCAGTTGCCCAAACATTTCAAATTTGGAGAAACATGCAAGGCCCCAGAGCCCACCTCAATATTGCCATC